>NC_139173.1:6699968-7921634 GCF_965202585.1 Thalia democratica | reverse complement strand
GTAACTATAAAACCGTTTTGTAACCAGTGGTAACCTTTATTTTATAGTTTTAGATAAAAAAACTTTTAAAAAACCTAAAACTATGAATTAGATTGACAGTTAGTTTTCGAAATATATTTTAGAAAAGGGGTATCCCTTTCTTAAAGAAAATTTTCGATTTAAATAAGCTTAACAATAGATTAAACACGTTTTTTATGTCTTTTCTAATGAATAGAAGTATAAAGAGTTTTTGAAAATTAGTCATACAAACAAAAGTCTTGCTTAACACTGTATAAAGTGATACAAAAAAATATTGGTTGTTGAAAAGTTTCTATAAAGTAGTTTTTTTAATATCTTATCTTTTGAGTAAATGAAAAAACAAGTATTACAACTTTAGCTATGACAAATACCTTTACAAAATAATAATACAGTACATAAACTTTTGTGACACAGTTACTTGCCGCATGTCTTTGCATTAAAAACAATAAATTGGTTTTTAAGTTTTTAAATCTTTTTTTATACAGTTGACTATATGTTAAACTCGATCAATATTTTTTTTAAATTTTGGCACATTTTAGTTTTTTGTTTCAATTTTTTATAAACCAAGCCCAAGTCAGGCCAGTTTTTGCTTATTCTAATAAAAAAAAATGGAAAACACAAACAGTATCGAGTCCAGACGAATGGTTTAATGCAAGAATCTGGGATGCCAAAAATGTTCAGTTAACTATGACAAATACCTTTACAAAATAATAATACAGTACATAAACTTTTGTGACACAGTGACTTGCCGCATGTCTTTGCATTAAAATCAATTGTTTTTTAAGTTTTTTTCATACAGTTGACTGTATGTTGAGAAAATAATGATAGTTTTTTCTAATATTTTGAACTTAAAATAATATTTTTTTTGTCGCGCAAAACTAAATTCAAAGGTTTCGTTTTGTGTTTAAAACTAGTTAGTTATTCATATAAAGTTTTAAACAAATGTTTAACTTTCATTGTAAATTTGTATCAAAAAATGCTGTATGATAACTAATACGATAATAGGCTTATCAAGCATTAATTTAAACTTTTACGTTACTAAATAAAAAAAACGTACAGTTGAAAGAGTTTATTTAACTTTAAAATATTTATAATTAAGTACTAACTTAGAAATTAAAAACACAGTTAATAAACATTATTTTACATAACTTGTTATACAAAAAATATACCCCCTAAAACAAGGAAATTTACCCCTAGGGTTAAATTTGACCCAGGTTGAAAATCGCTAAGCTAGATGGTGTTTTTCAACTAAATTGTTTTATTAGTGGCATATAAATAATTCGCAATTGATTGAAATTTTATTATAAACTTTATTTTTTTAATAGCTTGCTAAACTTAAGCTACTTATTTTAATTGAAGTATTTGTTTTGACAATAAGAGTTAAATAGACACAAAACCTAATTACAAATATTTTTATCTTAGTAAAATATATTTAAAGCTTTATTTTGCAAAGCCGAGAAGTATAATAAGTTTGAAAACTACAAAATAAATCGTTCTTAAAAGTTTAAAAGTGTTATATGCTACTAATATTAATAACTTGTGTTTACTACACAGTAACTAGAAATTAAAAGTCTAATCTGGCTAAAAATAAGAAATATAGTTTTTTAAAATTAAAATATTATTTTGTAACCATACATATACTTTTTCTTATGAATTAAACAATTTATACACACAATAACTTTTAGAGTTAGTTTAGACTTTATTTTAATAACAACACATAAACTAGTATAAAAACTAGTCAAAAAGTTGTTTTTTTATGTTAATCAAAACTAAATTGTTATTAAAAAACTGTAAAAAATAGTTAAAATATTTCATCATAAAAGCAATGTCCATTTTACTTCTTTAATAAAAACTGTAAACTATTTATCCAAACTATAAAAAAAATTTTAAGAGTTAGTATCACATATAAACTCTTATTATTTCAGCATCAAAGTTGAAAGTTTAACTTACACTTTCAAAAATTAATTATCACTGTTTTATAACTATTTATAAACTGGTTGTAATGTAAATTAAGCTTGTTCATGCAGTTTAAGTGTACTGATAATCAAGAAATTTTTTAACAAGATCAGGTAATTGCATGCTCATCAATATCATGTTGTTTTTAGATAAATTCTTGTAACCTATCGCTTCTCTTATTTTCAACCTGCATAAATGTTGAAAACTTCTTGGATTTTCTGAAATTAATAAAAAAAGACAAGTTTATTTTTTGAGTACAATTAGAAGTTTCGAGCCGTAACTAAAATAGGAATCAGTAGTAGATACTAGTTTAAGCTGAGTATATAGACATCTTTTATGTTAACTTAGAAGTGGCCGAAGACAAAGCATAAGTTAAACTTGATAAAACTAACTCACTAAAAATATTATATAAGTTGTAAACCCTGAAGCATAAAATAGTTAAAAAGTACTAGAAGTAAAACAAAATTTGTAAACATTTTTTATCTTTTGTTATTACAGTTATACGAATATTACAATTGTAGTAAACAAACTTCATAAACATGTTTAATAAACGAACAAACTAGTATTACAAATTACATTGTTTAAATTACACAATGATTAAATGTAACTAACATACTGACATCGATTTTTTTAAATCTAGTATGTGACAGTTGACCTATTTTAATATTTATTGAATTACTTTGATTTACTAGAAATAATCAGCTTTAATTTACTTTAGTAATTTATGCAGCAAGCTAACTTTCCAGTAATTAATTTAATTAAAAAGATTTAATTAAAAGTTAATATTACTATATCTCAATGTTTCAAACCAGTTTTATTGATGATGTAATCCCACTTATCAGTGTTATGTACGGATTCCAACAAACTCCTGCATAATTTCACAGGATTCCCAACAAAATTGAGGAGAAACGCGATCGCTGCTCCCCTCTAATCTCGAAAAACTCATCATCGTTTGACAGGTAGTTGCAAAACTGTATGAATTTTATTACTTATTTTTTTAGTAACATTATTAGTTACTTGACATTTTGTCATTTTAATAATTTCAATAATATGTATAACAATTCAACTAAAAAATTAATACTACATAGTAACAACTTATAAAACAATTTAAGAAAACAACGAAACAGTATAATCAAAATTTTTATGTTTACACAATTTATATTTTCTTAACAAAATACAAATAGCCTCAAGTTTAATTAAATCAGAAATGTGAAAACTACTTTTCATAATTTTAAATCTTTTAAAGTTATAATTACTTGCACAATCAAGGTTTTTTACTAGGTGTTCTGCAATAGCAGATATTTTTGTAGCGTTTACTACTCTAGGAGAAATACTTTTCTTATTACTCATACAAAATTCATCGATAATTTTTGGAATATGCTCCTTTATCCTTTTGCCAAACTGTCTAGAGGTCATTCCGACATAACTAGCTTCACAGAAGTAGTTAAATTGGTAAACTACCATACTTTTTTTAAATTCTGCTATCAGATTTTTGTCCCCAGGTCTAATCATTGGTTTGGATACAAAAAAAAAACGATCGGCTTTGCCGAATGATAAGTCTCATTTACTAATTAACAGGTATTTCTTTTTAAAGTTCTTGAGTTCTTATTGACATAAGGCAGTACTAAAGGAATCAAGCATTTCTCCGGCCCTGCTGGCTTTATTTTGTTTAAACTTTTAAGATGTAAATTAACTATTTCATTAACAAGTTTTTGTGGATAGCCATTTTTATTTAGTATCAATTTTATCTTTTTAATTTCATCAGCAAATAATTCTCTTTAACAGATTTTATGTGCTTGATGGAAGAGCGTTCTTTTCAAATTTGTCTTTCTCTTCATACTACAAAATAGTTCCCAGTAAAAGTTTTATTTCTATTAACAGATGTCAATTTTTTTTTCTTTTGTCGTTTAACTAAAACGTCAAGAAAAGCCAATTCATCGTTATTTTTCTTTTCTGATGTAATTGATGAATGTGTTTTGTTCAACACACTAAAGAGTTCATAAATCTTTTCCTCATCTTTTCCTAACACAAAACAATCGTCGACATATCTATAATAAGTCACTTTGTACTTAGAGATCACCTTTCTTTCTATAAAGCCCATGAAATCAGTATTTTACGTTTTAGCTTTTTGTAAAATAATTTGTTCACCTACTTTTATATTATTGTTTTTATTTAAATGCATTGCAGAAAAAAATTACTTTATTACTAGCTTTAAATTTTAAAATGACAAGCTGTTTTGTGTGTTTTTATTTTTTGTGTTAATGATAGGTAGTAAAATGAACAACTATCTTTTTTATACGTTTATAAGTTAACAAGTTTAATTTTAAGCGTAAGAAACTTTTAAGACTGTATCTATAAATATAAAACTGTACACTAATTATGATAAATAGCAATTTTAAGCCGAGCGTTATTTAAAAGGAATAATGACACATAAATAGTTAAATAAAGATAAACGTCAATTTTAGTTTGAAACACTTTTCTTTTTTCAACTTGTTTGTTTTTATCACTATACTTTTCTATTACTTGCTTTATCAAACACCTATTTCGAACATAAGTATTAACATTAACATGGTGGTCAGGAGTCGCATGGGGCGGAGCTTTGAAGAAAGTGCTCTGTAACAGCCCACAACAGTCAGCGCTATTAAGCTGCAATATGCAACTTTTTATTCGGTCTCTTCTCTCAGTGATTTTTGTGTTTATAAACACTCCATTAAAGTATGCTTTCTCTAGTTTTTTTTTCAGCCAAGTTTTAGCAGTTTACTGCTTGTTTTAAATTGGATTGTTTTTCGATGTTTGATTAACAATGCGATGTATGTTTCAAAAGTTTGTTTTTAACCGTGGGTTTAGTTAAGTCGTGTAAGCATTTGTTGTGATCTGGTAATTAAATACTTTTTTTCATTGATGTTTTATGTGTATGGTTAAAAAAAAATCAGTTAAGCAAACAAACATGTAAATTATTTTATCATTATCATCTTGTGATTGACGTCATATTCGGCATCGAGCAGATTCTCCATTATTTCCACGTGATTGTTTTGCGCGGCAAAGTGTAATGGGGAAACACCGCATTGTTCCGCTCTACTGAATTTGTTTATTTCAGCAGAATTATCAGTATTCTGTGCAATTTTAATTTCATTAAAACGGTGTTACAGACATGCTAATAGATAAAAAGTTAAACACTTTAAATACAAATCTTTGTGCTAAACTATTATTTCACTAGTTAACGTAATAGTTCAAACAGTAAACAACTTCTTTTTTATGCAGAAATTTAACCAACTTTTAACGGAATAGTTAATAACTATTAAAAAGATCAAAAATTAAATAAAACTCATAAAAATAACAACAAACTCAACTATTTGCTTCAATTTAAAATTTGATTTTTTGTTCCTTTAACGTTTCTTAACACCATTTAAAAAGAAAACAATAATAATTTTACTTATTCACCTGTGAGAACAAGGTCTTTAATGTAATACAAACCTCTGATGTCCATGGGAGACGGTGACGTGTATGGGGAGAACCCCGTCGCAGTTCTCGGTGTGGGGGTCAGCCCCTCTTGCGAGAAGAGTTTTCACACAACCAGAGTGTCCCTCCTTGCTAGCTTCGTACAATGGGGTGGTAATTTTACTTTTCGAATGCTAATAATAAAATCAAAGCATTTGTTTAAAAAATTAAGTTGTAAATAGATTCTAGATTTATGTGTTTCGTTACTAATGTCATGAATAAAAAAACATTTTTAATTCTAAGAGCAAAAATAGTGCAAATTAAAAAAACATTAATTATTTTCTGTATACTAAACTGTATAATCTGTTAAAAAATAAAGATTTTCTTTTCTTTTAGTATGTTATTTATAAGTGAAAAGCATAATTTAATGCCTTCAATAAACATCTAAAGTTAAATTTAAATAGCTCAAGTTTTCACTGAATGTATTATCAAGTTGTTTAGTCAAAGTTATTTTATCAATTTTTGTTATTATGTCTAATTCCATTCATTTAATAGTAGTTACTTAGTAATTTCTTTCAGATAGATTTATTACCATTATCAATATGTATTCTCAACCACTAATTGCGTCCACAAGTGGCAGCAGTGAAAATAGGGGAAGCACCGAAGCTATCCCGCGCATTCACATCCGCCGCATTTGATATGAGAAACTCCAACAACTTGATGTGGCCCTAAAAAGTGTAAACTTAGTTAAATAATCGTTTATTAAAATTCGTACGATTATTTTTTATGCTAATGGATCCTGGAGTAATAAAATTCATTTGTTAAATGTGAAAAATATTCAATCTATTTTTTTTTATATAATATCATTAAACTATGTTTTTCATTTCATATTTAAATATTTGTCAACAACTTGAATAATTATAATTTTGGTAGTGATAATGAATTATTGATGTGTGTTACTAATTAATGAAAGAGTATATCTTAAATTAAAGCTCAGTACTTTTTAAACAAAAAAAGTAAATTCTTTAAAAAGTTATAAGTAAAGAAAAAACATAATTTATGCCTAATATGTTATAAGTTTAAATTTTGTAGTGGATTTTAATTTTTACAAACCATTTAACTGTAATCAATGATCAAAAACATAAGGAGAAAATAGTTTAAACAAAGAGATATTCAAAGAATTTAAAACAATAGCTTAATCGCACATCATTGAACGAGATGAAACAAAAAGCACAAAAGTCAAAACCGTCAAGCGACAGAAACGTCGCGCGGATTTCACGGGCAGGTCTCGCATCTGACTGATCATCTCGGGGCCCCGCGAAAAAACCTCGTCAACCCTGTCAACCCGCGCACCTGTTGCCACGGAAACGTCGCGGGGGTGCCGTGAAACGCGATTACACCGGGTCGGCTGCATCGGAGCCACAGGGTAGATAACGACAATTAATCAAACACCTGCCTTCTTTTGTGTTTTGATTTTTTATGGTTGTTTTTATTTTTGTGATGGGACGGAAAATTGAACTTGATTGCGGTCTATATTTAGTTGTTTCAAGATTATTTTTTGTTCAATTTAAAGACAGTTTTGTTATTTGAATATGTGTGTGACAGGGCTACTGTGTCTGTAATTTTTGTAAAAGTTAAAAAGTAGCAAACGCAATGAAAAATAGTTTAAAAAAGATTATTAGATACAAAATACGCTTGTTAAAAAGAGTTTCAATATAAAAAGATTGGGCAAGTACAATACCAAGTACATAAGAAATAAAAATGCAATAAAACAAAAAAGTGACAGTTTTATATGTTTAGCTCATATATAGAACATAATCGTTATAAATTTAGAATCTGTACCAAAAGAACTAAACTTTTTGATGGTAAATATGCATTTTAGTTTTTGCATGAGTTCTTCACAAAAGAATTGTAAAAATATACTAACTGCTCGTTTTTAGTAATCACGCGGAGTTTAAAGCAGTATAAAAAGTTGTTTGTATTTGTTAATTTTAAACATTTTTAAAGGAAAGTATATAAAATAATCTAAACTCATGAACTTTAAAATTTAGGACTGCACTTAAGAATTCTTCGGAAAACTACTTACGTAATAACATTTAACGATTGTCAAAATTTAATGCCTTTACTTTTACGCTTCACACTTACATTCGAGCACTCTAACACATTGTTTTAGAGGTCAGGGTTGCGTAGTTGGGTTAATCAGAAAAAATTAAACTGAAGTAGTTTGTTCAAACTTTGAACCTCATAAACAATCAAGCATGTCAAATACTAAGAATTTACACATAAATATCTAAACGCGTTCTTCAGGAAAAATCATGACTACTGAGTTAAATTGTGATTCTTTTTAACCAGGATTGTGTTTATTAATTCAAGATGAAGATTTCTTCTCAACATGATCCTTGTGGAGCTTCCTAATGTGCTTCTTCAAGTCAAAACTCCTGAAAAATCCCTTCCCGCAAATGTGGCAGTTGAAGGGTTTCACCGCAAGGTGAGTGTTAATGTGGAAACCAAGGTTCGACATCTAAAATTTTGTGATTTTTTACTAGGTATTAAGTTTACATAGTTTTCATATTTTATTCGAAAAACCTGAGCTAATTCCACATCTTGATTTTTTGATTTTCATTATTAAATTTTATATACAATTAATAACAGTTAAAAAATATTTAAATATATATATTAATTTATATAGTACTTGTTTACGTATTTAGTACAAATTACTTAAACCACTTTGGCTATTGCAAATAAAAACTTCAGTTCAAAGGTTTATTGTTTATTACAAAAGCTTTTGTAAATATGTTGAAAGAAAACACATATGAAATTAACGTTTTCAAATATTTTTTTATATGTGGTTTTTTAACATAAAATTTTCACCAACAACTTGAAATTTATTTTGTACCTTCTTGAAGAAAAACTCTATTTCTAAGTACTACTTTAATTTTAAGACTTTTAAAAATATCAAAAGCGTTAAAAAAATTAATTCACAAAGGTATATTATAAAAATATGACTATATGGATATCTATATCTAATCTTAAGATTTTGTTGAGTAAGGTAACGCTTTATATAAAAGTATTGGAAAAAATGATACTCAACAAACTACCGGACTTGTTAAAACACCTGTAAAACCAGGTGCTACAGTATAAATCTAAATTTATTTTCTTAGTTATTATGAAAACAAGTTTGTTTATTGTTACATGCCAAACAAATCAAATGGAACTTTGAAAGACCGATTGTGTTTGTGAAACAATCTGTAATTTTGCGTTTTTTAACAAACCAGATTAGTAGTGCTGGTGATTTTTTCCTTATTGTCTAAATTTAAAAACATTTGCGGTATTATTTTAACTATTTTTACATTTTTTGCATTTATAAAAAAATAAATATGACAAATTGTACATTTTTTCAGTTAGTTTGTTATTTAAGTTTATAGTTGAAAATTTAAGACAATTTTATAAATATTGTATAAGTATTAACCGTTTATTTTTTACTTTTTTATTAAAAACATCATTTAATAGCATGGCTGCGTTCTAATCATACTAAAACATGACAAAACTACATAAAAATTGTATTTTTTGACTGATAAAGTTTTTAATTATCATTGCTTTTTTTTTTGATTGCAAGTCCTAACATATGCTCATAGGAAACTTAAATTAAAAAGCTAGTACAAAATTTAATGGAATAAAAAAGGTTTAAACAGCCAGAATACAAACCGGTACACTTTTTTTTTACCTGATGAAACGCCTTAGTTCAAAACTCTAGTCAAGAAAAAAAAAACAGTAATACTGACCTGATGGAAGGCCTTCCCGCAGATCTTGCACTTGAAGTCATTTTCCTTCTTGTGGGTCAAACAGTGGTTCTTGTAGTTGCCCTTCTGGTGGAACCGCTTCCCGCACACCTGACACTGGTAGGGGCGGTCCCCAGTGTGAATACGCATGTGAGTGTTAAAAGTGCTGCTACGGTTGAACGCCTTCCCGCACACCTTGCATTTGTGAGGTCTCTCCTACGTAGTACATATTGGTTAGTAAGTAAATTTGATTTATAAAGAGTAAATAATTTTATGCGATTTTTACTATCAAAATGTTTCCTTTATTTAGTTGTCTTAGACCATTGGTCGGCAATCTATGTTGAGTATATTATAGTAGATCAGCTGCTACTGAGACGCAAAAATCAATGATTATATGTTAAAATTTTACCAATATGCTATTAATAAAATCGTTAAAAAGCAATCACGCTAACTAAATAATAAAATTATTTGAATTTATGTTTACAGCTGTTATTTTTATTAAACGTTGTACGACAAAACGCAATTTACTTTTTCCAACCGTTAAAGTTTTCGGCTTAAAAAGCAAGGCGATCTGATTTCCTAAAAAACTTCTGTTAATTTCAAGTTATAATTGATGAAACTTTTTTCCTATTCAATTTTTCTTTGAGTATGGTTGGTTAAGGGCAATAAATAAGGTTTAAAAATTTTGGTAAAATTGGTTATAGACAGGGTATAAATGTTATTAATGTACTACTGTATTGTTACCTTACCTCAGTAGCATAATATAACGTATAAAAAAGTTTCTAAAACTTTAATACTGCAGCCAACCCGTTAAAAATCCGACCCGTTACCAAGCACTTGTTTTGAAGTTAAACTCAGCTATAAATGTCATAGTAAAATCCCGATCAAGTTTCAAAACCTTGCTAAACCATATATGTTTTTTAGTGAAAGTGATGATATGTACATTTGTTTTATGATATGAGGAAAACAGAACAACTTTTTCATTCATCGATTTGTTTTATTGTAAATTGTTTCTAGTTATTGTGAAGTTTAAATGAAAATATAGTTCTTAATTTTAAACTAAGAAACTGTATACCTAAATGCTGTTTCTAACTGACTTAGTTTATCAACAATAAGCTAATGTAACAAGTAACACTCGACAAATTAGGTTGAGCTGACATTTATTTTTTACTAAATTTTTCTTTATTCATCAACTTAAATTTAAAACTTTTGTATATATCTTAACTAAATAAGTCTCGAATATTATTTAGATAAACAGTTTATTTAACACCTCCATAAACTGTGAAAATGCAATTCTTTCTATAAGGTTATCTAAAAAAATATTTATTCTAATTAGCTAACAACTAAAGTTTATATACAAACAATCGTTTAGACTATTTTACAAAACATATTATTTCTTTCAGTTATTGACATATTAATATAAATTTGGAAAGTATTTATCTAATATAATAAATGGGCAGTTTCTACTTATTTAATAAAATTAAACTGTCTGAGATTATTAAGTAATTGTATTATGTACTGCAAATGCTATCCGTATTACATGTTCTATTGTTTATTTGCTTTAATAAAACTTATACCTTTTAAGTTTTCAGAAATTTATTTTTTCACTATTTTGTTTGACTAAAAATATGTCACGATAAATACCTAGTGAGTTTTAATTCTTCTATTCGAAGTGTTAAAACGCGATAAAAAAAAGTTGTTGTACCTTTTAATGTTTTGTATTTTTTGAATATAAAAAATTAAATTGAAAATCTAAATTTTTCAAAAGCTGTTAAGTTGTACTAATTTTTTACGTTTTTTAAATGTATTTTATTGTAAATTTTTAAATCTTTATTTATGTTTCAACTGTTTTTTATAATACATACTACTATTAACTTAACATTGATTTCTATAGTTCAAAATAATCAAATTACGTATCAACTAGGTTAAGTTCATTAATCAATAGTAATATTAAATTTTAAATGAGTATCATTTAAAATATACTAATAATTTATTTGATGTTTTATAACTGTGTTATACTACTTAACTAACAGTACATCGATTTTAATTAAACTCTAACTCGTATATTAACACAGAAACTAATAAATCATTGATAAGTATTACTGGATCTAATGCAATAAAACTAATAAAATATTGTTTCAGTTATGAAATAAGAGCAACAAATGCAGTTGTAACGTCTACGAGTTATATAGGTGTATCTTACATCAGGTGTTTTATTGCTCTGTTATTGAATAAAGTATTATGAAACTGATCAATTCGCCATTTTTATAAATACTTGGAATGCTCATAAATTATCGCCATATGGTTTTATGTAATGAATTGGAAGTATTCTTTTCATTTTGCTATAATGACAAGCTATAAAGGCCAAAGTTGATATAAATCTACTTGTTTTATAAGCAAGTAAAAGAAAGTCTGTTTAATAAAATATTGTCGATATCTAACAAGATTATTTTACAACAATTTTCTTCTTTTTTAGCAATTTTTTTAAAGGTTGATAAATCTTTGACTTGAATACAAAGTCAACTTCTATGAAATTTTTTCAAAGTTGTCTAAAAAAATTAAACGTCTAGAAATGTTTGTAAAAAACTATTTTTTTATCAAGATTTTTCCGTTTTTTAAATCACACGCTAGCTTACATTTTCGTTTTTTAAACATTAATTTTCTAATTAGTGTACTAACGTAGTTCTAAATAAGCTAGAATAACTTTAGAGCAATTCTCCGCTCAATTAAAAATTAATCAAAATAAATACTATAAAAATGTTTGCTAAAGTGCTTAAACAGCTATGATCTATGTACTCTTTTTTTTTCTATGTAATTTATAAAGAAAGTGTTATGTGTTACAATTAATAAATATCAATTCTCAATTAAACATTTTTTAGTTAGAAAAACGTTCAAAAAATATTCAGCGGCTTTATTTTTATCTGCTGTAGGCTGACGTAAATACTAATTTAAACAAAACTGCTAGTTGAACATTTAAGAAAAAAAAAACAAAGTAATAGATTAGATTAATTACTTTTTTTAAACTTTAATTGTTTTTGTAGTTATGTTAAATCAATCTACTTAATGGACTACCTGACCCTTAAAAACTGGAACTTCAATACAAACAGGTGTTTTGTGGTATCTATACAATTCTGTCCGTGAGAAAAACCCCTGATAAAACTTGCTTCAGATTTCAAAGCTGTTTGTTTTGCGTTAAAGGTCGACATTCAATCAAGCAGTTATTTTTGAAACAAAAAGCTTTCTTAAACTGCAAACACAATTGAAACCTTCACGCGGATCAAAAGAATTTTAAATCAGCTTTGCCGTTTGCTGCAAATTATAAAAAAAAGTAAAACGGAATCGCACTTTAAAAGCAATCACTTTTCACTGAAGATTAATTTGCTATAAACGCGCTCTGAAGGGGAAGCCAGAAGCACTTAGATGGACGAGAACTTTAGTGGCAAAGCGGATTATTGCGGAACGTGATTGGCTTACAATGAATTATCGCAACTGTGATTGGCTTACAATGGCGCTCAATCTGTCCGCTGAAATTACGATTGATTTCTTATGCCTTCAGTGTAAAGTGGTGTTTTATGGAGTAATCCGATGTACAAGTGTTTTCGATTCACAACAAACACAAGGGAGTTTAAAAGGCGGGCATTATCTGCCGCATATTTATATCGCCGAAGTCCGTTCTCACTTAAGAATTATTTATCGGCTTGCGAACAAGCACACTAATTTGTTTTTAAATCTCACGTTTTTTTTTCGTATCTTAAAAAACAAGTTGTGATCTTTTTTTTATGATGGGTTTAAGCTGTTTGCTATTTTATTTTAATGTTTGCTTTGACAATGCAAACTTGCTAAAAACTTTAAAATACCGTTTAAAACTACCGCTGTAATATAATTTCGGACACTGTAATATCGTACACTTAAGCTATTTATAAAAAAATCGATAATGCAAAACAGTGTTTGTCTTCCTAAATATCATTAACTTCAACTGCCAATCAAAGTTAAATTAATGTTTAATTAAGGTTATTAAAACTCAAGATAACATGCAAGTCATCAAGATATACTTAAGTTAACTCAAAAACTTTAAATTTGTTAAAAATTTTACTTCGCTACAACTTTATCAAACGTTTTAAAACTATCAATACTCTTACAATGTACCAAATTAATAACTAATTTAACACTATTTTTTACTTTTTTAAAAACTTTTCAAGTTATCATACAAGTAAACCATACAACTTACTACAACCATAGAATGGATGACCTTATGACGACATAATATTATACAAATCATATAACTTAAAATAAATATTCACTTTGGAATGGATGACTTTATGACGACATAATGTGCTGGCCTGCTTGAATCCCTTCCCACAAATCTTACACTTGAAAGGTCGTGCTCCAGTGTGGACTGGCATGTGTCTGGTCAGATTGTACTGCGCCTTGAACTCCTTTCCACATATCTGGAAATTATGATGAAAATGTTTGTTAAAAAATTACACGAATACACACAGAAAATGTTTAAAATGATAGTTAAGTTATGGTCGTAAACAGAAGTTTGTTGAAAAAAAATAGTTCTGAAGTTATTAATTGCCAATGATGTTAGTTTATAGATATCCGAACGAAACGATCTTGTTGAAGTAAATAGTTTATTTTTCAAAAGTACTTTGTAAGCTGTTTCTATCAAAAAATAGTGTATTAAAAAACAAACTTGTACTTTAGAACTTTTTCTTTTTAAGACATTTCAAAGCAATACTTATTTGACTCTTGTGAACTTAAAAGTTTTGTTCAAAAATATTTCTAGACCACATAAACTTTTGTCTGAAACCACGACCATGATCAAACTGTGTATGACAATTTATTATTATATTAAAGAACAAAGGTGCGTGCCAGCCGGTGCTCAGCTCACAAAACATTTGTTACGTCACAATGCGTCAAAATCAGCATCACTGGCACGAAAGCAGTAGTGACCGCAAAACACAGAAGTGTGAGGTGTTTACAAAAGGCTTTTGCTTTTGTTTTATTTCTCTTCGCACGCCCGTTAAAAGTTTCACCCAAAATATCATTAATCAACGTTTAATCGCTTTTCTGTGTGACATTTGAGATATGAAGTACTTTTTTTTGCACCTGAAGTTATTTGCATTTCTTTCAAACTAAAACAATAGTGTATTCGTATGTTGTTTGTTGTTTTGATTTATTTTAAGCATAAGCTGTAACCGTACTGATTTTATACTATTTTGAATAAATTTGTGTTTTTTATTATAATTATTGTTTTTACCTTGCACTTGCACGGAGTGTTTTGCTTCTGCTTCGTTCTCCTACCGACAATCTTCACCTTTTGCAGTTTGCCGCTTGAAACATCAACACTTGTCGCTTTTGACGAAACTGAAGAAGAGGTAGGCGAAGATTCGGAAAATCCCCGATTTTGAAACAACTTCGCGGGAACCTTGCAGGGAAGGCTCGGTCGGCCCAAGGCCGGTCTCAATTGCACGGAACTGAACTTCTTCAGCCTCGGAGCAAAACCACTGCGCTGCATAATATTACGCTGTGTGACGTCATAATACAAACTTCTCAGCACCGCCTCCTGCGCCTTCCTCTGTTGCGCCACCAGCTGGTTGTACTTGTGCAGGGCGCTGTTCCACAACGGGGGAATTACCTGAGGCTGGAAGAACAACGGGTTGCGCAGGGGTAAGTTTAGGGAGCTCGTAAAAGGGGAACTCCCTAATTCGGAAGGAAAAGGGGAACTCCCTAATCCGGAAGGGTTCAGAGTTGAAGGAAGATTAATGTTTGGTGGCTTTGCGACGTTTGATAGGTAGAAGTAGGGATTTTGCAGGTTTGGAAACATTATAACTTTGTAAAATTAATAAATATATCTGTAAAAATAAAAAAGAAACTGGTTAATTTGTTAAATGTATCTTATTACTAGGAAGATGTAAAGAAAATAGTTAACTTAGTTTGTTTTCAATTAAACAGGTCTAAAATCACAACAAAAACTATTTAAAATACATAGATTTAGCAAACAGAAACTAAGGAGACAACAAAATGAAGTATGTTTTTGTTTCTTTGTCATACTGAAACGTAACCATTAGTTAATAAAACTGGAATCAAGAAAATGTCAATTTTTTGATGCTTTTACTACCGACCAAAGTAAGATAACGTATATTTATTTTTACGTTTTATTTAGTATTTAAAATTCTATTTCAGTACAGTGCTTCAGTGATACTAAATAAATGTTTAAATGTTATGCTTCTGCTAGCAATGCTTAATATTTGCAAGTCTTAGATAAATAACCGTAAAATTTTAACTGTAGAAAAAATTAAACACTTTCATTTTAAACTTTAGTTATATTTTAATACGTGAACTTTATTAAAATAATAAGCTGACGATAGAAGACACAAAGTTACGATTAAGTACTGCTTCTAATGCTTTTTTTCTACGGTTCTGTAAAATTTAAAGAACGTACATTTTTTTGCAGCGTTTACTTAAAAACCATAAAACTGAAATATTAATATATTTGTAAATTTCGTGCTAAATATTTTTTATACTACAAGTTATAATAAAACAATTGCATTAAACATTTTATTTAAATTAAGAGCCATAAACTAACTCTGTTACAAACATTACTTTTAAAAATGCTATTACAGAAAAATTCTACTTTTCAATTTCTATATCTTTTAAATATAATAAAAGCTGTCTTTTGTTAGGACAACTTGTTTGAAAAATTGAAGTTTTATTACTATACTTGTATAATTTTATGTTTTATTAGCAGCTATTTTAAAACCTCTTTTTTGCTCAACTTTTACAGTTATATGTAGTAAACGTTGGTGTTAAAACAAAAGGATGTATTCAACATAAAAAATAAATAAATAATATTTTGTTCTCAAAAATTTGCATTTTACATTGTCTACTTACTACATAAAACTTTTATTCCAAGCTTACACTAACAACTTTTTCTAAATAAATAATAAATTGAAGAAAATGATGTGAAAATCAATCTTAATTTATTTTTAAACGTATAACAAACTTGCGATGATGCACACAAATGGCCAT
This sequence comes from Thalia democratica, assembly GCF_965202585.1. Classification (NCBI taxonomy): domain Eukaryota; kingdom Metazoa; phylum Chordata; class Thaliacea; order Salpida; family Salpidae; genus Thalia; species Thalia democratica. The sequence continues at coordinate 7,905,408 of NC_139173.1, read as the reverse complement.
CAAGCTAACATTTATTTTCAGATCACATAAATCTGAACACAAAAGCGCATCTGTAGATAAGCAGAAGCCTTAGTAGCGGACGGAAACCATTTTAACGTGTCAGCTTGACACTTTTTATTCAACAATTCAGTGTTTGCGAGGTAGCTGATGTGTGAAAAGGCGACAAAAGCTGCTGTCAAACAGGTATCTGTTCATTCAAAGTAAAAACATCGGCTTAAAACGCCACCCCTGAAATCACCATTAACCTTGCTTTGTTCGCGACGAATTCGTCTTTTTGAGATTCCGGCTTATCGACGCGTTTTGAAGCCAAGCGAGCACCTGTGCACTATCAGCCAATCAAAATATAGATAAAGACTCGCAATGCCAATCAAATCGCGCTTAGCGGATGCTTTTAGTTTGCAGATAGAGGCAAGCATGTTGGCGAAATATTATTGAGATATCTCGCAAACTTATCTAAACGTTGAGCAGCGGTCTAATGGAAATCCGTGGGTAATTGACCGGTATCGGATTATTTTCATCTCGATAAATTTCTTATTCGTGTCGAACAAGCTGCCTGATATTTCTCGTACATCTCTCACCACCCGACGTGCTACTTGTGCACTTGAGATTTATCTGAGTTTTTGTTTAAAATTTTCTTGTACTTATCCGCTTGAGCTAATCTGACTTGAAAGCATGTAAACTAATATTGGTTCTAAGCGTAATTTTCTGCTATTAGCGCAACAGTCTAACGCTTACTTGTGTAGCTCACTTAAAAATTCGCTTAAGTGAGAAACTTTTTCTAAATACTTTGCGCAAACAAAACAACTCTCAAGCTCTGTCAAAACTTTGCAACAAAATACTGCGCACCAAACTTACTTGAATTTTCATAGATATATTTAAACGCAAAAGTTGTAAACAATGAAGCTAGGTAAATAAGATTAACAATTGAAATGGGTGAATCACTCTACTGCGGTTACTTTTTAGATCGTCATTTTTCCGTTAAAAACATTGTTGTATATATGATACGTTTTTTTTGTAAACATAATTACTTTTTTTAACTTAATTGTTTTTAATTTTTTAGTTAAAAACGTTTCATCACTACTAAAAAATAAGTTACTAAATTATTAACAACTATTTAAAGTATGATAGTAAAGTACAAACGAAGACATAAGTTATTCATTTGTTATATAGTTATAACTAAAACCATTGTTAACGAATTTCTTAACACTTTTACAGTGACTTTTTTGAAGTTTTGTATACTAATTTCATTAAAAATTAAATTCATTGTAGATACTGACTTCAATTTTTCAAAATATTTTTAATAAAACGCTACATATAGAGACGCATATGCAATCATAAAGTAGCAGATTTTTTTTTTGTAAATAATACTTCATTTCTACCTCTAAACTCCTAGAATCAAAAAAATCATTGGCATTTACAGTATTTTGTAAAACAAATTATTACCAAAAGTGTCCTATCACGATACAATCGAAGACCACGGAGGTAGAGTAGACAAGTTATAATTTAGGTGAAGTTATTACGAGCAAATATCGATAAAAGCCATTTATCTCCAATCTAAACTCTGCACGTCACAACTTTGCAATAGAGTAAAGTAGATAATTTTTATTGGATAGCTAACGTTATATAAACTTGTTTTCACTTTACTTACAGCTTTTGAACTTTATATTATGAACTTGCTTGCAATAATTACTGTACAAGTTTGTAAACGATTTAAACTAGCATGAATTGCTTGTGTCTACAAAAACATATTAATCAGTATTAATTACAACGACTGTCAGTTTTATTTATAGTACTTATTTTTTGTACTCAAAATAATATTTTAGCTTTATAACTTTGTAATATACTCACAGTATTTTTGAATTTTGTATTACTATTGTCTTCTGCAACTCTTTTAGAGTTAGAAATTATTTTAACAAATCTTTTTTTTATGTTTAATTAACAATTATGCACTAAAAACTTATGCACTAAAATTTATGCACCAAAAACTTACTTTTACAAAGTCATTTTAGTATTAAGCAACTTGTAATGTATTAAAGATGTTTAGACAGTAAAACAAAATACTATTTTGATGTATTTAAATCTAAATATTTTCATATAATCAGCAAGTTTCTTACAGCTGCAGGTTCTATCAGGTAAACTATAAGATTCGTCTTTGTTTTTGAACAAATATTAACCTTAAAGTTTTTGCAATTTGCTCATAGCAAGTTGGTTTTTATTACAAGGGTTCATAAAAGTGAAAACATAACTAACTACAATACTAAAGTTTTAGGTTACACAGATAAATCAAAGATATTGTTTTATGTATAAATACCCAAAAAGTTGTTTAGAAATAAAATTACCGAAATACTAAGTAGTTTAAATTATTTTAAAACCGTAATGTAAAATGCTTAAAATTTTGTACCCTTTAAAATATACTTAGATGAATACAAGTCTAAACAAAATCAAATTTTAATTCAAAACCTAAAAATGTAAATCTTTACTACTATTTATTTACCACTTAAAAAATAACAAAATTCATAAAAACTTCAAAATATAAAAATAAGCAAAAAAACAAACGTAACCTAACTGAAGTTGTAATGAGCAGTCTACTTAAGAAAAGTGTTTAGACATCGCCATTTTACAGCCTCATCATCGGCTTAATGAAATTGTAATGAGCGCTCATCAGATGGGAAGTCGAATAGAAGAGAGAAGAAGAAAAAGACGGTAGAAGGTAGAGATTTCCTTGTATGGACGGTGTACAAAAATAGAATTTTTCTATTGTTTATGAATTTATAACAGTATAATAGATATATATTTTGTTTTAAGATAATATTTTATAACAATCAAAAATTTTGATTACACTGTATAACTTTGTTCAATGCTCATATGTAAAATCTTAAATTATTTTTTTAAATTTAATTTCTATCTTTATCAATTAAAAAACTAAAATACTCACTAAACAATAATTTTAATCAGAGTAAAGTAGAAAAGTAGTCAAAATATAACAAGAATAATCACCAAAACAGTAATAAACAAATCGTTAAAATCAATTAACAACAAATTAAAAACAAAGATTATTTATATACTTATTGTTGAATAACACTTTAGTTTGATGCATTACTGATGAGAAGTTATTTGTGTGTTTGTCTTTAAATAAAAATTTCAACAAAGCTTGTTTCAAATGTTTTCTTGAAAAAATATATTGTTTCGTAACCATTAATTCTTATCTGAAAAATTTGTACTCTAACTTTAAAAAGAACATTTTCCTACAATATGCATATTGAAAGATTTATACATACTAATGTGTTTTTTACAAAGCTAAAATATACAATAAGGTTTTTAATTTAATGTTTTAAGGTTTTTCTCGTAAAATAATTGTTTATGAATATACTTGTGTGTCTAAACATCTTAGTTTACATGTCTTTTATCTTTAATAAATTTTGATTTACCTATAACACTACTATACAATGCACAAAATATAACATACGATTATACTTATGTAATGTATATCTGAAGGTTACAAGCAATTTAGTATATTGAAAATTCTTTAAAACTGCTATTGTTGTCTGAACTTTAAAAGATTAACTTTGTTGATGTTAAGAGTTTTGTTTTTTATTTAAACTGTTCTAAAGTATTTTAAATTTTCCTTAACTAAAATAACAATTTTGTAATCGAAATTGTCTTTTTTTTATTGAATATTTAAAAAACCAAAAGTATATCAAGCTTCACAAAAAGTAAAAATTAAAAAAAAATATTTAATTTGAAACAATCAACTAAATAAAAAATAAGTAAAAACTTTAATCATAATTGATATTGTAGTTGCTTATGTCAACTAGTTACAGCGCAAAAATTAATACACTGTTATAAAAGAAAAAAAACTATATTGGAAATTAAAAAAATAGAACGATGCTAAAACGTTAGTTGTAAAAAGAACTTAGTTCAATATTAAAAGCTTGTTAATGAGTTTTGAAAAGTGTTTTGAGATAAATTTTTAACTTTATGACTTTAAATTGGTAAAAATAAAGTTAATTATATCCAAAATACATATTCAATACTTGAATTTTTTGATTAAACTTTTATAGAAATAATAGTTATGATTATTTTGAAATTAAATGTTTTAGTTTTATGAAAAACAATTTTAATACATTTATAGATTATCTAAAAACCATGAACTTTCGAAGATATTTCTTGAAATTTAGTCTATAGATGTTTTGAAGTTTTAAAAACAATTTTTGGTTTGATATAAGTTGTAAAAATATTAAAACATGTTTAGAATGTCCTTATCGCTGTTTTTTGCAGATTAATATATAGTTTACGATCTTATTCTAAATAAGTTCTTTTTGATGCGAGTTTGATCATTTGCGATTTGAATTTTGTACAAAAAAATTGCTACTAAACTTTTAAAATTTTCATGAGTAAAATTATTTTAAGAGTTTTAAATTTTTTTGTTTTGAACACTTTATTTTAATTTTTTCTAAATCTGTATGCTTAAAAAAATACAGTTTTATATTAAATTCACTGATAAATTTTAGCACAAAAGGTACTCAATATAAAATACTACTTTTGGGACAGTAATTTTTAATCTTAATTTAAGTCTTTAAAGCTTTTTAACAATTTTTTCTCTAAACTAAAAAAAAACTTTTTGGACGTCAAAGACAAATACTGAATCAGATCAACAAAAACACCATTGGTGTAAAACCAACATGTGAACTCTGCAGAAAGCTACTTTTTCTTCAAACTGCTAAAAGCAAAATACAAAAAGACTCACAATTGATACACGCACAAAAATAACAACCGAGCATCTTTTTTCACAAGATTACCACCTTGGGTGGTTTTCAGCAAAAACATTTTGAGTGACGTATCGTTCGGGCCGATCAAAATTAGCGGCGAATAAGAAAAATCGGCATTCAATTCCCTTTCAACTTCTCACTTCAGTGTGTTCAACTTCTCAGGTGATTTGGACCACCCACATTATATGCTACCTGCAAACTTGTGGATCTCACAAGCATAAGCACAAATCCGATTCGACGCGCTGCCAAAAACGAATCGGTATATCTTGTCGCTTAAGAGCACCTCTCGCCTTTTTATCTGCGCTATTACGTCACAGATATAAGAGTTTAATATAAGTGCATCACTTTACTTAAAGCGTTTGAAAACTCGCCGCTGTAAAGAAAACTTTAAAAAATATTGAAGAAATATTTTCAAAATTTTTATTTTTAAACCATGACGAGCAAGGATTAGCTGTATTTTTGTCTCATCACACAACACTGCACCTTGCCACTTAAATTTAAAGTGACAAAAAGCATAAACAAAAAAACTCAATTTATTTTTGCCGTTGAAGGCCACCCAACAGGAGACAAGTGTATATTGCAGAGCACCAAAACGTGAAAATCGGAAGGAAAATATTTCTTAAAACTTTCAGCATACAGGTCATTAGAGAAGCAATTAAAACCCGAGACTCTTAAAAAAGAAGCAAAAGTTCACCTTTTATTTCTTGCGCTTTTGCGTTTGTTTACTTGTGTCGCGCGCGCGAGCTAATTAGCTTCGGATTGTTGTGAAAATAAATTCGCTTCCAATTTCTCTATTAAAAGGTTGCAGGCGAGTTCATCTTTTGACGGGCTTTAAAACGAATCGTAAATTGTTGTGTGAGTTTTTTGTATGAACTTGTTAACTATTTAAAGTTTATTATCAAACTGTTTCTCTGGTTTTTTAGCTCAAAGAATAAAATTTTAACTTTTATGAACTTTTTAGTTTATTAGTGTAATGAATATTTCAATAACGTATTTTTAATTGATTTCTTATTTGATATAAATACTGCTTACGACTTGATCAGCAAGAAAATAACAAAATTCTCACTTCTATTAGTATACATTTTTACTTCATAATAAAATACAAAATTTATAAGTGTCATGAAGAGTTTGAAAACAACGTATACTTTCAAACATAGTTCTTACATAATGTTAAAACTGCTTGTGACAAGATTTGCTTATATATAACAAAATACAAACTACATTTTATTTACATTTATATTTAGTTTATGAAATTTTAGATTTTAAATAATTGTTAAATTGTACTTTGGTAAGTAGTGCTAAAATTAGCGGAATAAAATGCATTTTCTCATAGTAACTTATAACTAAAAAAGCTAATAAAAAAATTAAAAACAAGTGCGCATTTTATTTAAGCTTTCAAAAAAACTAAATAAACTTACTTAACCACGTCTTAAAACTATTGTTGTTAATAAACTGAAAGGCTTGAAAAACACAGCAGTTTTTCAGTATAAAAAACAATCACAGGATGTATGACAAATAGTTTACAACATTTAACTTTCTGAAAAAAATTTGTTGCTATTCTAAAGTGAAGCATCTATTTTACCCTTGTTTATCATTCTAATTTTTTTGGTTATAATCATAACTTGTATTACATAAGCAAAAACTTTATACCAAAGCGTTTAATAACTAAAAATGATATCTTGACACATTTAGGTTGAATGCTTTTTTATAGAATAAAAGTAATTACTGTAAGTTTAAACTACTAAATAATAATAAGATGTTGATGGGTTTAAATGTTGTGTATATACTTCTTGAATATGTTTACCTTAATCATTAAAGGTATCAATAGATACTATTTTGTAGTTACGCTACGCTTTTTTCGAGTACTATACCATTGTTGAAAAGCCGTAAGAGTTGTTATTTAAGTAGCAACGTAACTCAAGAACAAAATAGTTTTTGTTGTAAGATTTTCCAATTAAACTTAAACATTTTGGTTAAATTAATTAAAAATAATTATTCATTTTTCTATATAATCTTTTTAAACGTAAAATGTTAATAAGCTAAGAAAAATAAGTCTGATATACTTTTGATAATCATACAAATAAGGTTGTGCTACCTTAAAGTTTACTTTACTAAATAAAATAAAAGCTTATTATTAAAAGTATATGTATTTACCAACCAAAAATACTTAGATAATTTATATAATGCTATTTGTAGAACTCCTAGCTTGTATTTACAAAGTGTGCAATTTTTTAAGGGAGTACACGAAATTTAAGCATAATAAAATTGATGTAAAATTAATTTTAGTTTCAAAATTTTAATTAAATGTATCAATGGAATTAATTAACAGTTTTATAACAGCTGTGGTTTTAAATATTTTATAATACTTTAAGATTTAAAGCGGACCAAAAACATTTGCAACATAAAACGAAATTTAAAAACTTTTTTTTTACTTATACTATTTTTAAGTAGTAATTTGTTTTAACTTTTTTTACTATTTGTTCCTATTCTAACTGATGTAATTAAGTTGTTGTACTTATTTTGCAAAAAAAAAATATTTAGTTAAATAGGTATAGTATTAACTATCGAGTGATACTTAAAGTATAAAAAATTTAAAATAGAAAGAAAATTTATGTACAATATTTTTTTAAATAAGTAGAAAGTATTAGCAAAATAAATTACATTTTTGCTTTGTCTGCAGTTTTAATGATTTTTTTTTGTAAAGTTATTATAGAGTCAATTAAAAGTTAACAATATTTAGAACAATCGCCGTATTTTTGACATACTATCGATTAAACGTGTTTTTATTATTACCAGAATTAATGATTCTAACAACTATATAAAGACTATATCTTGATTTTTAGATAATGACAGTAAAATTTTAATCTAATAAAGTTTTTTATAATCGTTAAAGTTCTTTAAACAGACATTAAAAGCAGTGTGGGTATGCAATTTACCAGTTGATATCAGTTTAAACTGCGTTTTTAAAGGCAACTGGTTATATTTGGATGTACTTAGCAACTTTGCGTAATTTAAATAAATGTTAGGAAGTGCTTCATATAAATATTTGCTTGGTGTAAAGTTTGTTTTAAACACACTTATAATAACAAAGATTTAAAAGTATATCGACAAAAAAAAAAAATAGCATCTACTCATTAGCCTACGCGTTTTTTTATAACTTATAATAAACGTGATACAACTCATCAATCAACTTTTATCATCAATCAACAGCTTTAAAAAAAAAAAATAGAATTTTTTTCTATTTATTTAACTTACTGTTTTGTATCAGTCAAGTTCAAACTGATTTTTGAGTTCGTTTAAAACAATTGTTCTTCTAGTTGAAAAACGTGCATCTTTATATACGTTTCCTTAATATACTTAAAGTATTTTTTTTAAATGTATTGAATAAAAAACTAAAATTTTCTCAACTTAAAACTGAATATGTTTTAATGAATTATAAAATTTAAGACTTGTATGTGATTGATACAAGCTAATGTTTACCTAAACACTCGACACTACTTATTAGAACTTCCGCACACTTTATTTTTTGTAGATATTAGTACAAATAATAATCATAACTTTAAAATTTGACTGTTATATTGTGATTCACAAGATTTCAGCACAGTTTTTACTTAAAATAAGCATCTTTTAAAGTTATATTTAACTAAACTATTAACAGTTACCTAATATTTATCGTAAAACGTACACATTTAATAATAATTTCTTGATGCAAAGTGTAAAAATATTTGTTATTGAAGTAGATCTGCTTTAAAATTAAATAACTTATAAAAAGAATTTAACTAGGTTTTTTGATTGTTAGTAGCACCTTCACATTGGAAATATTTCTAAAAGATTAGTTAATATCAAAACTTATTTATATACTGATATATTAATAAAATATTCCTAAAACAAGTGGTTTTGTTGTACTATTTAAATGAATTAAAACATATCTTTGAAGTATAAATAGTTGTAATTTGACAGGTTGTCTTTCTATACTCTTTATATAAGCTTTTTGTTCTTTTTATGTTTATAAACACCAATAATTTATTATTGTACAATCTCCGAAGATGTTTTATCAGAGTATTTTAGCTTTATTTATTTTTTGTTAGAAAAAAAAATCCTAATCTTTTTGCGTTTCACTTTAAAAAAAATTCTTTAAAACATACGTTAAATCAAAAACATGTTTCCTAAACATTGTCAGATTTTATCTACTTGTCAAAACTACTAGAATAAAAAACACTAACTGACTTCAAATCTTTAATATCAGTACAAAAAACAAACTTAAACTGATCGAAATCAAAAAATTAATGTTTTAAAACGTCAAAAGATTACTTTTATTTTAAACAGTTATAAATTGAAGCTTTTTATAAAAAAATTAAAACAACTACCAGCTTTTTAAGTTAATTTATTACTAGAAAAGTATCTTTATGTTTTAATAAAGTATTACAATCTTTACTTCTTAAAAGTAATTCAAAACTATTTCTATACAACTAGTTTCGTTAATAGCTCAACACTATCAAAACTTTTAAAAACAGTAACATGTTAAGCTTATTATTCTAAGGAACATGTATAACTTTATTTTAAGAACTTTAAAATTACAAAATCATTATAAAGTGAAAACATTTTCTCATGTTGAAATTAAAAAAGTTAAAGCGTCTAAAAATTTTTTAAATATTACAAGCTTATGCTGTAATTTTATTACAAACAATTGGTATTAGTTTTATATCAATAAACAAACTTGTTACGCATATAATGCGAATAATAAACAACACCAACAATAACAACAGTAAAAAACTAACAAAGGAAAAAATATTTATTTAAACTGTAAAACTGTTATGCTTTGTTTACCAAAATAAAAAGAAAATTACTATGTTTTAATTATTTACTAAATATTGTGACAATACTAAACTATTGAGGCTTGATGCTCACATAATGCATACTTTTTTGTTTTAATGTTTGATAAAGCTTGTTTAAGTACAACATTAAATTTTTCTAATTTTTTATTTTTATTTCAGATTTTATACACTACGATGCTTAAAGTTTTTATCTTAAGTGTTTTATTTTCGCTAAGTAAGTTTCCTACATTTATAAATTTTTTACAGTTGCAATTATTCACTTATAGCTTGAACTTGTTTTAACTTAAAATATAACAAAGATAGTAAACCTACATTAACTAATAAAATTGTATGACAGCTTAAGAACATGTTTAAGTTTTTTTATCGTCTGGTATAAAATAATTTAAGTGTTGTGAGTGTATGTTTTGCAAAACAAAGTTTAAACTTAAGATCAACTAACAAAAAGATAGTTTGATACCAAACTATGTATATATTTTTATAGTCTCTATAAGTTAAATTACTATAAATACTTGAGTTTTAAGCAAAAATGTTTTAAATATGTTTTGTTTTTACTCACATAAAATTACGAGCTTACAGCTTCAAAAAACTACTTATTTTAAACAAATTAGCTTATTATTTAATCAGCTTTACTTAGCAAAAAAAAGTTCTAATTTTTCAATTAAATACTTGTTTCACAAATAATTAAAAAATATTTTACTGAACATTAATTGAAACGCTTTCTCAGTTTTGTTTATGAATTAGGTTTTAGTGTAAATAATTTGTTTGATATATTCTATACATTGTATTTTACCGTAGCATAATTTGTTAGTTTACCATATTTTAGTTGTTCAACAAAAAAAATCCTTAGCCCATAGAATTTATATAAAGTTTAGTTTTAGCTAATATTTAGTTTAGTCTATGTTTAAGTTTTAACTAAAATAAGTTTTAATCATTTGGAATTTTTTTTTTACCTTTTACAGGTAAAGTTTCATCAACCCAATTTGGTAGAACATTTACAAAAACTTTTGAATTCGAAGACGTTTTGCGTTGGAAGAACGGAAAACTGCCTTGCTCAAAAGATGATATCCAGTTTGATGCGAACCAGGTATTTTTTGTTACATGAACCAACTGAGCCTAGAACAAAACTTCTTATTATTAATTTTGTTAATAGCATTTATTGTTTATCACAAACATTTATTAAATAACTTTTTTTCTCCAGCGACTTTCACTAAAAATTTCAACCAGCGCAACAATAAATAACTTGGTTTGTTTAGTTTTATGTTAAATTGTAATCTTTTATTGTTTAGAGTTAAAACATTAAAGAATTTTTTTTGTTTGAATTCTTTTTTTAAAAGCTTGGCTAAATTGTTAGAGTAGTCTATTTTTGTCATTAATTAGACTTTTTTAAAACTATATAAAATTTACAATTTGTTTAAAACTAATAATAGTCTATATAGTAAAAAAGTTCGAAGTACATAAGCCGACGATAAAAGGTCATTATGTAACAAAAATAAATAATACAACAATTTTAACGATGTTTTAGATTATATCAAAAGCCATGAAAAAACTCATTACTAAACTTAAACATATTGTTATTAAAATAACTGTAGAGCAATTGTATATGTACTATATGTTTAATATTATTTTAAGTATCTCCCCCTGAATAGCGAAATAATATTAGAAGAAGGTTTTCAACTTGGAACTTCAGAAGATTTGTCAAATTGTGATTCTTCTAAGAGAAGTTAGATTAACTTATTTAATGAATATGTTTTGCTTTAAATTCCTAAAACTGTTATAATAACAAAGGTTTAATTATGTTTAAATTTACAAAAATTAATGCGTTATCAAGTGATGAATTAAAATTGTTTAAACACTAGTGTTTATGTAAGAAAATAAGATTTTTTTGTCATGAAACACAAATAAAGTATCTACTATAAATTTATCGAAAAACACAAATAGCGGCACAGTTTGTATCGAGTCCAGACGAATGGTTTAATGCAAGAAACTGGGAAGCCCACAATATTCAAGATGGAAAACCTGTGCATGTTCAGGAATTCCTAGATACTGAAAATGTTTGTATAATTGAATATTTGTAATTATCAAACGTTGGTGCTAAGTAGAAAAATTTAAAACTACTTAAAGACATGGGGTTGTTATAGTTATTAAACTTACTAGTCGTTAATAAATTCACTTATAAATTGTCCCTAACAAAATATTTGTTAAAAAAAAAACTTTCTTTTTTACTGAAGGTTCCATGTGAACAAGATCAAGTTATCATTGCAGACAAATCAACTGTTACAGTAAATGTTCAAAACGATGTTATTCTAAACAGAATCACTCTAGCTGGACAAGTTTGTTAATTTTTAAGTTGCTTAATTTGAAGTTTTGTTTTTGTTACATTTCAATTTATTACTTAAAACTACAGGGCTTATAACACTGTGCTTTTTTTAACTTCTGTTAGTAAAAAAACAACCGATTTCAGCTATCTAAAGTGTTATGCATTTAAATGACTTATGTTTTATGCATAAATAAGATTTTTCAATGTTTAAGTAAATTGTTTCTTTTAAATAACACATGACATAATAACATTTCAAAATTTGTTTTGAAATACACAACATTTGTGAGCTATTTGAAATAATGTGTACGTATACCTATGTGGTATCGTACAAAGATAAACGCAATCGTAATATTTCAAAACAAACATGTTGTAAAATCTATTGTTCTATGTATTTGTTCGAAGTTATATGAAAGCTCAACACTAAACAATTTTCTGGTAGTTATTTAATTTGCTTGAATTTTTTTTTCTTTTATACAGCTACAAATACATTTATTAAAACTAGTTATGTGATTTACATTTAAAAAAAATTATTTAATTATACTTAACTTTTTAGTTTGTGCAAAAAGTTTGTTTTTTGCATACATAATGACTATTATACAGTTTTTAACCTTAAATTGATTTTAAAATACTAAAAAAGTATTACTAGTTAATTTATCATACACAGTTCTAAGTTTATAAAAATTAATAAAATGTCCAAGTAATTTTAAGAAAACTACAAAAAAACTATTCTTACAAATCTATTTAGAGGTACAGTACAGAAACACTGGTAAGCTACAGAGATAGTGGAAATGGAAGGTATGAACTTTTAGGTGGTGGCCAGATATCTGTTGTTCCTGAAACTTGTCAGGATTCAACTGGGTGTTTTTGTAGAAATTCAGACTACCAGGTATTTAAAAAAGCTGATTTTATTTGTTTTTTCATCAGTTTTAATAACAATAAATAGTTTTGAAAAGTCAACTTGTTTTTAAGCAAAAAAAAACTTTAAATAAGACTGATTTCATTAATATATAAGAAAACAGTTATTTTTAGTAAGTACAAGTTAAGGTTGGACAAAAATAATTACAAACCATTGGTATTATTTTTATATCATTAAACAAATGTGTTACAAAAGTTTTAATTGCAGAACACTGAACAAACGATATGCAGCAAAACAACTTGTAACGAAGCAAGTTGTAAGAAATCTCTACATCCAAACGGTCAATGTTGTAATGTCTGTGGAGCTGTTTTTACAATGAATTATGGAAGTGATTACACGGAAACCAAAATGCAAACATTTCTCAACCAACATACGAACAAAGTTCGTTCTTTATACATTGAATACATGTGTTAATTAAAATGTGAATATACATCGAAAGTGTTTATTTTATTAAGTCACATAGCGTTTTTTTTTTTATTTAGATATTTAATTTTTTTATTTTAAACTACATATTAATGTTTAAAACAGTATGAAAAAACACACTTTGCTTTGTCCAAACGAAAGAATTCTCCATCTGACTCTAAAGGGTTCATACAAATAATGATCACTGATGAACTTGAAAGCTTGGAGTCGGGCAAGAACGCTAAAAAATTAGCAGCAGAAATATACAGTGTATTACAGAAAGGTAACTTTGTTTTATTTTGGTTTATAAAGATTTTTTTGATAAAACTATTAATCGTGTACTAATTTAGAAGCATCAATATTTCATTAGATAGTTTTTTATAAAGCCAAATTACGTAATTTGGTAAAATCTTAAAAAGATCTAGTAAATTTCATATCGCATCTACAACTTTGCGACAAAAATAAAAATACTGTTCGCACATTCAGAAACAAACGACTACGGGGTTAGTGACGTAACAATACAGATGTCGGGTGACGGGATCGACGTAGTTGGTTCGGGAGTTTCAACAGGTCTTATAATTGGTATCGTTGTTGGAATCCTTGTGGTAGCTGCTTTATTGTTTGCCGGATATCGAGCTCATAGTAACGGGTCAGAATTGGTTTTGTTTAGTAAAAAAAAAGTACCAGTGTACTATGTATTTTTTTTTTATTTTTTAAGTTTATCATTGTAAACTAATCAAAAGTAATAAAATATATCTTATAATTTCCACAACTTGAAAAACAAAAACTTATATAATTTTTTTTTAATAAAAATAACATTATTAAAAGCATATGTTAAATAAAACAATTGTTTTATTCTTTTAAATGGAAATTTAAAAAGTTGTTTTCATTCATAAGTATACGATCATAAAAAGTAGTTTTAATAAATCTAAACTATTATCGCAGAGGATTAGATTTGAAAGTAAGCCTTCCCACGTTTTGGAAGACGCCCTCTACTGGTGAAACTAATCCTATGTACGATATGTCGTCGAGCGAAGGAGGGGTTTGTAATATAAGCTGTTATTAGTAAACTAAATAACGAAAAAAAGCAAATCCTGAATTGAGTTGTTTAAAGCTTATAAAGTTCACTTAAGTGTAGACTGCACAATATTAAGCAAAATATTTTTTAATAATTAATTTTCGAAAATTAGTTTTTGATACTAAGTATATTAAAGAAACTTTTAATCATATATATCTAATTATTTGAACTTTTACAATTCAAGTTTTTTAAAAAGTTAGTTATTTGTACAACAGTAATGTAAGCTATTAAAATAACAGTCAAACAGTGGAAGTGTATCGGAGAACAAGGAAAGTTCAACGACTGTTGGTCAGCAAGTCAACAGGGACAGTGGGCTTCCGGAAGCACTTAACAGCGACTTTGGTGTCAGCTTCCCAAATATTTCCTACCATGAAGAAGATTTGTAACTTAATAACTTTATAACAAATCTTTATAAGTTTTGTTGTCATCATTGTCTATTTATTTAATTGTGATCATTTACTTAATTCAAATAAAGTGATTTTGATTTTTTTATGAAATTTTAAACGATTTATTTTCATACTAATTATATTACTGTATCAAATTGTAGCATGTTAATAAATATACGGACTTAGTAGTAGAATTTTTTTTTTTTCATTCAGCTGAAGAAAAAACAAAATTTAATAGATAATTTATTAAACTAAAAAAAATATTATACCTAAAACGAATGATTGTTAATTTAAGCTACTTTTTATACTTTTTTACAAGAAGTTTGTTAGATGGTAAATATGAAATCATTTTGTAACTAGTGGTATTCCTTATTGTTAGTTTTAGAAAAACTTAAACTAACAATTAGTTAAAAAAGTAAACATTTAAAGAGGTTTTTAAAAAATTTTAAAAGTACAATAATGATTTTAAAACTTCAACAGTTAATTAAACACGTTTTCAATCAAAAGAGCATGACTTTTTCAATAAATAAAAGTGTAAGGAGTTTGTAGAAATTAGTCATACACACAAAAGTCTTGCTCAATACTTTATAAAATGCTACAAAAAATAAATTAGTTGTTGAAACATTGTCATAAAAGTATTATTTTTAGAATATTCAAACTTCTGAGTAAATTAGTAAACAAGAATAAGAATTTTAGCTATGACAAATACCTTTAAAAAAGTTGATACTAAAATACATAAACTTTTGTGATTAAGTAACTTGCCGCGTACGTTCATATCAAAAGTAAAAACTTAGTGTTTAAATTGTTAAATTATTTTCTTAAGAGTAGATTATGCCTTAGAAAAATATTTAAAACTGTTGATTATTTTTTAAAATTTAAATATTAGATTTTTTTGTCTCTCAAAATTTTATGTCAATCTATTTTAAATGTAAAAACTTGTGTTAGGTTTTTCAAATATTAATTCAAAGCTCAAGTTTGAACCTATCATAGTTGTTCGGAACTTCCGTATACGGTTGTGCTTTAAACTTGTAAATAGTTTTTTTAGAGCAACCATTGTTTTAGTTTTTGTTTTGTTGAAATGAGATCTTGATATATTGTATTACAAAAAAAAATTATAACAAAAGTTGAATTTTTATCTCATAAAAGTGACTTATTTCAAGTATTTTCTTAAAAGTTAACTTTATCAAGCTAGATAGATAATTTTTCAACTAAATTGTTTTCTTTTCCATATCAATTATTTAGCGAATGATTGAAAATATATTAAAAATTAATTTTATCTAAAATCTTGCTAAACTGTAGTTACTAAATGTAGATCAAATAACAAATAGACAAAAACAAAAAAAAATCTATTGTTGTAAAAAACAATTCAATGTTTTATTTTGCAAAGCCAAGCAATAGTAATACAGTTAAAAACTACAAAAAAGAACAGTTTTAAAAGTTAGAATATGGATCAAAAGTTAATAAATTATGTTTACATAGACTATCTAAGTAATAACTAATAATTAAAAGTCTTGTCTGACTAAAATTTAAAACTTATTGTATGTTAATTTCAAAATTTATTTTGTTGCTATGCAAAAACTGTTTCTTAATTGTAATCAATTTATACTCAGAAAAAACTATTATAGATAGTTTAGACGTTTATTTAATAAAAACACATTATCTAGTTAAAAACTAGATGAAAACTTGTTTATTTATGTAGTAAAAAGTAAATTTTGTTTTTAAAAATGTTAAACTATAAATGGTTATTTTTTTACAAAAGTAATGTCCTTTTTAGTTCTTTATTCAAAGCTGTAAACTTTTATAAGCAAACTATAAAAACAGTTTCAATAACAAGTAACATATCAAATTCTTATTTTTTAGCATCAAAATTAATTATTGAACTTAAACTTTTAAAAGTAGGCTAACTCTATGTTATAAAGAAACATAAAAAAAATTTCTACGTAAATTAGTATTCACTCAGACCAGGGTTTCCCAAACTTTTTTTCAGAGGCCCCTTTTGAGAAATTAAAAAGCTCTGGCCCCCTCCAACAAGATTGCTCAAAAAACACCATTAAAAACGTCTAAGACCTGTTACTTTTTCTCTTCATCAACAACTTCAGAATATCTAGTGCAAATTTCAAATTATAACCCCGTGGCCCCATTTTGGCCCACTTTGGGAAACCCTGGCTTGGAATTATAATAAGCTTTTTTAGTTTATGAACAAAATTCTTTATGTTACATCTTTAAATACTGTTTTAAAGATACTAAATAGGTTTAAATAATTAAAATTTTCGATTAGTATGACTGTTAAAAAACAAAATCACTAAGTTTTAAATACAAAAATAATTTGATCTGTTTTGTGTTGTAAAATTTCTGATTTTGTCATTAACGCAACTATTAAAAATATGAAAACTACTTTAAGCACAATGACATAAACTTTAAAAAAATCATTCTCTAGAATTTCTACACGAAATATATCGAGTTCAGTTACACGGTTAGTAAGTAGTTTAAGTGTACTGATAATCAAGAAATTTTTTAACAAGATCAGGCAATTGCATGCTCATCAATATCATGTTGTTTTTAGATAAGTTCTTGTAACCTATCGCTTCTCTTATTTTCAACCTGCATAAGTGCTGCAAACTTCTTGGATTTTCTGAAAATACAAAAATACAGTTTACTATTTATTATGAAAAGGTCGCAATTTTTTTGCCACCAAAACCTGGTTGTGAATAAAATATTTAATTTGCACATCTTTGTTTATGAAAATACAAAAGTAATAAAAATAACTATTTATTAAATTGATACAAGTTTTGAGCATTAATTGAGATAGAAGTAAGTTGTAGATCGTATAAACTAATTTATAAGGTTTGTTTATTGTTAAGTTAAAAGAAACAAAAAAAATTGAAAATTGAATTTAATGCTTTTTCTTAGATAACTTTGGTAGTAAGTGAACCTTAAAAAATATATTATTCATAAGAAAAGTAAATTAAGTTTTTTAAATATTGCTATTTATTCTTTTTTATACTTAAAAGTGTTAGTAAAAGTTGATTTTATTTTATTAAAAATCTTCTTCTATTAATATCACAATTACAACTGTAGTAGATACAATAAATAAACATAAGTGATTAATCTAATAAGCTAATTTAGAATTAAATGAATTTAAGTACACAATAATAATGTCACCGATGCTTTTACATTATTTTCTTTTTTTGCATGCTACAGCTGTAAAGTTATTTTTATTATTTTTTTATTAAAAGCTTAAATTTACTTAAAAAGTTAAGTTTTTTTTTCCAATTTTTTAAAGCTAACTTTATAATACTCAATAGAAAAACCAGTAGTAATTTATACTAATGTTTTAAACCGGTTTTATTGATGATGTAATCCCACTCATCAGTGTTATGCACGGATTCCAACAAACTCCTGCATAATTTCACAGGATTCCCAACAAAATTGAGGAGAAACGCGATTGCTGCTCCCCTCCAATCTCGAGAAAACTCATCATCGTTTGACAGGTAGTTGCAAAACTGTATTAGTTTTTATTACTTATTTTTTTATTAATATTATTAATTACTTTGTCATCTTAATGATTTTAATAATATTTATAATGTCAATGTTTATAGATTTATTTAAAACGATGTATTTTTTTATAAATTTACTTAATTTGATATTACCTAAGAAACTCTAATAAAGCTTTAATAACTGATTATACTACAAAAAATACTATAAACTTTTAAAAATTTATTCAAGAAACTCCGACAAAATCAAATCATAAACTTAAATTATAAATTCTAGGGCAAAAAACTACTTTAAAGGTTTATTAAAACTCACAGATTTTCTTCTTGTGTCCAGATCGAAATCCTGGTGTTCATTTAATCCCATCACACAATCAAAACAGTTTTTCACGTCAGCTCCTGCCTTTGCAACCAATTTCAACATCCTTTAAAATATTGTTTTTCTTTTTATCAAGACTTTATTATGCAAACTAAGTTTCGGTCATAGACCTCGTCAATCGTTGAGATCACTTTACTTGTTTTCTAAAAAACAAAACATATAATACCATTATAATTATATTTTATTTCATTAAGGTAGATAATAGAATAGGTTTTTTGTTATTTATTTTAAAAATTACTCGAATCAAAAGTTTATTGTGAAAACTACATAAATGCCCTTACTATTTAGTATCGTAATATTGTACGTTAAAGCTGTTTGTATAAAATATTGTTCAATTATTTTGTTTACTTTTTACTAGCAATTATAAAAACATATGTGTTTAGTGTTTGCTCCGAATTTTTAAGTAACTTATTAGTTCTCTTAGAAATATCAATGAATAGATACTAAAACATACACTTTACACATCTTTAAATGTTAATAATTGATTCTTAGTCTAAGCTAAATTATTGAAATTTTATTTTTAAGGATTTGAAGTTAAAAAGATTGCATTTATAAATATTAAAGTCTTGAGGAAATTTATTCTTTCTGTGAGACTATTGTATAATAGCTTTTAAATACTAGTTTAAACGTTTAATATTAAGTTTGAATTTAGTTTAACTATATAAATAATTAGTGTAGAATTAGTATATTTTAATTAAAATATAGTTATAAAGACAGTTGTTGGCTAAATGTTTTCAAGTTTTATTCGACTAATAACATTCTAAATACCAAGTTTAGTTAAACATTCTTGCTGCTAATATATTTTACAAGTTATAAATAGTTTCTAATTAGGTCAAAGAAGTATTAAACTTTTTTGTTGCATATTTATTGATTATATAAAAAATGTTTAAACCACTTTATACAAATTTTCATGTAGATGTTACTAATAAGCGTTTTAGGTTCTTTTCAAACTAAACATTTTTAATATACAAATAGAAAAATTTTTACTAATTATAATTTTCTATATAAACTTTTTTATTTTTTTATTCACTCGTAATGCCCTTACGTACAAAAGTAAATTAATTAATTAAAAGTCGCAAACCCAAATTAACCGAGTCATTTTAATATATCACGTAGCGGATAATGAGTCTGGCTATTGAACATGATATGTGAAATCCCACGAGAGTATAAGAGACATGTAAGAATTTACTAAGCTCGATGTAAGTTCACTTTTAGCAGTGTGTAAAGTCGAACGTGAGGTAATGTTTTAGCAAATTAATGATTTTGTACGAGCATTTTTGCGGTTATTTTGTCAAGTAGTGCTGTAACTTGCTTTAATTAAACTATATTAATTGCCAAATAATAATTTTATACGGTTTAAGCTCATTGCATACCACTAAATGAGTTCACCACTCTTGGTATTAATCAATTATTTTCTTGATTTTAAGCACTTACAGTTATTAACTGTTTCTTGTATTGCAAAATATAAATATATCTCTAATTGTAATGTTATTATTTTAAAAATCTTGTTTTAAATATAAGTAAATAAAAGTTAGACGTACATTTTTTTTAAATAAACGTTTAAAGAATAGATAAATTGCTTTGATAAGTACTCAAAAAATTTACATCAAATAATGTCTTGAAATATTTTTTACTTTATTTGAAAAACAAACTAACTTAAGATCTCTCAATGCAAATGCAATTGACGGAGGAAAATTAATTTGTTTGTCACCGAATGAGGCGTTGACATCAGCTCCGTGAAATAAAAGTTCCTCGACCATGTCGTATTCACATCTACTTATTGCTAACCATAACGCCTGGAAAGTTTTAATTATATTATTTCTTCACGAAACGTTTTGTGAAATAAAACATTATACCAGAGGTCGGCAAAGTGCAACTCTTAAAGCAAAAATCAAAGGCCTGCGAGTTACTTTATTAGCAGAAAACTCTTTTTTTTTAAACAACAAAAAAATCCTTATAATTAGATTTTTTGTAATATTATAAAAAATAAAGCTTATAATTAGGTTTTTAGTTTTATTATTTTCTTCACCGGTGCTCTATCATTGCTTAATTTATCACATTTTTACTTTAAAATAATATTGCTATACTGATTAAAAGTTATTTTAAATTAACAGCTGCCTGCAAAAACTTCTTTCTATATAATCTGGCCGCGAGCTATTTTTTCATGAAAAAGGGTTAGCCTACATTTGATTTAAATCAAGTATTTTTTTTTAAACCTAACTTTATTTAAATAGATTAACGACATAAGAATTGTTATACATAGATAAACAATTTTATATTAACGTTAATTTCAATTTAAAACACTTTTTAGTTTCAAATTTATTTTTAATATACTTTTTTACTTTTTAATTCCATCCAGATTCTACTTTAAATAAACGTATAAAAACCATTGATCATCAGAAACTTTAATTAATTTCAAAATACAGGATTTTAAAAAGCAAATTATTATATTTTGTTTGTTTTAAAGATATGGTAATTAGAAAAAATAGAAATAGAAACTTTAAATCTATCAAGATTAGGATCGGCTCCTCTTTCTAGCAGCAAGTTGACTGCATCTTCAGAAGAGTTGCTCACTGCAAAATACAAACTGCTCTGGCGCTTCTCCCTGTAATATCAGTAGATTAGTTTGTCATAGAACTTATTTTTATTTGTTGTTTTCTGTTACAGCAATGCATACAACTAAAGTCTCATACTTTTAAGTTGAGTGTACATAGTATTTTTTAAATTCATTACTTTTAAGTTTGATTAACAATTTCTTTTTAATAAGTTATATTTTATCAGTATTTTTTATTTAATTATTTGGATCAGTTACACTCTTCAACATTCTTACGGTATATAAGTTAGTTATACCTTATCAAACTGTTAAAAACATGCAAAAAAAAGTAAAACAAACATGTAAAGTATTTTATCAGGGATCATCTTGTGATTGACGTCATATCCGGCATCGAGCAGATTCTCCATTATTTCCACGTGATCGTTTTGCGCGGCAAAATGCAGTGGGGAAACACCGCATTGTTCCGCTCTACTAGTTTCCGTCACTTTCAGCAAAATCATCACTATGCTGTGAAGTTTAGTTAAGATGTGCATAGGTTTGAAACATGTTATTAACTAAAACTAAGTGCTCCAACTTGACAATTGAAATTTACTTAATTTCATATTATTTTAACATTTTCAAACAATAACGATGTACTGTAGTTTTTACTCAGTGTTAACCCAGTTGTAGGGCTGCGTAGATAAAAGTAAATAATATCAAAAAACCTCTGATGTCCGTGGGAGGCGGCGACGTGTATGGGGAGAACCCCGTCGCAGTTCTCGGTGTGGGGGTCAGCCCCTCTTGCGAGAAGAGTTTCAACACAATCAGAGTGTCCCTCCTTGCTAGCTTCGTACAATGGGGTAGCACTCTTGGTCTTTGACTGAACATTGAAGTCTCCGTCTAAAAACAAATATTCAATTAACTTGTAAAAAGATCTCCATCTTTCGAAAATTAAGTTTGTTTCCAAAACGGCTTCTAAGTTTGTGTTTTTGTATATTAATGGGATGAATTACAAAGTAAAAGTTTAACACACTTTGTACCAGTTAAAAACGAAAAACGTGTTTTACTAATAGTAAATAAAATAGTTTTTTATAAAGTAAACAATAAATTACTTTAAAAAATGTTTTTAAAGTTGTAGAAAATATATTAAACTTCTGAGATGTTTTTAAAACTAAATGTATACTTCAATTCTGAAGTATATTTTTCTTTAAAAAGTTTAAAATTTTTATCTATAATTTCTTTAAGATAGATTTATCACCATTATCAATAAGTATTCTCAAGCACTCATTGCGCCCACAAGTGGCAGCAGTGAAAATAGGGGAAGCACCGAAACCATCACGTGCATTCACATCCGCCCCATTTGATATGAGGAACTCCAACATTTTGTTGTGGCCCTGGAAATAAATAAATAATTTTTATTAAATAAATATTTAATAATTTTTTTGTATTAGTTTTAAATAGTGCTTATTACATGAAAATAAATAGTTTAAGGTTAAAACATTCATTAACAACCCTAAAATATTTGTAGTTATAAATATATATTAAACTTTATTTAAATATATAGTTTTTGTTTTACCAACAACTTCAATACTCTTGATTTGAGCAAAGATAATCAAAATGTATAATTATCAATGACTAAAAGGTTAAACCTTAAAAACAGTTTTTAGTTATAAAACTGCGTTATCTGCTGCATATACACGGTAAACAATTTATGAATTTTAATGTGATTGTTAAAAAATGTAAAAAAAAAAAATTTGTAAAACAAACCCTATACACGCACTCATGGACGGGTGTCCAACCCCTCACTGCCCTCATATTTATTATGGCTCCGTGTTTGATCAAAAGGTTGGCAATTTCGAATGAGTTGGAGCTTATCGCTCCGTACAACGCGGTTTCAAAAGTTGGCTTCGTCTTGTGAACAGACGCCTGCAAAGTTTGTAGTTGAAAAAAATTGATTTTATTTTCACTATAAAGTCATTTTTCAATTTTTTTAGTGCTTGAATGCTTGTCTTATTAATAGTTTATACTTTTAGCTTGATGTGTTGGTTGATAACATTGTGTAATAATTATAGTGAAGTTATAATAAAACTTTGATCGTACCACTTGGATCATCAGACCACAAGCTCTCGGTAGGCTAAGACCTTTGTGGTGTCTAAAGTTTTGTAATACTTATACTTAACAACTGTTGGATCATTAGAAAAAGTTTGTTTTATATAAATTAAATACATATATAATAATTAAGCAAACCTTGTGTTTAAGTAGAATTTTCACCGCTTCTATTTTTCCTTCAAATGCGGCAGAAAAGAGCGGAGATTCATTTCCACTGTTCACCGATTCGACCAGGTGAGGACATTTTCTGTGTTTAAAATAAAAACACGTTAAAAAAATTTAATATCAATGTACAACTATTATTTTTCCTACTGATAATTGTTAACTTATTTCAGAAAAATCACAACTAGTAGTAAGTTCAATAAACTAATTTACTTTACCTAAACCGATATTTTAAGCTTATGCAGTGCATAATAGTTTATTTTTAATCATAAAAGCATTAAATTTACTCAAGCAGTCGATCAAGGCAGGCGATGTGATTTTCATCAATCGCAACATGTATCGGGTTGGCAAGTTTTCCGAACTGAGTGTTTTTATCTGAGTTGTCTTTGAATAAACTCTTTAGCACAGAACAGCAAATTTTCACTTTTCTAAAAATTACTTTCAAATTTAAAATTCTATTTAAAATAGTTTATAGTAGTTTTAAAACAGGCGTACAAATTTTTGTAAGCATCAGATTTGCCTTATGATTAAAAAAAAAGAATTTACAAAAACTTTGTACAAGTATTTAGAAATATTTAAACAAACTTTTGCATTCCAAATAGTTTCTCCGCTTGCATTTTCGGGTTGCAAAAGACTCCATTTTTGCTTCGTTTCCACATTGACAAGGCCTTACTATCGTAACCGTACAATTCCTATTAAAAAATATTAATTTGAATCAATGAAATAAACACTATACCTAAAAATCGAATAAAGTATTTTTATATTCAGTTTTGTGTGAGTTTATTGAATTTGCAAAAAAGTGCTTACTTTAAATTATAAATAAGAATTTCACAAGTTTACTTTAGTCAACTTTGTACTTTTTTTCTTTTCATTTTAACAAAATAAAGTTTTAAAACTTGAATAAATACTGCCTACATAACCTTTATACACTTTAATTTGTTTTAACATACGAATAACAAAAACAAGTTTTATATTTTTCTAAAAGTCTGTATGAAACAAAACTGAATACAAATAAAACTATTGTAACAGACATTGAACTTTTTTATTAGCTATTAACCTCAAAAAAACTAAAGCTGTTAAAGAATACAACCTTTTATTTTTAGTCCTTTTATCTCTTGAACTCATAACTAACCTTATCACGTATCTTGAGCTAATACCTAAGATCAAGTTTGACTGAAGTAGATACAATAGATTAAGTGTCAATATTTGTAAATTTAAATCAAAAACGTAAATGACTAACTTTATAAAAATACATATAACTCGTGAATGTAAGACGTATAAAACTATTAATGTCTTATAAATACTTTGTCTTATTATTTTATGAATATGAATTGGTCAACAAAACTATAAAAAGTTACTATACACCACTGAACAGGGTTCTATACTTCAACTAAAAAAATAAACCTAAAACTAAAAGTTTAAGGACAACTTATAAGATAGTTTGTCGACCAAACACTGAGAAAAATATTACTTTGTAGCAAAATAAATTAGTTTTTCAAGTACTTCTTTAAAAAGTACGAGGAAACTTTATTGAACTCTTAATATTCAAATTACTGTAAATCAAAAAGGTTTTTTAAGATTTAAAACATGTAAAATAAAAAAATTTCCAGTCAAAATGTTTCCGTCATAAAAAGTATAACTTTTATAGTAGACTTTTAAATAAAATAACCTTAATAAAAAATTAAAAAATGAGAAATTAATGAAAATAAACTGTTTATGAAACCTATCGTATATTTAAATGATAATTGTGAATTGTTTATAAAAAGAGTATTATTTACATATTTAATTGAAATTATAATTTTGAAACTAACTACTTTTAAATATAATAAATAATTAACTTTATAAGTCATTTATATAACTTAAATAGTTAACTTAATCTTTTATAACTCAAACTTCTATATACTTAACTCTATTTTTAAAATTTTAAAGCTTATCACTCACGACGTGTCGGAAAAAAGCTTTTTCTTGTTCTTCTGCAGACAACTGACTGAATTCGTCGGTCGAAGTCGAAGCCTCGTTATCAGCTTCAGTTACAGCATCATAGTTTCTCTCTGGCTCTACCGTGCGGTTACTTTCTTGCTGAGTATTTTCGTTTGCTTGTTCACCTTCTAACAAGTTGTTTTGCTCGAGGCTCTGCTGTATTGAAAGAGCAATCGCTAAATCTAGCTGTTCGTCTTCTTCTTGAACATTTCTCGGTTCCATGCTGCTCGCGTTGTACATTTTTAGAGTTTTGTAAGTTTTAATTTTAACTATATCTAGAATTTAAAGTTCTTAAATGGTTCAGTTTTTCGATTTAAAGTTTAATATAATTTAAGTATAATTTAAATATTAGTTGCAAAAAATTAAAAAACATTTAAACGTTATGCAATTTAAAATACTCATTTTAGAAGCTCAAGTACAGATATTTCAAAAGGTTTTTAAACGAAAACTAACTTTTTATAAATAATACCTTACAAAATTTTAACAGTTAAAAAACTTTTTGTTATATAACGGAATGAAATTGTATTAAATAAGCTGCATCTAGCATTTTACAACATAAAAACTTACTTGAAATTTATGAAAAAGATTTAGTGACTTCAACCTTAAAGACATAGTTTTATCTCATAATGTTTCTGAATTTTATATAAATTTTAAACCATTTGTGACTATTTAAAAAATATTTTTCTTAAAAAATTCGGATATAAAATAGTTTTCACAACTAACATTCAAAAGCTAGTAACCAAATATATTGAAAATAGTTAATTTTGTAAATAAAACAACGTTTACATAAAACAAACTTAGCTTTTGAGACTTTTATTTGATTAATTATCTTTACGTTTGTTTACAGATTTAAACCTAATTTTTATCAAAATACCTTCAAATCAAAATTATAATTTGACCAAGGCGTGTAGGAAGTATACTTTTTTTATTATACAAACCTTGAATGTTATATTTGTTTATATAAATAACAAACACTTAAAAAGTGATATTAAATAGTGAAATAAAAATAAACAAAAACAAGTTTGTCATACAGGTAATTTTAAAAAACTACTAATTGGTCATTGCTTATAAGAGTTCTACAGTTTATTTACGGTTAATGTTTCTCATAGTAAAAGTGAGGTACAAATTGGTTAAAAATAATCAAACTCGTGACAACCCACGTGAGATAATGATTTATTACTTTCTCAATGATAGTAAGCAAGCACTCCTTTATATTGATGTTATAAATTTAAGCGTATAAACTGTAGACTTAATTTTTTTTCAAACATTTTTACCATGCTGCTTTAATGAAAAAGATATTGCTTCTGGGAATTTCAACAACTGTTTTTGTGCTAGAATGATATTTTAAAAGCACCAAAAGATATTATGTTTTTATTATCTTTAAACTTTCAACTAATAACAAAATTATAAAAAAGTGTTAACTGGTTTACAATAGTTATGAACAGCTTGACATAATTGAGTTAATTTCAAATAAATTGTCTAAAAACTTTTACTACAGCTTTATAGCTATATATTTTACACATAAAACTATTTTGATAAAATAAAGTTTTTGTTAAAGCTTACAGAGCTTTTATACAGTTAAAGACAGAATTAAAACAGTTATTGATATCAAAAAATAATTGAATTACGTATAAGAAAAACAACTCTTATAAACTTAAAGCTAATAATCCGACAAATCAAAGTTAAGTTTATATTTTATCTTTTTAGATTTAAAATCTTGCAAATTTTTTTTAAACTAAAAATGCTTAAAAATAAAAGTTATTTAAACTTTAAACTCGTAAAACACTTATATGCTAACAAAATAAAAGCTTTAATATGCTTTAACACAACTATACAAAAAACCTTCTCAAGAATTGAAATTGAAAATTGTATTACATAAGTTTTTTGACAGCATAAGACTAAGTTATATAAAAATTTAATAGATGTACTGCTCTATAAAATATACACTATATACACTGTTATGAAACAAAATAATCTTATGACGAACTAAATACATAAAAAAACATAGATTGTATAAAATAAAAGAAAATGTAGTTTTGTTTCGTATCTTTATTTGTGTTTTAAATTAAGTAACCACAACTTATTAAACTTTTGTAACATGACTACTCAAAACTTACAAAAGTGTCTAACATTACACTACGCTAATCAGCTACTTAAGCGAAATTGTTTACTATGATGTCTAGTAGCATTCGTATCTATAACACGTCATAAGGTATTTGCAACTCTCGTTTCGTCTCAGTTAAAACGTTAGTATATTTTTATCCGTCTGGAGATGTTTAGTTTTAGTCAAATACGAAATAAATAAAATATAATGCTTAAAGTCAGACTGGTGTGACAGTCGATTATTGTTTAAAACTTTAAAAACTTGAAAAATGGTTTAAATAAATAATAACGATCATTTTTAAGCATATTATAAGTAGACTTTTTACTTAATTTTTATTTATACGATGTAACTAAAGCAAAATTTTGTACCGAGAGTTTGAATTCGTTCTTATTTTTCGAATTCGATATACATGGTTTAAATTATTTTCTAAACAATTTTTTCTATTGTATAGTTAAAAGCGCGTTTATAAATTTAAGTAATTTAGATTTTTATTTAGTTGAATTTATTTTTACAAACTTTTTGCTTTTGGGTTTTAAACTAACTTTATGTTGTTTTTTTTCTTGTGTTTTCTAACAAAACTACTTTAGTACATTTTATATATTATAGTTGTTAATAACCTTTTTTAATATTTTGAATAATTAAATCAGCATAGTTTAAGTACAGCAGAAAAAATACATTTCTTTTTTTTTTATAATTAGATATATATCTAACATAGTAAAACATTGAAATACAGAACAGTAGGCCCAAATTGCGTTTTAGTGGAAATAGGGAATGAATTTTATTTTTAGCTTTCAGTTTAGTTGATTATCTACAAAAGATGATTTGCATTAAATTAATGAGGTTACCAAATTGTTCATAAACGAACTTTTTAAACTTAAAAAACAATTAATAAGGCTTCAAAAATCCTGAAACTAAAGCATTTTGTATACTTACCTAAAACGTAAACAGTAAATCTTTTAGCAGTATTTTCTAATAGAAAAAATAGTTTAAACTACTAAAATAAACAAAACCTGTTTACTTTACTTAAAAAGTGAGCCGAATAACTTAAAAACAACTTTAAAGTTTTATTTTTATAAACAATTTAGCCAAGTTTAAAGGTTAACAAATTAGTTACTTCACACTGTAGAAATTTACTTAACTTTAGGTTACTGCAAACGGTTCTTTCGACCATTTGTCCTCGTCAACATCATAAATTACTATATACGGTGTTTAAAACTGCATAATTTATATATTACTTCCTATTGACAAAGCTTGGTTTGCTTTCAAACGTCGGGAGCTCTTTAGAGTGACAAACTTGTTACAAGAGTTGTCAAAAAACTCACATGAATTAATACCGATCGCAAACAGTTTACGTTTAACGACAACTAAACTGAAAAGGAATCTTCCTACGACTCTGATGTATTCGAGGTTGTCAAACTGTTATCTCTACCACCGCAAACTTTCTTGAAAAACTGCGCAAGCTACGCCTCCTCTCTCTTCTCTCATTTTGGAAGTTTGCGAACATTCCGAGTTTTCAGAATCAAACTGCAGGCACGTGTCGAGTTTGTTCGGTGACACATCAACGCCTCCGAATATACGGTTTACTATCATTTCTAACTCGCTATCATTTCTAACCCGTTCATTTCTAACCCGATCACTTCTGACCCGATTATTTCTAATCCGATCACTTCTAACCCGATCATTTCTAACCCGATCACTTCTAACCCGATCACTTATAACCCGATCATTTATAACCCGATCATTTCTAACCCGATCACTTCTAACCCGATTATTTCTAACCCGATCATTTCTAACCCGATCATTTCTAACCCGATCATTTCTAACCCGATCATTTCTAACCCGATCATTTCTAACCTGATCACTTCTAACCCGATCACTTCTAACCCGATCATTTCTAACCCGATCACTTCTAACCCGATCATTTCAAACAAGATCATTTCTAACCCGATCATTTCTAACCCTGTTTAACCCAATCATTTCTAACCCGATCATTTCTAACCCGATCATATCTAACCCGATCATTTCTAACCTGATCATATCTAACCCGATCTTTTTTAACCCGATCTAACCCGACAACTACTAACCCGATCTGTATTAATATATTTGTTTATTATTGTTTTAAAGTAACGATTGGTTTTAAAAACAAATTAATCTCAACAATTTTTTTTTTAATAAAATTTAGTTTGTTTTGTTTAAACTAAAACTTAATGTTCAGATAGCTTTTGTTAGAATTTAGTTTTTGATATTCATTGCTATGGGAAGTTTTTTATTCTACGCTACACCCAGGCATCAAAGTCTGGGCCACTTAAATTGAATGACACTTAACAAAGAGACGCAAATTTATATACCTTAAAATCATAAACTATAGTTTTATCTAATATTTATAGATTATCAGCAAAAGAATTTAACACTAAAGTATAATACTAATCGATTAATTTATGATTTGAAGAAGGTTTTTAACAAATTTGGTTTTGACTCCATAATAAGCAAGTTTAAATCCAATTCTTTCATCGATCAGTGAGTTCCAATAAAACCAAAAACAGTTGCACAATCTTTCAATTTAGAATTAATTTCCGATTTCTTTTCAAGAAAAAAAAAACATTCTTTTAAAATTTCAGCAACACATATCGAGACGATTTAGTAAATTATTTCAATGATTTTAGTGCAGAAATCAGCAAAATAGTTTGAATTACGCATTTCTTTATTAAAAGAAGGTTCATGGTTACTTTTATAAAATTCTTTTAGAACATACTAGAATGTCAGAATTCAAACAAACTACAAAAGTTCATTAATAAAACTTATTCTTGTTCAAAAATCAACCGGATATACACATCTTGACTTTTAGAGTTAGGTTCTGTACACTTGTGCAACCGTTTGGTATTTCATTGTTTTTTTATAAATTATTTTTGTCGCCAAAGCATTATCGATACAATTAAAATAAACATTATTAAAACAAAGGTACAGACAATTGTAAAAAAAATAAAAAATTCAAGTTCATTGACTAACCACTAAATTTAAATTCCAAAGCACATTAGGAATACAGGTTAAAAAAATATCTATCAAAAATATTGAAAAATCTTATATTATTTACAGAGGAAAGGCGCTGCTAATAAAATCAAACTATAGAGTTACCCAAGTTCTACATATTATATCAGTGGTTTAAAATGGTTTATTTTCGTTAGGTTTATAAATCAATAGTTTATTTTCGTGGTAATTTATTATTCATATAAAGTTAAAAGTGGATTATTAATTAACTGTAGTTAATTAGTTTTAAAAAGTATTAGGAAAATTATAAGCCTTCTGTATTCTAAAGATTAAGTATTAAGTTTTAATAGTCGTCAATGTAAGAAATATAATGAGTTTTGCAGCCTTTAAAGACTACTCCGTACTTTTTCTTTTAAGAGATTCTATATGGTTAATATACATTTTTTAAGTATGGAGACCAGATTGGCAAGTTGCATTCAAATTTAAGGCGAATTTAAATAAAATACAACTTTTTAAGAATATTAATATCAGTTTATATGAAACTAGAAATAATACAGTTAATAAAATTTTGTAATCGTAATTAGTATGATGGTTTCATTAAAAATTATCATTATTAAAATCTAAATTCTTAAAACGAAAATGTATACTGTTTAAAAAGTCAAAAGTAGAGGTAGACGTATTTGAATATTTAGAATTCGTCATTTACTAGAACTTTAATTCAATTTTCTTTATTTTAGCCAATGGTAAATTATATTTAAAAATTAAATAAGATATATTATATAATAAAGTTAACTATAAAAATTTAGTGTCGAAAACTTATTATTTTGTTTTTTTTTTTCATTCAAAATATGATGTATGTAGAGAAAAACAAATTTGAATTTATCATAAATATTTAAAAGTTTTCAAAATTTAAAATTGCAAAAACCGTTTCACACAATTAATAATAAAAACTTCTTTAAAAATTTTTTTGATATCTCTTAAAATTTATTGTTTCACAAGTTTCCGAAAACACAAGAACTTAAGATTATTCAGCGATAATTATATATGAAATATGAGTATAAGTTACTTGATTAATCTATATTATTTTAAAATTTATAATAAAATGATAAAATTTGTTTGTATTGTGAAACTCTAACATAGGTTTCTAGAAAATTAGAGGTGCAAAAATCGTTTTTAGAAATTTAGAGGTGCAAAAAAACACCGAGCATAAAGTCAATAGACTTCAAGCTGGCTTTACTGTATTTTATAAAAAGTAAATATGTTGCTTGTATTAATCGTCTGAAAAAATAATTGATTAAAGGAAATAAAAAACTTGATGTAGTTTTTATAAACTTCTGCTCCTAGTTATACTTAATTCAACTATAATTAGTTTTTTTTTTTTTTTAAATGTTTATCAGTACTTATTTCGTTTATACTTACGTTATTTCAACTCTGTTCATAATAAAGTGAATTTTAAAGATATTATTGTCTACTAAAGTACTAATTTAAGTTGTAATTAAAGCATTTTGTATATTATATAGATTTAAGTGAAGATTCTAAAGAAGATTACCTGGGCGAGATTAGATTAACCTCGGACTTGTTATACAAATAAACATGTCTGTTTAATTGTTAGTGACTTATTTGCTCTAGGACTAAGTAGGAATTTATTAATGATGTGAAATTAAGACGGTCAATCGACGTAACATACTTTGCAGTTTGTTACACGACATAACTGTTTTAATTTTTAGGTTATACTTAAAAATCAGGATTATTCACTTAATATAACAAAAGTATTTAATTTCTACTAATGTTTGTTTGAATTCCATTATCTTAATAGGCCTATGCAAGTTGTATAACAATTTGTAAAAGTTATTAAAATGAAACTTAAAAATAACCTACTATAAAGCGCTTATACATTAGTCAGAAATAATACTACATTTACAACAGACTTACATTGTAGTTTTTAGACCGTAGTATAACGGTTTTTGTATCTGAATATTAAAATTTTAAAGGTTTGCTTTTTAAAATTTGCTTATTATAAAATTATTACAGTCACGGGAATTATTATACGATACATCTTAAATATACGAGCGTCATTCCATTTACGGTACAACTTTTACGGTTTTTACTAAAGTTCTTTAGCTTTGACGCTCATCCACATCCTTATCTTTACTTCCACAATAATGTTTTATACATCATCTTTTAGCTTAGAGTATCTAGTTTGTGAACTATTATTTTATTTTTATATTGGGTTGGTATAAATGGTGCTGTAGCCCATAGAAAAAGTGGTACATTATGTTTTTTTTTCAGTTTTTTTGGAAAATCTAACGATAAACAAATAGTTTTGACTTGATATTTTTTTTATGCATATAAAATAATATTCTGCTCATTCTCTATGTACGATTTTTTATAAAACAAATTATTTTTTAAGAAAATACGTGATTTATTGTTTTCATTATATTATGGTTTATCTCAATAAATATTCAACTAAAAGTAAAATGAATAAAAGATTCACACAGTACTAATTATTCTGCATTGTTACCATGCACAGTTTTTATTTTAACGAATTACTTTTTGAAATATTAAGCATTGAAATTTTCCTTTTTTTTAATAACTGTAAGCTACTTAGTCTTTGAAGTAGCCGCGAAGTTATTCGAGCAGAACGTTTTCTGAACTTTTTTAAATCTTAGCCAAAAAAAGTCTTAGCAAATTAAGATATTGATTTATAATTAACATAAATAAAAAATTGCAGTCCACATGTTTCTACAGAAAACTTTTTACTCAAATACTATATTTTAAAAATTCATACAACATTACAACAACTCAACAAAAATATATAAGTTTATAAATATCAAAGTGGACCCACCCTATGTCTCATCTTTTGTAAAAAAAGTAACCTTTACCCTTGTTAATCCATGAACTAGTGTTTTATTTTAAGTTGTCAACAGAGCTAACATGATTGTTCTTGATGATTTTCCTAACTATTTCAGTTTCTATTGTACTGTGGTTGTAACTAATTGATTTATTGTAAAAAGTTATTTAGCTAATTCGAAAAAACTTTTTTCAACATCATACAGTTACAACGACACAATCAATTATATTTTATATATATTATTTATATTTTTTTTTTATACAAAAAGTATTTCTTACACCAAAAAATTTTTCCAAAATTAAATAAAATCGAAAATGTTCCTATGAATTCTGTTGAGTAATATGGGCACCCATTTGTGCCTATAACTATTTTTCTACAGGCTACAGGATCTTTCAATCGAACTTAAAACAAAAACAGATAATTGTTTTTAATTTTAACATTTTTAATTGATTGTTTTTAACATAAATACGTTAAACTAAAATATGCTGTACAAACTTTTAGTTAAAAAACTATGTTGTCAACTAATCATATTTAGGTCACATGTAAGCAGTTTGAAAAACAATGGTCAAAACATAAAGTTTCTACATCTGCAAATCAAAAACAAAAAATATATGTTTTTTTATCTACAACAAACAAAAGTTGTGATATAATGAGAATAACAACAAATAAAAAGAGCACAAATAATTGTTTTTTGAATGGTTAAATTTTGGTACTTAGTATCAACAAAAAAAAATAATAACTATTTTTTTTTTTTAATCAGAATTGCTTTTTTTACAATCATACTGACTTACTTTTGGTTATAAAATACTGCTGATTGTGTGTTTGTAACTGTATGACTGTTGAAAAAAGTTATTTTGAATTAGCTAAACAACTTTTCACAACAAATCAAATAGTTACAACCACAGTACAATGGAAACTTACATACTTCTTAAAATGGGTACTTTAAGTTGGTGCGTATCTTACACGGACACAAATTTCTTAAGGTGCGTACCTTATGTGGGTGCTTACCTTACACAGACACATACTTACTGAGCACATATTTAAATTATGGTTTAGATCCCATACATACTTAATCACTTCCTACATGGGCTTAAATTAAAAGTTATAAAATGCTTTTATTTTAAAAGAGCCAGGTTTTTAGTTTCGCAAAATTTATTCATTAGAATGAAAAATCTTACTACTTGGTTAGGCTTTAGAAATAAATTGCATTTTATACATTTAAAAAGAGTTTTAAATAAATTTTAAAAGAAGAAAAACATCAGAAAATAATGCTAGCTGTCTCAACAATTGATGTTGTTTAACAAATTCTAAGCTTCATCATTTGTTCCTTCTTTACCCTCTTTA
The DNA here is from genome assembly GCF_965202585.1 of Thalia democratica. Classification (NCBI taxonomy): domain Eukaryota; kingdom Metazoa; phylum Chordata; class Thaliacea; order Salpida; family Salpidae; genus Thalia; species Thalia democratica. The sequence goes on along the minus strand of NC_139173.1, from coordinate 7,870,767 downwards.
AATTTAACTAACCAACAAAAATTTAAAAAAAACCTTTTGGTGGACGCATACCAGACACTTACTTAATTAAAGTTGCCACAATAAAAACCACTAAGTGTGGGAAAATCATGTGGCTAAAACAAAGTGTCTACTAGCGCTGAACAAAAAAAAAATAATTCAACAGTGTGAACACACCCACCCATATGAACCAACTATTGATTATTACAGCAAAACAGAGAAAAAAAACACAAATATTCAAATACTTTTAAAAAATAAGTTCTATTTTGTTAATGAAATATAAACAACTGCTAATAGTTTAGAAAAAAATATATGTTTAAAAAATATATGTATTTTTCAGTATTTTATTGAAAAATTTATTAAAAATGAAGTCTATTGAAAACTAATATTATAAATATAACTCTAAATCAAAAAATACTATACTGAAACAAACCATGCTAAAACAAAATAGCTAGATATGAAAATTAAAAAAAAACTCTTTAAGTCTAAAAGCATCTTTTTTATCCATAAATTATGAAAAATTGGTTATTTTATGTTAATAGATTTAAAACTGTACATCTAAATGATGTTTAGCTTTGTATATCTAATAACCTTAAAAAGAAAGGCAAAACATGAGTCCGAAAACTTATAAAACAATCAAATAAAAGTTTTTCTTGTAAAACTTTAAGTTGTGCTGTTTCTTAAAAGTTTAAAAATATAAAAAAGCTAAATAGATAAAAAATAAGTGAGATAAGTTTATTTACATTTGCAGTAGTCTATATATATAAATTTTAACACCTGCATACGTTTTAAAAAGTTGCGACACACGTAGATGTAGAAATAAGAGGAACTTCGCATCGTTTTGTTTGACGATTTTAAAACCTTGTGTATTATAAAAATCAATTAAGTACATTTTTAATAATCTATTGATTTATCGGAGCTTTGAAACAAAGTCAGTTTATTTATCAATAATAGCAATATTTTTAATTTACTAACTAAAACTAATTTAAGCTAATTATGATGTTATAAAAGGCCTGGAGCTTGTTACGTTGCTAGTTTTATACAAAAAGTTATTTGTTGAAAATATAAAACTAAAAGTGTTAAAATACCTTCGTTAAAATGTTTTAGTAAAATGAGTTAATAGACGCCGTGCTAAAGTGTCACTCCGTGCTAAAGTGTCACTTTCTGCTATTGTGTCACTTCGTGCTAAAGTGTCACTCTGTGCTAATGTGTCACTCCGTGCTAAAGTGTCACTTTCTGCTGTTGTGTCACTTCGTGCTAATGTGTCACTCTGTGCTAAAGTGTCACTCTGTGCTAATGTGTCACTCCGTGCTAAAGTGTCACTTTCTGCTGTTGTGTCACTTCGTGCTAATGTGTCACTCTGTGCTAATGTGTCACTCCGTGCTAAAAATCTCTTTTTGCTAAAGTGTCGCTTTGTGTTTAAGTGACACTTTGTGCTAATATGTCAATTCGTGCTAAAATGTCACATAAAAAGTCAGTCTGTGCTAGTGTGTCACTTCGTTCTAAAGTGTCACTTTGTGCTGAAATGACACTCCGTGCTAAAATGCTAGCTGTGCAAAAGTGACACCGTGCTTATGTGTCACTCCGTGCTAAAGAGTCTCTGTTTGCTAAGTTCCCTTTGTGTTTAAGTGTCACTTAGTATTAATGTGTCTTTTCGCGCTAAAGTGTCACAGAAAGTGTCACTCTGTGTGAGTGTGTCACTCCGTGCCTAAGTGTCACTCTATGCTAAAGTGTCACTTTGTGTTAAAATGACACTCCGTGCTAAAATGTTACCTGAGTTAAAGTGACGCCGTGCTAATATGTCACTCCGTGCTAAAGTGTCACTCTTTGCTAAAGTTTCACTTTGTGTTATTTGACACTCCGTGCTAAAATGTTACCTGAGTTAAAGTGACGCCGTGCTAATATGTCACTCCGTGCTAAAGTGTCACTCTTTGCTAAAGTTTCACTTTGTGTTTATGTGTGATTCCGTACTAAAGTTACGCCCGTTCTTTTCTGACCCGTTCCCACAGCACCATTCATACTGACATAATATAAAATAAATTATTTAAGAAACTATTTGCTAATATGTTGATAAAAAATTGCATCAAATTATATATTAAATTAGTTTAATAATCTGTAGCGCCACCTAAGAAAATTAGTTTCAAACAAATCATTTGCCTTTGTTTTGTACTTCAAAGACTAAGTAGCTTACAGTTATTAAAAAAAAGGAAAATTTCAATGCTTAATATTTCAAAAAGTAATTCGTTAAAATAAAAACTGTGCATGGTAACAATGCAGAATAATTAGTACTGTGTGAATCTTTTATTCATTTTATTTTTAGTTGAATATTTATTGAGATAAACCATAATATAATGAAAACAATAAATCACGTATTTTCTTAAAAAATAATTTGTTTTATAAAAAATCGTACATAGAGAATGAGCAAAATATTATTTTATATGCATAAAAAAAATATCAAGTCAAAACTATTTGTTTATCGTTAGATTTTCCAAAAAAACTGAAAAAAAGCCATAATGTACCACTTTTTCTATGGGCTACAGCACCATTTATACCAACCCAATATAAAAATAAAATAATAGTTCACAAACTAGATACTCTAAGCTAAAAGATGATGTATAAAACATTATTGTGGAAGTAAAGATAAGGATGTGGATGAGCGTCAAAGCTAAAGAACTTTAGTAAAAACCGTAAAAGTTGTACCGTAAATGGAATGACGCTCGTCTTAAATATAGTTATAACTGCTTACTTTAAAGTCCTACAAAGAATAGTTCACAACATTGTAAAGTAAACGATTTAGTGAATTGTATATTATTAACGTCTGTTAAAGTAGATTAAAAGAACAAAAATATATGAAATAATGAAAAAAATTGAAATTATGTGTAGGATGAAATATAAAAAAACAAGGTGATAAAAATAAATTAAACTTATGTTTACTTAATACCAGTGGCGTCGCGTGGAATTTTTTCTAGGTGGTGCAGAATTTAAAAAAATATCAATTATTTTAATAAAATTTTTTTTTACTGTCAAGTTTGAAAACAACTAAACTTTTGCTACACCTGAAGATAAGCTTTGCTTTTAAGGGCATAGGGGGGATGAAACAATTTGATCTTATTTTATGTAGTTTTTACTAAGCTACAAGATGCTTTATACAGATTTTAAAAATTCAGATATGTTTTAAGATATAGCCGGTCAAAGTCAAAGGCAACAAAAGGTTCATAATGGGAGGCACAAACTAAAACAGTGTTTAAGAAAATGTTTTACCCCTCCCCCTTTATGCCCTTAACATCTACTTTAGAATTATTTTACTGAAATTACTTTATACAGTTTTAATTTAACGACAAGTCATCTTTCATCAATATAAAAAATTCTTAAAATTTTTGAGATATGGTAATTCACAGTCAGAGGTACAAATGAATCCTTATTTTTATAATATAAACTCAAACAACAAATAAATCAAATCACTAAAATCAAATCTTTTTTTTATAAGTTGGCCTCAAAATCTTTAGATGTTCCTTTTATAAAACAAAAAAAAATTGCTAAATTAGATATTTAAAACACCAAGAAAAAAACAGTTATAACAAAGGTTTTTTTTTTGTATATATAAAAATATATATTGATACTTAAAAATTGAAAATTTCTCTTCAACAAAAGTATAAAGTTTAAAAAAAATTAGGATGAAAAAGTTTAATTAAAAATTGTTTTAAAAATGATGGAGAATATAGGTTTTCAGTAAAATTGTATTTTTTGCTGTTTTGGTTTGCTCCTTGTATAATAAACCATTGTACTCTCTGGCTTTGACTGGTTGTAACTAAAAGTTTAATTGGAAATTTCAAGTTTATTAAAGAGTAACTATTAGCTTTCTGAAAAAGTTAAAATAAGAACAACATGTAAAAAAGTGCCTATACACCCTCCCCCCTTACTCCTCACTAAATTGCACATTTTTTATTACAAACATTAACATTTTTATTAACTTTTTTTCTAATTTTAATGTTTTTTGTTGGAGGTTTAAAATTCAATAGTTTTTTAAGGGTATCTTTTCTTTATTTAATATTTATTTGTTTTTCATTTTGATGACAGTATTTTTCTCAGGAGCTCAACTTTTTTAAGTTTAGTTGTGAGGCTGTTGAACTCTCAAGAATTTTAAAGATAATTTATAAATATGTAACCATTATTGAAGTGAAAGTTTGGTTAGTTAGTTTTCATGTGGCCATAGGGGTAAAACACTTATTTTTTAATTATAAATAAGCTTGTTATTTTCAGAGTAAAAACTAAAACTGCTTTAGTCAGCCTGAATATTTTTCTAATTTGGTCTGTTTTAATTTATCTTGGGTCATCTTGAGTTTTTAACATTTCTAAGTTATCCTGATTATGAGGCAAGGCAACCATGTTTCAACAATTTTATCTAAAATTTTTGCTTTGTTTATGAAAAAATTAAACCAAAAGTTATATAAAGTAGAGGTAGACTAAATTTTCCTAAAATGTTAAACTACTCTAAGTAATAAAAGTTTCTAAATTAAGGCTATTTACTTAATTTAAATATGTGATTGTTTCAATAATACTATTTTTATTTAATATAAATTTAAAATATTTTTCTGTAAGAGTGAACTAGAAGTTTATAATAAACTTCTTAATTCTTTTTTTCAGAACTTGGTTTTTTTTTTTTTTTATTAACTTTATGATAACAATAATCAGTTAGAGTTAAGTTTATGTATGCAGATTAAAATAAAAAATCAAATTTTTAAGACTTTGGTGATTTAGGGTTTTTATCTTTTTTTTCAAAATATGCAATTTATGACAAATCTTTTAATAGAAGTGATCTGTTAAATTTAAAAAATCGTGTGGGTACATAAACTCAAGTTTAATCCTTTGCAGTAGCTTGCTTTGTTTTTATATTATGTTTACAATAGCTTGTAGATGGTACTTAAGCAAGTCCTGTTTTAGGGAATTTTCAACTTAGCTTACTTACCGCAAGATATTGATTTTGAGGTAATTCTTGAAGAAATTTTGCTTTTATGAGTTCATTTGCGGCAGTCAGCTAAGAGTTTGCGGCAGTGAAGTGGGCAAAATGGTCGTTTTCAAAATTGAAGTTTTAAAAGAGATTTCGTTCAAAAAAATAACGAAAACGTTATAGATACTAATTTTTTTCTTAGAAAACTTCAAGGTGGTGCAGTTGCGGCAGTGCAACACCCCACGCGACGCCCCTGCTTAATACTAAAGTTAAGGTTTATACTAACAGTGTTTTTTACGTAACACATTAAAATCGTAATGTTTTAAAGAAACTAAAAAAAAATACTTTAATAATTTTATAAAGACTAGTTAGTTTTTAAAGAAATCTAGATTAAAATTAAGAAATAAAATAAACAAGTAGAATGGGTTAGATATGATCGGGTTAGAAGTGATTTGGTTAGAAGTGATCAGGTTAGAAATGATCTGGTTAGAAGTGATCGGGTTAGATATGATCGGGTTAGAAGTGATCGGGTAAGAAATGATCGGTTTAGAAGTGATTGGGTTAGAAACGATCGGGTTAGAAGTGATCGGGTTAGAAGTGATCGGGTTAGAAATGATCGGGTTAGAAGTGATCGGGTTAGAAGTGATTGGGTTAGAAATGATCGGGTTAGAAATGATCGGGTTAGAAATGATCGGGTTAGAAGTGATCGGGTTAGAAATAATCGGGTTAGAAATGATCGGGTTAGAAGTGAACGGGTTAGAAATGATAGCGGGTTAGAAATGATCGGCTCCCGAATATACATATATTAGTTTACTAACGCACAAAATCTTTCCCGATTCTCAAACCCACAAGCTACTTCGTACCAACAACCAGTAACTAGTGAATATTTGTCTACATTTTTTTTTCATTTTCTTTGTAGTTCCCAAACAAATAATTTTCTTCTTTTAAACTTACTGCTTGGTCATAAATTTGGTCTTTTTTTTTGTTGGAGATAGGCTATTTAAAGTAAAGAAATCACCAACATAATTTTTTGTTGATTTTGAGCTAATTTCTATCGAATCCGCCATTATCTACAATATTAAATGCTTCTTGGCTACAACATTTACTTTTGCTTAAACTACTTTAAAAAAAACATTTTTTTATTTTTTAGAACTTCATCAAGTGATTCATTGCTTCTGTTTAATGCAAAGTAGCATGAAAACTCATTAAAGACATATTTCAAAGAATAATCTGGTAGTAAAAAAAGACGAACTTTTGATAAAATCGTTTCAGCAAACTTGGTACGATTTTTAAAATTGTAATTAAGCTAATTATCAGCAGGCTTGAAGACTTCGAGTTTAAACGTTATAAAAAGTTCTGAGCTTGAAAGTATTTTTATAGATGGAGGACGTCTAACTGTGAAATATTTTTAGAATCAACAAGCATTCTAAAAGTGCGTGCTATATAGCTAGTTTAGCTTTAGAAAGACTTGAAAGCTTAAATACCTTGAACAGTTTTAAATAAAAAAGTGTATTTTTAGTGCTTAATCTATCTTCAAAAAGTTTGCTTGGTTTACTTTCTACTTTTTCTTTAAGAAAAATGTGCTAACTTTACAATGTGACATTTTCGATTATCGTCTTTATTCGATTCAGCTGAATGTTTTTTTTTATTTTTTTATTTGACGAATACTTTTAACACTTATAGTATTTATTTTAAGTAATTATTTTTCGTCACAATTTTTTTTAAATTAATTGTATTGAAAACGTTAACCATCGATACTTAAAGCTGCATAAAGTTAACTACTATATTTTTGTTTATTCTTCATAAACTTTTTTTAAAATGATAAACAACAGTGTAATTGTAGAGATTCAAAATGTTGACTTTTCAACACTTTTTATGAGAACAGTTGACTTGACTAGCAAACTTTACAAGTATCTATAGTAAAGGAAATTTTGTTGAAAACCTAAATAATTTCAATAATTTTTCTTAAACAACTAGTAAAAGTTCATGAAATCTGACATTAATATCATTATTTAGTATAACAAGTATGATTTAGTTATAAGTTAAGTTAAAAGATAATTATATACTATAGTGATAATACAAACTACATTAGTCTTCATATAGTCTTTTTATAAACATACTATTATGTTAATTAAAGTCGTTTTAAAGATTATGGTATATATAGCTAGCTATATTTATAATTTAAAAAAACAACTAATTTTCAAATCGTTTACTTAGTTTCGATGCTTTATGCATCTCCTCAGAACGAAATAAAGAACAAAGTAAGATTTTTAAAGAATCACACAAAAAACACATAGTGACGTTTCAACTAAAATTGAATAATCTTAGTTAGCCTATTTTAAAAACAACTTATGTACAAGTTAACTTATTTTTGCTTTGTTTGTTCTTGTTTTTGGATTTATTTTGTTGTTATTTTTTTGTTATTATATAGTGGTTTTTGTTCTTTTAAAATACATGTTTTGATTATGTAGGCAGGGTTGCTGCCTTTCTTTTCTTTTAATTAATGATAAATCTTTTGTAATTTTTTCAATCTCGTACTTTTCCAAGCAACATAAATAGCATGCTTTATTGTTTTTCGGTTTTGTTTTGGTTCTGCAGAGTATTTCCCATTTTAAATTATAGTCTTTTTTTGCGTCGTTTAATTCCCAAATATAGTTCGGTATTGTGTCTTTTTAATTTGTTGGCAAAGCTTGCTTTATGGTTGCTATATCTGTTTTTAAATGTTGTACTAGTGGAACCTACGTAAACTTTTGTTATATCATCTGTTTTTATAGTTGCTTGGTAGATTTTTTTTAAGGCAATTATTATTTAACTATAAAATATATATATTAGCTAGCTATAGATACATATCAGGACAACTTTTATGTTCTGTTAATTTATAGTAAATAATTATTTTTTATAACAACTTTAACTTTAGCTAAGTTTGGCTTATTTGTTTTTTATAGAATTATATGCTTGTTTCCATCATTTTTATTACTCCTTTGCAATGAATTAAAATTTGAATGAACCAAATTTTAAATTGTGAGAACCACACAAATGCTAAAAGTCAAATAAGACGTATAAATAAAATCGTTTTGTTTAATCAGCAAAAGTATAAGTTTTACAAGTTGTTTTTGTTTCATATAATCTAAAACTCAAATTTATTAGAAACCTGTTAACTTTTGTTATGAATAAACACTTTATAAATAAGATGGTTTTTAAGGGGTTAGCTGTCTGATTTGCACGAGCGTACAAAATTGCGCAAAGATACTTTTGCAAGAAGACACTTTTACACGAGCAGACAGTTTTGCACCGAGACATTTTTGCACGGGTTGAATTTCTTTTTTTTTAATTAATTTAGGTTTTTTTTTATCTACTATCACTTTGTACTGTATTTCTACTATCACTTTGTGATATATTTCTAAAATCAGTTTGAATTGTAACCCTCGGTCGGTAAATTTATTCTTATTTTTTATTATTATTTTTTTTACCTTTTTTTTACTATCACTGTTACCCCTAACCCTTACCCTCGGTCGGTTGTTTTTTTTCTTTTTATTTATTTTATATATTTTTTTTACTCTCCTGCAAAAATTACCCTCCATGCAAAATTGTCTCCGTGCAATTTTGTCCCCTCGTGAAATTTAGTAACCTCGTGCAATTTTGCGCACTCGTGCAATTTTTGCCCGTTACCTTTTTAAGGTGTCAGTAAACTTCTCATGGTGTTTTCGTTTAATCAAAATTAAAATTGTGAAACTAAACGTATCGTTTAAGATGTTTTTTATAATTGAATAAAAATTGTAAGCCCCATCAATATTTTTTAAAACGTGTTAGTTATGAATAAGAGTTCAAAATAAGCAAATGTCTGATTTTGGGTATCTGCGAAACTTCAGCTTACTTAAAGTTTCATCATGTATCATATACACTTGAATAGGTTGATACGCAACTAAAACTACTAATAATTTATTTTTTGTTTTAAGTATAGTATTTCAAATAGACCTTGATCAATGAAGTTTTTTAATATGAAACGGAACTAAAACACAATTTCCTATATAGTACAAACAGAAATGAACAATAATAAACAATACTTATAAAGCTTGCGTATAAAGAAAAAATATTCAAATTTTAAAAACAGACATTACAAACTTCGAATAGTTAAAAGATAACTAATTTTTTTTTTGTTTTTTCTATTGTTATCTATAAAAAAAATGCTTTATTTTAGCTAAATGAGAACTATATACTTAGAGCATTTTATATAAGAAGAAAAATACTTGACTAATTCAACAGTATTATAAAAATGGCTAGAAAGTTATTTACAGTTTAAACATGAGTTCTTTTTAAAACTACATTTTTTTCTTTTTACACTTCGGTTTTTTCTGGAAATTATTATAAGAACTCCTAGATGGTAACTTCCTTTTGCCCTAAAAATTAGTAAAAAAACCTTAACAACTAATAATATAGATCTTAACACTTTATACGTTCATAGTTTAAAAACTATATATTTCTTTAACACAAAAAATACATAAATAACATTTTAATTAAAAAAGGTTGTAAAGAAAGTTGATACAGTAAAATTTCGTTTATTTAATTAATTAAATGCTCAAAAAGTATGTCATTATTAAAACACAATATAGTTATAATTGAGAGCTATCGAACAGCTAATAACAAGCAAAAGAAGTATTTACTTTAAAACTTTTTGAAGGTTGGTTGATAGAGGGAAATGTATCTTGAGATTGGGTGGTTTTTTCAACTACATTGGGCTCTTTTTTGACTACTTGTTTTGCAAACCGTTTTACTGGTTCTTTTTTAATAACTACTTGATTTTCTGGTTTGAATACTCTTTTTATAACTTCAAGTTCTTTAAACGCTGTCTCTATGCTTTGCTTTACGCTGAAAATAAAGTTTTTTAACATATATCAAAAATTTCAAACTAAAATATGTTATTTATAATTTTGATAGTAATTGATTTTTGTTTTGAAATGAATATTGAAAAAAAAGTTTTTTTCATTAGCCAATAGCATTAGAAGTACTAAATTTTGTGTAAATTAAATAAAATTTAAGTTTTATTGTGGAAAGTTTGAAACTTAAAAGTTTTATCCCGTAATACTCTAGCTCAACTAATATAATCAGTTAAACACAAATATCTTATTTGAATTGTTGTATATTACAGTAAAAATTCTATAAAAATTATAAACTTATTTTGTATATATACACAAAAAATTAGATCAATATTTAAATACATGTTTTCTAATCATCAAAACAGTTTCCATATTGTACAAATTTTCGAAATATTTCGTTTAGTAGCATAAAATATTGTAACTATAAATTAAAAACATCAATTTTTATTTCTTTTTAATTTATTTCCATTCAATTTACTTAGCTTTATGTTTATACTCAAATCAAAACTTTATCTACACCAGGGTTTCCCAAAGTAGGCAATATCGCCCCCCTGGGGGCGATTTTAGTAATTTGGGGGGCGATAATTAGTAAGGGGGCGAAAGGGTGGGCGATAACTAGTAAGGGGGCGAAAAGGGGGCGATTTTAAAATTTTGGGCTGTCATGAGATTTTTACTTTTTTTCTTGCTATTTTACTAATTTTAGCTTGCTATTGATTATTTGACCCTGAGGTAAAACTTAAACAAAAAAGTTTATTTTATTTATGTAAAAACTAGAAAAAAATGAAGTGGTTATGACTCCTACTTTCAAGTAAATACTATATTTTCATTCATATATTTCCTTGTTTAACAATTACATATATCATAGATTATTAAAATCCCTCTCACTATTTTATAACCTGATATATATGTTATTTGGGATCATAAATGGTTTGTAAAAATCTATGTTATTTTTTATTAACTATCACCTCATGATATTTCCAGTTGTTTTTTGAAAATTCACCAAGTTAGACTAAGAAATAAAACTATACAGGGTTGCCAATTTACCCAGAAACCTGGAAAAACCTGGAACTTGACAAGTTCGGCAAAAAAAAACCTGGAATTTTTAACGATTTTAACATATTAAGTAGTAACATTTAGATTTGACACAAAAAAGCTATCATATAGATAAAAATATGGATCCCTTCGAGGCAGATACTTTTGAAATAAACGACATACAGGAGACCTTCTAAGACTTACAAACTGACCTTAAACTTAAAGTAAATTCTTCCAAAGAACGATATGATTGCTTTTGGACTCAACAAAAACTAAGGCAAAAGTATTCAATCATTTAAGAGATATTTAGATTGTTGTTTAAAGCTTTTCCTTCTAGCTATGTTGTTGAGAAAGCTTTCAGTTCAGTTATCAACATCTTGAGCAAAAGATCTAATCTAGATATTTATAAAGGAGGTGACTTAAGGCTCTATTTTACTGATTAAGAATCAGATTAGAAAAACTTGCAAGCAGTCATGAACCTCATCCTTCACATTATATTAGACTTCAGTAGCAGACATTATTTTATGAAAGTTTTTTAATTTGATTTGACCTTTTGAAAACTTCTTATTTAACCTGGTTTGTATTGTATTTAAGTAGTCTTTTTATAATAACAACTTTATTAAGCTATTTATTCTACAACAGGTTTGCATAATGCCTAATGAATATTAATTACGGTAGACTTCCTCTTGAGTTCGCATTTTTTACCCAAATAAAAAGGGCAAATTTATATTTTCTTATATATAACTAAAGTAAAGTCTATTACTAACCAAATATTAATAAAACAAAATGTATATAGTATTTGTTAGCTTATATAGATCTGTTTTATTTTAATGAAAATTTGTTTTATGTTTTTTTTGATTTCATGTTAATTCATAACATTATTGCATATAACATATTGAAATTTGTCATTTTGTAAAAAAAAATATGGTAATAAATTTTTAATTTAAATTGTTCTTTTTAATTTTTTTCAAAGTGCGAACTTAAGCGGAAGTCTACTATGTTTATTAAATGGTTTATGTTTTAAAGTTATTAATAGTTTTATTTTGACCTGGTTAATTTTGTAGTTCATATTCGTCGTTTTATATCAAAGTTTTTATAGCATAGTGATAAAATTAAAATATTTGTTTGAAAGACCTTTATTTGACAGGTTTTTGTTATTACTTGTTTAATCCGTATATAACTTATATAACTATATAACTATTATCTGATTGTAAAATTTTGATAACCATTAAAGTTTTTAATTCTAAATAGAATTTTTTGGTTTTAAAAGAGTATAAATTTGAAGTCTCTATTTTAAATGACTTCTACTCTTTCATTTAAAAGTTTCTTAAACTCAATTTTATTTTCTAACTTGATTTATTATTGTTAAAAAAATAATTATTATATAAGGAGTTTTAGACTATTAGTACAACTGTTTTTTGTTTTTTCTTAATTTAATTATATTAGCAATTAGAATATACTTAGTTTATTTTAATACTTCAACACTAGCTTTTAGTTTTTCACTATTTTCCTCTGTTAAATTATTATGGGCTAATAGCTAGAAAAAAAATCTTTTTAAACAGAATTAAATAAGCCATCAAAAAGACTGCTACAGTTACAAAACAAAATTTTAACCTAGTTAAAAGTTTTTTTTAATTAATTACTTTCTGTTCACACAGTTAAGTGTAAAACATTGGATTTTTTTTATAGTTTAAATAAAGAAAAAAAAAGGTTATAGAATTAAGGTTTAGTTCCCTAAAGATTATTCCAAGTCAAGTACTATTTCATGGTATTCTACTACGAAACAAATAGTTTAAAAAGTTTAAAATTATTTTTTTAATTTTACAACTAACTTGCTTACAATATATCTTAGTATTGAAATTAATAAATTTACTGCATTAACTGAAGCTGTTGATGAAACCACTTTTCATGTGAGAAAATCAACCAGTCGGTCAAACTTCCTCTAACTAGATCAGAAATAAATTTTTAATTTTTATTTTATTATGTGTATAATAAACTGTTCATTTTTTTAGTTTTTTAATCTCTGGTATAGTTATTTTAGAATATGCCTATTTATAAAATAATTTAAGTATTTTGTGCGGCTTAAATAAGTTACTTAGTATTAACTTCTAAATGTCCAAAATTTGTTATATGAGATATTATTATATTGTCACGTTTAAGTTAAGATTTCAGATGGGTAACGTAAGGCTCAGATCCAGTCGCAGATCCGGTCGAATTTCGACCCCTTAAGTAAATTGAAAACTACTTGTGCATAATAAATAAAATTTAGTTTTTTGATACTTAATATTTTGAAATACGCTTTCATTTCGTTTTCAGTTCACAATATTATTTCATAGATCACAATAATAGTACATGAGTTAATTACAATTTTGCTCGAGTTTTTTAATTTTCTTATTTGTTATTTTTTTTAAATCATGCAGCCCGCAATTACATTTTTTTAACGAGTTGAAACTAGAAATTTTTTTTTAGTAAATATGAATTGCTGACTAAAAAAATTGTCCACCACTGACCTAAAAGTTTCATTAATTTCAAAACAGTTCATATTTAAACAGGATTGATAACAGATAACACAAGGCTTTTTAATAATTAAGTATTTTTATACACTTTACTGGGCTTCTAAGAAAATAACTGTAAATTATTTTCTTAAGCCCTGTAAACTACTTTGAACACAAAAGTGCGTGCATAAGAAGTACCAGACTAAATTACATTTCGAACACAACTTTTTTTGGCTCAAAAGTTTGTACTCAAAAGAAAAACTACTTTGTGAAATCAGGGGGGGGGCGATTTTTTTTCAAATTACTGAAAAGGGGGCGATTTAGTAAATGAGTTTGGGAAACCCTGATCTACACAGACAAACTAAAATGATAGAGCGAACAACAAAAAAATATTGCTAATTTTCTATGTTTCAACGAAAATATTGTAACTTAAATTTAAAATATAGTCTTTTTTTAGATTTCTTTTTAATTTTCCAACATTTTTTTTTTAAGTTGGTAAAACTTTTCAAAAGATCACACTTATGCTTTTATGTAGCTGAAAATAACTTAAATATTAAAGTAAAGGTACTTATTTAAGAAAAACCTAGCTTTTTAAATTGTAAGGCTATATTAATTCAGGATTAGTTTTTTGTTTTAAAAATTGGCTGTTATATGAAAGCATTTTTCAAAATATAAGTTTTAAATTAAATATTGAAATATAGTCAATTATTCGAAAAGTTTTGGATATAAAAATATAAACTGAAATTACCTAATGCCAGTTTTCTCAGAAATTAAAAAACTCACTAAAATTATGTCTACTTATTTTAATGAGACAAAGTCTTTCATTTTTAAACAAACATATTAACTCAAAAGATTTCACTTTTTAAAATTTTCTTAGTCTAATAAAAGAATAAATACTATTAATATAAAAAGTTGATCTGACAATAATTTTGTTTTTGAAAACAAAAAGTCTTCTTTTAGTGGACAATTTAAATTGTAGGTGTAAAAGGTTGAATTTTTTTTTGAGACAAATAAGTCTAATAAAAGAATAAATACTATTAATATAAAAAGTTGATCTGACAATAATTTTGTTTTTGAAAACAAAAAATCTTCTTTTAGTGGACAATTTAAATTGTAGGTGTAAAAGGTTGAACAAAAACTAAAAACTGAAGGATAAGATAAACTTCAAATAATCGGGGTTTCCCAAACTGGGCCAAATGGCCTCCTTGGGGGGCATGATGTCATAGTTTGAAATTTACACTAGATATTCTTGAGTTGATGATGAAGAACAAAAAAGGTCTTAGGCGTTTTAATGGTATTTTTTTAAGTTATTGTAGTGGATATTATGGAAACAATTTAGGAAAGTTAGGGGGCCACAAGCCATAAAAGGGAGAGCCACAAAACTATTTGAAACTTACACTAGATATTCTGCAGTTGATGATGAAGAGCAAAAAACAGGTCTTAGGCGGTTTTAATGGTAGTTTTTTGATAAATCTTGTTGAAGGAAACCATAGCTTTTTTAATTTTTTTAATGGAAACCTTTTGAAAAAATTTATTGGGAAACTCTGCTTTAAATGAAACATTTTTATTATTAATGCTTTTATAATTTGCGCCTTTTGAAAGGAATCTAAAATTCACTGACTTTAATCCTTAAACCTTAAAAGTAAGTTTGAAATTTTTGAGTGCTAAAATAAAACTTTACAAAATATAATTAACTTGTGAAAGAACAAAGTTGACCCTTACAACCTATGGTTTTAAAAGTTTCATATATGTATATTATTTCAAATTTCTTGAAAAGTTTACAGTCAATGTATTATTAATTGATTACAATAGTTGAAACAGATAGATTACAAGTATATTCGTATTTTTATTTTGGTTTAAAATGTATTTATTAAAAACTTCATTCAGTGGAATTCTAGTTAAAATACTTGAAAACAAACAGAAAATTAGGAGAATACTCTAAACAAGGGTTTCCCAAATTGGTCCATGTTTAGCAAGTCAGGTGGTTATATGTTGAAAAGGAGGACCGTGACTAGTAAAAGAGCAGTATGGGGTAGTTAAGTACATTTCACAAGAATTTCAAAACTTACAAAATCATGTGGGTGTATTAAAAAGTAAAAAAAGGTCTTATGCACAATTTACGGAAGTTTTAAAATTTTACACTTGACATCCTGGAGTTTGTAATGAGTGGGGGTGATCAGTTTTTAATTTTCTGAAAAAGGGCGTTTATGAAAATGAGTTTGAGAATTTTTTTTTAATTTTTTAGCTCAAATTACTGTTAATAACGCTATATTTTAAATCGTTAAACAAATTTACTAACCTGCTGATACTAGCTGCAAAAGAGACAATATCACTCTTACAAATTTCAGTATACTCGATAATTTCATGAGCCTTATCACACATATCTAGCAAACGATCAACACAGTCATCTTGATGGTTGATTTTTATTTCACTGGTTGTCTTTTATTATTTAAATTACATTAATATTATTTATAAAAATATTTTTAATGTTAATGGTTATAATAATTTTTTTATTGTTGTAATAAATCAGCTTTAACTAATCTTTTTATTAAACTGTAGAATGTTTTAAACTAAATATACAATAAATTTATAATAACATTATTAACTATTAGTTGTTTTTTAAGAAAAAACTGAAAACAATGCTTACCAAATGGTTTCAAGTAAAGTTTTTAAAATTGAGGTTATATCAACTTCTTTTTATATTTAAAGGTCAATATTTACTATAACTTTTAAGTAAATCATTATTGCAATATGATGACCTATTAAGAATGTCAATTTATTAAACTTTTGTAAAAGATGACACCTGTATTGTTTTCATATATTGGCATGCTTTTTTTTGGTGCTTATTCTATGACTCATAGTTATCATAAAATGTTTGCCTGATGAAAATATATTTCATATTCAAATACAACCTAAAACTATTTACTAACCACTAACTAACTACTAACTAACTAGTTCTTACGTAGTTAAATAATTTATTAAGATTATATTGAAAAAAACAAAGTCGTATAAAAAAACTAACAGACCAGATTTTTTAGATAAAAATATCTGTATAATCCCTTATTCATAATATAAAACTTGTACAAACTTTATTGTAGACTAAATTGTACAACTATACTTACTAACTTACCTTTAAAAGTAATGTTTTATGCTTTGTGACTTTGTGAAGAAAAAAAATAATAATATGTTCGAGCAAACAAGTAATGAAACAAACTTAAAAAAGGCAGAGTTTTACTCATAAGCAAATTATAATAATTGTTAACATCTATAATGAAAAACTTACACTTTCTTTTATTGCATTAGCTATTTTAAGCTAAAAAAGTTTTTGGCCAAAAATGTTTGCTTGGTAGGTTATATTCGCCTAACCTAAATACTAAAGTAATCATATTTTAAACTTACTAAACACAAATCTTTTTTTAAGTAAATACATCAATAAATATCTATAAGACTATAAAAGGTATTAACTTAACATAAATGCAAAAACAGTTAAGACTAATTGTAACTTTTTTAAACCTTTTTTTGAACAAATTTATCTTCTTTGCCAATTACCCAGTCCAGACCATAAACTTTAATTTTGATAGTTTTAGAACCATTTTTTAGAGATGAGAAACTGCAGATAATTTAATTGTTAAAAAAACTAGAATAATAAACCAACATATACTTTATTCAAGTTAGTAAAAATACATAAATTAATTTATTTTAAATAAGTTTCAACATATTTCAAAATTAAAAAAAAAACTAATGTAATTTTTGTACTTCATTTAGTATTCGTAATAAAAATACAAGTCAAAAAAACTATATATCTTTTATATTTCCTTCAAAGCAAAGTAGCTAAACATCTTTAAGAAGTAATCTGGTTATATTTACATACTTCAACAGCACAAACCTGTTTAAAGCTTTTAACAACTGAGAATTCCTCACAGGAATTTTAACTACAGTTGGCACTTTTTTCATTTCTTTTTTTACTACATTTGGCTTTTTTTTATTTCCTTTTTTTGTTACAGTAGGCTCTACTTTTATTACTTTTTTTAGAAAATGTTCTTCTTGGTTAATTTCAATAATTACTTGGTTTTCAGGTTTAAATATACTTTTTATACTCTCCAGTTCATTCAATGATTTCTTTATGCTTTGCTTTATCCTAAAAACAAAAAAGTTTCAACATAAATTTAAAATTAATATACTTAGTTAATAATTTTAGATAACATATTTTTTATTACTTTTCTTCTTTAATAGTATCAAGACTATGATTTAGTAGAAAATATTGTATAAAACTAAACATAAGATCGTGGAATGCCTAAATATTACACTATTGATTTACTATACTGCTATATAGTTACAGAAGTACTAAATATTATGTAAAATAAATAAAAACCATGTACACTAATGAAAACATAAGGTTATTAATTAACTTTATAACATAATATTGATGCTCAACTAATATCATCTAATAGTTATATTATATAGTTGTAAAAAAATAATAAAAAGACACATAAGATTGTTCTAAAACTTGTTATAATAAAAAATAAAAAATTTTAAATTCAAAATACTAAGTTTAATATACAAACAAACAAACAAACAAACAAACAAAAAATCATTTAAAACACATATAAACTTCTTCTACATTAAAATTTTTTTTATTTTTTTAAGTTTTAAAACTTTTAAGTTTTTAGGGGAGTCAATCACTTTTTTCACAACTTGATCTTATTTTGTAGAGTTTTTACTGAGCTACAAGAAGCTTTTTTGCACATTTCAAAAATTCAAAACAATTTTTGAGGTACAGCCAGTCAAAGTCGTAGAGTACAAAAATTTCCTTATGGAAGAAGAAAACTACAACGGCAAATAGCTAGAAATAACTACAAATTTATCTATTTGTGTTTTGAGATAAATACCTCAAATGTTAGGTTTTCTTTTTCAATATTAAAAAAAAATTATGTAACAAAACTTATAAAAATCAAAACATAAACATATTTTTTTTTGGATATTTTCTAAAACTCTAGTTTTCACACTAAAAACAAATTGTTTCTACGCAAATTTTTTAATATAACAAGCAACATTTTCTAAAAACTTAAGGTATTATTTCAAAAAAATGTAGAAGGAAATAAATTTTTAGTGATTTCTATTTGTTCTGTTTTAGTTTTCTCCATTAATAAGGAACCTATAGTACTCTACGACTTAAACGGGCATTACCTTAACATATATTATTTAATAGTTATTTTGAATTTTAATTTATCTAAAAAGAACCTTCTAGCTTTATTAAAACTCCACAAAATAAGATCAAGTTGTGAAAAGTGATATACTCCCATGGCCTTAAGAGAAAACTCTAAACTTTGTAGCTACTCTCATATTACTGCTAATAAAACTACTTCTTAAAGTCATTGCACAAAATTACAAACCTGCTGATGTTAGTTACAAAAGAGATTGTCAATGTTGCCAGATTCAATATGATCAATAATTTCATGATTCTTATCGCAAAGTGTAAGCATGTGTTCTATACAGTCATCTTCATCTTTAACAATTATTTCACCGCCCACCTTTTATCATTTACATTACATTATTACTATTATATAAAAAGTTCTAAATTTTTCAAACTAATATTTTTTAATTCAAAATGTTGTTACAATAAATCAGTTTTAACTAGCTCATGAATTAAACTTATTCAAATTACAATTATATTAGCAGCTTTACATGGTTAGTTTTTTTTTGGAAAAAATAAATAAAACAATACTTACTAACTGGTTTCCATCAAAATTTTTCAATACTGCTTATATTAATTTTTTTCTGTGTATAAGTTAAATAACTACTAGCGTTTTTAAGATGTGAATAATTTATTATTATGGTGTGATAATCTATTAACGAGGTCTATTTTTATTCTACAATGAACATTTGAAAAAAATCTAAGCTTATGAACAGTATGAAATTTTTTAAGTGTTTATCTCAGGGTTTCCCAAACTCATTTACTAAATCGCCCCCTTTTCAGTAATTTGAAAAAAAATCGCCCCCCCCCCTGATTTCACAAAGTAGTTTTTCTTTTGAGTACAAACTTTTGAGCCAAAAAAAGTTGTGTTCGAAATGTAATTTAGTCTGGTACTTCTTATGCACGCACTTTTGTGTTCAAAGTAGTTTACAGGGCTTAAGAAAATAATTTACAGTTATTTTCTTAGAAGCCCAGTAAAGTGTATAAAAATACTTAATTATTAAAAAGCCTTGTGTTATCTGTTATCAATCCTGTTTAAATATGAACTGTTTTGAAATTAATGAAACTTTTAGGTCAGTGGTGGACAATTTTTTTAGTCAGCAATTCATATTTACTAAAAAAAAATTTCTAGTTTCAACTCGTTAAAAAAATGTAATTGCGGGCTGCATGATTTAAAAAAAATAACAAATAAGAAAATTAAAAAACTCGAGCAAAATTGTAATTAACTCATGTACTATTATTGTGATCTATGAAATAATATTGTGAACTGAAAACGAAATGAAAGCGTATTTCAAAATATTAAGTATCAAAAAACTAAATTTTATTTATTATGCACAAGTAGTTTTCAATTTACTTAAGGGGTCGAAATTCGACCGGATCTGCGACTGGATCTGAGCCTTACGTTACCCATCTGAAATCTTAACTTAAACGTGACAATATAATAATATCTCATATAACAAATTTTGGACATTTAGAAGTTAATACTAAGTAACTTATTTAAGCCGCACAAAATACTTAAATTATTTTATAAATAGGCATATTCTAAAATAACTATACCAGAGATTAAAAAACTAAAAAAATGAACAGTTTATTATACACATAATAAAATAAAAATTAAAAATTTATTTCTGATCTAGTTAGAGGAAGTTTGACCGACTGGTTGATTTTCTCACATGAAAAGTGGTTTCATCAACAGCTTCAGTTAATGCAGTAAATTTATTAATTTCAATACTAAGATATATTGTAAGCAAGTTAGTTGTAAAATTAAAAAAATAATTTTAAACTTTTTAAACTATTTGTTTCGTAGTAGAATACCATGAAATAGTACTTGACTTGGAATAATCTTTAGGGAACTAAACCTTAATTCTATAACCTTTTTTTTTCTTTATTTAAACTATAAAAAAAATCCAATGTTTTACACTTAACTGTGTGAACAGAAAGTAATTAATTAAAAAAAACTTTTAACTAGGTTAAAATTTTGTTTTGTAACTGTAGCAGTCTTTTTGATGGCTTATTTAATTCTGTTTAAAAAGATTTTTTTTCTAGCTATTAGCCCATAATAATTTAACAGAGGAAAATAGTGAAAAACTAAAAGCTAGTGTTGAAGTATTAAAATAAACTAAGTATATTCTAATTGCTAATATAATTAAATTAAGAAAAAACAAAAAACAGTTGTACTAATAGTCTAAAACTCCTTATATAATAATTATTTTTTTAACAATAATAAATCAAGTTAGAAAATAAAATTGAGTTTAAGAAACTTTTAAATGAAAGAGTAGAAGTCATTTAAAATAGAGACTTCAAATTTATACTCTTTTAAAACCAAAAAATTCTATTTAGAATTAAAAACTTTAATGGTTATCAAAATTTTACAATCAGATAATAGTTATATAGTTATATAAGTTATATACGGATTAAACAAGTAATAACAAAAACCTGTCAAATAAAGGTCTTTCAAACAAATATTTTAATTTTATCACTATGCTATAAAAACTTTGATATAAAACGACGAATATGAACTACAAAATTAACCAGGTCAAAATAAAACTATTAATAACTTTAAAACATAAACCATTTAATAAACATAGTAGACTTCCGCTTAAGTTCGCACTTTGAAAAAAATTAAAAAGAACAATTTAAATTAAAAATTTATTACCATATTTTTTTTTACAAAATGACAAATTTCAATATGTTATATGCAATAATGTTATGAATTAACATGAAATCAAAAAAAACATAAAACAAATTTTCATTAAAATAAAACAGATCTATATAAGCTAACAAATACTATATACATTTTGTTTTATTAATATTTGGTTAGTAATAGACTTTACTTTAGTTATATATAAGAAAATATAAATTTGCCCTTTTTATTTGGGTAAAAAATGCGAACTCAAGAGGAAGTCCACCGTAATTAATATTCATTAGGCATTATGCAAACCTGTTGTAGAATAAATAGCTTAATAAAGTTGTTATTATAAAAAGACTACTTAAATACAATACAAACCAGGTTAAATAAGAAGTTTTCAAAAGGTCAAATCAAATTAAAAAACTTTCATAAAATAATGTCTGCTACTGAAGTCTAATATAATGTGAAGGATGAGGTTCATGACTGCTTGCAAGTTTTTCTAATCTGATTCTTAATCAGTAAAATAGAGCCTTAAGTCACCTCCTTTATAAATATCTAGATTAGATCTTTTGCTCAAGATGTTGATAACTGAACTGAAAGCTTTCTCAACAACATAGCTAGAAGGAAAAGCTTTAAACAACAATCTAAATATCTCTTAAATGATTGAATACTTTTGCCTTAGTTTTTGTTGAGTCCAAAAGCTTTCATATCGTTCTTTGGAAGAATTTACTTTAAGTTTAAGGTCAGTTTGTAAGTCTTAGAAGGTCTCCTGTATGTCGTTTATTTCAAAAGTATCTGCCTCGAAGGGATCCATATTTTTATCTATATGATAGCTTTTTTGTGTCAAATCTAAATGTTACTACTTAATATGTTAAAATCGTTAAAAATTCCAGGTTTTTTTTTGCCGAACTTGTCAAGTTCCAGGTTTTTCCAGGTTTCTGGGTAAATTGGCAACCCTGTATAGTTTTATTTCTTAGTCTAACTTGGTGAATTTTCAAAAAACAACTGGAAATATCATGAGGTGATAGTTAATAAAAAATAACATAGATTTTTACAAACCATTTATGATCCCAAATAACATATATATCAGGTTATAAAATAGTGAGAGGGATTTTAATAATCTATGATATATGTAATTGTTAAACAAGGAAATATATGAATGAAAATATAGTATTTACTTGAAAGTAGGAGTCATAACCACTTCATTTTTTTCTAGTTTTTACATAAATAAAATAAACTTTTTTGTTTAAGTTTTACCTCAGGGTCAAACAATCAATAGCAAGCTAAAATTAGTAAAATAGCAAGAAAAAAAGTAAAAATCTCATGACAGCCCAAAATTTTAAAATCGCCCCCTTTTCGCCCCCTTACTAGTTATCGCCCACCCTTTCGCCCCCTTACTAATTATCGCCCCCCAAATTACTAAAATCGCCCCCAGGGGGGCGATATTGCCTACTTTGGGAAACCCTGGTTTATCTAATTAAGAAACAAGTTGTGTTACAAACAAGGTAATTACCAAAACTCCAACAACTGTATAATTTATAAAAGTTATGTATTTCAGCAATTCAAAAACTTTCAAATATCTTCAAATAAAGCATACCAAGTATATATTAGAAAAGTGGATCGAATATGCACGGACACATTTTGCAAAAAGGATGAACTTTGCATAAGTGACAACTTTGTACAAGAGTAAAAAAAATAAAATAAATAAATCAACAAAAATTGATAATTAAAAATAGTAATAAATCAAAATAACAATAACAAGAAAAAAAAGTTACACACCAAAAGTAAGACTTACGGTTAAGAGAGATAGTAAAAAAATAAAAAAATAAATAATAAAAACAATGATAAAAATTTTCAAATCTTGAAAAAGTGTCTTTGTGCAAAAGTTTCCCTTCGTGCATTTTTGATACCTACCCATTTAGCAAGGTCTTTTTAAAAACTGATAGCTTAAATTTTTCTATGAAAAAAAAAAATTATAACTCTTTACTCACAATGTAAAACTTGCACCAAGTGTATTGCAAAGGTCAGCAGGTATTTCTAGTCATTGGTCAAATTAAAAAATAAATTTATGTGCGGGACACAGTTGAAACTTTGGTTTTTACTAATCAAGACAGACCCAAAATATCTACTGTAAGCCCTTGTCTTGAGTTCGAGACATTTTTGTGCTCTTCATTTCAAAATTCAGAATATCTAGTAAAGTCTTAAAATTTATTTAGTTGGCTAAATTTGCATGTTCACAAAATTTACCACAATTTTATCTTTAAAGGGCCAATCATAGATATAAATTAAGCTATATTAATTGTAAAAACTTCTTACTACTCCTAATAACTTCATTGAGCTTTGTTTTGGTCAACGTAAGTTTAAGGACAAAAATATTTAATATAATGTTTCATTTGTTGAAATATAATTGTTTTTTTTATAGATTACGTTGACTAGTATATATTATAGATAATTTTCACTAACAGTAAATGTATTATACATTAATACCAAACATAAACTTAAAGGCTTGTAGTAAGTTTTTTTAAACATATATACAACTTACTTAGTTATACAATAAACCAGAGTTTTCTACAATTGTTTCATATATGAGATGTTTCTATCTCATATAACTATCAGAAAAACTTTTTTACTTGAAATATTTTACGGAATATTAGAATTTAAAAATTTTATAAATATTATGATCTTAAAAATTTTTGTACAAAACTGAGTTTGTATATACACTGCTCTCCGTTTTGTTATCAATTTAAAAATTTTTGCATTTTAAAACATTTTAATATTTGCTATAAAATAAAAACTATAAATATATATATAACCATTTTATATCTACTTAAATAACTGGCTTATACTTTGAGCTTTCATATAAGAGCCAATGTTGGTTTTTGTAAAAAAAAATTTTGGACATCTCCCCCTTTAATTTAAAATAGTAAAACATACCCAAAATGCTAGAAGAGGTAATACCCTTATCCTAATACCCCTAGCATTTAACAACATGCAAGGTCCACCTTGATTTTTACAAGTTGATCTTATTTATTAGAGTCTTAGCTGAGCTATCAGACATTTTCAACTGCTTTAAGATAATTCAAAGTAATTTTTAAGATATAAGAGATCAAAGTCAGTGACTTCAATAGGTTCCTAATAGAAGACACAAAACGAAAACGCAAAAAAAAAGACTATTTCATTAAAAATACATCTAGTCCTTCATTTTTTAATCGATCTTCTTCAAGTTTTTACAAAAAGAATTTTTTAATTTTGAAAAACAAAGTCTTAAATAAAAAATCCACATATATTTTAAGTTTTTTAACTAAAATTTTCATTTTTTTAATATTTCCTTAAATGCAACATTCAAAGTCTTTTAAACTATAAAAAGAACATTTCCTGAAAGTTTGAGGTTTGTAGCTCAAAAAATGAAGGAAAAGATAGATTTTTGATGATTTTTTTAAGTTGCTAAGAAAATTGAACCTAAAAAATTTGCAGTCCATACGTTTGTATTGGAAATTTACAAAAAGTTGAATAATATTTTAAAATTTGTAGTTTGTACTCCAAGCTTTTATATAAGAGCCTATGTTAATTTAAGTAAAAAAAAAATATTGGACCCCCTTATGCCCTTAAGATAATTTAGGTACAATATAGCTTAAAACAATTGTAAGTACTTTATTCAATTACGGATGAAATTTTTGTTCAACCTTTTTTTGAAGAAAATCATCTTCTTCAAGACTATTGTCAACTTTAGGGATATTAATGTTATTTTTCGGTTTGGAGAAACTGTAAATGTTTTAACAATTAAAGCAGTAAACTTTTTTTCAATCATTTCAACACATTTAAACACTTGGCTAATTAAAAATAACTGACTCAAAACAAATTTCTACTTAACAAAATATTTTAAATTTAGTATTTTTGATAATATAACAAAATTAACTTATTTATAAGTCTTTTTCAAGTTTTTAAAACTAAACTAGTGAAACACCCATAACTTTTTTAAAATACTGAAACAGTTCATACTTGTTTGAAATTTTTGACAATTGAGAACTCCGCACAGGATTTGTTTTAGTTACAATGGGCTCTTTTTTAACATTTTGTTTTACTACATTGGAATTTTCTTTCAGTTCTTTGTTTACTGGTTCGTTTTTGATAACTATTTCGTTTTCTGGTATTGGGAATTCTGGCTTGAATATTCTTTTTATACTTTCAAATTCCATAAACGCCGTGTTTATGCTTTGTTTTACACTAAAAACAATATTGTTTCAACAAAAATGTAAATTAAAAAATTCAAACTGTAGCTTATAGTTTTATGTAATAAATAAATTTAGTAATTTTAGTTTTGTTATGCCAAACAAAGTTCTTTCAGTAAATAATGATGTATATAATCAAATATAATATTTGTTAATCTAAATATTGCACTATAGATATCAATTTACAGTTTCAGGAAAACTAAAGTTAGTGTAATACAAATAAAACTCAAAATTGTTTAATAAAATCTTTTAAACAAATAAATTCATCACATAACATTCATGCTCAACTAATATTATGGATAAACACAAATATTTGTTGTTAAAATTTTTTTAATTAAGTATTAACTAAAAAACATTTTTAGTTTATTTTGCATATTTACAAAAAAAATATTAACTAAAAGAAGAAAAACAAAAATAAAAAATTTATTTATTTAAAACACACATACACTATTTATTTATCAAAATATGTTTATGGTTTATCAAATTTCACAACTTTTTAACATGTAACTTTTAACCCCTGTGGATCAATCACTGTATCTTATTTGTTTCAAACTCAATAGTAAAACTTGCAACAATATCTAAAAAAAACTTCATATTCATTAAAAAGATATTATCAATTGATAATCTTATTTATTCTTTTTAAACAAATTTACTGATTTTTGATTTTTTGATTTCTAATAAATTTTAAATTTTATCAACACAAATAAATTGAAATTATGGAACCTTTTAAAATAACAAAGTAACTATTTTCATTTTAAATCAAAATATGTAATTTAAAAAAATAAATTCCCAAGTTAAATTTATAATATTTTTTTAATAGGTTTCTTCTTACACTCTAATATTTTTTCAAAATAAAAAAACTATTAGTGTTAGTTAAAGATCTAAGTTTTTCAAGGACTGCACTTCGGTCTTTGTAGTTGTTACAACTGAAATTTACTTCATTCTTAAATTAAAGGTACTTATTACTGCAAAGCCAAAGGGAGCAATATTTATATATTTTTTACTTTATATATAGTCTTTAAATATTAAAGTTTTAAATAACTACAAATTTAGTTCCATAGATTATAGAATGTAAATTTAATTAACTCTTGAGACATACTCACATTTACAAAAAATCTATGGTATAAGTAAACATGTGAACTACAAATTTTTAGTATTGTAAAACTTTTCAGAAATTTTAGAAGCTACTAAAAAGCTGTCTATTTTTCTTAGAATTTTTAATTAAATGACTTGAGTTTTGAAAAAACTCTAGAATTTGCTAATAACATTATACATGTTAGAATTTAAAAAATAATGAAATATAAGAATACATTATAGAAGAAAGTGAGTGGTTTTACTTTTTTTAAATAAAAAGTGTTTTTCTGGTCAACCGGTTAAATGCAAGGTGTAAAAATTCAAAAAAAAAATTTGAAAAATAAAATAAAATTCATAAGTTTTTTTTTAGTTTGGATTTTAGAAAGGAATCTATAACACTCACTGACTTTGATTCCTTATATCTTAAACTTACTTTGGTTTTTTAAGTTATTAAAAGAACCTGATAGCTAAAATAAAGTTCTACAAAACCACTTTAAAAAATCAAGGTGGTACCTTTAACCCTAGGGCCTTAAAAGTTTTTAACTTTAAAGTTCTTAAGCCTAAAAAGTTCTTAAAAAAAGTAATTTTTTTTTTAAGTTTTTCAATTTAAAATAAAACACATTGTCAAATTTAATGGTAATTAATATAAAGCAAAGGAACAGATAGATTTTAAGAACTTTTTTTTGGTTTAAAATATATATTTTTAAACTAAATTAAACAAAGCAACTTAATATGAATAAGTTATTCATTTTGTTTTTTATATTTTATTACACAAAGCTTTTCAAAATCATACAAGATTTCTTTAGTTTTTCAAGTGATAAATTTTAAATGAAATTTGAAAAAATATTTGTTAAGTGAGTAGCTTAAAAAATAACTTTAAATTATGACGTATGAATAAATTAAAATTTGTATGATTTTGAAAAGCTTTGTGTAATAAAATATAAAAAACAAAATGAATAACTTATTCATATTAAGTTGCAAATGGTATATAAATACGTTCAAAAACCTTCCTATAATAGTACTTATAAACAAAGCAACTTTTAGGAAAATAGTTTATTAAAAAGTTGATTAAAAACTAAAAGAAAACTACAAAACTTTGGCGATTGTATTAATTTTAATAAAACTACTTTTTTAAATGATTTAACAATTTACAAACCTGCTGTAATTGTTTGCAAAAGATACAAAGTCAGTGTTGCCAGATTTAACATACTCAATAATTTCATGAACCTTATTGCACACATCTAGCATTTGCATGATACAAGCATCTTGATGGGTAATATTTATTTCATTGATCATCTTTTAACATTTAAACTTAAAAAACATTGTTCTGAATATTGTTTTAAAACTTTTTTCTATATAATATATACAAGTAATAACTTATGACTGACTCACGCATTCAACGAAAGACTGTTTTGTATTACTTTAATAAACTTTGCATAAGCTGTTTTGTAAGTTAAATTTAAAAAACAATAGTTACTTAATTGATTTAAATAGTGGTCTACTAGATCCAGCCATATCTGGTCATAGCTTGCTAAAATCCAATCAGATTCGGTTTAAAAAAAAATCTTATTCCAGTTGGATCAAAATTTACATTATAGCTCAGCTTAATTCAGACCATAAACAATCAGACAGAAATAAGATAAGAGCTTATTTTTAAATTTATATCAAGCCAGAACTTGATCTAAATCTTTTAATCAATCAAGAAATTGGTCATATACAGATCTTGTCAAGTTATCTAATAGACCACCAGTAAGACGATTTGAAGAAAGACCAAGAAAAAACTTTTTGGTTTCTGTACTTTTATAAAAATTTTCCCTATTAATAATTTTTTTGTTAAAATCAAGAAGTGCCTCCAGAAACTTTCTTCAAACATTTTAAAACACAGAGAATTTATATTCGTGGTGATTGCTACATGTTTATAAATTTGCCGCTAAAAACTTGAAGATTAACCTAATAAAGGAACAAACAACATTTAAACATAACCTTATACAAGTTTAAATACACTTAAAACATTGTATTTTTTACAATAACTTTGTTCTTAACCTTAAAAAAATGTTTTAACCAAAATTCAAAACTATATTAATAAAGTTATGTACTTTAGGAACTCTTTAAGGTTGCCTTTGAAAAATAATATAAGTATTTAAAACTTTAATGTGAGGACTTATAATATAAACTAAGCATGTTTACACTAAGCTAGCCTTGCTAATATATTCTAAATAACTTCTCTTTGTCATATTAAGTTAAATAATTTTAAATATTTTGAATACAATTTGTTACAAGATAGAACATTCTAAGTAAAACATCAAGAAATATATTATATACTAGTATTAGTGAACTATACTTACTTAGTTAAATAAAATATTTTTTATAGTGAAAAACATAACAGTTTAACTTAATAGTCACCACCTACCAAAAGCCACTATAGTGAAAAGAACTTTACTCAAGCATTGAGATGTTTTATTACAATCTTTTCTATTATATAATTGAGAAAGGAGTAAAGCATGACACATTGCTTCATTAACTCAACATGATTTCTACATACTCTTTCAACTTTCTCATGAAATTAAATCCTTCTTATTTCTTTTAGGACGGATTTTATGTTCAAATAATGATAATTTTAGTTAAACGTGCATGGGCCAGTCTTGTATAAAAACAGTTTAAATTAAAAAAAGCGTGCACAATTTAAAACAGTCATAATTAAGTGTATTAAAATAAGTTTGGTTTTTTTTTTGCTACAGTGACCATTAGCAAATTGGAAGTCTTTGAAATTTACAATTGGGCATACTAGTATATATCATTAAAGTATTAGTGTTTTTGGAAAAAAAAAGACGCTTGAGAACACAGCAAAGTAAGAAAATTAAAAATGTTTTTTTTCTGGCTAAAAAATTTGTTAAAGTAAAAATTAAAAAAAAAACATTTTTTAAAGGGGCCCACTTAAAAATTCAAACTGCAATCCAATGGATTTTTTTAATTAAGGCAAAGGAACGTTCTCTAAAATAAAATAAAAATCTTAGTTAGCTTTAAAGATAAAAAAAAATTGGATTTAACGTTAAGACATTTTTAAAAATTGCAAAAATATGCTAATTAAACTAAGTTAATGCTCATGATTTCAAATAGAATAATTAAATTTCAAATTTATTTCGTATTGGGTTCTTTCCCTTTTTTAGAAAAATGTCTCACTTGCTACGGAGTAGCTTCAATTCAAACACCTGCAAATAGTTTGCGTATACTAAATTCACCTCTTGCGAATCTACGCACATTGTGTCCACAGCAAAAATGCGTAACCTAACAAGAAAACGTAATTTAACGAGAGAAAACAAGTATATCTACTAAATTTGCTGTTTTCTTTTAATGCATTTGATCAAATCCCACTTTTTTTTTACGTGGTTAGTTTTAATTTAATGATGTTAGATAGAAATAACTACGAAGTAAAGTTAGATGTTTTATTTTAAAAACCATTTTACAAAGTAGTTGTAAGACTTTATCGTTATGTAAACACTGATGTCGCCAAAATATTGTTACGAAATTAGTTAATTTTTAAAGTAATCTTCAAATAAGAATTTATAACCCTTTCTTAAACAATACCCCCTTTTTCGCGATTACAGTAAGTCGGAGGCAACAACTAGTAAGTTGGAAACAGAAAACTTACAGTTCTTATTCTGGATCTAGGGTCTGTAGTAAAGGTTAGTTTTTGAAATGGGGTAGATA
Source organism: Thalia democratica (assembly GCF_965202585.1). Taxonomy (NCBI): domain Eukaryota; kingdom Metazoa; phylum Chordata; class Thaliacea; order Salpida; family Salpidae; genus Thalia; species Thalia democratica. The sequence continues at coordinate 7,840,587 of NC_139173.1, read as the reverse complement.
TGAAAAAAGTGTAGGAAATCCCGCATTAGAAAAAGTAGTTTGTTTTGAAATATGTCCTAGATAGACACCCAGTTGTTTTAGCTTAACAACCTCACAACAAAAATAGTTATAAAGGTATTAAAAAATTGGAAACATAAACAAAATTTGTTTTTTAATTTTTTTAAATATAGTTATTTTTATCTACATATAGAAAATAACGTTTCAAAAAAAGCCTGCTTTAACGACATAATTTTACTCTGTAAACAAAAGCTATAAACCTATCTTTAAATATTTGGTAAGAAATAAGTGTTCTAAAATAATTGAAAAAAATGTCATAATGAAACTGAAACAAAGATTTATATTTTTTAGGAAAAATATAAATATAACTATGTTGTTTAACTCAATAGATCAACACAGTAAACGTTTTTAGCAAACTTTTGAGAAAAACTTTAAGTAATAGTCAAAACTTGTTAGCACTTGTTAACAAAAATACTAATTTGTTTTATCAACAGTAATCGTAGTTAAGAGTTCGATTTTGCTGCTAATTTAACAGTGTTTGTTTTTATGAATTAAAAAAAAAAAGTTCTATGGTGCATTTTGTAGTAAGCTGAAGTTTCGTATATATAAAAAATCAGATATTTTGTTTTGAACACTTGTTCGCTATAAACACATTAACGTAAATGTTTAATAGGGTTACAATTCTTATTCAAAATTAGACAAATAACATTTCAATTGATTCGTCTTGCTTTATAGGTATGAAATTTTTGTTTACAATAAACAAAACCACAAATAAATTATGACCTAAAAACCAATTGATTTTTTTAATCGAGCAAAAAAGGCAAATAAAAAAGGTAAATAAAGCTAAAACGACTGGTAAACTTAGGAATACCAAGCTTGGTTTGTCTTTATTCACAGGTAAAAAGTAGCTATGCAATAGTTTTTGATATTGGTTATTGAAAAGAACACACAAAAAGTAAAGCAAACTGCTACATGTAGTGCCTTATGCAGAGGTGCATCATCGCTCGGTAAGACAGCAATTATTTGTACAGTGTAAAGTGACACCCTCGACAGAGCGCGAAGCATCAGGAGGAAAAAGTCAGCGAACACAAATGATAAACGTCCAAATTTAAGTTGTCTGAGTTAGAGCATAGAAAGTTAGAAATAAGAACCAACCCAAGTTAAGAATTTTCTTAATATGACTTAGAAGTCACCCACCGGCACCTCCAAACACTGATGATACGAAGCTCGTATTCATACACGTCAGTTGTTCTTGATACTGATGTTTGTGTTTTAGTTGTATGATCTATCTTGTTTAATCAGTAGTGCAAATACTTATGTCAAGTGTTATATCATTCAAGTTATGGTCTGATAGTATCTATTCGTATTATAATCTTCTGCCGTTTAAACTTAAAAACTAGCAATTTATTTTAAGCATCAGAATGATTTTAAGTTAATTAAAATAAAAAAACCTAGTAAACATTCTTTTTTTTCTACTTATCAAATAAATACAAAATTTTTCAAAATTATTTGCACATAAGATATAATAAAACTTTACTTTAACACTTTGAAAATAAGAAAGTTTTAAAAGTTTTTATTTAGATTTGTAAAAATATAGAAATAAATAAAACCATGTTCAAATAAAAATAATGGAAGTAGAAAAAAATTGAAATAGAATTAATGTTTTACATAAAATAATTTTAAAATTAACAATACAGGACATTGAAAAACTTTATGTAATTAAAATGCAATATGTAAACTTTAAAAATATGTTTTTAGTACACCTACATGAATTCATTATTATACGATTTGTTTTATTACTTAGAAATATTTGTCAACAACAAACCACAAGAATATTTAGAAAAGTTTTATATGAAATAAAAGTATATATGTATAATTTAGAAACAATCACTCATGTACTTAATATAAATAAGTTTTATATTTTATGCTAAGATACACTAAAAATTTAAGGCAGCTATGTTATTACAAAACTAATTCAATCCAAAGTGTATCGTGTAATGTCCTTTAAATAACAAATGCTTAGTTAAAAATGTCATGTAAAAAGCAACAATCAGATCAGAAAGCGTAAAACTACTTGAGATCAACGGCTGGGACTTTCAAAAAAAGATGGTGCAATCATATTTTAAAAACTACAAAGAAAACGGCACAGAAATATCGTAATAAATCTGGAAACTTAAAAATAACAACATTGATTATAAAATAGAATGGGAAATAATCCACCATATTTGCAAAACCAAAAACCCACAAACTATTTGCAGTAATTGCATACTAGAAAAGGTCGCGATTGCCAAAGCCGACAGAAAAGACAACTTAAATAAACGGTACGAACGCTTTTATTCCAGCCGCATTTTAAAAAACTCAATTTAAACTTTAGTTGTTCGTAATATAGATTTTATGCATGGTCTTAAAATTTTTTATGTGGCTACTATTTTCTTGAAACTAAAAGTTTTTATAAAAAGCATCAAGCAAAATTTCATAGCCATTACAAGTATAAATTTATTTAAAATTTCGATAGTTACGTCACGATTATTATTAGTTACATTAGAAAATTATCTCAACTTAAAGCTCATTTACTACAATTACTTCATTTTTATTTAAGCTATGTTTATTTTGAAAATAAACTAAAAGAAAAAGAAGCCTACATATAGGTTCTTATTATTATTTTTATAAATATTTTGAAACTTAACTAAAATTTAGTTTGTTTTTAAGTAAAAAAATTCTATTTAATTGTTTAAATACTATATTCCATGAATGTTACATATCTTTTTAGATTTTATATGTAAACACTGACGAGGTGTTTGACCGAAACTTAGTTTGCTTAAGTTTTAAAAGAATAAATTTATTATTTTTTCTATAGTAGTTGAGATCTCTTTATTTGTTTTCAAAAAATCAAAACATATAATAAAAAGAAACACTGTGTAAAGTAAAATGCTAATTGTAAAACGTACATTAAACAGTGTTTGTTTTTATTAAAACATGACATATAACTATATTACTTAAAAAAAAACCATAAATAACAGGTTATGTAATAAACGAATTTTTTTTAAATGTTATTAAATAATGGTTTAAGCTGATTTTTAAAAATTCGATAGTTATTAGTGTAATAAAATTAAGAAACATTTACAGCGAATATAGTAAAAAAAAATTTAAATATATATTTAAACTTTCTTTTGGTTGTATTTATAAACATATAATTCAACTACGGTGTTTTTACTTGTATAGACCAGGGGTGGGCAAACTGCGGCCCGCGAGGTAGGTTTTAGTTTTTTTTTTTATTAATTTAACCACAAAAATAAAATATTTCGTAATAAAAACTTACTTATAGTAAAAATTATGCTCTTAACTCAACAAATGCTCTTTTTCAATTCTTATTTTATCATACTTTTGGTTTAAAACCGTGTTTTAATACTTATTATTATAATAGTTTTAAAATAACTGTGGTCCGCAGTGAACTTTTTCTGAGGAAATTGGCTCGCAATCTACAAAAGCTGCCGACCCTTGCTCTAGTATGCATTGTGCTAAAAACCTTAACATTTTGGCCACTAACTTCTAATTAAAGATAAACAATATTTTTTTAGTTTTTAATTTGTTGTCGACATTCTAATAGTTAAAGCTGGTTGGCAATTCATATTACTGAGATGAATTTGTTTGCAGATATTTTATTGAGACTAAGGTGGCAAGTGTAATTTATTGTTTGTTTATTTTGCATTACCAAACTAAAAAATAATATTAATAAGTTTATAATTACCAGATATCACTGTTTGGAGTAAAATTTAAACAAACATTTCTCTTTATAACAAACAATCATTTAACTAGCTTAACTACTCGTAAAATTAGATTTAAATTACTTTTGTTTTGAAGTAAACTTAATATTCAAAAATTACTAAAAATAACAAAAAAAAACTAATCAATAGTTTTGAACTTACACAATTTTGATTTGAAATTTACTTAATAATAATCTCCACCATAAATCAATTTTAAACTTGCTTAATAATAACTGAAGGTGAATAACTCATAAAATAAAACTAAACTAGCCTGAGTTTCTACAACAGGCTTTTCAAAAGTTGTAGATTTAATCTGTTTTGTTTATCAAGGCGCAATGCAATGATTAATAAGGTGGCGAAAATAAATAGATATTTAACTAGTGTAGAGGTGATGTTTTTTTTTTAAACCTGTTCTACAGAAAAAAAAAAATTATCTTTATAGACAAGTACAAATGGCAACTATTTCAACAAGTCAAATAAGCTTATGAACAGTTATACTTTTTACATCAGGAATGATCTTTTCAAAAACTATTATTTATAATTTTTATCATGTATAAAACGAAATAAAGCAATAAGTTAAAACAAAACTTACAGTAGTAACGTCAAAAAATTATTTCTAATATATGTTTTTTCGAAGTCTTGAACTATAGATATACAAACGAGAAATGAAGTATTATTTTTATTTTAAACAAAACTAAAACACAATTTCCTATGTGGTTTTAAAACAGAAATAAATAAAAAGAAACAACATCTATATAATTTTTATAAAATGACAAACTAATTTAAGTATTTTAAACAGGTATACAAAATTTTAAACAGCTAAGATTCGAATAAAGGAAAAATTTCTAATTTATTATTAAAAAAGAAAATAAATGCTTCATTTTAGCTGAATGACAATGTTATATTGAGAAAATCTTATAAAAGTAGAAAAATATTTTACTGAATCAACAGCATACAAAATATATGGCTAGAAAAACATTTACAGTTTAAAACCTGAGTTCTTTTTAAAACTATATTTTTTCTTTTCAAACTTCGGTTTTTTCTGGAAACTATTAGAAGAACTCCAAGAAGGTAATTTTCTCTTGCTCTGAAATATTTATAAAAGTATTAGTCATTTAGAACTTTAAATAAAGATTTACTTTATTAAGAAAGTACATTAAACACAATTTAAGTACAACACATACATTTTTTACGATTACATGGTTGCCACTGATCAAGCTGAGAAAAATTTCCTGCCTTTTTACCAAAATTTTCCTGACTTTTCTAAATCAGTTTTACTTATATAAATTGTTCACTTAGTTTAATAAAATACTACCTAAAGTATTTAATATAAAATCCTTAAATTAAAAATCAATTAAAAAAGAATACACTTAAGTAACTGTAAAAAAAGACATAAAAAAGTAAACTATATATATGTTGTATAAAATATTTCCTCTCATCATTTAGTATAAAATTTGTAACAAACAAATATACTCTTATCTACTTTAAAAACTAAAGTTACTTTAAAAAAAATACAAAAAACAAGTAAACTTTATCTTGGCATATACCTCTCTTATAACTTAATTTAAAAATTTAAACAACTTTGAAAAAATTATATAGAGGTAAAGTATACACATTAACTTGTTACATAAAATACTAAACTAACTGCTTAGTTACAAACAACTCAATTATTTAAACAAAAAACACTCTGATTCTAAAATTATGCTAGATAAACTTTTGTGTATATACCACAGTTTCACTATGGAAGTGTCCTTGCTACAGATCATTAATACTAAAAAGCTTACAAAATCTGCTTGTTCAAGTAGGGTACTTGTTCAATATGTTAATATAAATTTTTTGCAGTTTTATAAAGGATATTTTACTAATTTATACCAGGTGAAGGCATTGGAAATAAAATTAAATATTTTTGTACATTTCTAGGAAAATTTTAGAATTTTTTTCTGACTTTAAAGGACTTTTAATTAATTTTTACCATTTCAAGGCTTTGGAAAACAAGGAATTTTGTAAATTTAAACTGACAAAACCTGACTTTGTTTTAAATTTTATGAAATTTCCTGACTTTTCTGACTTTTTTTCAAAACCCCCCATTTTTTCCTGACTTTTCCTGATTTTTGTCATTTTTTTTAATTTTTCCTGACTTTTCCTGATTTCCTGACTTTTCCTGACCGAGTGGCAACCCTGCAATTACCACTATAAACTTAGTATAAGAATGTAAAGTAAACTATGTATTCAATTTTTAATAAGTTAAAGGCATTTTCAATACTAAATAAATTTAAGATATTCTATCAATGCACTAACGAAGTCAAAAAAGATTACTGTTTGATTTAACAAATTATCTTTTAACAGCCAGCAGAAAACAAAAACACATTTATTTTACCCAATCAGCTAGAAAATTTTAATGAAAACACTTGAAAGAAATTTAACACCTATTTAATACTATTATCATTATTACCGATGCACAACTAGAACTAAACTATAAAAATAGAACATTACATGACTGGAATAATATATATTATTCATATCTGATCAAACAAACTCGTCACACCTGACTGTCGTTTTGTGGTTCTGAGAACATTTTGGGGGTGGAAGGGGCTCCAGATAAAAAGTGGCGGTCGTGATTTGAAAACCTTCCGCCAGGTGGCGCCGTTGTTGTCTTCGGTCTTTGTGACATCATACCCGGCTGCATTCTGTTGTTAACATTTTAAGTATGTACTTGAATATACATTTTACTTCAACTCAAGTAATTAGATCAATAAAAGGTATTTGGTTGTTCTTAAACATATAGCGTACTACAGTAAAGTTTTTTAGTAATTTTGCAGCTAGTACTTTATATAATTGTTTTTTTTAAGAAAAGTGTACTCTGTATACTGAACAATATAGAAAGGTACAAAGTTTAAATTAAAAACTATCATCATTAAGCCATCTTAAGTTATTTACAGGTTTATTTGTTTTGGAGCCGGAGTTTTCGAAGTCCTTCTGTTTATTTCTGCTTGTTTTTTCGTTGTTGGAGTTTTTTGAGGGTTTCTGGAAAAAACACAGTTCTTATAAAACTATTCATACGTTAGTATAACATTATTAAACAGTATTTCTAAAAGAAATAAAAACAAAATCTGAGAGTATTTTTCTGAAAAATGAGAAATAGTTTTTTAAACAAAACAATTTTTTAACATTTCTCATACATTGGCATAACTTGTAAACAAACTTGTGTAAAAAAATTACCCAAAAGTCATGTATATTCATTAGTAATAATGTTTTAAAGTAAATTGTGAACTAACTGCGGCTGATTATTTTTCGTTGCATTATTTTGTTCCATCACATTCATTCCGTACATTTTAATAATGTACTGCCTGATGATTCTTAACTGGCCGTACGATATTTGAGTTCCGACCAGCTCTTTGATTGGCGCAAGTCGGCTTATGTCTGTGACGTCATAATACATTGAAACATAAAAAAAATGGTGTAGGCAAGTAAATATGACTATTTAGGGTTGTATACAACTTATTTAGGTTTAATGTTTGTGATTCTCAATTACTGCTAAAAGCATTAGAGCTACTTAATTAAAAATTTATTGTAAAACATAAATTTAAAACAAAGATTGCAAGTATATTTATTTAGATCAATCAATAATTTTCAAAACGTATCTATCCAACCTATTTATAGCGTTAATTAAAAAAATAGCAGTAAAATTCATTAACACCGCAATTAATAAATACAAGTAGTTGAAACACCTATTTATTACAAACTTTTACAATTATTAGTAGTAAAATAATATTACTAATAATTTGTTGCTAGAGGTTTCAGGACTATTTAAAAAAATAAAAGTTATGATCAGATATTTTTTTTTTAATATTTTAAAAATTTCAAAACGTCTCTAGAAAATCTGTTTACAACTTACAATCAAAAAATTGCAGTCATAAACACTTTACAACTCAATAAAATACAAATAGTCACCGTTATTAATAGTGGGTTTCCTGATGACGCTTAACACTTGTTTGATGTGGTTGTCTGAAATACCAAGTTTTATGAAGTTAACGGGATGCCCGGCTTTGAAGCAATCAGACAGCTGATTGTACAATGTTGATACTTGAAGGTCCCTCTCTTTCGATATTTCTTCCTGATTTAAATAAGACATATAAACATTTTTAATTCTTTTTATAATATGATACATATATATATATATACATATATACTATGTTTTTGAATGAATCATGTCTCAAGTTTCTGTTTAATATGTATAAATATATATATACCATTTAGAATAGAAATGAAAAGTTTTAACAATTTTTATTGAGTGATAAGTAATGGCTTACTATACGAAGGTCTGTATAGATCTGTATTGCGACAATTTTTAATGTATAGTATAGTTTTAAAACGGTTATTAAAAACTTTATTTTAATACCCTTGGCTTGAAAATAATCTACTTTTATTTTTAAAAATAAAACACGGAAAGCTAAATTAAATCGGCTGAAATATCTAATTAATAAATAAAATATTCAAGTAACATTAATAAATATCATTCAAAATTTTGTTTACTTATATAAATTTTATAACGCTAAAAAGTTATCGTGATCTTTTTTACAAGCTTTACTTTTACAAAACAATTATAAGTATGTAATTAAAATTTGTACAAAATCTAAATTAAATAAAATCCGACTTTAAAAACTAATAAAAAACAAGTTTCAAACCAGGGACATTCCCCTGTCGTGAAAGTACTTGTAAGTTCTCCTCATGGTTTCACTGATGGCTTCCTTCTTCACTCCTTCTATGTCATTTACCTTCTTACCCGAGAATTTCTCCATTGATGACGTCACGTCGCAATTGTCACGCGTGACGTCACCGTTCTCCTCGCAGTACGAATCGATTACTGTTGGGAGAAATTATTTTTATACTTAAAACAGTTTTTTGATCAAATTTAGTACTTTTGTTTTAAAAGAGCAAGTTAAGGTAAATTACTTATAGTTTGATATATTAGTTTGGTAATATAATTTTATAACAATTTAATAGTACTTTAGATAACGGTGATTTTTAATTTAACTGTTAATCATTCTTCAGTTTTTAGATAAAAAACAAACGTGCCTTATATAAATATTCTTAAGTAGTTTGAGACTGTTTCTTAATAACATTATCAAACACAATTCAGAAACATTAGGAGTAAAATTTTCATTTTTTGTTTAGGTTTAACCACTTTTTGTTTTATTTTAACAAAAACAAATTATTTACTCGCGAGCATTTGCTCTCCGGCCCTCTTAACTTTAGTGGCGGTCATTCCCTCAACTTTGGTCATTTTTTCTGTTGTTGAAGGTCGGGCCTTTGCAAGTTCCATCAAGTTCTTGTTGTCAGCTACCAAGTGGGGCGGCAACTCCAAATCCTTAAATAAAATATCTCTTGAGTTATTTTTCCTACATTATCCTGACACTATAAACCGAAGTTAATAGAGTTATTTTTAATTAGATAATAACCGAAGGTAGATAGATATCTCGAAAAAACACAAGACAATTATTTCGGGAGCGGGTCAGAATGACACAGCAACAAAATGACACGGTCGTCAAATAGACACGGTGCGTCACTTTGGCACAGCGACAAAATGACACGGTGCGTCACCTTGGCACGGTGCGTCAGTTTGGCACAAAGGGTCAGAATGGCACGGCGACAAAATGACACGGTGCGTCAGAATGGCACAGCGACTAAATGACACGGTGCGTCACTTTGGCACGGAGGGTCACTTTGGCACGGAGGGTCACTTTAGCACAGCGACTAAATGACACGGTGCGTCAGAATGGCACAGCTACAAAACGACACGGTGCGTCACTTTGGCACGGAGGGTCACTTTGGCACAGCGACAAAACGACACGTGAGTCACTTTGGCACGGAGGGTCACTTTGGCGCAGCGACAAAAGACACGGTGAGTCACTTTAGTACGGAGGCGCAGCGACAAAATGATTGTGCACCTAAGCACTAAAAATGCATAGATAAAAGTATAAGTACAAATAACCGCAAATAAATTAGTTTTTTTAGCAAAACATTCCCTACATCAAGCATCTCTTTAAATAAAACTCAATAAACCACTAATACACACTTGTAATACAATTGCAGACTTGCTTTAACAAAATATAATTTTTCTTACTAACATAATAGTAAAACTTCGCAAAATAAAACATTATTCCAATTGATATTGTCAAGAAATAAACTCGTTAAAAATTTGATTAGTAATTATCTAAATTATTTTCTCGCTCCGTTTTTTAATGGATTAGGCGTCTGATTCCTATTAGAACATTCCTAAAGCTCAGGCAACTCGTGGTCTCCAATGTCTCAATACAAATATTGGAGACAACGGGTTGCCCATGATAATTAGGTAAATAGAACATCGCTTTCACCAATTACTCCCAATTGCCCCATACTTTCAAAATGTTGTCTATTTTATATCAAAAGTAAATACTTTTTTTTTTTTACTTTTTCATCAAAAAGAAATCAACTCCTAATTAATAAACAATATTATTTAAAAAATTTTAAAAAAAGTTTTTAGATATCCTAGAAAATGCATTTATTTTTACAAAAAACTCATTTTTTTAATTGGCAAGATTAAAAATAGAAAATTAAATATTATTTTCATAACAGAGTTAAGACAAAACCGAGTTTTTAAAACTTTGTAATAAAACTCAAGAATATAAAGTAGCAGAAATGTTTTACAAGCAAATTAAAATCTGCTTTTACTGTATTATTATGAAATTTATTTACTGATTTTGTATTAAATATAAATGCTATTTAATTCCTTATATGCAATAAAATACTATAATATCTGTCATACTCTAAGTTTAATCTTTTATATTTTAGACTAAAAAGTTTTGTAAAAATAAAAAAGACTTATAGTATTAACTTTAGTAGAATGGCTGCAGCTTTAATTAGAAGGCTGCAGCAGCAATGTTGTATGTATAACCTCTAGTGATTTTTTTTAAAGTGATAAATATATAAATGCGCATGAATGGTTGCATCAGACTCTTAATTTTTTCTCAACTGTTCATGTTACAATTTTTTACTTTTTCATAAATTTATGCTCCAGGACTGTTATTTTAATTATCTGCTTTTAGACAAGTTTATTATACATTTTCAATAAAGAGTTTTAAGTAAACATCCTAACTTATTAACTTTTTTTGAATATAAATATATACACATATTTAATATAAATGGCTAGTTACTACAAAAGCATCTGTATTTTTAAAAACTAGAGTTAAAACACGCATGACTTATTCTTACTACGAAATAACTCTGTATAAAATTAAAACTCTGTTATTTTTTATAACAATTCCTGATAATAATTAATTAAACGTTTAACAAAAAATACCAAATTTTATTCATTACATAAATATGAAAAGTCGTGAAACGTAAAAAATAAAACTTAAGAATATTTTTGTTTTTATACTATGACTTAAATTTTAAAGCAATGTATCATATATAGTTTCAAATGTATCAAGCTACTATAGTTTAGAAAAAGTATAACAAATCTTTTGTTTAACTAGTTACTATCATAATTTTACGTTTAAAAGTTATAAAACTGAAGAAGTTTAGTTTTGCTTATAAGTTTGTTAATCCATGCTATAGTGACACACCGTGTCATTTTGTCGCTGTGTCAAAGTGACGTATCGTTTCATTTTGTCGCTGTGCCAAAGTGACGCACCGTGTCATTTTGTCGCTGTGCCAAAGTGACCCTCCGTGCCAAAGTGACGCACTGTGTCGTTTTGTCGCTGTGCCAAAGTGACCCTCCGTGCCAAAGTGACGCACCGTGTCATTTTGTCGCTGTGCCATTCTGACGCACCGTGTCATTTTGTCGCAGTGCCAAAGTGACCCTCCGTGCCAAAGTGACACACCGTGCCAAGGTGACGCACCGTGTCATTTAGTCGCTGTACCAAAGTGACGCACCGTGTCATTTTGTCGCCGTGCCAAAGTGACCCTTTGTGCCAAAATGACGCACTGTGCCTGAGTGACCACCGTGTCATTTTGTCGCTGTGCTAAAGTGACGCACCGTGTCATTTTGTCGCCGTGCCAAAGTGACCCTCCGTGTCGAAGTGACGCACCGTGCCAAAGTGACGCACCGTGTCATTTTGTCGCTGTGTCATTCTGACACCCACCCAATTATTTCAGCTGTGTTCTATTTTCATAATTAAGTTATTTTGTTTTAGTGCTAGAGCTAGTATAAACTAATAATACTACAACTTGAATTATGACAAAATTTTAGCTTGTATAACAATTTATCAAATTTGTAAGTCCATAGTTTTAAAAATTATCTAGTTTGAAAAGTATTTTAACGTTACGAAAGTTGAACTCCCCCGATTGTTTTGATAACTATTTTGAAAAATTTTAGATATAAACATTTTCTACTCATAAATACTTCACTCAGTTCAAACCTGAGCAATTTCGTTCCTCAGTGCAATCAGCTGCTTGTACAGTGGTAATTGATGCTCGTCTTTTTCAAATTTAATATTTTTAGGGATGATATTTTGCAGGTAGGGTCCCATTTTCATTTTGTTCAATTGGATCTCTGTAAGGGCGCTGGAACCAGGCTTTTGAGGAAGAATCCTAAGAATTTAATTATTACTAAAATTACTATATAGTATATAACTTATAATTAATTATAACTAAAATTATTTTTTATTTATGTATTACTTAAGACTAAATTTGCGTTTTTGTAAACAATAATATTCTGAAACTTATAAATTGATAAAATATCAATATTTTTAAGATATTAAAATCAAAGTTATAATTTACTTAATTTGGTTTGAAACTTTAACCTAAACAAGATAAGTAAATTTTTAAAAATGTTTAAAAAAATTTCATATTAGGCTCAATTTAACAAAAATAAATTTAACCTAGTTATCTGTTAGAAATGTTTATGTTACTATATATTTTATAAATATTATACCTATCACACTTAACAAAAAAACTTATCTTTTTACGAAACTACAAAAGCAAAAATAAACACAAAACCAACGTTTTTTGTATTTCAGTGGTTTTAGCTTCAGTAGTATTAGACATTTTGGTTTCCTTCACAGTGAGATCAATAGTCGGTATCAACATTAACGGATGCTTCTTCTTCAATCTGCATTGTCTCATCCATTCTTCTCCTTTTGGACTTACACCTGTTGAAAACTTAATTTCATTACTTAATTATATAAGTTATTCAACAAAGGTTTCAATTATTCTTTCACAAGGCGTAGTGTGATCATTTCGTTTGTAGCTATCTACTTCATAATAATTACGTATTATTTTATTTAATCACAGCTTCAAAATTTCTTAAAGTGTTTAGTGAAAATAAATTTACGGACTATATTAATTTAGAAGCACCTAACATGAAATAATTTTTGGTAAAGTCTCTAAGATTGCATTTCAAAAAAAAGAAAAAGAGTATAACAAATCACCTTTAAGTAGTTTAATAGGTCAGATAGTAAATATTTAACTAAAATATATGGTGTAACTTAACTTTAGCTTACATCTTTAATAATCCAACTGAAAATTGGCGCAAAAAATTCCTGAATAAAAACTCAACACTGACCGACCAAACTGCCGCCAAATTTGTTTTTCCCGCCAAAACTGGGCATGCTTTTTGTCTTGAGGTAGCATTGATCCAGCAAAGCCTTGCCCAGCGCCTTCCAGTATTTGTTCTGCTTGTGCTTGCCGCTTCCGAACTTGTGGTGAGAAGTGAACCTAGTAAACATCTTCTTCGTTTTCTGTTAATTTTTTTTTTGGGTCATTTAAAGTATAATAATTTTTATAAGAGTGTAGTAGAATAAAATTTTATTAAATTCGTTTAACTGTTAATAAAATACGAACAATCTGTAAAGATAATATCAAATAATAAATTATGATACAAAAGGTAAATCTACAAACATGGTAGAACTTGTGACATAAAACAAAGATAAGCAAATTAAATAAACATACCTATATGATATTGTATTTTTCAAAAATCAATTATAAATCATAAATCAACTTAACACAAAACAAACAAACAACTAACAGATCCGCACAGGAACAACACGGGCATCCCCAACCCGAATTTCTCCCCAGTTATCTGAATAGCTTCGAACAACAGTCTGCAGTCATCACCGAAATCTCTCTCCTCACTCGCATCATCCTCTTCGAACTTCTCACCTCTCTCCTGTGCGCCCTTCAACCTGTTGTTTGATTATTTTTTTATTTAGCTAACTTAGACTAGTTTTATTGAGGTTCTTCAGTCTGTTATTAGATTATTTTTTAGTTTTTTTATTTTTGATTGTCTGTTAAGATTTTTCATTTTTATTTAGCTAGATTACACTAGTTTTAGTGAGGCCCTTTATTCTGTAATTTATTGGTTTGTTTTAAATGTCGAAATGTAAAGACTTTTGCTGTTCGAATAAATAAGATTAGCTTTCCTCGCAATGGATTTCGATTAATGAAACTGTTATATGTTTCAAGTGATAATTTAAGGAAACACGATTAAACTGAATTTTATATTAAAATAAATTAACTTAGATCTTCATTGTTCAAACAAATCACAAACTTTTTCCTGCAATTATCGCAGCACTTGGCGGTGTGATAGATGGAACTTCTGGCGTTGCTGTCGAAATGGCTCAACACGGATTTTCTCCTGCAGCCGGTGGTTCCCACGTATGCCTCCATTTTCAGTATCATCTGCTCCTTGTGGTTCCTGAACTTCTCACTCGTCAGGTCTTTCAGGAAGAACCTTCAAAAAATTTTCAAACAGTTATAATGAATTCATTTTCAGTTCCTGATTTTTTTGACGTTGGGAAGAATTCAGGTGGGTTTTGTTTTGAACAAAAATAAGCTGAAGTAACTTTTCTAAATGCAAGAGCTATAATAACTTTTAAATTTATTACACAATCACATATAACCATCCACAAACCATACTCAAACAAATCCCAAAAATGGTAGAGACCAGACTTTCTAATAATTCAAGTAACAAAAACCTATTTAAAAACATAAAAAAGGACTATAATGATGCTTTAAAGGTAAACGGATACAATTATGAAATTAACTATACAGAAGAATTCAAAGATAAAAAAATAAACAGAAAAATAAAAATTGTATGGTTCAATCCCCCAAATTGCAGGTCAGTAAAAACAAACATAGGCAAAAAGTTTCTAAAAATAATAAACAAGCACTTTGGAGAAAATAGTAAGTTAAAAAAATGTTTAAACAAAAACAAAATAAAATTAAGCTACAGCTGCATGTCAAACATTGAAACAATAAAAAAAACACAACAAAAAAGTAATAAACAACAATTAATTTAAACAAAGATGAATCATGCAACTGCAGAAAGAAAGAAACTTGCCCCCTTGAAGGAGGAGAATGTAGGGCAGAAAATGTAATTTACCAGGCAACAATAGAAACAGATAATTTAACAAAAATATACATTGGACTAAGTGCTAATCAACTAAAAAACGTATATCTACACACAACACAACAATAAAAAGCAATCCAAACAACAAAAACTACCTCCAGTATAAACAAGCAACTGAACTCTCAAAATTAACCCATAAATAATAAAAATAAAATAAGTCGGAAAATATTACAAAGGGAAAATAATCAAAACCAGGTATTATGACATGCAGATTGTGCTTAAAAGAAGCTTTATTGATACTTGAATCTGGTACAAATTGCATCAACAAAAGAACGGAATTAATGAACTCATGCAGACACAGAAACAAATTTTTATTAATAAACTGGAAAGCAGACAAAACTTAAACCAAATCATTATAAAAGTACAAAATAGGTTATTTTTCTTGATTTTTTCATTGAGTTTTTGTAGACATTTGGCTTAAATTAAAAAACAAGCTTTTTTAGATAGTTTTTCATTGAGTTTTTGTGGACATTTGGCTTAAATTAAAAAAAAGTTTTTTTAGATAGTTTTTAATTCAACTTAGATAAACTTATGGAATTTTTTTAGATAGTTCTTAAATCCGTTTAAATTTTGACTGTTATGTTAACTTAACACAAATTAGATTTCGAAATCTTCAGCGACTTTGAGTTTTATTAATGTTTGTTGACTATTGGCTTAAAATCACAATTTTAGACAATTCTTAATTTCATTTAAATAAATCTCAAGGAATAATTTTTTTTTTGTTATTATTATCTTTTTTTAAAAAAGCTCTGAATTCAGTTTTTTTCTTAAACTCATTATATTAACATTAATCTAATTTGTTTTTTTAAACTAGTACCAATTTTACCTAAATATACTCTGATATGCTTGAATTTTCGAATATGCAACATTTTTGTTTTTGTTTATATTCTTCACGCATGAACAAGTTTTTAAATAACAGTATAAATAACTAGCATTGTTATATGCAGTTTCATATTTTATTTTTTGCTTGAAAAGGTCGCAATCTCTTGCCACCGAAACCGGTCGTAAATAAAATATACAATTTGCATAAATCTATTTAAATTTAGAACTAGTATTCATTTTAAAAAATATTTAAAATATGAACAATAAAAAACTTATGTTATGTTTTTTATAAATAAAGGAGTTCGTTATTTTCAACGAGAAGAAAAAAAAGTATAAGCAACCTTAAACTTTAAGAACTACGTTTATATTTGTTTTCAAAAAAAAAAGTGCAATTAAAACTTTCCTAGATACTTAATAAGCTTTATTTTTGATAACTGAGTTTACATGTGATGATTAAACTTTTATTTGTTTTGATAACAAAACTCCTTAAAGACAAAATTGTTAAAGAGGGCAATAAAAGACTATTATTAAAAACTGATATTTTATAAGGTTTATGTATTTTGTTAAATGAAATTCAAATATTCAGTCAAACTTTGTTATAAGCTTCCATGTTTGCATGTAAAGTCTAAAAATTTATTAATCTTAAAAGTTTACTATAAAAACCAACTTCAACAATCCAATCTGAAATACATTGGAAAGTTTGTAAGCAACAACTTAAACAAGAAAAATGAAAAAAAAAACAGTTTAGTGAAGCTATTGATAATTTATGTTTAACTACAGTTTTCAAAGACTTATAAGCATTATACCGTACTAGATCTATAAAATAAATTTTAAAGCAAATTTCGCGTATCGATTATACATCAATTAATATATTACATGGACACACTAAAACCCTTGGAATTATAAAATGTGTAATAATAATATATCACTTGGAGACATTGAAGTCCTTGGAATTATAATAAGTGTAATAATATATCACTTGGACACATTAAAGCCCTTGGAATTATAAAATGTGTAATAATAATATATCACTTGGAGACATTGAAGTCCTTGGAATTATAATAAGTGTAATAATATATCACTTGGACACATTAAAGCCCTTGGAATTATAAAATGTGTAATAATAATATATCACTTGGACACATTAAAGCCCTTGGAATTATAATAAGTGTAATAATAATATAATACTTGGAGACATTAAAGTCCTTGGAATTATAAAAAGTGTAATAATAATATATTACCTGGAGACATTAAAGTCCTTGAAAATATAAAAAGTGTAATAATAATATATTACCTGGACACATTGAAGTCCTTGGAATTATAAAAAGTGTAATAATAATATATTACCTGGAGACATTAAAGTCCTTGGAATTATAAAAAGTGTAATAATATAATACCTGGACACATTAAAGTCCTTGGAATTATAAAAAGTGTAATAATAATATATTACCTGGAGACATTAAAGCCCTTTGAATTATAAAAAGTGTAATAAAAATATAATATCTGGAGACATTAAAGTCCTTGAAATTATAAAAAGTGTAATAATAATATATTACCTGGAGACATTAAAGTCCTTGAAAATATAAAAAGTGTAATAATAATATATTACCTGGACACATTAAAGTCCTTGGAATTATAAAAAGTGTAATAATAATATATTACCTGGAGACATTAAAGTCCTTGGAATTATAAAAAGTGTAATAATATAATACCTGGACACATTAAAGTCCTTGGAATTATAAAAAGTGTAATAATAATATATTACCTGGAGACATTAAAGCCCTTTGAATTATAAAAAGTGTAATAAAAATATAATATCTGGAGACATTAAACTCCTTGGAATTATAAAAAGTGTTATAATAATTTAATACCTGGACACATTAAAGTCCTTGGAATTATAAAAAGTGTAATAATAATATATTACCTGGAAACATTAAAGTCCTTGGAATTATAAAAAGTGTAATAATAATACCTGGAGACATTAAAGTCCTTGGAATTATAAAAAGTGTAATAATAATATAATACCTGGAGACATTAAAGTCCTTGGAATTATAAAAAGTGTAATAATAATATATTACCTGGAGACATTAAAGCCCTTTGAATTATAAAAAGTGTAATAATAATATATTACCTGGACACATTAAAGCCCTTGGAATTATAAAAAGTGTAATAATAATATAATACCTGGAGACATTAAAGTCATTGGAATTATAAAAAGTGTAATAATAATATAATACCTGGAGACATTAAAGTCCTTGGAATTATAAAAAGTGTAATAATATAATACCTGGAGACATTAAAGTCCTTGGAATTATAAAAAGTGTAATAATAATATATTACCTGGAGACATTAAAGTCCTTGGAATTATAAAAAGTGTAATAATAATATAATACCTGGAGACATTAAATTCCTTGGAATTATAAAAAGTGTAATAATATATTTTACCTGGAGACATTAAAGTCCTTGGAAATATAAAAAGTGAAATAGTAATATAATACCTGGAGACATTAAAGTCCTTGGAATTATAAAAAGTGTAATAATAATATATTTACCTGGAGACATTAAAGTCCTTGGAATTATAAAAAGTGTAATAATAATATAATACCTGGAGACATTAAATTCCTTGGAATTATAAAAAGTGTAATAATAATACCTGGAGACATTAAAGCCCTTGGAATTATAAAAAGTGTAATTATAATATAATACCTGGACACATTAAAGTCCTTGGAATTATAAAAAGTGTAATAATAATATATTACCTGGAGACATTAAAGTCATTGGAATTATAAAAAGTGTAATAATAATATAATACCTGGAGACATTAAATTCCTTGGAATTATAAAAAGTGTAATAATATATTTTACCTGGAGACATTAAAGCCCTTGGAATTATAAAAAGTGTAATAATAATATAATACCTGGACACATTAAATTCCTTGGAATTATAAAAAGTGTAATAATATATTTTACCTGGACACATTAAAGTCATTGGAATTATAAAAGTGTAACAATAATATAATACCTGGACACATTAAAGTCCTTGGAATTATAAAAAGTGTAATAATAATATAATACCTGGACACATTAAAGTCCTTGGAATTATAAAAAGTGTAATAATAATATAATACCTGGAAACATTAAAGTCTTTGGAATTATAAAAAGTGTAATAATAATATAATACCTGGACACATTAAAGTCCTTGGAATTATAAAAAGTGTAATAATAATATAATACCTGGAGACATTAAATTCCTTGGAATTATAAAAAGTGTAATAATATATTTTACCTGGAGACATTAAAGTCCTTGGAATTATAAAAAGTGTAATAATAATATAATACCTGGAGACATTAAATTCCTTGGAATTATAAAAAGTGTAATAATATATTTTACCTGGAGACATTAAAGCCCTAGGAATTATAAAAAGTGTAATAATAATATAATACCTGGAGACATTATATAATACCTGGACACATTAAAGTCCTTGGAATTATAAAAAGTGTAATAATAATATAATACCTGGAAACATTAAAGTCTTTGGAATTATAAAAAGTGTAATAATAATATAATACCTGGACACATTAAAGTCCTTGGAATTATAAAAAGTGTAATAATAATATAATACCTGGAGACATTAAATTCCTTGGAATTATAAAAAGTGTAATAATATATTTTACCTGGAGACATTAAAGTCCTTGGAATTATAAAAAGTGTAATAATAATATAATACCTGGAGACATTAAATTCCTTGGAATTATAAAAAGTGTAATAATATATTTTACCTGGAGACATTAAAGCCCTAGGAATTATAAAAAGTGTAATAATAATATAATACCTGGAGACATTATATAATACCTGGACACATTAAAGTCCTTGGAATTATAAAAAGTGTAATAATAATATAATACCTGGAAACATTAAAGTCTTTGGAATTATAAAAAGTGTAATAATAATATATTACCTGGACACATTAAAGTCCTTGGAATTATAAAAAGTGTAATAATAATATAATATCTGGAGACATTAAATTCCTTGGAATTATGAAAAGTGTAATAATAATATATTACCTGGACACATTAAATTCCTTTGAATTATAAAAAGTTTAATAATAATTTAACACCTGGAGAAATTAAAGTCCTTTGAATTATAAAAAGTGTAATAATAATATATCACTTGGAGACATTAAAGTCCTTAGAATTATAATAAGTGTAATAATAATATATTACCTGGACACATTAAAGTCCTTGGAATTATAAAAAGTGTAATAATAATATAATATCTGGAGACATTAAATTCCTTGGAATTATAAAAAGTGTAATAATAATATAATACCTGGAGACATTAAAGTCCTTGGAATTATAAAAAGTGTAGCAGTTTGACTCTAACCCATCTCTACCCGCTCTTCCTATTTCCTGTTATAAAACATTAATAACAAATTTATCAATCCATGAATTTTTTCATAAAATAATGTTTAACTCAGTTAATAAAAATTAGAGCCTCAATTCTCTTGTTAAATTTTTATTTAAATTCATATTAGTTGTACATGTTTTTGTAAGTTTGAGTAATGATTAAGTTCGTGTAAAATAGGCAGGGCATGTTTACTAAAATAACATTAAAACCACATTTAAAATCTTAAAAATAATAATTCAAATACTAATAAGAAGTTTATGTTATCAATATAATCAAACTGTGAAATCTTGTTTATTTAAACCTGATAATAGCTCTCAATGTCTTTAGGTGCTCCGTAGTGGATGACGGTTCTGACGTCGGGTTTGTCGATTCCCATTCCGAATGCCACCGTCGCCACTATGCACTGTTACGTCAAAATATTGATTATAGTAAGTATAAAAACGCCAGTTTAAAGCTTGTAAGCTCGAGTTAAAACTAAAAGTTTAATTTTGTTTTATTGTTCACAAAGTAGGTAATTTATTCAAAACAAACAGAAAGTTTGCTACGTAAATATAAGTTTTCAATATTTATAAATACAATATAATAAGGGTGAACTCGAAAAAAATTGCTTTTAAATTTTTATTTCAAATACAAAACCTTTTGTATATCAAAAACTACTTCTGAAATATTACACAGCAATAAATGTCTTATTCCAACAATCCTACTTTTAAAAAACTTTTGATAAAATATAAACCTGCAGTTCATCTCTGACGAATTTTCTGTGAGCTGCAGTTTTTCTCTGGGGGCTGAGACCTGCGTGATATAAGTTTAAAAGTAGTTAACAAATAATAAATTTATAAAATAAGCTAGGCTATTTAAGTTTAAAAAAAACTATAAAATTAAAAGCAACCTGCGTGATAAGTTGCCGATTTCACACCTAATAGCTTCATAAGTGTCCCTATTTCATCAGTGGTCTGTTGAAAATTGTAAAATTACATAAAAGTAGCTATTTTATACACTATTGCTTAGGTTTCATTTTAGGTTTAATTAATAACTGTAGAACTTAATTACATAATAAAAAGTGTTAGTGCTTATTGTTTTTTTCTATATTTCAATCTAAACTTGAAGTAAAACTTAATATCCTTTGTATCACTTTTTTTAGTTAAATAATTTTTAGTAAAATATTAAGTTAAATAAAAAGAATTTTAGTTAAATAATTTAAACTACCGTTTGAAATCTAGCTACAAAAAGTACTAATAAAATTGTTTTAGTGGGGCAGTGAATAATGTAAATCGCCTTTCAGGTGGGGATTTAAATAATAAAGTCACCTTTTTAGTGGGGCAGTAGATGATAGTCGGTCCATCAAATTTCCACCTCTGTCTTCCGAACGGTCCATCCGGGCATTTTTGCATCAGTGACGTCAGATCCGCTTCAGGATCCGCTGTTTTCCTGAAAACTCCAAGAAACAAGTTTGTTCTGTTTGAAGGAAAAATTGATTAAAAATAGTTTAGCTGGATTTAAATATTTGAATAAAACATCGAAAGGTAATTGTTATATAGATATAACAAAAAACTACTAGGTACTTGAATTTAATCAAACTTCTAGTGATATTGTATAAATTCGAATTGAAATATTTGTTATATTTACTAACTCATTATTAATTTGCTTCAAATTTCAAGTTTTGTTTTTCACAATTTAAAACAAAAATTACTTTTTTACAAATTGTTAAGGTTTTTTGAACAACGAAAAACAAAAAATGTGTATGTATACATATATAAAATACTAACTTTTCAAATATGTATATACATATATATAATTCTAAGTATTAACACATCAAAGTATTAAAAAAACAGTTTTTTATGTGTTAACAAATATTAGCACTTGCTAGGACAAAAGAATTAATTTTAAATTGTTTCAAAATATTATATAAAATTGTACTAAAAAACTTAAATTTTAACATTATACTTTTGCTATGTAATTATTTTATATAAACTTACAATTTAAACTAATCACGAACAAAAGTTCTTAGCTTATGTGAAACGTTCATTGATTTTTTAAACTAACAAAATAATAGGAGTTTTAATCATGCAGAAAAAATTATTAATTTTGTTTGGTTTCTAAGTTTTGTATAAACAATATATATCGTAAACAACTTTTTTGGGGTACAAAGTTTAAATAAAAAATATTGACAAATACATTGCATTTTTATTGAAGTATAAAAATTTCAAAACACGCTTTTCAACTACTACTGTGTTTAACTAAGCTATAGAATTTTATATTAATATCTATTAAAGCTTGATAATAGATACCTAATCATGAATTAAAATACAAAAATTAAATTCTGTTTAGATAAGAACTTGGTATAATCAAGTATCAGGACTTTTTAAACATACATTAGTAAGTAGAAACTTAAGATGGTATAAGGATATTACAATAAACTTAATAATTGACATACTAGTTTCAAAATTATATAAATGTAAATAATAATGATAAAAAGGCTTTGAAAACGTTTGAAATTAAACATAATTATCGGAATTAAGTAAATGTATTTATTTAAAATGAATAAAGCTATAGTATTGTATTTGTTCTGAAATCTTAATTTTTCTAAAACTATAGCTTTATATTATTTTAATTTTAATACACATTAACTAAATTCCGGTAATTATATTTTACTTCAAATGTTTTCATAGCCTTTTTATTATTATTACTATTTACGTTTATATAATTTTGAAACTTGTATGTACTTTAATGTATTATCCTATTACCATCTCAAGTTTTATATTTACTTAATTATGCTTAAAAGTCTTGTTTACTTATTTTTACCAATTTTTTTTTCTAAACATTATTTTACCTTTTTTTTAACTCATGATAGCGTATCTATTATTAAGCTTTAATATATGTTAATATTAAACTCTATAGCTTATTTAAACACAATAGTAGTTAAAAAACATGTATTGAAAAATTTTTTACTTCATAAAATGCAACGTATTTGTCAATATATATTGTCAAACCTATCATTGGTCTTTTTTTTCTAATTTCAATTACTCTAAATTTTAAGTTTGTGCAAAATATAAACTCAAATATAAAAGTCTTTTAAAAAACTTCTAACAATACTTAAGCATTTATCTGTATTTAATCTGAATTTTCAAGCTCTAAAATTCTTACAAACTCGATTACTTAACAGTTTTCCGTAAAAAAATAGATTGTTTTTTTAACTTTTGTGAATAGAAGCAGCAAAAAACTTCTTAACTTTTTTTTGATATACGATTAAATAAAACTAAAAAAAATAGTACTTGGTTTAATTATGCAAGTAAAATTAACTTCTGAAATGTATAGTCAAAGAGTTAATTCAGAAAATTTTTTCAAAAAAAATCATAAAAGTACAAAAAACATTAGCAAGCATTATACATGCAATATATTGTGATTCAAATTTCAAACTTGTAGACTTTCAGTTTAAAAAGTACATGTGTAAAAAATATTAATCTAATCATTAAGAGAAGTACAACTCAAAACCTTTCTTTGTTTAGTACTTCTGTGTTCATAAAAGTTTCATATTTTTTAGAAACACTTTATTTAGAAATTTAACAAAGTTTGAATAACAAAAAATAATAATTACCGAATAGTTTAGTTGTACAATGTTATACACTTTACGCGTAAAGTAAAAACTTTTTAAAAATAAACAAAAACCTGTCAAAAGAGGTGGTTGTAATAACGGGGTTTTTCAGGTACAATGACTTGCAAATATCCTTCCTGACTTCAGGTGTGGCAGTGGCTGTCAGGGCAACTATTGGGACCTGTAATTTGGTTGTTTTTTTGTTGTTTTTAACTTATTTTTCAGTAACATGTTTTGTCTGGACAGTTAAGTTTAATATTAATAATATTGTAAAAAAAAATTAAAACTTTTTTTTAACCAAAACGCTTATATCTTATTAATATTTACTATTTATTTCTAACTGTTTATACTTTTATAAAATTATTTCATAAAACCTTTATGAAACTATTAAACATTTATAATAATATCACTCTCGTCAAAAGTAAAGTAAATCCTCTTCATCTGAATGTAAATATTTACTTTAAAAGTCTAAAGCCAGGGCTGCCTTCAAAAATTTGTTCCAACTAATGATATATAGCTTTGTTTTCAAAAAATCAATTTATAATTTTTGTGTTATCTTTAAAAAATAATATATCACCTTATTTTTTGTTTAAAAAAATTAGTAAAAAATATTTTGTTTTAGTCTCATTAAAATTGTTCCTTTTTCGATCTGCCTACCCATGGTCTAAAGCAGAGTTTCCTATTTTTTTAGAGGCCCCCTTTTAAAAAAAATAAAAAAGCTATGACCACTTCAACCCCAGAATGTAAGTGTAAGTTACAAAACTGCCATTTAAAAACACCTCAAACTGTTTTTTTTACTCTTCAACTTCGACTCCATAGTATCTAGTGCAAGTTTCAAATTATGACCTCATGCACCCCCCCTTAGCCCCATTGCTGCTCTTGGTCCTCTAAATTTCTGTCATGACCCCCAAGGGGTCCACTTGGCCCACTTTGGGAAACCCTAGTTTAAAGCAACAACTTTTAAGAAACTAACAAACAATAACCTTAAGTGTAAAAAAAAAAAAAAAAACCTTAAATCAAACATAAAATAAAATCAACATTGGGTAGTGACGTTTTCAGCCCCCCTCCCAAATTTAACTAAATTTTAGTATCAACTTACAGAAATCAACTTACATAGAGTGCTTACTTTACAAGATAAAAATAACATGTTTTTAATAAGTTTAAAACTTAAATCATACAAATACGAAACCAACATTGGGCAGAGAGGTCTTCAGCCTGCCCAAATTTCTGTACGCGTTCCTGAAGTCGTGTCCCCATTGGCTGACGCAGTGAGCTTCGTCTATTGCTATCAGGGAAATCCCCACGTTCCGGTTGAGTTGCGTCAGTATGTCGCTGCACGCTTCAGCGAACTCGGGCGTTATGTACACTACACGGTACTTTCCCCTGAGTGAGAAAAGTTGTTTAGTAGCTAAAAATGGTTTAAACACATTGCATATTTATGGGTACAATAATATTAATTATGATAAAAGTTCAAAATACCTTATGTCTTTTATTGCATAAAAAAACTGCGAAATGCTTAAATAATATTGTTGTGTTAAATTTAATTTATAAAAAGTTTACTTAGTATTAAATATTTACATTTTAAATTATTATATTTAAACATCTTTTTAATTTTTTTTCTATACTCGTTTGATTCTACTCTACTTAATATTTATAGTTTAAAGGATAGAACTTATTATAAGCCAAATCAGTTACTATACTTTCAACTAAATTCGTTAACAGTAAAACTTTAAAACTAGAGTTTAAAAAATAAATTTAGCTTGATTAGAATCAGTAGTACAGGTGTGAACTAATTTCTACTTCGAAACTAACTTCTGCATGTCGTTGTAAACCTGCGCCTTGTTGGTTTGAGCACTACCGAGAAAGCAGGCTGGTATGTTTGATGTTTCCAGCTTCAATACCTGTAATAAATTTAGTAAATAATAATATATTAAAGTTTAAAGTTTTCAGCCAAAATACCTATAAAAAACACAATAATATAATATACAGTACATTTAAGTTAAAAGTTTCCAGCTTTAATACTATAAAGAATCCCTGTAATTTATACAAGTATTTTACGTCAAAAAATATAAATAAAGAATTTTCCTTCTTATCATTAAAAAACACTATGACTACTACTACTTTATGAATTTATCACATGTTACACTATTCTTACAAACTTATAAGTAGAAAAACTACGTTCAACACAATTCAGCAACTTATACAAAGATTCTTTGTTACAAATACAGGAACACTATAATGAGCTACATAATACACAGTTGTACAACCTGGAATGAATAGCATAATAATAACATACCTGATCCTCCATGAGCGATATCAATGGAGATATGCAGATTGCGGTTCCGTCCAAATAAACGGGTGGGTACTGGTAACACAGGGACTTTCCGTACCCAGTCGCCATGACAACGCATTGATCCCTGCCCTCATTCAGCGCCGTGTTGATGATCTTCCATTGCATGCTGTTGCAACAAATAAATAGACTTTGTATTTAAAAGTTTATAACAATTTACAAAAAATTATAATTGTTAAGGCTGAATCTTTAAGTTTTAAAACATCATAAAAAAACTATAAAAAAATTAAAATTATAATCCGAAATAGCTGTAAAGTTTCAAAATAAGAAACCTTGAGTTAAGTAAAAAAAAATAAGTCATAGAAACATCACCAACACAAAAATTTTTAAAACTAATCAAAATAATTAAAATTTGTTAAAAATTTTGCCAACTGACGGTCTGAACTTGGAATGTCCGAAATGCTCCTTCAACACGTCGATGTACTGCTTTGAGGGCGGCACGTAATCCGGATCCACCTCCTCCTCGGACTTGTTCATTGTGACGTCACCGTCGTTCGTTTCGTCATCGAATATGTCGTCGAACTTGTTGTCCGGCGATCCCTGCTCATAGTCGTCCGGATTGTAGGGAGAATCGGAGTAATTGTTGTTTTGGTAGTTCGAGGAATTTTGGTAGGAGGAGTTGTTGTAATTATTGGGGGAATTCGTGTAGTTAGTTGTGGGGTTTTGGTAATTTGAGTTGTTGAAATTATTTGGGGAGTTTTGGTAATTTGAGGAATTGTTGTTTGTGTAATTTGTCGAATTGTTCGGGCTTCCACTGTTGATAGATGAGTTCCTTCCCTGTTTGAGTTGACAAGTTAAATTGTTGGTGTTCTTTTTTATTACAATAAACAAAAAGCATAACTGTTCATATGCTTACTCATTTAAACAATGATTTTTAAAACTTTAAGACAGATAGTGTTCTTATAATTTGTATACAAGTGTTTTTAACATATAATGTCTAACTAATACAACAAACTTAAACAAACGATTAAAAAATTAAAACTAGAGCATGTGCTAATACTGTGATATTAAAAGATATGTATAATTAAACAAAATATAAAATAATTAAATTTAATTAAACTTCACGGTGCAGTTATCATAAATCATTACATTCTACAGTTATTTTGATGTTATAACAAAATATGTAACAAAAAAGCTTTTGGGAAAGTTCATATAGAAAAAATAGTTTGAATATTTAACCAGATGCTATGTTATTTAAAAATAAATCTAATTGAATTTGACATATTACTACCAAACATTAAATATGAAATATGAATCTGTATAAAAATTGTATCTCACTTGAAAACTGTTTGAACTCTGGTTGATGGAGTTTTGAGATGTGTTGGTTGCAAACGGGTCGAAATCTCCACCCATCTTTAAATTGCTCTTATCAGGAGTTTTTACTTTCTGAAATAAAAAATTAATAAATTTAATTTGTACATAATAGTTACCTTACATTTATAATTTAGTTGTTTTAAATTTTATCAATGCAATTTGACACCTTTTTTGAAAAGTTTTATCCTTTTGTTACTTAATTTAAAATGGTTTAAATATATGTTATCAATAAATAAAACTTTGCTACAACAAACTTACAAATGTTTTTAATATAAAACTACAAAAACATCAGCAAAATTCTACTAAGCCTAAACCTAGACTTTCGTATGCCGTGAGACAACCTCAACTTTAAAGTTTACCAAAAGGGTTGATCATACCAATTCGATTATCAGACAACAAGCTTTCGGTAGTCTGAGAAAGTTTCGTCCTTATTTAATCGGTTTTGTCGTAACAATTTAACGTTATGCAGGTTGTTTCATTTCATAAAATGATAAGCCGTTTGTAAATTGAAGAAAACTGCAAGTTTTTTGGTTGTGGCTAACTGATGAGTCCTAACAAGGACGAAACTGGTCTCCATCTACCGAAGGCTTGTGGTCTGATGATCGAGTTGGCATGGTCAAACCTTACTTTAAAAACACTAAACATAAATACTTCAGCACAATTTTTTTATAAAAAAGTATGGACAAAAGATTTTCTTAAACAATGAATCTATTAACTAACTTACCTAAACGTTTAAAATATTTTTCAAATAAACTGAACTACTAAGACAATTATAGTTTACGGTTTTAAGAGCAGATAGTATACAAAACTGGATGTTATATAAAAAATCAAAATAAAAATTGTTCATATAGAAAAGCTGTAAATAATAGTGCCACACAATTTAGGATAAAAGTTGAATTGCAAATTTTGAGTGAAAATTAATAGTTACTTTAAACAAATTGACTTCAAAAAACTGAATTTTGTTTACTTATTTTAACAAAACAATATTTCACTTTTCAATAAAATATTAAGTAACAACTTTTAAACATTATTTGTAAATGAAATAAAGTTCTTAGTGAAATACGTTCATAAAAAAAACTTTTTAAAACTAAGATTAATACTACTTTTTGATGAAAAAATTAAATTTTTTCAACAGTTTAAATACTATAATACACATATATTAAAAACACCAAGGAAACATGTTTTTTCCTCCAACAATTATTATAGACCTTATATAATCGTATATTGAATGGTGATTGATTAAATAAAAAATAATGATTTAAATATAAATTGTAATTTTAATAAAAATATAGTAAGTATTGTGACCATTCTTAACTAAATTTACTTAAATCATATTTAAGACTTTGACTTATATTTTGATGTCAATTATAAAAACAAAATACATAATTTTCATTTTAAAAAAACATAGTCTAACAACTTAAACTATTTTACCAAATTTAATGAAACTAAACTCTAAATAACAATAAAATAAACTTAACAAACCTTTAGATAATTTAAAACTCTATAATATATCAATTTATAATTAAAACTTGCAAAGATAGTAAGTTACCAACCATGAACGACCAAATAAAAATTTAAAGACTAAGTTAACAAATTTTGTATTCATCAACATTAGTTTTTAACACCCGAAACAAACCGAAATAGTTCATTAACATCTACATTAAAATAAGCTACTTATAACAAAAGTTTCAATGGTTTTTATGTCAAAAACATAAAACAGGGGTCAGTAGCTTTTTATGAGAAGCAGATCAGCTAGACTGAAAATAATTTTCGGTGGCCACAGTATCTTTGTAAAAATTTTAAATGTGCATACATTTATTGTAAAAACAAAAACAACTGGTTACATTCGGACTTAAAGCCGTCGCTCTACTTTATCTACGAAAATAGAGCTTTTTAGATCAATTAGAAAAAAAACTTAGTAACTAAAAGTATGCATAAATATATCAGAAAATGTGTTCGGAAATAAATACTAACGTGCAGCTTTATCGCAAAAAACAAGCGTGTTTGTAAACCTTTACTACAATGTATTCTAAACTTACTTTTACTAAATTAGTTTATTTTAGTTAAAAATTGATCAGAAGACCTAAAATTTTTGCTTAGCATGCCACACTTGCGACCCTAAATTATCCACATTTTCTAAATACAACGCAAACCATTTTTTGATAGACTAGTAAAAAAAGCAAAAAAGCAAGAACAGGTAATAACTTAACAAAAACGTAAATAACGCTTATAAAAATTTCAAACCTTTTCTTGAACAAAATCATCTTCTTCATCGATCAGCGCGTCCAAATCGCCCCAATCATCCATTTCAACTTTTAAAGTTTTATGGTCATTTTTCGGTGTGGAGAAACTGAAAAATTTCAATTTATCTATAGAAATATATATATAACATTTAACGATTATTTATCAAATAAGGTAAAAAAAATAATTTGTTGTTAGTTTTTTAACAAATTTAAATTAAAAAATATATATATTAAGTAAAAAATTCAGAATGAATTGTAAGTTATCTAAATTTCATGTTTTTGTTAAAATTACAAGCATCAAAACGTTAAGTACAAGTCTTTTGTAATACTTTAAACTATTTGTATTATTTATTTGTAATTTAAAGTAGCCAAACTCCTTCAAAAGTACACAAATGTTATTTACATGCTGGAAAAGTCCTTACTTGTTTGAAACTTTTAACAACGGAGATTTTCTCACAGAGGTTGTTTTAGTTACATTTGGCTCTTCCTTAACTTTTTTTTCTACAAAATCACCATCTGATTCAACTTTAACAACAGCTTTATTTTCTGATACTGGGCTGTCACTAGCATCTACATCGCCTGGCTTGAATATTCTTTTTATATTTTCGAGTTCTTTGAACGCTGCCTTTATGCTTTGCTTTACACTGAAAAAAAAATTCAACATAAATTAAGTTTTTTTAACACAACATTTAGTTTATATTGTTTGGTATGAAGTTTTTTTTTTAATTAGTATTGTAATTACATTTTCAAAAGAAAAAAGGTGTAAAATAAAATATAAAGTTTTTTTAAGCTTAGATTGTACACTACACATGTTAAGAAATAAACTAATACTATATTAATAAATTATAACAGAGGTGGGAAAACTGCTGCATTAAAAATTCAATTTCAACTACGTTATTATGCTATTGTTTTAAATACTTTTTTAATTTTTAGTTTTATCTTTAAAAGATAATCTGTTGCCAATTTTTTTTGTTTAAAATAATTGATAAGAAATATTTTTCAAAGCATTTTAAAACTTTTAATTTTTTCGACCAGCCAAACCCTGTATTATTGCAATATATAGTCATAAAAATAATTAAATAAGTGTAAACAAGTAAACATATTTCACTTATTAAAAAAGCATAAAACAAGTTAAACTTACCACTAACTAATATCACAAGATAGATACAAATATTTACTGTTTAAATTTTTTTTTTAATAAAATAAAAACTTAAAAAAAACTTCTTTTAATTGTTTTGTTAATTAAACAAACTATACAACATTAAAAATTAAAATTTGCACTTTTTTTAATAAAATTTATAGTATATATTTATTTTTTATAATTTTTTAGCTATTTCAAAAAGAAATTGATAAATAGATTATATGTCTATTTAAACTTTAATTACTAAACTTTTTATTTTTTCTTTTTTTTTTTCTAAACTTCATCTACATGGAAAAAATGAAATAATTGAACTTTTAAAAATTGCTCTATAGCTTATAGTTTTCTACCAAAAGATGTAGTTTAATAGATAAAGGTTAACTCAAAGTTACAATACAATATTCCCTTTAAAAATTCTCTTAGGTTTCTGTTTTTTTTTCTCAAAATAAAAATTCCAAGTATTTTTTGTAAAACATAAGTGTTCTATGTTTTTCACTAATTTTTTTAAGTTATGACACTAAAATTTAGAATCATTATTTATAAAATTGTTTGTAAATAAGTTCTATATTTATAATAAAAATCTAAGGTTTTTATGTAATGGTTTTATAATTTCATAACAAATTTGCTGTTCAGTTTATGATTATTGGATAGGAAATGTAGGAAAGGATAGGTTTTATCTTTATATTTTTGCCTCTAGTGTATTTATTCAAGAAATTGTATAAAACTATATAACTTTAAAAAAAAAACAACTAAAAAAACTAAAATGAAAGTTGGGAGAAAGGCTTAATAAACTTTGTCGTTTATAATACTGTTATCAACGCTACTTTCTAAAAATAATTTAATAAATTTTCACCATATTTACAAACCTGCTGACATTAGCTGCAAAAGAAACAATATCACTCTCTCCAGATTCAATGTACTCAATTATTTCATGAGCCTTATCACACAATCCAAGCAGGTGTTCAACACAATCATCTTGATGGTTGATATTTATTTCACTGGTCATTTAGTCTTTTAATTCACATAAATATACAATGTTTTTCTGTAAACTGTTATACTTATCATGTTTAAAATTCAAACTATTGTTAAAATAAACTAGTTAAAACTAACTCATAATTTAAACTGAAGACTAAACTCTGTACATTAAGCAACATAGTAGAAAAAAACATTTGATTTACTAAATGATTTCAAAATATTTCTAAAAATATTATTTAGAGTAGTTTATTTTGTATATAAAAAAGCAATATTTATAAAAATATTGTAAAATCAGAATGGTTACTCTTTGAGGCAAAAAAGCCAGCCTGAGTGATTAAAAACTAGTCTGAGTATATAATAAAATTGAAAATATATATATTATCCCAAGATTAAAAAATAATAATGAAGCTTAAATATATAAAAATAACAAACTAACAACACAAAAACTTGGTAAAATCATAAAAAAACAAGTCTGATACTTAGAAAATATATTTAAACAAGCCTGATTTGTACAAAATTATTCATGTATATTCTAACAAGCCTGAGTTTTTGAAAAAAACTAAACTAAATACTTATTTGTCTTAACTAAAAAAGATTGCTCAATTTACTGAAATGTAAAGAGCTTATTTAAATAGAGGTATGCAAATAAAATATTTTATTTATGACCCGGTAACATTATAGATAACCAACATTGTTATGTACAGTTTACTATCTTATTATACTTGAAGAGGTCGCAATTTTTTGTTTCAAAACCAGGTTGGTAATAAAATATTTTATTTGCACACCTCTAAATAAAAAAAAATTAAACTAAACATAATTTCTAAAAACAACATCCACATTAGCCTTAATTTTTCAAATATCTATAATAAGTAATCCTAAAGACTAGTTATCCTGAGTGTTTGGCAACGCTGTAAGATGTTAATGATTGTTGATTATGATGTGATGAACTACTAAAAAAATAGTTTCGTAATGCAAATTTAGTTTTTTTTTAATTTCTCTAAAGTTTAGTAGATTGTAACATCTAATTTTATTTAACCTATTGGTATGCAAGTTTACTTATAGAAAACTACTTTAAAAGATTTAGCTAATAAGGAAATAAATTAAAATTAAGTATGACATTAAACAAGATATGGCCAAAAATCAAAAAACACTACAATATTCTTTATTAAAGTTTTGTATTCAGGGTTGCAAAATGTTTTTGGCAAATGTTCTCCAGTTTTTTAGAAGTAGACATTTTTCAGCCTATTTTTAGTTTAAAGTTATGTTTAAGATAAGAAACTGTGTTAAATAGTATAAAAACATTGAAAAGATACTCTAAAGCTACTTCAAATGTATTTTTTGATAAAAAAAATTATCTATATGATAGATTTTTTGAGTCAAATCGAAATTTTACTACTTAAGCTGTTAAAATTGTTAAAAATTCCTGGTTTTTTCCAGGTTTGAAGGTTTTTTGGCTCCTGTGTATTTTAACATTCCATTAAGGCTAATTAAAAAAATATATATACCATAACACTTATCTAACTGCTGTTTGAAACTAAGAGACAAAATTAGGTAATAAAAATAAAAAAGTAATAAATTACAACTCCCCAATCACAATAAAGGATTGTCATTCTTTGAGGAAAAAATAAAACTAACCTGAGTGACTACACAGTAGTCAGAGTCTAATAAAACACATTTAAAATATATTTGGTCTTTTAGGGAACTAATACTAAGCCAGTTTGCATTGTTCAAAATAGTGTGTATACAAGTTACAAAGTTACCTTGTTTTTAAGGTTTGGGTAACCAAAAACTAGCCTAGTTACAAGCTAGCCTGAGTTGGCCTGTGTTTGTAAGAATATTGAAAAATAAATAATAGCTAGAGTCTAAAAAAACTACTTATCAAGCTAAATAAGTACAAATTCTAAACAAAAACTAAATTTATTTTAATCAAGTTATAAAAACTATTGTAAAATAAGGAATTTTAATATGTTTCTGCGTGTTAACGAATTAACACACTTCGACTGGGTTTTTAATAGAAAGAATTTTAATATGTAAATAATCAGTCTTGTTTTAATTTTCAACCTGTATTCATAATGGTTAATTAGCTTTATAGGGGAAGGAAAACTTTTCAAGACAGCAGGTAAGATTTAAAAAAAAACTTGCCTGAAGTATAAGAAAAGCAATTGCAGATTACTGTATTTTGAAAAGTTGTATTACAAAAATTAAGAAAACCACTTGTTTTGAGAAAAATTGTGATGAATTGATCATTTAAATATAAAACACTTTGTAATGCATACCAAATTAAAAGCACTAAAACATTTATATCTAAAAACTTAATTTTATAGTTTTACAAGTGGTAATCAAGAAAATACTGCATCAATTGCCAAAGTTTCTGCTTGACAGGTCAGATCTGGCCAGTGGGCCTAACATTGCCCACCTTTACTTAAATATTAATGCATTTATAAAGACAAGTAATTTTTTTTTTAATAAAATGTTTAAACAAAATTTTCTACTCTGCATAAAATGTATGCCTTGAAAAAAAACAGTACTAGCAACATTAGCTTGGTTGCAAATCTATATTGTAAAAAGAATCTGAGTCAGCAAATACAGTCTGACTTACTTTAAACTAGCAGGAATCAGAATTCATAGTTTAAGCAATAAAAGTTTGTGTCTCTAGTAAAATTTTACCCTAGGCCTGTATTTGAATATGTCATATTGTACATGAAATAAGAAATGTTTTTTGACATTTATGCTTTCTTAGTTAAAGTTTAAACTTTTCTCTAAATTTCTTACAAGCTAAAATTTAAAAAAATATTTAAATTTAATTCTTTAAAAATTTAGAACAACAGAGTGTATAAATAACAATGTTTTATTAAGGAGTAGATAAGTTTTTAGAAAAACTACAAAAACTAAAAGTAATGATAAATTTAATGTTAATTTCCTCTTAAATTTATTGACTAGTGGCTGATGCTTTTAGCAAGCGGAAATGAAATTGTTGTTTTAATATCAAAAAGTTTAATTTGACATGGTTACTGCTAGAAATTCCAAAGAAAGTTAATGACTATGCAATTATCTAAATTTCTATTGACACATGCCAGCTTTTGTCATTTAAATAAAACAGTCTTTTAGTAAAACTACAATATATTTAATTAATATGCTAGCTACTTTTAGAAAAACTATGTGTACTATTTATTTCAATATTAAAATGGATACAAAATTTAAAACATTGTTTTTAGTTTATTTCATCAGTATTATTATAAAAGTAATAATTGACTTATTTTTCATCTTTAAATAACTATTTTATAATTCTTAAAAATTTTTAACAATTTTACTGTGATTTAAACAATAAAAGTAACCTTAAAATAACATTTAATAAAAATTGCATGACTAAAGTGTAAAACCACAGTTCTTATTATAATACATTTAAAATGTTATAAAAATGTAAAAAAAAACTGTTCAGTTTTATCATGTTACAACTATTTAAACAGACACTGAAAAAATATTTAACAGATACACTCAAATTTTTATACAATTATTTTTGAAATGGATCAAAGGTTATTAGCGTTTATCAAATAAACTCATAATACATAGAACAAACAAATATATTGTATTCTAAACTAATAAAATTTTAAAAAACTTAAATTATTATCCTGAGTAAAAAAAAACTAACTAGTTAGTAATAATAACTCAGTTTTATACAGTGGATAAAAAATAACATTAAGGTTATCATTTTCAACCACAAAGCAACTATTTTACAGCATTGAAAAACACAAAATAAATATATTAGAAAAAAGTAGTGACTTTTTCATCAAAAACACTAAGATTTCCTGACTTTTACTGATAATTTTTAATAAAAAAAAATTGTTTATTGATTTTTTAATTTAATAACCAAATGACAAACATGCTTACAAGCACTGTATAACATTTTGTGTAAATACAATTAATTTAATACAATTAAATTTAATACAATTTGTATTGAAGGCTTGTATAAACTAAACTAAGATTAGATAAATTTTCAAAAGTAATGTCCAAAAAAACTAAAATTCTGAATAAAAATAATTTTAAAAACTGTGTAGTACATCTTTTTTTTTGTACTAGTACACATTTAATTTTAAGTATAATTATAATAGAAAACTTTCCTTATGTTAAATTATTTGCATATTTTTATAACTTCTTCCGGTAAACTTATTAACATAGCTGGTTAAGATAACTCAGTAAAATGGTCAAAATATCAAATTTATTTACATTTAATCCACTGTAATTGCTTATTGAGCAACAAAAAAAGGCGCTCTAAACAGTTTGACCAAGGACCTGCTGTACAAAAAAACCTTAGGGTTACCAGTGTATTAAATTTAATTTTAGTAGTAGTAATCAGATAGTTGGATTGCTCTTTTTAGGTGCAGTATTATTGGTAAACACTTGCTTTTTGATTTAAACTTCAGATATTTTTACCTTTGTGACATTAAATGTTGGTGTTTTAGTTTTCTGTTTTCTAAGTACCATGCAACTAATAATTTTTAACTTGAAAAGATAGTTTTATTTTTTAATGTTAGTTAGTAAATGGGCAGTAATTACATGTGATGTAACTTTCTTGCTAAATTTTGTTCTAGTAAAACTTCACTAGATAAACTCATATAAGGTAGTTTATAATTTATATTGCTATTTATACCGTCTATTAAGTTTCAGCACTGGTGAGTTGTGATGTTTTATTATATAAAAAAACCTTTTAAGTTATATAATTGAGTCTAATTAACTTTTTTTAAACTCAACATATTATTAGCTTCAGCAAGTGTGCAAAACTATTAAGGGCATAGGGGTGGTAAACACCCTTTTTTGGTTTTTGATCTTATTTTATATTTATATAGCTTTTATCAAGCTAAAAAATGCTTTTTACAGATTTAAAAATTTTTAAATAGTTTTTGAGATATAGCCAGTCAAAGTCAGAGCCAACAATAGTTTCCTTATGGGAGGCGCAAACTAAAACAGCAAAAATAGACTATTTCACTAAAAATCTATCTTCTCCTACTTTTTTGAGATAACTACTTCAAACTTTTAGGAAATGTTCCTTGATATATATAGAAAATTCTGTCAGAAGAAACTTTTTTTTAATAAAAAATAAAAATTTTATATAAAAAATAAACAAAAAAACATTTTTTTTTGTTTATTTTTTATATAAAATTTTTAATTTTTAATTTTTTTAAATTCTGTTCCAACAGAATTTTCTAAATACTGCAAGGAACATTTCCTAAAAATTTGAGGTAGTTATCTCAAAAAACCTAGGAGGAGATAGATTTTTAGTAATTTCTAGTTATTTGCTGTTTTAGTTTGCGCCTCCCATAAGGATCCTATTGTTGCCTCCGACTTTGACCAGCTATATCTCAAAAATTATTTTGATTTTTTTAAATCAGTAAAAAGAATCTTGTAGCTTAGTAAAAACTATATAAAATAAGATCAAATACCAAAAAATGGTGTTTACCCCCCCTCTATACCCTTAGTTTGTGTTGTTTTATAAATCTATAAAATGTTTTAATATATGTATAGTATTTACATGCTTAAGACTAATTCAGATCTACATATGTTTTATCTAAAATACATGATTTTAGTACATATGAAATATTTTAAATGTAAAACTTTAATAAACAACTTAAGTGTAAAAATTTTACATGTTTTTAACTTTACATCACTAAGAATTTTAAAAATGTTGTAAATTCAGCTTTTATTCTTGATCATTTTAATTTTAGACCTATTAAGTACTTTTGTTTTGAATAAATTTCTAGCTCATCTTAGTTATACAACACTTTAATTTTGTTCATTTCAATTTTAATTCATTCAATTGTTTAAAAATAGAAAAATTTTGATAAATTTTTTTTTTAATTGTAGAAGATAGAATAATTTTTATTTTTTGTTAAACACAAAAATTCTAAACTCAAGTATGTCCTGGACAAGACATTAAAAGTTCCTTGGTGTACGACTCAATAACCAAAAGATTTTTTTGTACACCAGGTCCTTCAACCAAAGTTTTTGAGTGTTTTTTGTTGTTCAATAAACTATTGTAAATAGAGCTGATGTGTCTGTAAAATTTGAGTTATTTTATATCAATCAACAAAATCGGCGAAAGTCTGCAGAACAAGTCCGGACTTTCGTTTGCCGTGAGACAAGCTCAAATTTAACAAAAAGGTTGATCATGCCAATTCGATCATCAGACCACAAGTTTCGGTAGACTGAGACCGGTCTACCGAAACTTGTGGTCTGATGATCGAATTGGCATGATCAACCTTTTTGTTAAAGTTATTTTATATGGTATAATTTTAAACAGTTTTTAAAGGGGTTTAAATTTTACAAAAAGACTATAGGATAAATTAGTTATTTTAGTTATATCCCAAGTTCACTAATTCTGACTTTTTTATTGTTATGTTTATTCAGCTTGCTAAGGCAGGGGTCTTAAATATTTTCTATATATTATGAAATGTTTTCTATGAAATTACAAGCTTTCTTTGGCGCATTTAAATTTAAAAATTCCCTAACTTGAACTAATATGTAAATAGAAACTAAGTAGTTATACCGTAGCAACTGACCGACCGTTCTACCTAAGAACTTATAAATTAGAAATAAAAAAGTTTTTATAAAGAAAGTGTAGGTAAGTTTATAAGACTATTAAAAAATATAAATAATTTTATAACATTAGAAGTTGATAGATCTTTTTTCGTCATTTATTACAGTTACTTCACTTGTTATTATAGTTAAAAGTATGTTTGTGGATTATAATGTTGTAAAAAAAAGACTAATCGACAACTTCTAAGTAAGTTTTTTAAGTTAACAACAATAAACTTAGTACAGCTGAGATTAAAAAGCTCTACTAAATAAAAAACAAAATTATTTAACTTTACTTATATTTTTAACTTATGAAACTAATCTTTACTTTGTCTAGATCTAATTTTATACTTAGCATAGCAATATAAATCAATTCGCACATTCGTACACTTTGACCACCACTTTTAATTTTTTTTTTTTTGATAATCACTATTTTTTTAACTTGATACTTTTTAATTACTTTTTCGCAGTTTATTAAACAGCTAAAACTACTTTCCGACAAAAGCGTGACTAAAATTGTCAACAATTTTCTTGCTAATTTCGCTCAGATCTTCACCAAACTTGTTGCAAATTATAGCCACCGAAACAGTTTCACTTTCTCCTTGGTGTTCTTCGAAGGAAACCACATCAGAATCACAATCTTCATCCGGGCATCGATAAGCATCGAAGGAGCAGCTTTTCGTTAGTTGCTTAGCAACCTCCTTCGCAGGTTTCTTAGCAACGTGTTTGTCGGTTATCGGGTCTCTACTGCCCCAGGTGCACGAGCTTATGTGGGAGGAGAAACCGTTTTCCGCCCCCGTGTGGTGAATTATTGTTTTGTACCTTTTGCTGATTTCCTAAAAAAAGAAAATATGTCTTATCTGTTGGGCAAAAAGTTAATAGTGCTAATTTATTAATGATGAAGTCGCTAGTATTTTGTTTGTAATAAGCCAATTTTCTTTTTTTTAATGTAGTTCATAAAAATAATGAAGTAATCAATTTAAGATCATTATATAAAGTAAAAGATGTGGTAAAACACGCAATAATAAAATATTAATAACCAAAAATTTATATTACAGCTTTAAGAAGATAGTATGAAATTTTAAAATTGAGCTTAGTTGAAAACTTTTTAATAAATTACATTTCAATTCTTTTAGAACAGTTTTTATTGGCTAAAAGTAGCTCGCGGGCAACATTTGGCCCACAGTTTGCAGTCTTTTGATTTAGTCAATTATTGCAAAAAGTTATAAATTTTCCAAACTTTTTCTTCGTTTGCATCCTGCACAAAAGTTTGGATGGACCAATTCGATCCACAATTTCCAGATCCTCTCACATAAACGCCTTTATCGTTGTTGTCCAAATTCAAACTAAGTCGCTGTCTGAACCTCGGCAGCACCTGTGGTTATTTTGAAGCAGTTTGCGATTTAAAGTTTTATCTTGTTGTTCGCAGATTTAACTAAAAAATGTTTACTAAAATTGTGAAATTCTGTTACTTTATAAACTAGTAAATTTACTTATATCTTTCGCATCGCATCGCGTTTTAAACTTTAAAATAAAAACTTAATGTGGTATAGCAGTTTATAAAGAAATAAATCATTTAACCGTGAATCTTTGTAAAACTAACAA
The DNA here is from genome assembly GCF_965202585.1 of Thalia democratica. Taxonomy (NCBI): domain Eukaryota; kingdom Metazoa; phylum Chordata; class Thaliacea; order Salpida; family Salpidae; genus Thalia; species Thalia democratica. Next base: position 7,800,421 of record NC_139173.1, on the reverse strand, counting down.
CAATGATTAGTGTTACGTTTACAACAATAATACAAAAATTAAAAAGATCTAATATGATTGTTATTTAGTTTTTAAATAGTATGCTTAATTAAGTTTTTACAACGGTAAATTTCTACTAAAAATTTTTTAAAATATTCAAGTTAAAAATAAACTTTATTAACTAAATAAAAAATATAAAAGTAAGTGTTTAAAAGTCTAAAAGTTTTAAAAACTGCAGTTACTGTATAAGCACTTTCAATATATCAAAGCATAACTATAAAAGTTAATTCAAACTAACAGAGTATTCTGAAAGCGGACAGTTGACAAGATTCTGAAAAAAAAACAATATTATAAACCAAGTTATTTTAATTTAAATTATTAAATTTGTTATAAACTTTTTTATTTTAATGACGACTTAAATATTAAATAATCTACGTACTTAAGTTTAAAAAATATATATAACTTTAACTAACTTGCAATGGTTTTTCAAATATGTTTGTGAATTTTAACAAGTCCAACACGTTGCTTACAATTCTCACTGAAGGCTTTTTATATGAAGGTTCACATTCGTTTGTTTTTAAGGGTTCGTTTTTCCTGAAAATAAAAAAAGTATTAAAAAAAACTTATTTTTATACTTGAAAGCTTTTCAACAACTAAATGTTTGTAAAATAAAAGTTGTATAAATTGCTTTTATAGTTTTCATATAAGAAAGCTTTACAAAATAAGCAATTTTAAGACGAAAATTAGGTAAAAATAAGTTGTTTAAAATTCGAAAACATCAAATACGTAATTTCAATAGTAAAAATTCTATATGACAGTAAAACATATAAACCTTTCCAATTATACTTGAATTTAGCTTATCAGTACACAAACTTGATATTTTTTAGAACTCAAGTGTTTTAAATAAGGTAAAAACTCAAACAAAATTGTGAAACTTACTTATCAAAACAGTTTAAACTCAAATGTAAATAAGTGTTTTTAGTCTCAATTTTTTTCATTTCGTTGTTAAAAACATCTTGAACATTTGTTAAGTCAATTTTTTGATTTCGGGTGTACAGCCAGTTTTTATAGAACAAGTTTTCCTTTCCGTACTGCTACAAACATAAAATGTAATTCTTAAACAATATAAAAACTAAAGTAAAAGTTTTTCTTAGGATTTTTTAATGTTGTTAATAAACAGCTTCAATAATTAAACAATTTAGTGTTTTAAATTACTTTTTTCTTATACTATACATGAAGTTTTAAAACTTGTTGTATAGTATAATACAATTCTTATGTAACTAATTTAAACATAATTTAAAAAAAATCCAGTTACCATCTCAGATGAGTCCGTCATAGTTTTAACATTTTTGTTCGCAACCATCAAATTCTCACGATTGTGGTTCATTTTGTTCCAGCAGTAACTTATGAACGGCCTGCACAACTTCCCGATTGTCCCCGTCATGTGAGGTGTTGCTTTCACTTCCTCGGCCTCGTCCTGATGACCACATCCTGGAGTATTATTTTATTTAAACTAAATTTAAAATGTTATTTTTAATAACAATCTCAATGAATTAAACTGCTCAAGTCGAAAGCGCAAAGTTATTTATTTATCAAAATTTCAACCTATTTTTTATTCAATCTACAATATTTCACTGTTAAAAAAGTTCTAAACAAAATAAAGTTAATAAAAAACACCATAGCAGAGTCTGAGGTTTCAACAAAGGTAATACAATACAGATAATTTTATGAAAACAAAATTAATGATAAAAAAAGTTAAGTTACCTAACTTGAATTTCAACATCATTTCAGCAACTTTTTACATTTTTAAACGTTCTCAAGCAGCCTTTAAAATTTTAATCACAAAATAACTTAAAAAACAAAAAAGTAATGAAACCTCTCGCGTAGATGATGTTCCCGTCTACTGAAACCGCCACTGACATTCCGAGTATGTGGTTGTCTCTCCTGTACTTTTCTATCATGTTGTCTGTTACTCGCAGGCAGTGACGCCTTCTCTGGTAAATTAAAATATTGAACTTTTTACCAGTGTTTATATAGTCTACAAAGTAAATATCTAAGGTTTAGTTTAAAATGCATATTGTTCCAGCTCTTTTTTTCATGATTTAAATACTAATTTAAATTTAAAAACCAAGAACTAATAGTACTAAATAGATTTATTGTATTTAAATTCTGAATCACTGTATTCACTGTATAATCAATCACATTATAATCACTGATTCTGAAAAAAAAAATTGCCGAAGTATATTGAATACTACACTTGAGCGTCGATATACGTTTTTCAATGAAGTTTATGATTCGAATAATACTTTTAATTTTTCGACAAGTCGTATGACTTTATAATTTCCACTCTTAATTATAAATTGAGTGGGCAACGTACGGCCAGCCATCAAAAATCTTACGAATCAACGTATTTTGAATCAAAAAAAACAGCTTGTGCAAAGCAAATACAACTGATATTATTTATAACAAATGCTTTAGTTTTGTTCTTTTATTTGAAAAGTTAAGTCATAGGCCGCGTGAATTTGAAAAGTTGTATAATAAAAAAAACTAGAATACTTGCATTAAAATATTTGATAAACCTGCTGAAAATCAAATCAAGAACAAGATTAAAACATCTCGCAAACAGAGTAAAAAAGATTCCCACTCCTACTGTAAATGGTATTAAGCAAGTAGTATATGTAGAGTTTTAAACAAATTAAAATGTACAGTATGAAGTGTTTTTAAAATTTTAGTGAGTTGTATTACTATTTTCAAGTTCACAAATCACAAACATACTTGTGATAAAACGCTAGCAGGTAAACAGTCATTTTCTTTTTCATCCTTGTGGTCATCTTCTTCTTCTTTCAACTTTATCGGATACTTCAACTCTTTGTCGAGATTGGGAAGCAAAAAACAATCAAAATCGGACATTATATAAGTCAATTTGAAATGCTTTAATATTTGTTACAAAAATACAAAAAGTCTTTATATTTTCAAAAATGCTTTCATTATAATACTTGTATTTTATTGATCAGTTACCATTGGCAACAGTTTTTCATAAAAGTTTTCTTTTTGAATATATTCAATTTATTTTCTATAATTTGAATTTTTGTTATACGTTGTTTTAATGAAATTAGTTTTGCGGTAATACTTGAAAAACTTATAGTTTTTATTTATTCTTATATCTTATTTATGAGCAAAAACTTAAGACTTGATTTCCGGTACATGCATTTAATTCAAATATAATATAAGAATTTTCTTTTTAAAAAACACCAGTACTTTACTCACCATTCCCTCTTTAAGAATTAGCGTTTTTTGAAAGTAAAAAAAGCAAATTAAGTCATGTATAGTATCACATTTCTATTCAGTAATCAACATTAAATTGTCGAATTAGAACTAGGAAACAAGCTTATCATTTTAATTAAAAACGCTTGGTGGCACTCATAAAGTTCAAATATCAACGTTATAACCACTAAGTGTGGGAAAATCTCGAAGCTGAATCCTGAGCAATTGTTCACAGACGCTGTAAATAAAAAATAAATCAATAGTTACACAGTGTGCTACCAATACCACAAACAGTTGCTGCAATTTAACCAACAATTTACTTAAATAAAAAACGCTATACACAACTTCATGGAAATCAAACAGTTATACAAAACAGTTTTTTATACCATAAACAAACATTGAAGCATAGTCGACCACAACACCTTTTAAGTATCTAAAAACTAAAAAATACTTTGAAAACAACTTAAAATTAAGTAATAAATAAGTCAAGTAAATAAAAACAGTTTCTAAGTTTTAAAACAAAATAATTAGGCTTAAACTTAAAGCAAACTTATTAAACCAGCATGTAGTAAAATCAAAAACATGTCAACATATAATCAGAACTGTAAATCACACAGTATAGTGATTTACTAAATAAGTTGTATAAAAATACCTGCTTTTAAGTTTATATTTTTCTTTCTATTAAGGTCCAAAAAAATGTAGGAATTTTGGACAAGTCTTGTCCAAGGTCTTTTTTTTTTGTTTTATTGGTATAACAGAACGGACAAGTTAATAACTTTATGTATATTACTTTTAAACTAAAACAATTAAAAGTGTATTTTGATTTTTAAAAGCAGGGTATATTTTTTGAGCGAACAATTATTCGAGTAAACTATAAGATTTCTAAACTTGCATGTAGTTTGTTCAAAAAATTATAAAATGCTTTTAAAATTGTTGTAGTATTTTTGTTGTCGAGCTGATATACTAAAAGACATGTAGTTTTATCTTAAAAAAGTTACGGTTATATACACAAAATTACTAAAGACATTAAAAGTGGTATGACGATTTTAAAAAGATAAAAGTAGATCCTGTCGACAAAAAAGTCAGAATAATCAGAATTAACAATATTAATTTTTTATAATACTTCAATTCAAAGGATTTAAAACATTTAAAAAACAAATGGAATTAGATTTACTAAGATGATGAAATTAAAAACTATAATAAACAGAAATATAAATAAAGTATAAAACTACTCCCGCTTGTTTTTACTTTATACTCCTGTTATATACGCAAACTTTTTATAACAACAGAGTTGATTTGTTTTTTATTGAGAAACGCTTTCATAAAAATAAAATATTGTTCTTTAGTATACTTATTTTATTTAGTTTAAAATTAAATAAACTTAAGTTACGTTTTTATAGCACAAAACTACTTTTACAGTTATTTTTTATAAAAGCAATAAGTAGTTTTTGATAAGACTAACAACAGTCCTAATAAATGTTTTAACTTCTTAACACAAAAATAAAACTCTTAACTGTACAATTAAATTCAATATATTTCAACTTATTCCAGTCATACAACTGTTAAAAAGTTTTAGAATAATAAATACTAAACAAACTGAAAAAAGCAGTGTAATTTTGTTTGAATTCTAAATCATCAAAGAAACTTTTTTTTCTTGTTAATGTTTTAAGTTACACATATAAAACACTGATTAGTTTTATATTGTTTTTGATCGAAAAAAATAGCGCTTAAATATTTAATCCAAGGACCTGGTGTACGATAAAACCTTTTGGTTATCAAGTCATACACCAGGATACAGTCTAATGTCATGTCGTAGACAAGTATAGTATATAAAATAATAAGGTATAGTATAGTAAAGCATTAAATTAAAATGTTTATTTAAACACAGTTATAGTTCGTAGTTACTTAGAAGTTTTTGTTTTTACAACTTTAGTATTTAGTAACTGTAACATCTAAAAAAGCTTTAAAATATATTTTGATCTCTTGAACTTTCTAACTTATTAGAAAAACGGTATTATATAGAGTTGAAAAAAAATCTCTAAATTCAAATTTTCTTGTTTTGTAAAAAAAGAGATAACTTGTTACATTTTTTGTTACAAAATTTTTGTTTTCATAACATTAATTTGTAGTTAAATATTTCGGTAGAAAAATTAAATTAAATAAGTGTGACAAAATAGAAAGAAGTACTTTTCACTTAATTTCTATTTCAATATTATATGTGCTATTTTGTGAAAATGGTTTAATAAAAGTCTTAAAATTTTATAGCAGCAGCATTTTGAATATGTGCCAAGTCACTAAAAAGTTTCATAACTAAACTTTAATAGTTGCTAAAACTTCAACTTTTTTAATATTCTTTTTATAGTTCGTTTATGACTAAAGTAGTCAGTAAAACATTTTGGTAAAAAAAATTTCTTTTTTAATTAAAATTTATATAAAGTTTTGTAAGAATTACTGAAAAAAAGGAATGTCTTTAAAATTTTGTAATAAAATTGCTTTGTATAAAGTGCACATTACTGAGTAACTTTATTTTAAAATCATTCCGTAAATCAAAAAATTTAAATACCAAACTAAAACGAAATCAAAAGTGGCACGAATAAACAATAAGAGGGGATATTTAATGAATATTTAGCGACATATTGATTTTATATTGTTTGCATTGCCACTTCAGCACAACAACAAGAGTGCTCTCAACTTCAAGTTCTTACATAACATTTGGGTGTTACTATATTGCAAAACTTTGCAATTTTCTTGAATTTTTTTCAAGTTGAGAAGAAAGTTGTTTGCATTGTTGTTTGGTAAGATTATACAGCTAATCTACTTAGGTTACTATTGAAGGTTTTATTTGTTTTAAAAAGTTTAAGTCATTGTAAAAGCTTGTATTTTTAAACTTATTGTTATTTATAGCTTTGCACTTCTTAAGTTTTCTTTCAGGAAATGTAAGTTATTTGCTTTCTCATTTTCTAGGATTATAAAACTAATCTACTTACTTAATTTGTTGTTGTATTATGTTTAACATTTTAAAAACTTATTTTATATAAAAACGAATCATAGTTTTTGGTTAAATTAACATTAATATTTTTATCAAGCAATATATTTAAATAAATCGATTTCCGAGCGAACTTGAAAGCAGATTTTTTAAAACAATTATTTGTGTTATAACTTCAGCATTGGGGGATTATACAACAATGCCAACAAATATTTTCATAGCTCGAAATTTCTCTCTTTTTTCTCTCCAAATATTCTACGGAAGAAAAAATACTTATGAGAGATTTTGCACAACTTTTCCGATTCAAACATGCTTCATATACCCAGTAGATATGCAGAATAAAAAAATTCTCACCAAAATTTTTGAATTGCCAGATAAGCGAGCAGAAAAAATGTGTTTTTTCACTAAGCTTTCAATCTTGGTCGTGCGAAATTTTTAGCAGAAGATATTTAGCAGAAAACATTGAGTGGAAAATATTTAGCAGAAATATTTAGTGGAAAATATTTAGCGCGGCTTCTTAATGCCTTTTGCTTGTTTTCAGCTTAAAGATAGTTAGCTTTTGTTGATGATAAGTTATCCGCCACGAAAATCAGCAAAAAGGAAAAATTTAAGGTGTTTTAATGCAAATTTGTTCTGCTTTTTTTGATAGAAAAGAATTGTATTTCAGATGTAAAAAAATTTTTGAAGTTTTTAGTTCTTGTTAAACTTTTAGTAAAAGGTAAATTTTAAAACTTTTTCAAACTTGTTTGGATTTAAAAGCAAGTCTAGCTTGGTAGGTCAGCTTTAGTAAACTGTAACTTATAGTTTAAATATAACAAGAAGCTTTTTAGTATAAACATTTTTTATTTTTAAGTCTATGTTTAAATGTAGTATCTTGTTGTTTTTTATACACGTTTTGTAAGCACGTTTTTGTACAAGAAACCTTTAAGTAACAGAAGCACATTTTGTAAGTCAAAAATGCAGTTGTTATAAACTAGTTTTAATATTCGTATTATAGTAAAAAATACCAGCGTGATTTTTTATTCAGATGTCATAGTTTATGTACTAAATTTCAAAAAAGTATATGAAGTTTACACTGAATACAAAAAAAACTTTTACAATTTTCTTTTCTAAAAGTCAAGTCTTTTTGACAGATGTTGTAACCTTTTAATTTTTCACTAAAGTTTATAAACTGCTTATGTTTTTAACTTGGTTTAAACAATTTTGAAGTTTTTATTGTACAGTTTATGATTTAATGTTTTTTAGTATGTGTTATTACTTTACAGAAATAAAAGACATATATTTAAGTACGTTTTAAGTTTTGATATCCAATGATGTAAAATGAGCTCATCTAGTTCAAAAGAACACAAAAAATTCACCTCAGGTTTGAAGGCATTCAAAAGAAAAGTGTTTGGAAGCCACAAATCGCCAAGAAAACAAAAAAACAACAAAGATAAAAATGTTTTGTCGGATGATGAAAGTAATAAAAGGTATAGTTATACAAAAAACTACTTAATAAAATTAAAACATGTTTTTAAACTAAAATTGATGTGATGTAAGAATAATTATGTTTAGAAATAACCCGTTTTTAAAAATATACAAATACACATGTCATGTTCTTCATAAGAAGTACTTGATTGACCACAACTTTAATTTGTAAACTTTATAACGGAGCACAACATATGTATTTGTATGATTTTAAAAGTCCACACATGTTAAAAGCATGCTTTTGCTGTTTTGCATTTTAAACTAATTATAGCTTGAATAAATGTATAAACCTTTTTTTTAAACAATAACAAAAAAAAAATTGTTTATAACTGTTATGTTTTATACAGATTTGAAAGTAAACTTTTCAGAAGTGTTTTATAAAATTATATTATTTTATTTTAAGCTTACGAGTTTTTTTAACACTTATTATTTCAAATAAAATGTTTTAAGATAAAGCAAATAGAAATTTTATAAATAATACTAAATTGTTTATTTATAAATTTGGAAAGATTAGTTTTGCAATCAACCTAAGTAAATAACAATTTTACAGATAGCTTTTATAAATATACAAATATATTTTTTTTTAATTTGCGTGTTCTTCAAACCTTTCTCAAAATTTTTAACACTAAATTCCCACATTCTTCAGCACATTTTGACACATAGTTGGGAATTTCAATTTATAAAAGCAATACAATCCCCGCAACAAGCAAAACCGCAACACACCGATGTGCAAAAAGCATAAAAAAAACAGAAGCAGAAGCGCGCATGTGTGAGCAATTAACTGAAAGCCGTTAATAATTAACAGGAGCGCGTCTGGCGAACAAGCAACATCCAAGTTGTCGAGCAGGAGCCAATCACACGAGCTCTTGAACGAAACGGGTGATTCCCCTAAACTAGAGAAGAATCAGTCGCCGGTGCAGTCGAGGATCGAGCGGCTGAAAGTGAGTGATGTTCGGTTTTCGAAATATTAGAAAAAAGTAGATGTTCGATTTTTGAAATTTGTTAATTAGTTAGAAATTAGTTCGAAATGTTGATATTGTTGTGTGGGAGGAATAACTTGTAGATGCGCTTCGGACTAGTTTTGCAGGAATGTTTTAATGAAATAACATTCAATCGCGGCAGTATTTTAATAAAAGTTTAAGTTGTCAACGCCTTTATTTTGTCGTATTTTATGAAAAAGTTATGTTTTATGTCACAATAATACATGTTTTCTTGTTATTTTGATTAACTTGTATTACAAGGCAAACTGGTATAATTTTTTGAAAATAACATTTTTATCTAATGTAGTTGATATACAAATCTATTCAAAAAAATAAAATGTTATGCAGGATATGACGTATTTAAAAAACTGTCATTTTTATTCAGTAAACTTATTGATGTTAAATATTAAAAAGTAAAAATAAATTAATGTGGTTGCAAGCTTTATTAAAATATACACTAAAAAGCATTAAAATTAGTTCTAGAATAACTATAAAGTAGAAAGTAATAAAAGTAATCTTTTTTCAAAAAAATTAATGCTTATAATGTTAATAAAAAATTTGATAATAAAATTTTTTTGAACATTTTAGTTTTATTTTTTTGTCAAAATGTTTATTTTTTTTTTATAAAATACCAATATATGATTAGTTTTGTTATAAATAGCAGTGTTATAAAAAAAAACTGTAAAAGTATTGAACACTAATTATTAAAAATGGCTTTAATAGGCAATACTAAAATGACTTAACTTAAAAAGAACATAGCTTTTAGTTTTACACCGTTTTAAAAACTAGCTTTTTTATTAATTACGCGTTATAAAATAAATGTTTTTATAAGTATTAAAAGTGTTTACAGTATAATTTACGCGAATTTAAAATATCAGCAATTCTTTGTGCCAATTAAACTTAAACTTTACTCAGCGTTTAAGCTTAATGCTAGTACAAACTGCTTTTTCAAGATCAAAAGCAGTTCATAAGAGTTTGTTTAATAAAATGGTCGTTAAAAAATGTCATTTGTTGTTTACAGTAAACGAGAAAATATTGTTTAACTTAAAATAGTAAACTTTTATATTAGTATGCCGATATATGGTGTTTAAGGTAAGAAACATTCAACATTGACTTAAAAATGGCTTTAACAAACTTTAACTTACTTATAAATAATTATTCAAAATGATTACACTACAAAAGAAAATTAGTTATTGTTTAAACCTAAAACAAAACTCATCATTAAGAAAAATATTTATACATTTTAAAAATCTAATTTAGCTATAAAAACTATTGTTACACTTTGACGTGTAAAATTTAATTTTTAATCAAGACTACTTTTTGAAAACAAATGATTGGTTATTTTCCAGAACGAGCTTTCCCAGAAGCAGAAGCCGTCAGCAGTGCCGAGGAAGAGCAATGTGAACAGATTATCTCATTCGCCTGCCGGTCTCGACAAAATGCTGATGAGAAACATTTCGCCCATGGTTAGTTGTTTTGTAAATTAGTTTAGATATGTTAAATGACCGAGAAGTTAAGATTTTTTTAAGTATTATGTTCGAGAATAAAAGTGTTTAAAAATTTACTAAAAACTATACTTAGACTGTAATTACTTTAATTAGTTTTCTTAAAACAGTAGTGGCTTGAAAAATAGTTATTTTCAAAACTGAAACTATTTGTTTTTTTTTGTTATTTTGGTATGGTTTTGTTGCTGTTAAAATTTAGTAAATCTCTTGCTTATATGTAACCTAAAGAATAAACTTTTTAATTTCACTATTTAATCTTTTATTCTACCTAAGTTCTAACAAATTACTTAATAATTTCTAAACTTTTAAGGCTATTGTAAAAAAAATAAGTAAGTTTAAAAGATAGGATATGCAGATTAATACTATTATTGCAATTCAAAAACTTAAACTTGCATTTAAAAAAATTAAACCTGCATTCAAAATTACCACTTAAAAATTGTTTGTTTTTTTTAGTACCAAGTTAATTTACAGCACATGCCTTCAAAACCTCCGCATTTGAAAAAGCCGGGTAGAGACGTTACTGAAGAAAAAGAAGTTTTGCAAACTAGTTCTAAAGATGAAGCACAATCAGGTTAAATTTTAACATGAATAGTTAAAAAATATTAATATTTCTACACACCTTAGTTTTGTTTAGAAAGTAAACAAAGCTCAAACGCTTTAACAAACAATAACTCTTGTAAATGTTTACCTTAAAAGGAAAATGACTGAGTTTTTATGTAAGTGTTTCATATTAAAACAAAAAACAATAAAAATACTATTAAAAATTAGCACAGCAATGTTTTTTTTATTTTGTTGAAAATTTTTTTATTTTTTGTTTTGATTTGTCGTTAACAAATTTTATTTTGATTATAAAGGGTTTTATTACTTCCTTTTAAATAAATTTTGTAACTACAGTATTTAACCGTTAACCTAAATAAATTGTTTCCTAAAATGTAAAATATTTCAAATTTATTAATTTTTTTATTGCTTAAAAATTTTTCCATAATTATTTTTTAAAATAAGTTAACTTATTGCGTCTAATATAAGTTTGTAAATATCACTTTTCAGCAGCAATTTAAGGTATGTTGTAAAAACTATGTTTTACGATTTATAGTGTAAAGTAAACATTTACAATTAACACACACTGTACTCTCTTTTTATAAATCATACAAAAGCAACGATATTTGCATAAGTATAATGTTTCATAGATTTTAATTTAAAAGTCAATGGATGTATTTTCGTTTCATAACACAAAAACTTAAAAATAAAACCAAAAACAAGCTTAAAGCTAGTCTGTTTATGTTTCTTTTTGAAAATTTCAAAACCGGACTCTGAAACAGTTTTGAAACAAATTACTGTATAACTTGTAAAGTAAACTACTTTTTTAAAACGTTTTTATAAAAATGACAATGTTTTTTAAAGAGCTTAGAACAAGTAAGCAGAAGGCAGATGAAGATACAACTGAGAATGCAGCTGACCTTCATCAAAGAGTTGCAAGGAGCAAATTAAATGCAAGACCAAAGAACCGCAAAGCACCAAGAAACAGACGCGTTAGTTTGCTAGCTTTGAACAATTAAGTTTAAGTACTAACCTATAAAGTCAAAAAGTTGTGATATACATGAAATGGTGATACATTGAAAATCTTAAATTATTGTTCGGCGGATATTGTATTAAAACATTTTTACTCAATTTATTCAAATATGAAAAAAAAAACTCTGTGGTTTATCCTAAACAGTTTAAAAATATGTATACACACTCAGCAGCAGTTAGTTTGTTTGATAAAATATTTATGAAGCAAATAGCGTGTGGCAACGTGTTCTGTCTGTTTCCTGTCACTTGTTGCGTCACAATCGGCTTGTATCAGTGCAAATCTTGATAAACAAGTTGTCGGATTAATAAGTACATTTGATAGAGAACTTTTGTAAATTTCCTGATAGATTTGTATTGTACGCTTCAGATGTTTTTTTTTTGAAATTAATTTGAGTTAAACAAGTTTTTAAAGCTCTTAGTCTAAAATATTTTCATTTAAGTTTAAATCTAAATTATTAGTCATACAGATTATGATTTTGCGTAAAAATTTTTCTAAGTTGTTATCTTAATTGGTTTTAAAAAATTTTATAAACAAAACTTATCGTACTTTAAACTTATTTTCAAGTAATTTTTTAGTATTCAAAACAAAGTTAATCTGAAGAAAGCAGTTTGTAGTTTCTTATCAGCTAAGACAGAAAACTTTGAACTTAAACTTAAGTCGTTTGCTTAAAAACCATGTGTATATAAATAATTAAGAAAAAGACTTATCTAAAAACCAACAACAAAATAGTAGTTGTTTTCAATATGTTTTGCAATACAAGCATTTTAAATATTCCTTAAAACGTTTCGTTTTTAAAAGGAATTTTTTTAAACTATTACAGTTAAGTTAATATTACTAAAAATGAGAATTAACGAATAGTTTTAGATAAGTGTGTAATATAGACTCAAACTTTGTAAAAATTATATTTATTGTATACTTCTAACTAGTGTTTTTACAGCATTTTTTCAAATGTTAAAAATGTCGGTAGTCTTTAGCTTGTTTTAAAAGTTGTTTTAAAATAAAAATACTTTCATAAAGTGTAGTTACTACAGTTATAACAAAAGTTAACTTTATAGGTACAGAGTATTAAGATAACTTACTGATTTGTTATTCTTTTTTTGTGTAACAGTTTTTATCGGTTAAAAGAAAAAAAATACAAAATATTATATAATAATACCTTTAAGCTTATATAAGTTTTTTGTAAAAAAGTACAACTTATTTAAGTATTTTAACTAACTAAAAAAAAAATCTAAGTAAATAATTAAAACATTTTTTATTTTAAACTAATACTGACTATAATAAAACAGAAAAAACCTTCGACTGTAGAAGAAGGTAATGATGAAATAGATGAGTTTTTCAGCATAAGTATCGATGTTAAATCTCGAACTCAAGCTGTTAACAAAGAAGATACAAAAACAACACTTGACAACAGTTTGTTAATTTTAGTTACTGGAATCATTAATTTTTCATAAACAAAGCTTGTCAAATATATATCCCGATAGTCTTAATTTAAGACACTAACTTTACAGATGTGTAGTATGTGGTTAAATGTGCATAACATGCATTTACATATATATTTTTTTTTTTGTTTTGTGTAGAAAAGTTAACAGCATACTTTTCATACATGAAAACTAATGATATTTTTTAGAGTCAAAACTGTTTTACTAAACTATCAAACTATACCTGTATTTGTTAACCAGACAGCATTTAGTGAAATGTTTATTTGTTTTAAAACATAATTTTCATACTTCTGTATTTAAAAAATAATAAAGATAGTAAAAAATAATAAAGATAGTATAAATTTTTCATATTGTTCAATAAAATTTAAACGAAAATAGTGGTTGAATGTTTTTAAATAAATGTTGTAAACTTTTCTGCATTACTTAGTTTTTATCTTTCTAAAAATATTTTTCAATCGGGGAACTTTTATTATAACTTGTTTTAATGACTAATGAAAAACAAAATTCCTTTTTAATTTCAGTTACATACAATAACTATTAAAAAGTTATGGTTTATATTTTTATAAAGATTAATTTTTTTAACAAAATTGCTCCGATTACATGGTTAGAAATATTTTTAAACTAATTTAAAAAACAGATGATCGTTCTCAAATAGAAGTTGTGACAACACTGGAAAAAGCCAAATCAACAGAAGAGATTTGTGAGAAGAGTGAAAAGATAAAGGACAAAGAACAAATCGGTAGATCTAGTTCCAACAGTCCAATACTCAAAGAGACCATTTCTGAAAGTGCACCATTAAAATTATCAGACTATGAAAACAACAAACCGGAAAATCTAACTGTAGATGACTCGTCGTACTTGGAAAACGATTTTATGACTGAAGATGACATTTTTGAAAATTTCGAGAAAGGGAGATCCCCGGAACCGAAGACGCCAAAGAGCGCCGATAGCTGCTACCACCGGAAGCGGGATCTTTCTAAAATATTCGATAAAACTTGGAACGAAAACGAAAATAGCTTCGAGGTGAGCTTCAACGAGCCGGAACGGATTCCGAGCTCTCCATTGGTCGATTCACCTTCGCCTGATGCAACAGATGAAAATTCTCCCGCGAAATCCGCAGGGTCGTTTGAGGAACCTGTGTGCTCGCCTGAAGAAGATAAGGAGACTGTTACAAAACAAAAACAATCTAAAAGTAAAGAACTTGCACCTCCGGATGCAAGCCAAGCAATTTCGAAATCAAATGAGAAGAAGTCAGTAAAAAACAAACTTACTGATTACGTATCTTCTTCCAATAGTTTAGAAAACTCTGAGGTTGAAGCAGAGAAGCCTGTAGTCCAGAAGAAGCTAAAAAGACAAAGTATCGATTTTGACCAAGGTACCGAAGTAAATGCTGAGAATGAAATTAAACTTGAGACTTCTGTGTCAGCAAGTAAAAACCAAAACATTAATAACTCTAAAAACAGTTCCAGTTCAAAAACAAACGAAAGTAAAAAGTTAGCAGATGTAGTTGAAAATAACCGAATGAATCAAAAAGAAACTAAAAGTACTGCAAAGGAAAAACGCAAAAGTTTTGTGAACAAAAACAACAACAACAGAACTTCTAGTGAAGAACAAAATGATTCGAGAAAGTTGATAGACCGGAGCTTTAGCACGCCCGTGAAGCCGATTGCAAAAATAAAACTGCCACGTTCCGCTGGCATCTCTAATAAGCAGTCGAGTCGGAACTTCAGATCTTCTGAAAATGTTAAAAAGAGCTCCGAGTCTGGCGAGCTTGAAGCAGCTTTCACCAAAGTCAAACTGAGGAGCAAATCTTTGAAACTATCCAGCGAGCTAAGCAAGACTGAAGAAGTATCGATGAAAGATTTAGACAACATTCAGAGTAAAATAGAACACTCTGATTCGGTAAAACCGGCCTTGAAAACGCAGGATGCCTCAAACATAGTTGTGAGAGAAGAAACGAGTTCGGTTGACGCGAAACCAACGAAACCGATCGTCAGGCTGAGGAGCATCAAGAGCAGGAAGAGCAGCAAGATCGTTTCCGGAGAAAGGAGCGGCGAGCCGGAGTGGGTTGCAAGAGCGAAACGACTTTCTCAAAACTTCTCGGCCAAAGTTGCCGAGCTTGAAATAAAAGACGATGAAGAGGTTCAAAAGGTTTGTGTATCAAATAAAAATTATGTATATTTTTAAACATTCGGTGCTTTAAGGGCAGTTTATAAGTTTTAATACTTTTTGTAATACTTTTTTCATACTTAGGAAGACTACTTTTTTAAGTTGTTACGTTTATCAAAAATACCGAAAAGTAATTTGAAAACTTTGAAGATAACTTAAAACAATTGTTTACCTCTAATTTTCAAATACAATAAAGTTAAATTGCACAATAAGTACTTAACAATGATTATTTTGTTTTACCGGAATTCACATAATTATGTTTAAAAAAAACGCTGTCGTAATGAATTTCCTTGTCGTGTTATTTTAAACACAAACTAAAACCAGCATATTCAGATACATTTATAAAAGTTTATTTTTCTCATACATTAACCCAACAAAATTTTAGAGCGAAGAACGAAAAATTGAAACAAGTTCAGCCGAACAAAGAAAGACGAAAAGGCTGTCGGTTCCCATCGTGAAGCTCACAGAGGTGATCAACCTGGACGCCGACGAGATCGTGTTTCAAACCAACGAGGAGCAGAAAGTCAAGAGGAGGAGCACGACTCACTCGAGGAGGAGAAGGAGAAGCGCGAAGTTCGAGGAGAAGTCTTCCGCAGTTCCCGTTTGGATGGAGATGGCGTTGAAGATACAGAGCGACAGGAAGAACGCCGTCGTGTGAAATTTTACGTGAAATTTTTGAACCATGTGCTTTACATCCATTGCGAGTTCAGACTGGTTACTAACTGTACGTTTTGAAACTTTTGTTAAAAGTTTCTTTAAATGTTTTATTCAACGTTTATTAGTCTCTTGAAAAAGTCAATGAGCTTTTTAAGATATTCAGAAGGAAACTATGAAAGCTATACACATTCCTTGATTTTTCAACTGTTTTTTAAATAAATAAACTAAAAAAATTTTAGGAAGTTTTCATATAATTACATTTAATAAAAACGTAACGTTTTTGTTGATATATTTTTCATAAAAACGAACTTTTTTATTAGTTTCTATAAAAAATAACATAATGCTTATTTTATAAATTTACAATTTTAATCATTTACAACAAAAAGATGCAATTTTCCTACTAAAATACTATGATCATTTTTTTAATAAATTTTTTGTGTTTTTAAAAATCTTTTGCAAAACTACAACTTTTATATTGTTTTCAATAAGAACCACTAGCATAGAATTAAACTAATTTCGAAATTTTTATTTATATTCAGAAAACTTATTAAAAACTGCTCATATTTTACTTTTGTTTGTTTTGAAAAAACAATCGTACTAACAATTTTATTCTATATTTGCTTATAAATGTTTTATTTTCAAATAAAGCAAGATACATAAAAAATAACCTAAGTTTGTTGTTTAATTAAGTCAAACTGTTTATCTATCTCATAACTTATAACAATTAGTTAAAAAAAAGTTAACAAAATAAAATTCAAGAACATGTTTTATACTTCATTATATAAATTTTAGAACTTAATTTATAAAAACATTTGTATACACACAACTTAAAATGAATAAGTATACAAAATTTTAAAACCTTGTTTAGAAAAAAATCAACAACTTTAGTGATCAGAAATTAATTAGACTAAAACTTCAGTGCTAAGAATAAAAATATTATTCAAATATAGTTGTTTTTAAGGTTTTGTACATATTATTTAAATTAGAAGTATTAACGTTCATGCCTTGCAGAATTTTTGTTAGTTTCAAATAGAAAGATTAATGCTTAATTAATCTATCGATTAAATACGCAACAGTGTTGATTTATTTTGTTATTAGTTTTGAATTCTTTTCTGAATGTCAATATTTGAAAGCTATTAAGAACTTAAATATAGTTTTTTTTTTCTTTTAACACATTTTATTAATAGCTACTTATTACATTTTAGTTTAAGCAAAGTACTTTTATTCGTAAGAGCAAGTACTAAACATACCCAATAAATTAAAATATGAAATGGAGTATTATCATAGAATTTTTAATATTTCTTATTTCTACACAGTACGGTTTTGACAAACTTTTTTTTATTCCTTTTGCTTATTTTTGTTTTCGAACTATATTAAATTGGTTAGTGAGTGATTTATTTCAAAAAATACACAAGACTCAAGTTTCATAACAATATATATTTCATGCTTAACTCATCAGTTGTTTAACTAAGTAATTAAAATAAAGTTTCAAATCTAGCTTATATAGTGAAAATGTAATCAACGTAAAAGTAATAATTATAAAGCAAAGGGTAATTAACAATACATAAGTACTTCTAATTACAATGCAACTAAAAAATAAATAAAACATACGTAACAACTTATAAAATGATTTATGAAAACAAAGAAAAGGTACAATCAAAGTATTTATGGTTGCACAATTTAGGTTTCTTACAAAAATACATATAGCCTCAAGTTTAATTAAATCAAAAATCTTAAATTTTCTTATATAATTTTAAATATTTTCAAGTTATAATTACTTGCACAATCAAAGCTATTAGCTAGGTGTTCTGCAATAGCAGATCTTTTTGAATCATTTACTACTCTGATAGATTTATTTTCCTTATTACTCGTTTTACAAAACTCATCAATACTTTTTTGAATATGCTCCTTAATCCTTTTTCTCCTTGTACTATAGTGAATGATTAGCAAAGCACTAAAATTTCAAAATAGTGCATTATACTGATTTTATAAATAAAATCATTAAGTATTCTGTAAGTTTTGATCAGTGGATACTGGGTATATTAAAAATATGCAATTTTTTTATTATTATAATTTTAATTAGCAAAACCAAACAGTACTAGTGTTTTAAAAACAAATATGTAATATGTAAGTATTCACAATTGTAGGTCGATCTGTTTCTTGAAAAATTATTTCAAACAAAAACTTAGTTAACTTCAACTAAATTAACCTGTAACATAAAACAAGCGAAAGAACATTCAAATGTTTGTATAAAGGTTTCTTAAAAACATGATAACTAAAACTGGTAGGCAAAAGCGGCAAACGAATAAATACTTTTGGTTATCATTAACAACTGTCAGCTTTTTAAAAAAAAAAAAAAATTGTTTAAGAAAAATATATTTACTTAGTATCTAATTTGCAACGACGTTTACTTCGTATTTATCAGCTAATAGAAGTTGACAAAAGCGCAATTAAACAACATTCAACATATAAATTTGATGATTAAAGTATCTTGTATATGAATTTGGCTTTAGTTACTTAGCTATTTAGTACTTAAATGTAATTTATAAATCTACAAAAAACTTTATTTTCTATATAATTTAATAGTAAAAACGTTTTCAATACAATAAAGTTAAAACAGAAGGCTAAGAAAAAACTTTAATGGTTTAACAACGAAAAAATTTTCTAACAAAACCTTATTCTATAAGTAAGACGCAGAAATAAATAAAATTGTCTAAATATCTGTTCAAAAGATAAAAATTTTTAACTGATCAAATTAATTTCTTGGTCTTAGTTCTATAACATCTACTTCAACTTCCCGAGTCAGTGACTCTCTCAGGATTTTTTTTTCTAAATGAAAAAAGGTGTGCTTTGTAATCTAAAAAGACAGCAAAGAGTCAAAGTAGTCACAAAAAAGCTGAATTGAGTAACTAGCCACTTTCTGTTTGTGCGTACGAAAAACGTAATTATAAGCCAAAGGTCAAAAATCATAAAAATAAAGTATAAAACAGTGATTCCTCTCAGTGTTTGTTTAAGTTTTTTTTATTCTGAGTGGCTTGACACAGTTGAGTCTGTTTGTATGCAGGCAAATTGGTTTCAAAATGTTTCCAACTACAATCGTTTGCAGCAGAAAGTTCATAAAAGAAATTAAAAACATTAATGTAAACGGAATTGTGTCTTGGATAAGATTGTAAAACGTTTTTTTGCAAACATCTTCTTTTATGAAAATATAAACGTACATGAAAATTTGATGTAAAACTTGAACAATAGAAGTCAGTATGGTGGCAACAAACACATATTTGATAACAAATTCGAGTTAATTTCGTTCAATTTTTTGTAACGCATAAGCTGCACGGCATTAAAAAAGTACTTGTTAATAAACAGGACTGTTATATTAATTAACAATAAAACAAAACAACTGTGTATTCTCAAGTCCACAACCTTTGAAACGTGAAGCCACGCCATAGTCTGGCTCATCACCAAGTCCATCGAAGTTATGAAGAAAATTAAATTTTCTTTCCGCTGGATGCCGCTCTTCCATTTTTTGCAAAGGTAGAACAGGCTTACTACAGCCAGGTACAATGAGACGCAGAAAAGTGTCACGACCACAGACCACGCCCTGTCTTCATTGAAAGGTTTCAGGGGGTCAGATTGTGTTGTTTCACGATCGAGGCGAAATTCGGTGACATTCATTTTAATAATATGAAAATATACAAGCTTTGTATTTTTAATCTTGGTTGTTAGTCTTTTAGTTATTGCTGCGTGTTTTAAAGGTCTTTTTCGGGTTAACTTTACACTTCGTTTTAGCTTTATATTTTATATAAAAATAACACTTTAAAACCTATACTTTTAGGTTATTGTATATACAGTGCTTATTCACTTATCTGGACATGTTGGGCAAGACTTTTCTGAAAACATGTCCGGATAACCAAAATTCCGGATAAGTACAAAAAATCATTTTTTTTATAAAATAATATAACTGCTGCATATGATGCAATGCATAATAAAAGTGTTATGGTAAAAACAAACACATAGTAATTGTGAGTAATATATAATAAAATGATAAAAATAAAAGCTAAACTTAAGGTTAATTAATTTATTTATTCAAAGGTAGAAAAACATCAGACTTACTAACCCTCTGCAACTATATACGCTTTTTGAGGGTCAAGCAAGTAAAATTCATCATTTACAATTCCACCTGCCCTCACTATTAATTTGAAAAAAAAATTTAATTTTTTTTTAAGAGAATATATAAATTAAATTTATCTTTAAAAACAAAAAATAATGTAAAACTATCTCTTTAAATAAAAAAAAAAACTTTTTAAAAAAAGAAAACGAGAAACTTTGACTAAAATTAAAGTCAATTTAACGGAAACATATCACTCCTAACAAACTAGTTTTTATTGGAAGTTTTATTAAAATAAGAAATAATAGACGTTTGTCTTATAGTTTTTCCACTTTTTTCAGCAGGAAACTCATGGAATTTTAAAAGTTGTGAAACTTTTTGAATGAATTTCTGTGTTCACTAATGAAAGTTTTTTGAATCTTCTTCTGACCGAAACTGTCCGGATAAGTGAATATGCACTGTACTTGATAAAATATTATTTCATTATAACCGAAATAAGAGTTATACTTAAAAATAAATAAAAGCAGTAACTAAAACTTTAACAACAAATAATTTAGTTTAATTGATAAAAATGGTAATAGACGAAAAGATAATACAAACCATATTTCAAACAAATATATTATACGTTGTAATAGTGATTTTTTATAAATTTAGATAGAAATTAAAAAAACACAATTAAATTGATTTCTGAACTAAATAAAACTTTAAAAAAAGGCTTTTTTTGCTTGTTTATCTAAAAACGTATACAAAAACAATTTTAAAATATTTTAGTATACGATTGGGTAATGAAATTTTATTTTAAAAAACAGCTAATAAATCTGTTTTAAGTCACATTTAGCAACTGTATAAATTAACGGACTTTTAAAAATAAAATTTTAAACCACAAACCTTAGACAATTTTTCCAACACACAAAACGGTTTCAAATTAAATTAACTGCTTGATAAAATAATTTTAACCGTAATAAATTTATGTAATGTTAGTTAAGCTTTATCATCAAAAAGAGCAGATTTACACAAAAGCTATTGGATCAGTTACCAATAAAAATATATTTTATGCCTTTAAATATAAACTAAACAGTTTTATTCTAAAAATTTATTGAATTTTATTCGTTTCAAAACTTAGCACTTTATTTGTTTCAAAATTTTAGAAATTTTATTTAAATTACTAATTTTTAAACTTTGATATTGTTGCATTTTTGTTAGATAAAGATTTTTGTGTTTAAAATAAAAGATTGCTTTTAATTATTTACTAAAAACAACACCTAAAACCAAATAATTCAAGTATTCTTGGTTAAGAATCAGTTTTAAATGTTTTGAAAATGCCATATTTGCACAATGAAAGCGTTGTAATACAAAAAACTTTAACAATATTTTAATTTAATTAAATAAAATGATTTAAAAAAATCAGAACTAAGTTAATACTTGGATGGTGTTATTTAGTTTTAAGTTTGAAATTACACATTTTTTGAAAGGTCAAGAATGTTTTTATGCATTTTGTTTTTATGTTTTAAAGAGGCTGGACAAGACATTAAACTGCATTTAAGTGGTGTTCGACTCGATAGCCGAAAGGTTTTTTCGTACACCAAGTCCTAGAACCAGTTATTTTAAGCTTTTTTCTTTTGTCTTTCAATAAACATTTAAATATTTTTTTTATTGAACGATAAAAAGTTTTGTCTATGGACCTGGTGTACAAAGGAACCTTTCCGTTGTCGAGTGTACACCACATATAGTTATATAAATTTTTCTAAAATTTTTGAATGGTATTTACTCCTTATCGTTTTATTTGATAATAAAACTACACAAAAAGCATTATTTTTTATCCAAAAAATATACTGTTTTTGTTAAATTAACATTTTTTCAAATAAATTAAATTACTATTTTAAATTTGAAATGGATAAAGTAATCACTTATCATCAATCTAGGTATCTAGTTTTTAATTTAATAATTAATACTTTTTCTAAGAATTTCTAAGAACATTTTGGTCAGTTTTTTATTTTCAATTACTCCAAGTACGTTTTAAATAAAAAAGGTCTTTTTAAAACAAACAATTACCATTAGTTTACAATAATACCTTATAGTTTTTAATTTTTAGTGTTTTTTTTTTCATTATTTTTATTATTTTTAAACAAACAAACAAACACATTCGTTTTCTTTTAATAAAAAAATACGTTTATGAAACAAAAAATAAACTATTACTTAAACGAAAAAAAAACAACTAAACAATACTTAAATCAGGGTTGCCAAAACGCTAATGAAATGCTATGTCAACTGACCATATAACCGTTAGTTTGTTCTAAATAAAAATAGCAGCCCGAGTAATTTTTGTAAATTTTTTTGTATTGACAAACGGCATGTCTGTCACAAAAAGAAGCAATTATAAAGAAGCATTTTAACATAGCAACTGTTAAGAAGCAAGTCTTAAGTGATTTTCGTTTCGATAAACAGAGTTTTATAAAAAAAATTACTTCTACATTTGCTGAATAAATAAAAGTATATTTGTTATTTTATTTCGCTAAAATAAAATGATGAACAGATTCAGTTGTATTTGACACTATTTGGTTCTATACAAACTTGTTTCTACATGAAAATAGTTAACTCAAATTTAATAAGATAAAAACAAAGCAACTGTTAGACAAGCTGATGTTTTACTTTATGCTAACAGTGTTAAAGAATTTAACTTTATAAAAAATTCTCGTGTTTAAGCTTAAAATCAATGAAAAGATAATTTCTTATGAAATTTTTCAATTGCGTTAGTCGACTTGTAACATAATTTGAAAAAATAAAGTTACGAGTTTAGTTACTCTTTGGTTACTGTTTCGCGTGAGAAAGTAAATAGAAATAATGTAATATGAAAATTTATATTTATTCTAATTGTTTTCATAAGCTTAATGCATATGTTGATATATACTAAACGGAATTGTAAAGTTGTATTAAAAATATTACAACTTGTTTGGTTAAAATTGTCCTTTTGAAATTTGTTTTAGCATTAAAGCTTTTAACAGACTGTTAAAGGGGTTTTCACTACATGACAACTATTCTAATCAAATATGTTTGTTTTAAAAGAATAATGTAACATTCCTGGACAAGATATCAGACTGTATCTCGATGGTGTACGACTCCATGACCGAAAGGTTTTCTTGTTCACCAGGATCTTGAACTAAACTTTTGTCGTTTGACAAAAACTAATATTAAACTTTGATTTTACGATTTAAACTTTGTTAACTTTAAAATCTAACATAATTTTTGAAGTCACTTTTAGTACAAGCAAAACAAACTATTAGTAAAATTGTTTTTAAAAGTCTAATGTTATACAAGGTATTTTGTATTAGATAATAACCTTTAGCTTTAAAATCAAAACTCATTTTGACTATGAAAGCTGTATCACTTTTAAATTACTGTACCTATATGTAAAAACTAGTAAAGTTAAATTTGTTTTCGGTGAAAGTTAACTCAGAAATTATAAATTTCTTACATTTACCTCCTTAAGTTTTTCTTGAGTGCTGAAATTGTTTAATATAAAATAATAAGTATAAAATTTACTAATTACGTAAAATTAAATTAAACGAAATATAAAAATACAATCAAAAATTACAAAAAAGTACCAAAAAATTTTTGCACACTAACAACTTAAAAAAAAATTGAGTTTTTTCATAGTATTGATGTTTTTTCAAACAGCTTTCTATTTTTTATATTTTTACAATAAATAAGATATCAAAATGTCAATACACACTATGTACGTATGTAGTCCTCAAGGGCCTATGGTAGGAACTGCCTTTATTTGGGGGAAGTCACCTTTTTTGTGCTAAACGCTTTGAGCGTTTAGCTCTTACGGCATTTACAGAATTTACCTTACTCATTAGGTTTAACTAAGTAATTAATAAGTATGTAATAAAGTTAATATAAATAATTCCTTTAATGAAGTGAGTTTATTGAATATGTAATTTTAATGTAAATGAAAGTAATAGTGATAAAGCAGCCAATATATCAGTAGAATAAAACTGCGAATAAAAACACAACAAGTAAACACCAAATTCTACAAATTAAAATGCCTTAATAATGTTCTTAAAGTGTCTGAATGTTACAATCTTAAATACAAAATAGGTCTTACTAATAATACTAATAATAATACAGAGTCTTAATATATGTCGTGCTTCATGCACAACGATGGCTAAACTAAGCACAATATAATACGATAATGCAAATAAACATCAAAATCTTATAAAATGAAAATAATAAAAAAGTTCTTATAATCAATTCGTGTGCCTTTTGCACGGTCTTATGGCTTAACTGAGCACATTACAAAACAGTAATACAAATAAACATAAAGTTCTTATAAAATGACAATCATAACTAGTGATGTACCGGACTCACTATCCGGGTCCGGGTCCGGCCGGATATTGCCATTTTTGTCTGATATCCGGATCCGGCCGGATTCTAATTTGAAAAAAAAGTCCAGATCCGGTTCCGGCCGGATTCTAATTTGAAAAAAAAAGTCCGGGTCCGGTTCCGGCCGGATTCTAATTTGAAAAAAAATGTCCGAATCCGGGTCCGGCCGGACCCGGATCTAGTTAGTAAAAAAAAGCATACTAAAAAGTATTTTTTCATAATCAAACCCTGTGTAAATTAATAAGAGTCATTTTCGTCAGTTAAAATTAAACACCTACCGTGATTGGCTCATTTTGTACACGTGACTAATTTACATTTGTTTACATTTAAACTATGAAATAAACATTTCATGAAATGCAACTCTTCACATATGTTGTAAAATTGAAAACTTTGGAATGAATACTTGCATTGTTTATTGTTTAAAGTTGAGCTCACAGAATATTTACAGTTAATACGGTTGAATGTACGAGCCAATGAGAATCATATGACGAAATTTTTCAAAATAAATACTGATGTAACAAAACATCAGAACATGACAGACAGTTTATATGTAAGCAGTTAGTTAGTTCGGTGTGTAGTTTGAAGCAACAAAATATCTTGAACGTTTTTGTGAATGCTTATTGTAAGTAGTGTTTTGTTTTAAAAGTGAATATTTCAACAGGTGTTTAATTGTTTAAATATTTAAGCCAGGTTTATAGTTTAATAGTTTATTAAAAATTTTACAGTTTCTTGTTTACTAAAAGTTTTATTTAATTTTTAGTTTTTTGTTTTAAGTCTATTGATATAGATTAAAATAGCTTCCAGTTTTTAAAGTGTTACCAAAGTAATTAATAATTTTGTATATGCTAGTATTTCTTGTTGTGTTTTATATAAAAGATTCATCACTCAAAACTGTCGTGTCTGATTATAGAAAGTAGTCTCAGTTAGAATTTAGTATTTGTTAGATATTAATTAAATAAGGTAGGATTAAATAATTGGTAGTACTAATAAGTTAAGTGTACCACAATCAGTCCACAACTTTACTACCAAATTGTCAACCTTTGCTAGCTGTTCTACTGATTATTAGATTAAAGTAATTTTTTCAGTTTTTAAAAACCTCATTCTGACTCAGGCTTTTTTATACTCACTCTAGCTAGTTTTATTGACTTAAACAGTGGAAACCCAGCTAGTTTGAAAATTTTTGGGAATTTTAGAAAATCTTGGACTGCCTCAGGCTAGTTTAGTTTTTTATAAAAACTCAGGCTAGTTTTCTTTTAGATTTTGAATGAGTTTGAGCTGATCCAGTTTTCAATATTTTGTAATTTTCTAGTGTATTTTGTTCAAGAACTTGATTTCAGATTTTTATTGTAAATAACACCTAAATTTGTAAACCTTGTGGCTAGCTGTTCTACTTATTATTAGATTAAAATTTTATTTTTTTCAGTTTTTAAAAACCTCATTCTGACTCAGGCTAGTTTATTCTAGTGATGTACCGGACTCACTATCCGGGTCCGGGTCCGGCCGGATATTGCCATTTTTGTCTGATATCCGGATCTGGCCGGATTCTAATTTGAAAAAAAAGTCCGGATCCGGTTCCGGCCGGACTCTAATTTGAAAAAAAAGTCCGGTTCCGGCCGGATTCTAATTTGAAAAAAAAGTCCGGATCCGGTTCTGGCCGGATTCTAATTTGAAAAAAAAGTCCGGATCCGGGTCCGGTACATCACTAATCATAACAAAGTTCTTAAATTCAATCAGTGTCTTAAGTTATTAAAATTAGTGTGCTTTATGCACGATCTTATGGCTTAACTTAGCCAAAAACAAAAATATTTAACAACATAATCGAGCTGCGCGTAGTGCGCGAGCTAGAGGCTAATGAGCGCAATAATAAACATTGATAAAGTTTTATCTTGTGATTTGATAAAAAATCGTCTAACGCCCCTGGCGGTCATTTAAAAACAACAAAATATACATTTTGTAACACGTATATAGTTTTTATTTCTTTTAATACTGTTACGTTCATTGGTTAGGTATAATATTGTTTCAACTTATGACCTCGTATATATTTCTTTAATTTTGTTTTTTTTTAGTATTTTAAAGTTTACGATAGTTTATACTTCAAAATAAAATTGAACTTGATAGCCTTTTTTAAGAATTAAACAGTGAAAAGATAATTATACTCATTTAGCTAGTTGTTTTGTTATACTTTGAACTAAATTTTTAATTAGTGTAGGTTTTATTGAACTTAGTATGACCTATATCGACAAATTATTTTCAAGGTAAGTATTAAAATTCATTAATTTTTACTAATGGGGGACTATGTTTTGTAAAGAAAATATTAAAATACTTAGTTAACTAAACTTTAGATTTGTTAAAAATCATCTTAATTATTTAGTTCTAAATGCTAAATAGTAAAACATTAGACGGTATTGTAAAACAATGTTTAAAGACTTTTAAATATTTTAACGAACTAATGTTTCTAAAATACTTATAAAACTCGTTTTAAGCATACCTCAAAATTTTTTTTTAATTAAAAAAGAAGTTTGTGTAAGTACTAATTTTTTTTTTGTGGTCCTTTAAAATGTTTTTTTTATAACTTACGTTTACAAATGTTTCTTGTTTCAAACATTGTTGCATTGTTTTTTGTCATTTTAACATTCTTTTTTGATATTCATGTTGTTTTATTTACTATAAAGAAGACTAAAAATAAGCAAATTTTTGTAATCCTTAAAATACTCAAATAAAAACACTTTTTCAATTAAAAAGTTTTTCAAGATTAACAATGAGTTCTACAAACTTTATGGTAGTTATAAAAGTTTTTTTTTTTCAATTAATCTTTGAGTTCTTGCATAATGACAACTATAATTTCAAATAAAATAATATGCGATTTTAGATGTTTAAAACCGTGTTTTTGCTTTCATAGTCACTATTTTAAAAAAACATTTTATATGGAAATGAAACTTTTATATTAAATACTCTAAATTTTTCTATCTTGCAAGGATTAAAATGTATAACAATAAACAGTAAACTGACAAAATAAACACAAAGGTTTATGTTTCTGGAAGCAAAGGAAATATTGTGCATGTGCTTTATACAATGTGGTATTCAAACTCTTAAGCTAACCCAAGTGTCGATTTTAAAATGTTTAATGGAGGTACTTTTTGATTTTATGTTTTTTTTTACTTTTTGTAAGTTTTCTTGAAATTCAATTTTTTTTTTCAAAAATCTTTCTTTAAAATATCTTAAATTGTGCACAATGTATTTTGTGATAATTTACATATGTAAAAAAATCCAGCTAAAAGCTCTAAGGTCGCTTTTTTTGGTCTCATACAGTTTATATTGAGGAGGTTTTCAAAAGATTTAATACTGTAAAGGTGAAAACTTATTTAAATTATTTAAAATTTTGCAAATGGTATCTTTGTGGTACTTGCCTAATTTAAGCTAAAAATATAAATATTGTCGTATTTATAAACACCTTAATACGCAATGCAAAGAATGTTATCTCCTTAAAACAATCAAGCTTGTTTATTAATTCGCCAATTCGTTTACAAAAACTTCAGAGACTATTTATTGTTAGAGCTACTTTTAGATTAAATAATTTTTTTTTTAAATACTTTAATACTACACATGCCATGAGGTACAACAATTCTCGTATAATGTATAAACATAAGTACAAATTTTTAAGTTACCAGTGGATTTAAAAAAAATCGCTTGTTCCCAGTAGCTTGCATAAAAATTGTTTTACTTGGCTAAAACAACTTATTAAAATAATTTTAATGTTACATTGCATTGTGTTAGTTAAAAGGTACATTTGATTGTTTTAAATTTTATTGGTAACGACATTTAAAATGTTTTAAGAATAAAATTATTATAAAGTATTTACTTTTTGATCTAGTGTGCTCAGATTTTGTATTCACTTGTCTTTTAAAGATTTAAACTGCTTCGACTATTGAATATATAGAACTAAAAAAAATATATTGGAAAATACTGAAAGCTCCTAAAATTTAACTAAGTGTATTTTAAATATTGAGAAAAAATTTATATAAAACCTTTTCTAACAAATAAAATAATAGAAATGTAAAAAAAAAACAGTTAAGTTTAAAACAGACAAAGAAATGTTCAAAATTAACACAAACTAAATTAAAACAAACATAAGTACAAGCTTACGTAGTACGTATTTGAAACTAATAACTTTTGTAAATAAACATTTTATAAGTTTTAATGAATATAAAATAAGTTATTTTAAACAGGTTTTACTGAATAGCAATTTGAAATTGATTTCAATTTATTGACAATAATGTTAATTTAATTATTTGTGAGTTGTTTTATTTTTTTATAAAAACTCTATATGTTGTTAAATTTCGAGAATTAACAATTGCTAAGAAAATTAGAAAACTTTAGCAATCCAAATGTCACTTAGCAAGAAAAAATATTTCTAAAATGCATTTGTGAGTTCAAAAATGAGTTCAATCATGCTTTCAAATAGTAACACAAAAAGCTCTAATCATTTGCTCAATGCTCAGTTGAGCAAACATGAAAAGAAAATCACATCTGATACCAATTGTTTGAATTAACTTACAGGTTTTATTAAATTTCTTATAAGACTATTTATTTACTTAGTTAGTCAGACACTTTAGTACCTGGACTAACTACCATAAAACAATTCAAGTTTTTTCATAAGTGTTACAAAGCTTCAAAATTACAAAAGTGTATTTTAGGTATAATTTTTTCAACTTTAACAACTGTGTATCTTAAATATAACACATGAGCTTCATATAGCTATGAAAGTTTGTTTAATGAATAATGATGAAATATTTAAATAAACTAGATACAATTTTTTTTAAGTATATTTTTGTTTGTTAAGTTTGTTGTTTTATATACAATGCTGGTGAAATCCCAATGAATAAACTGTAAACAATAAACAATTTTTTGTTTTTAGACTACAAGTTTGCCACTTGGTCTTTTTAACCTTAAAAATGTATCAAAATTACAGTTAATAAATGATTTTTAACTCTATCTAAAAAAATCAATTTATCTCTGCTATAGTGTTTTTGGTAGGACAACAAATATACAATAATAAAGTTCATGAAAAAATTATAAAATTACTCTAACTGTTTTAGAAACCCTTTGAAAAACTAGGTAGTACACTCAACAATGAATTGTAAACAAAGATATGTTTTATTACATTAGTAAATTATTTGGTAATTACCTAGGATGATGTTACACCAATATCAAACTGAAACTATACTATATTCGATGTCTTTTTTAACCATAATTTTAGGCTAAAAATCAATGTTGTAAGCCTACTGTGTTAAATGTAAAAAGCTATTTTTTTCAAACAAGCTGTATAAATCTAGGTAAGAATTAAACTTGTTTATTATATAGTAAATTATTTAATCAATTTTATTTTACAATATCATTTTCAATATAGATTATTGTATTATATAATTGCTTTATATTGTAAAATTAAATCGATTAAATATTTAAGTTTTATTAGTTTGTGATAAATAAGTTAATTTTTATTTCTGTTTCTATAAAGTATAAATTTTTAGCCTAAAGTTATGGTTAAAAAAGACATCAGATATAATATAGTTCCAGTTTGATATTGGTGCGACATCATCCTAGGTCAGGGGTTGGCAAACTGCAGCCCACGGGCCAAATGCGACCCTCAAAGGCAAAATCTGCGGCCCTAGAGCTACTTTTTAGACAATTTTTTTTAATAAAACTTAAAAACAAACAATAAGGCTTTTAATTATGTAAATACTCTTTAAAGGTACTATTTCACTTCTTATTTTGTTATAATTTTGGTTTAAAATATTTTTTTATATTAAATAATATATATTTTTTTTAATAATTGTGGCCCTCTAGCAAATTTTCTCTGAGAAAATTGGCCCGCGAGTTACAAAATGCTGCCGACCCCTGTCCTAGGTAGTTACCAATATTTTTTTTTTAATAAACAAATTGTGAGTTTTGTTGTGCTTTTTTGTTAAAGGAAGCATCAATACCAATTCTACGATAGACATTGTGCAAGAGTCAAGCAAGCAAGTTACAGCATGTGTAATATTATCTACCTCTTAAACAGTTTAACACTTAAAAATTTAAAGCTGAAGCAACTAAAAAAATTATACAAGCAGTTTCAATCTGTGACAGGTTTCACTGAAGTGAACCCATAGCCACAAATTTTTAATGATTTAAAATTAAATTAATAATATACTTACGACACAAAATGCTAAACCATTATAAGTATAATTACTTAAAACAGTCTTTTTAATTTTGATATTTTCATATCCACTTAAATATCAAAAAATATTGAAAAGTTATCTGCGACATAAAACTAATTCAGTTATTTAATATTAGAATTTAGAATAAAGTGTATATAAAACCAAGAAAACAAAAAATAACATCCATAGTCCATCATTTTCATATATTGTTAAACTTTTTAAAAGTCCATTGCTTTAACAACTTGACTTTTGAAGGCTGTATTACCACAAAAATAGTCAAATAATTATGAAAGCTAATCTACCACCACTAAACAAATCACCCTTAACATAAAATTTTAATAAAAACACATCAGAACTATTTTAAAGTATTGTAAAAGTTTTAAAGCAAAAATTCTTAATCCATTAATAAAGTATTTTAAACAACCTAATTTTTAAAAATAATAAAATCTTGTAATTGTATAACTAAACAAAGCCTTTAATAGGAGATGTTTGCAAAACTACTTTAGTTACAAACCTTATATAAAAACAGTCAACCAACAATAAATACAAAGGCTAACTAGTACTATAATTAAAGATAGTAACCAGAATCACAAAAGTAGATTTAAAAACAGACAAAAACATCTGGCACAAAATTATTAAACTGGTTATGGAAATGAAAGCTGTGAACACAAAATGTAACTAGAAATAGTGATTACTATTATAAACCATTTCTGTGAACACAAAATGTAACTAGAAATGGTGATTACTATTATAAACCATAAATTAGAAAAACAAAAAAACAAAAAAACTTTTTGCAAATTTAGTTGTATTTTTTACATAATTAAATAAGCTAGTAACTTTTGAGATATAAGCAGTCAAAGTTAGAGCCTTCAATAAGTTTTTTTATGAGAGGCACAAACCAAAAGGACAAAACTGACTATTTCGCTAAAAATTTATCTCCTTCTTTCAATTTTTGAGCAATTGTTTTGAAACTTTTTCAGAGTAGCATTTAATAAATTTTAAACAACTTGAAGGAAACAGATTTTTTTAATTAGAAAAAAAATAATAAATAAGAAATAATGTACAAAAACTAATTTTTGTTCGTAAATGTTTTTGTGACTTTTTTCAAAAATCTGCTTACTATAATTTGTTTGTAGTATATATTTTTTATTTTATGGTTTACTATTGACAAAACAATGTTTCACTTCTATATTGGGTTATAGGAGATCATCTCTTCTCATAAGTCCTTTTCAATTGGAAACAAAACCTAATTTTGTTTATTTTTTTTTATAAAATTTAACATTTTATTTATTTATTTTTTTCCTTTAGAATTTTTTAAGTATTGCAAAGAACATTTTCTGAAAAATTGAGGTATTTATCTTAAAAAACGTAAAAGAAGATAGATTAAAAAAAAGTTTTTTTTTTATGATGTTTTAGTTTGTGCCTCCCAAAAGGAACCTGTTGCTGCCTTTGACTTTGACTTGCTATAACTCAAAAAATTTTTTGAGCTTTTGAAATCTTTAAAAAGCATCCTGTAGTATAATTAGAACTCTATAAAATAGGATCAAGTTGTGAAAAAAGTGATTTCCACCCCTATACCCTTAAAGTGTTTTAAAGATTTTTTATAACTTAAGCTGTTTCAGGATAGTTTTTTTTAACTCTGGATAGTTTTAAGATTTAAAAAAAATCTTAGAACAAATTTTTATAGATTGTAAAGCAGATATAGTTGCCCCATTTTGTTACTTTGAAACTAATTTTGTTGAAAGACTTGAATTTTATAAACTTTGAAGAAAAAAAAAAGTATTTTAAGGTTTTGAAAAAACTCAAGGTAACTCAGAACAGTTTAAGGTCATCCTTGACAGTTTTTTGGCTCAAAGAGGGGCAACTATGGCTGTGTCTTGCAAAAAACCTACAAAGTTGGAGTGAGCTCTTTGTGCATAAAATTCATATTTTAATTGTTGTAACAATGTTGCCCATTCATCAGGATTAAAAAATATTATATAACTAAATTGTTGTTAATCCAAAAATAGTTATGATATAAAAATGTTTTATCTGAAACAAAATTTTTCATGCAGACAATTATATTTTAAAAATGTAATATAAATACAACACAGCAGTATTTTATAAATATAAGAAATTATAAAAAATATTTATTTAAAATCATTTAGTATTTTCACATGTAACATTGATAAAGTTTATTTGTATATTAAGTATCTTATTTTACAAGAAATAATGAAAAGTCTGCTTAAAAACGTGCTCTTTTTGTATAACTTAAATACGGAAAACCATTTATTTAATAATTTGTAGTTATATAAAAGCATAACATTTTATTAATTTTAAAGATTAAGCTATAATTTTTTGTATGTTAGTATATTAAATAGTATTTTACAAAATAACTTTACTTTATATTTTATCTACATACAAGGTTTTCTTTACACTTGTGAATATTTAAAATTGATAACTGATTTGCCTTAAATTTTACAAATGGGTCCGGAGCTTTTTAAAAGCTGCGCACATAAAACCTGAAAGAAAAAATAAATTTTGTGCACTTCAGATTTTAAAGAGATTACTTTTAGTAAAGTCATAGAGGGGGCTCCACCTTGGTTTTTACATGTTTATCTTAATTTTTATACAATGCCTCCTATGCCCTTATACAAAAACTAAAACTACTAGTGTTGTGTTCTAAATGTTTTTTCTAATACAAAATATTATAAAACTCTACATTTAGTGTCAAAAATAATTATTGAAATTTGTTTAAATTTTCATTTTCAAAATATATTTAAATTTTTCACATCTCAGCAAATACTTTATGCATAGTGAATCTTTTTTGAGAACACTATAATGAACACTGAAAACAACTGATCATTTTAATATTCACAAAAGGCAAAGATTAAAATAAAATTTTATCTTAAAAAATAAGTTAATAATAGTTCAAATACAAAATTTTTGTTTACAATAAACTATCTGTTTTTTACTTGACAATAATTTTATGCTAGTTGAATCCGAATTTGAAATTTTTCTTGAGTTGTTGATGTTTGTTTAAACTAAGTTAGATGACAAACATTCAACAGAAAATAATTTAATCAGCTTGTTTGTTAGTTAATATTTATGTTGAAACCATGCCGACGCTGCCCGAAAGCAAAGACAAAAGAGAACTGAAACTGCAGTTCAACTTGCTGATGCTGGGAAGTTTGGTGGTCAAAACAGGCCTCGATGAAGATGAGTACGTGGCTGAAGAGGCGCAACCAATTGACAAGACTTACTTTTGCTTCACAAAACAAGAGATAAGCTTCAGCTTCAAACTGCGTCACAACAGTTAGTAGTTTTATAAAGTAGTTTTTTATTAAATTTAAATCAAGTTTAAGTTTACAATATGAAAAAATTAGGCAGCTAAACATTTTTTTTTGTAAAAATTTTACATCATTGTGTATAAAAATACTATGGTTTTATAAAGTTAAGTTATGTTTTACTGTTAATATATTTTGTAGATAGTAGTTACTGTATGAAAAATTAAGGTAGTTACACAAAGTTTTTTTGGCATGTTTACATAATTGCTTATAAATTTGTTATAGTTCTAATAAATAATAGAAAGAAGTAAACAAAAAACAAGTGCTCAAATAAAATAATAAAGTTATTAATAAGAAATTTAAGGTCATAAAGGGGTAGAAGATTATCTAAAAAAATATCATTAGCTTTTAGATGTAAGCTATAAGTTATGACTACAAACCAGTTTTTTATAGAATATAAAAACTTTTTTTAATTTGAGATATAGTAGTTTTTGTAAACCGTTACCAATACAAAGGAACAGATTGCAAGTTTTTCATTGTCAATACCCTCTGAAATTTAAAATATCACTAAAAATATATATTCTCCTTCTCTAAGTGAAAAACCTCAAATTTTTAGAAAATTTTATAGATTCTAACACTTAATAAAAGTAAAAAATAAAATACATATTTTGTAAGGATGCTAAGTTTAGCTGCAAATTTTTGTTTTCAAAGCTTTATAAATATTTATGATGTAAAGTATTTTTTTGTGTTTTTAGACTTAAATCATGTTATTGTTTATAATTTATTTTGTTCACATTATCATCAACCTTCGTTGTTGACTATTAAAGGGCATTTATGTAAGGCAATTTTTTCTATCTATTTATTTTGAATATTTTCAACTTATATTACAGTTGCTTTTTACCTTTTTTAATTAATAATGTAACTTGTTTTAAATCAAACAATTTAAAGTTCTCGACTTAAATGTCTTTAAGGAGATTTATATCCAATATTTATTTCAACAGTTTATTACAATCAAAACAATGTTTCACTCCTATACTTGCATATAGGAGATCCTCAGTTGTTGTAAATAGGTCTGAAAAAATTTTTTGAACAAAATAAATGGAAGTGAAACAAAAATAAAAACTAAAAACTAATGTTTTAAGAGCAAAAATAAATCTTAAATATACTAAATTTAAGTAAAAAAATTTTTTAGTTTATGTTACGCTTTTAAGAACTTTGTTGGTAAGATAGATAAAAAAAAAAAAAAATATAGTGCTATATACGTTAAAATAGTAAAACATGACTCAGATTGAAGTTAGTTGCCAGAAAAAACAAATAGAATACTAAACACAACATTTGCAATTGATAATGCTATAAATTGACTGTTTAAACTTAAAGATAAAAATTTCAAAGTTAGGTTTATGACGTAACTGTGTTGGCGCACAATTTGAATTAATATACTTTAGTTACAAAGTTAGAAAATTTTTGTTAAATTGCCTTATTGAATAAAGATTGTGTAATCAAAAGTTTTAATTTGGTATCGTGCTTTGGTGTAAATAAAAAAGGAAACAATTTTTACATGGGCGATAAAAACTCTTTACAATTACAAATAATTTAACTTACTAATCAGCGGGTGCTAGTTTAAGTTTTAAAGCAGAGCTTTTGGAAATGTGGACAGTTTGCAAATAGTTCGTACCTCTTATTTAAGTTGACTTTTTTCTTAGCATTGGCTATCTCTATTTTTTCTAAAATACAGGTTTTGCAGATGCTATGTATGCTTTTAATTTCCCCAATGTGGTGAAGGATGCTCCTTCACCACATTGATTATTTGATTATTTTTTTAATTAAGATTAGTTTTTGAGATCACAGAATCACAGAGTCATTAAGTTCCTTATGAAAAGGCCTAGTTAAAAAGACAAAAAAAATACTTATTCATTATATATTATATAATTATTATATATTATAAAAACAGTTTTTTTTTGTTTTTTTATTATAAAATTTTTATTTTTTAATTTTTTTAAATTCTGTTCCGACAGAAATAAGTAATAATTAAGCACTAGTAAAGATTATTTATTTAACTAAGAGCCTAATTCTAAATTATTATTACAAAACCTTTTATTTTTAATCGTTTAAATGGTATGTAAGCTAAAAAGTACTTCGCTGGCCGCATATTTTTGCTTTTAGGGCCCATGGGCCGCAGTTTGCCGACTGCTGTCTCAGATCAAGTTTGGACCATTCTATTCCAAATATCCGAGCAAAACATCAAGCATATTTTGTTATACTTCTCATGTTTCAGATCAAGTTTACACTGTCGAGCTTCCCAGCAACGGTCAGGTGATCTCCATGAAAATCAAGAAGTCGCACCAGTTCACCCGGGACGACCTCGAGCAGCACAACATGAAGTTCGGCTGGTGCGAGAAGTTCGACTACCTGCAGATAGAAATCACTCCCGAGCACGCGGAAGTCATCAGGAAGCAAATTGGGAGCATAAGGGGAGAGTCCACTTCGTGGTTCAATCCTGAGCTTATAGGTTTGAAATTTTTTTAATTTATTGAATGATTTTTAATAACAAATGAGTTTTTTAAATAAAAATTGATTTGTTGTTAAATGGAATTATTAAAACCGAGTTCAAAAAAAATTTTAAAGCTTTTATTCATAAACAAGTTTTTGTAAGATATCTTAAAGGTATTTTTATTAAACTTTTTTTTTCTGTTACAGAGTTCAAGGAGCGATACATACACGGGTTCTGCCCGCCCGGCTCAACTGACGATTTATTGAACAAAGTTCATTTGCTGAAGAACTACAGCAACGCCACGCACAAAACAAAGTTCCTCACCAACTACTACGAAACCGACGATGATCTTCAGCAGCTGGTAAGCTTTTTACGCATTACAAAATATATTTAACACTATTTTGAAACTTAAAATAACTGAAGCTCTTTATAACTTTTTTTTACATTGTTTGAAATAAAAAATAATTATATTAAGTATTTAGTATAAAACTAAGTTTATTTTTATAATTGTTAGCTAGTGTTAAATTTACTAATAGATTCAACTTTTCTTTGAAAAATGTTCATGTATTTTTATTATTTAATGAGGGTTTGTAATAAAAACCACAAACATATGTAGCTGACTATCAGTAAAATTAATTAAAAAAAAAAACTATACTATTTAAAAATTTTATGTTCAACCAGGGTTTCCAATCTCTTTTTCATAATCTTCACTAATCAAACAAACCTTAGAATTTCGAATTTGCAGTATAATGTTTATAAGCCTTTTTTCTTCTTAATTACAAAAATATCTATTGCAGTGTTCTTCACGGTTATTGAAATCTGTGCACTCAAAACTTTTTTTTTTTGTATTTTGTAAGTGAGAATAAGCTACCCACCTTATCTTTTATTGCCCCCTTATTGCTAAAATTTTCTAAATTGTCCCTTTGCTAGTTATTGCCCACCAACTCACTGAGATGTGAACGCCCCCTCAAGGAAACCCTATTTATTTATTAGTCTGTAACACTTAGTTTAAAAATGTATTTTGTAAAAAAAAAATTAGTATATGTGCTGCACTAAAGCACAAAATTTGTGTGATTTGTATCAATTAATAAATATACATTAGACAATAGACTTTACACAAACGATAACATAAATAAATTAATCAAAGAGTATTTTGGGTATTGAAATAGTTCTTAGTGCATCATAAAACAAAGGTGTAAAATCAATGGTGAGAAAATTTGCAAACTTTAACAAAAACTTGTTTTAACTGTTACTTATGTGTTCTAAAAATTGTTTTTAAATTACATTCAAAGTCACACATTATGTTTTATTTTGTTCTTAAAATAAAACTAAATTACAGTAAAAGTAGTAATTGTTTTATAAATAAAAAATTGTATAAAAATAATTTGTGCTAATATAGTACTATCTTTTTTCAATAAATTAAAAAAAATTCAACTTAATGAAATCTCAGGTTAAGTGTTTTTATTCCTGTATAAGTCCATAAAAGTCTTATGAAGTATAGTTTATGAAATTATAACATACAGTTTTGAGGTCTCACATCTTTTCTACAATATTAATATGTTGTAGTAAATAGTTTATATCAAAGTTCTTATATTGTTAATGTTGCTGATTTTGCAAGAATATTGTTCCATCTCTTTTGTGGAAAGTCTTATTTTTCAACAAAAGTTTTAAAAAGATGCACTTTATATATTAAAAAGAAAAATACTAAGCCTTTGGTATTATATACAATTAAATACTGCTGAAGCTTTGAATTTGCTGTCAAACTACCAATAACATTTGCCACTTAACTGACCATCAACAATATTTCACACGACATTGTGGGACCTTGTCAGTAGTCATGACAAACCATGAATAGTTGCAACTGATGTAGTATAATTGTATTAAACATTATTTTTAATCACAGTTTACAGAGACTCTGCTGAGGAAGAAGCCTGACAAAAGCAAAGACAAAGCGCTCATTCTTGCTAAAAAATGCGATATGTACCAAAAACCAAACGTGAGTGTGATATTTTCAAACTTTATTTTAACGTATTTAGTATTTTACTTTTTTTTTTCTCACTTTAATTTGTTGGTTGTTGTTTTTACACAGTTTTTACAGATACTGACTTCAAATCAAAAAGCCGTGAATTCGAACAAAAAATCTGACATAACACTATCAACAGGACTTGAAAGAGTGAGAATGTTTATGTTTTATGATAAAAAAGAAATGTAAAGTCGTTACAGATTAAATTTATTTCAATATGTTTATAAAACAGGGTTGCCACAAAATCTGGAGTCCTGGAAAAACCTGGATTTGACAATTTAGACTGTAAAAACTTTGAATTTTGAACTTAAACCACTAAAACCCTGGAACAATTTTTACTTGTTAAGTAACAAAATTTTGGTTTGACACAAAAATATATCATACAAATATTTTTTTTGTCATCATCAATTTATTTATTTATTCATTAAAAAACACATTTTAAATAGCTTTACTGTTGTTTCAATGTTGTTATACTACTTAAAACAGTTTTTTACCGTTAACTTAGCTTTAAACTGAAAATAGACTCAAAAACGTGTACTTTTAGAATCGTGGAGTAATTTTTTTTAAATCCAGTGGGAAACCTGATAAAACCTGCCAAAGTTGTTTTCAGAATTTTAAAACTTTCAAGCGTATTTCAAAGAAAAGCTTTTTTATGTTAAAATAAATCAATCAAGAAAATACGCTAGATAGCTTAAGAACTTACGTAATTTAAATACATTAATTTATTTTAATATTATACTTTTATATGACAAAAGCAATGAATTTACAGAAAAACACCAATGGTAAAAGACCGGTCGCAATAAAAGGGGTTGGTTGATATGTATTTTTTTTGAATAGTTATTTTTTTGCCTATAATAAATTAACGAGTGCAAGTTATACACAAACATTTGAAAAGTATGTTAGTAAAAAAATAATACAATTTTCTGTAAATAGTTATAGAAACTTTCTGTAAAATATAAAATATTTATAAAAGTACTAAAACTTATATACGAATTAAGATTTCAAACAATTGTATATAAATAATCAAATACAAGGTTAGTAATTAAGATAGAAAATTAATAAAATTTAGTCTCCAAAACTAAGTTTGGTTATTATTATTACTCATCACTATAAAATTTGAATACAATGTTCTCTTTTTCTTGTTTTGTATTCAGGATGTTTTCGAACAGGCGAGAGACCCGATCAAAGAAGAGAGAGAAGATCCTGTCAAGAAGGAAGTTCCTGCGAAAACGGAAGAGAGACCTGTGAAAGAGGCAAACAAGCGACCTTCGAGCAAGTACCTTCTCGATCCTTCGAAAAGGGAGCAAGTTTTGGTAAGCTGAAGTATTTGAATTTAGGTATTAATTAGTATTTTTGCTCTGTGGATAGAATATAAAATATCAGAATTTGCTGATATCTATTGTAAGGTTGGGGAGCGAAAAGTTGATTTGAACGTTAAAAAACTGGATGTTTTTTTATTTGTAATCAAAAGTTTGTATAGCTGTATATAAAAACAAATCAAATAAAATTTAACCATGGCTGCGGTTATCTAAGAGTACCTCCGCTTAATTGATTACTTTTTAAACTTCGGCTGTTTATAGCTTAATAAAAAAGAGAGCTAAAAAAGAAACTACTCCGTGTTGTTGTAAGATAGATTTTTTTAAATAGTGTAACGGAACTTTTGTTGATAGTAACTTTTCTCTTTTTTATATCTACTGTACATTTAGTACTGTACCTATTTAAAGTTTTATTAGTATCTTTTTTATAGGGAAATTATGATAAGATATGATTTATTAAAACCAGCTTTGTATATCATTACTGGAAATTAAACGTGAAGATAACATATTTTTTAAAAGTTTTGTGAAAAAGTTAATTAAAATTAAAATATTTTTGTTTTGCTGTAGTATGTTTGTTATAAAACTTTTATATTTTTTAAGTGTTTTAGTAAATTTAAATCAGATAAAACATTATGCTTGAAACAATTTATTATTTTTAATAAAATTTTGTACTGAAAACAGAAAATAGCCGGTGATGAAAGACACAATAAAAATATTCACGTTAGTTTGCTTCTATTTATGATATTATTTAAGAAAATAGTTTACTCAACTATAAAGTTGTTTTTTTAATTAGAAGAAAAAATTGTCATTTGTTAAATTAATGTTAGCATCTTATAACAAATTGATAGTAAGTTTTGGCAATAATAATAAAATAGTAAAAAAAAGATTAAAATGTTCACAACAAAATAATTGTCACAGCTTCTTAGAAGTGACATGTTTACAACAAAATAGTTGTCACAGCTTATTAGAAGTGACATGTTTACAACAAAATAATTGTCACAGCTTATTAGAAGTGACGTGCTGCACATGCAAGGATTGTCACCATTATGCCAATGCTGCTTGAAACAGCCGCGACTTCTAAAAAAGTCCGACTCTGAGGGGTTGAAGTGCATGGCCAACGACAGGATTGGCGAGAGGGTGGGATTTTATTGATATTATTTCAACTTTATTTAATACATTTGTAAATTACTAAAATAATAAAATGAAACCATTAAAAAATGCCTGCCTGAATTCTTACATAACTAATTTTTATTCAAGTAGTTTTTTACAAAAAAAAAATAATTAAAAAAGTAAGTGACAATAATACCAATAAAAGCGTAAACTATTAGTTTGCATTCACAGGTGTTCGGGTGCAACAAGGTAGCAGAAAAAGCTTTTTCCTGCAATTCCTCAACTCTTCATCCGAAGCTCATGCTTTGCAAAGAACACATGTTAGTTTACATATTTGTAAACTAAATTTTTGCTTTCACAAGTTAGTTGTAATTGATGGTAATGTTTTAAGCTGAGAAGTAGTTGAAACAATAAGTAGCTAGCTATTATCAATTTGATTTAACATCAGTGGTCAGCATCCAAAATATATCTCTGTTTTTTTTATAAAAACTACTTGTGCAAATCAAATACAAATGGGTTTTTGATAATGAACAAGTTGAAAAATGCTCCTAGTTTATTTTAAGTACACATCTGTGATCACTGAATAATTATATTATTACGTTTTTGATTCTATAGAGTATTAAAAAGATTTTTTTTCTAATCAAACGGTACGCTATTTTTTTTTTGCTGAAAACAATTTACACGACCTGCAAACTAAGAATATTGCCAATCCAAATTGCATCATATTTTTTGAACTACTAATTTTTTGTTTTACAAGTTTTGTTGCTTTTAAACGCTTGCTGTGGTTAAGGGTTTTTGTAAAAATAGTAAGTTTCAGCATTAGAGTATGTGATCAATAGCTTGTAGCATGGAGGTAGCTTAAATTAATCTAAATAAAAAAAAAGCACATGGATTTATATATATCTGTTATTACTGTTATATATTTATATGCTGTTAAAGCAATATTAATGATCAAAAAATCTTTTTAAGTTGAAAGAACAAACCCCTAGTGTTAATTTTAGAATGGTAGCAGATTTTTCCAAGATACGTTTTTGGCTTGTACTGTATTGAATTTGTTTAACTTTTTTTTTAAATGAAAATAAACATTTCTTTTAATATTAATATTGATAAAACTATCAAAATCTATTGAGAGCTATTCAAGCTTGGCAGTTGTAAAAACTTTTGTTACGCTTACTAAGTTCTGCAAAATTTTATTTTATCTATAAAGAATATTTTAGAAATATTTGTTTTTAAAATTTTCAAAACTCAACACTTAAATTTATTTTATTATTTAAGTGAAAATTTATTTAATTAGTGTAATATTCGTAAACTTAAAGTTGTTTTGAAAATTATAAAACTAAATATACTACCATTTTTTTGTGTGTGGGCAAGTTAAGACAAAAGTATCATTTACACTTGTCAAAACTTAAAAACAAAAGTTTTTACACTAGAACAATTTATAAAGAACTTGAATTAAAATAAATTAATATAAAGAACAGTTTTTAGTAAAATTGGTTTTATAGCTACTTAATTTCCAGATATCTCACAACTTATCAAGTACGAATGATAAAAATCGTCATATTGCTTTTTATTATGAACTAAAAAATAAACTCCTTTTTTTAGGGCAAAATAAGCAATAATCTACTTTTTATAGTTAAAATTCAAGTTTTGAGTTACTTTAAAATAAAAAAAACGTTTTACTGAAAAAGCAAATAAAGCACGAATAAAAAAGTAAAGTATAAAATAAGCTCAATCAAAAAGTTGAATTATTATGATAATTTACAACATTAAAATTATAAAAAACTACAAAATCATTCTTTATGTTTTATTTTTTTAAGTTTTTAGTAAATCGTTCTAATTTTAGATGAATAAAATTTTCACTTTTTATAATTAAACATAGTTTCCCAGTTTGGGTAGGAGTCTAATATGCACTAAGGGACACTTTTGCATAAAGGGTCTTTTTTGTACGAAGAAACTTTTACACGACGTCAATTTTGCATGAGGGGTTATTTTTGTACAAAGACACTTTTGAACGAAAGGTTAATTTTACACCGGTTGAAAAAAATTGATTTATTTTACTTAATTTTTTTACTATCACTATTAACCCTAACTCTCGGTCAGTTTTTGTTTTCTATGATCTATTTTACTTCTTGTTTATTTTTTGATTAATAATTTTTATTAGTTTTTTTTTTACTTTTTTTTCTATCACTGTTACCCCTAAACCTTACCCTCGATCGGTAACTGTTTTTTTTTTTTTTTGTATTTAGTTTATTTTTTCTTATTTATTTTTACTATCACTCTTACCCCTTACCCTCGATGGTAACTTTTTGTTTGTTTTTTATTTATTTAATTTTTAATTTTCTTTTATTTTTTAAAACTTTTTACTCTCGTGCAAAAATGACCCTTAGTGCAAAAGTGTCTTCGTGCATATTTGACCCGTTCCCTCCCAATTCACCTGGTAATGTTAATTCGTTGGTGTTTTTATACCCAGTCTCATATTTTCGTTTTTTTTGTTTTCCAAATCTACCCTAAGCAAGTTATTTGCATGAAACACAAGGATTAATTTTTTTTTTTTAATACTTTTTAAAATAATATTTCTGCTTCATAAGTATTTTCTAAACTTGAGGCTCATGAGGTTTTATAGGGTTAGTGTAGTTTATATTAAACGTTTATATGAAAATAACTAGAGAAATAAAATTAGAGAAACCTTACTGGAGATTAAGATAACGTACATATAAATTTGTAAGGACACAAAAACAGTTTGAAGTATTAAAAGTTTTTTTTAGGATTTTTTTATATAAAAAAGTTAATAGATTTTAGTTTTTTTTTTAAAGCAAATAGCTATATCTTCCTCTTTTTAGATAAATTCACATATTAATCATACTGAAAAAGAATTCATACTAAATTTTAATATTATCAACTATGTTTATGAGCAGTCTTTCTAGTTTGTTATAAGCTTCAAACAAAAAACTAGTTTGTTTTTTTATTAAATTTATATTTGTAACAAATGTATATTTGTAACAAATGTATATTTGTACACACATGTTTTGTAATTAGAAATGGTGTTAAAAATTACAATGAACTTTTATCAAAGGTTATTTATCGTATATGACTTGAATTAGTAGTTTTTTTTGTTTCAATTTAAACTAGGACTTTCAAGCTGACAAAATCTTCTAATAAGATTGCAGCTGAATTTATAATTAATTTCCGCTGTCATTCTTTATTTACAAATATATCCTTGAGAGCCACATAAATGCTTGATTTTGAATATGTTTTTCGGATGTATTTTTATTGCCCTGATCATTTTTTGTCCTAAAACACAATTAAAAAAAAAGGCTTTAAAGTATAGGACACATATTGACTAGATTTGGGAATCTTAAGCTTGATTCAAATTTTGAATCTTAAACAAGGTGTTCTTGGTTTTGTGCTTTGAAATTTTTCAAGGGCAAAGTTTTTCAAAATCTAGCCCGCCTAATAAAACGTTGCTCACCCAATATAAACCAAGTTTTTCTACTAACAAGTAGAAAAAAGTATTAAGTTCACAGTTTTTTGATCGTAGTGAAAAAAATACATAGACGATAACAATTAATTAGGTACAATCATTCTTTTTATAAAAAAGAAGTTTTTACTGATATAATTCAAAGTCAACTAAAGTCCTACATCACGGTACTTTTTTATACTACTTACAGATTTTTTTGAATTTTTATAAA
This sequence comes from Thalia democratica, assembly GCF_965202585.1. NCBI lineage: Eukaryota > Metazoa > Chordata > Thaliacea > Salpida > Salpidae > Thalia > Thalia democratica. The sequence goes on along the minus strand of NC_139173.1, from coordinate 7,755,822 downwards.
TGTTTTGAAAATTTATTAAAAATGTGAAAAAAATTGGACTGTCTCGATAAGAGATGCCGACATGGTGTCTAATGTAACCAATCTATGTATTAAGGGTAATTAAATGGGGATAGATATTTTTAGATAAGATAAATTCATCTAAGATACTTAAAAGTCAACAAAAGTTTATTTACAAATATAAAATAGTCACACGACACACTAACTAAAACTACAATTGAACATAAGTAACAAGAGTATCTTAAACTAAAGAAAACAAAGTATTTCAGACTTAAACTTAAACATTTTATAATACGACATTTCGAGCTTTACCAAACACCTGATACTGCTACTGCAAGTAAATGCAAGTAAAATTCCGTTTTATAAGCACTGAAATAAATGTAACTCCGTTAAGTAAACAATATTGTTTATTGTTTTAGAAAATTGTTTTAAGAGTTATAAAAATTGTTTTGGAAAAGCTTGTTCTGAAAGTAATGAAAAATGTTTTGGAAAAGCTTTTATTGTTACAAAAAATTCCATATTTATTCACAAGCTTTAAAGTACTAAAATGAAATGTTAGTTTCATTACAGGACACTTACAAAATAATCAGTCAATAATCTATAAGTTTCTTAATGACAATTTTAGTAGCTTTTTTGATAAATAATTGGACAGCTTATATTGATTATATAAGAACTTTAATGGTAAAGTTCTGTTAAAAAACTGGTTCAATTATTCACAAAACACTCTTAAATGAACTTTTGATTATTGAAAAACATTTTCAATAATATTTATTCAAAGAGCAAGAAGTTCTGTTTGAATAAATATAGGTAAAATGTTTTCAATAAACAAAGATCTTTTAAGAGTTTTTAAGTAGAATTGAGAGTCATATAATTTTAACCTTGAATAGTTTTTCTACTCTTTATTTTCCAAAGTTTATTCTGTAAAATATGTTTTTCTAAGACGGAGTACTCTGAAATTGCACATATCCAAAAATCTAAAAGCTTCTTCCCTTTGAAACTCAATTTTAATTTTTTATTTTCAGATAGTTGCAGCAATTCATTTTCTGTATCTGTAGGAAGATTCACTTTTTCTGAAGCAGTATCACACATAAAGGATTCAAAATCCATAAATTTCCGATGCGAACATCTTCAGGAAAATAATGTTGAAACTTTTTAGACAAAAGATCAAGGTTGTTGTATATTTCGTCAGAGAAGTTGAATTATATGCATTTTTCATGGGCCTCATCAAACCGGTGAAACATTGCAAAATTACCATTGCTAACCTTTTTCTTCCAAAAGTTAATTCTATTTTTAAACGCCTCAATCTTGTCTGTCATGACAAAAATGGAATTTTGCTTTCCTTGCTTAAGTTCAAAGCGTTCAATTCTTCAAAAATATCGGTGAGATAAGCTAGCCTGGCCAAAAAAAACATCATCTTCGAAGAACTTCACTAATTCTAGGCCTTCATCTTTAAGAAAGGTGAACCTGCGTCTTTAGTTCAACGAGACGAACTATTTCAAATTCAATTTCTGTTAAAATTTTATAGGACTGGCCAGATTTTTTTTTAAATTAAAGTAGCATTTTTTAAGTAAAAAAATAAGCTTTTATACATATTAAATTTTAAATCAAGCTAATAGACATCTTTTTAAACATTTTTACAGCATTTGAAACAATATAATATACCAGAAATAAGTTTCTGATAAAGATTTTTTATTTAGTTTTATTGTGTAAAAATTTAGAATTTGTTTTGATTGCTCCTACATTAATGCTTTAGTTATAATACCAGTATTTTCATGACTTCACTAAAAATAGAAATTCAAAAAATTTGGGCAACCAGAACACCTATTAATAATAAATACATATTAAAAGTCCTACCGCTAGATACACAGGAAGCAGATTAATGAATGCTATAATTATATATATAATTATAGCATTCATATTATATATATATAATTATAAATGTTTTCCATTTTATGTGTTCCATTTTTTTGAAATTTTATGATTTATGTTTTTTTTTCTTTCAAATTTCTTTTTTAAATTTCGAAAGTCTTCGCGGAACCCCATTTCAGAAGCACTGGTATAATATATAGTTTCAATCTAACAAATCTATTATATGTTTTGATTTTTGAAAACTAATAAAAAGATCAAAAGATCTCAACTTCAAGAGGAGATATTATATTAATTAAATTCTTTTATGATAATTTAAAGCAGACTCAGTTTCGGTTAAAGACCTCAAAGCAGACTATTAAATAAGCACTGAAGAGGTCTCTAACAAATCTATTATAACTTAATTTTGGTGAATCGTACTTCTTGTTACCTGGACAACCGAAATTTTTATTACGTTAATTATAAGTTCAAATGTAGAAAACAATAAATCTGAAGAATTTTATGTTCGTTTGTTTGTAGTTTTTGTTTGTCATGTTTTATTTTTAATCCAACTATGCGCGAGAATGTCGGGCTAACCAAAAAATTTGTTGCCATATTTGGAAAGCAAAACTAGCCACAAAAAATGTTCCGAAAAACGTCCAAATTCCACACTCTGCCGGTGAAAGAGCTTGTGAAAGGCACTCCGTACAAAGAAGGCGATCTTGTGTTTGCCAAGAACAAGAAGGCCAAGGTGTACTGGCCTGCCAAGGTGATAGAGGTGCAGCAGAAGTCGTGCCGGATCCAGTTCTTCGCCACCAAGGAGGTGGAGAAGCTGCCGGTGAAGAAGATATTCCCCTACGAGGAGAACAAGCAGCGGGTGAAGAACCACGAGGCGGAGAGCTTGTTCTACCAGGCGTGGCGGGACATCAAGGTGGAGGCCGAAAGCGAGATTAAGATGAACAGGGAAGCCCCTAAGGTGAAAAAGACAAAGTGGCGGGAAAAAAGGAGGGAGAAGAGCCCGGAAACAAACTGGGAAACGACGACTTTTAACAAGTCGGATTCTGATTCGTCGAGCGAGGTGGTACAAAGAAAAAAGGTAAAGAAAAAAAAGTGCAGCAAGAGAAAGACTAAAGATGAAGACAGTTCGGAGTCGAATTACTCGGCGATAGTGCACTTCACACGTGACAGCGAGATGGACAAGCCGTGCGTGTCGGGGTACGAGGAGAAGAGAAACTACGAGGAAAACAGGGAAAAGATTCATCACAAGGCGGGTCATCACGAAAAACGCGGGAAAGAAAGAAGCGGGAAGAAAAAGGCGGGAAGCAGCAGCAGAAAGCATTGCCATCACGGAAAAAGCAGCAAAAAAAGACATCATTGAGTAACAAACACATAAACCTCTGTATTAGCTGAATGAAATGAAAGTTCTGTTCTACTGTCAAAAATTTTGTTATTGAATAAAATTAGCTTACTGGAAGTGGTCGTGTTTTTGTGTAGTTGATAAAATAGTTAAAAAATAAAATAGCTTATTTGAAGAGTTTCTTACACATTAAACAAACAGAGACCGGATGGCGAGGCATGAAAACTGCCCGGGATGCGGAATGTTTTGCACGGGTGGAACGTTCATGCTGTGCAAAGCCTGGGAAGACGTTCCACACAGATTTCACAGGTTTGTTTGTTTCTATTTAAGTTTCTTTGAAAAAATCAAAAAAAAAAATAGTCATATACATATGCCATTGTGTACCAACTAGATACTAGTTTTAGATTTATATTTAGATAAATAAGTGGAAATTTTTAGAGATTATTTAAAAACTTAACACAGTTCACAAAAAAAAGATCAATACTACCTAATCATATTTAATTGATTTTTAAGTACATGTTCACACCGATTACAAACAAAATCTAATTAAGCTTCACGCTTTCACCTAACATCTTTATATTGTGCCACAGGGATTGCGCGGCCAACTACCAACGGATGGACTGCCTGCACTGCGGGGTGGACGAAGAGGAAGTTTTGGTGGAAGTTTTCATGAGACCGGGACACGACGCGGACCTGGCCTTTCTGGCAAACGGGTACCCGACCAAACAGGCCTACCTGTTGAGGGGGCACCGGAAATTGTCAGTTTTTTATTGATTTTATGTTCAAATAATCAGAAAACTGTTTTGTATTTATAGAAATAAAATTTTGTCAAAATTAGGCGTGTGTTCATGTAATGCGTAAAATTTTTTTAGTGTTTCCTTTAAAAAAAAATTAAACAACGAAAACTGTTATTTCTACTTTTATATGGTTTTAAAAGATAACTAATATGTGGTAATTCAGTTAAAACACTTCTCTTGAAATCAAATGTAAAACTTTAATTGAAATCAACAATCACGTAAATGGTAGTTGTTGAGAGATCGCCACACTTTCAGGCCGGTTTGAAATTTTTCAGGTTATTTAAAAAAACTCAGGCTTATTTTTAAATTTTTTCAAATTCAGGTTAATTGGAGTTTTCCTTAGATCTCTGGTATTTTTTTCTTTAAAAACAAGCAGCCCTTTTGTTATTTTCAAAAAAATACAATCTAATTAACTTTATCATACACAATGTACATATATAATATGTATAACACCGTTTTTTATATAAACTTTTCATTAGAAATTTAATTAAAAAAGATTAAAACTACACAAAATAATTTAAAAATTGCTTTCATCTGAGAGAGAGAGTAAAGTATATTGATAAATTTTACAGCATACAAGCGCCATTAAAAGTTTTAACGCCGGACGTCGCCTACTACAAGAAATCGTGGAGTGAATTCCAGCTGGCGGAAGGAATAGTGGAAGCTTGTAAGAAAAGCAAAAAACTAAAATTCGACCTCTCAAAACTTCCTCATGGCCAGGATCGAGAGCAGATTTATAAAGCGTTTCAAGCCATGTTGGTTTTCAGTTAATTAAATTTTAAATAAGTACAAGTTAATAAAGTTTGCTAAAAAAGCATTTAAGTGAAATTTAGATGATTTGGTTTTTTATCTGAAACTTGATTATTTCGAGAAGAGAAGTAACTTCATTGTTATTTTAGTGATAACTACCCAAGCCCGACGAGAATTGAGAAGATCCGAAATTTTTTCAACGCAGAAAGGAAACTTGTCAATATGGTGGAAGAAAACAATATTGAAGGAGTTAGCAATAAATATAAATTATACAAGCTTTAAATTTTCATACAACTAAGGATATATTTTTGATTTTAAATATTACAATTTTGTAAATACTTGAGTAAGTTGGATTGAAACAAAGTTTACACAAAAAAAAACTTTAAAAAGGATGATTGAGCCGCTATTGTAGAATTAATATAATACACAATTATAGTGTATCAGTTTTAAATTTTACTACAACTTCTAGTCTAAAAGAGTATTAGAAAACTGTAAAAAAGATTTTCTAATACTGTTTAAAATATAGTTTATTTCAATAATTTAAACTAGTTTTATCCCGTTACAGAAATGTTAAAGGGGAGTAATAGGGATTAGTAAAGTAGATTAGTACAACAATCAAAACAACACTTATATTTTATTTACATAAACTAAACAACACAAAGATACAATTACATTACTCTATACGAGAACTAAAGTTAAACACACATGAAAACATTAGTTCTTAAATCGAACGTGTTTAAAATTCACCTTAACTTAAAGCACACTAATAACTGCCGAATGCTCTGCAGAAACTGCTACTGCGAGTAAATGCAAGTAAAATTCCGTTTTATAAGCACTGAAACAAATGTAACTCCTAAGAAGAAAATCCTAACAATAAAAAATGTTTTTGTTTTTTCAATACTGGAAGCACGTCACGAAATCTGCGTAAAACAGTTTACAACATCCGCTTTTAAATAAATTTGGAAAAGCTTGTTTTGAGAATAATGAAAAATGTTTTGGAAAAGCTTTTATTGTTACAAAAAATTCCATATTTATTCACGAGCTTTAAAATACTAAAATGAAATGTTAGTTTCATTACAGTTTGATAGAAATGAGAAGATGAACATTTTGTTACATAAAATCTAGTTTGGATTGTGTTTTATCATTTTCATACAAGTTTTCAAATGAATCATATTTAGTAACAAGTTTATAAAAGTATTTTCAAAATGAAATAAATGTTTTTTTCGATTAAAATACATTAAAAAAGTAATTTAAAAGGGAAAATTAATTATTCCTACTGCAACGACTGAAAAACTCAAAATAAAATATATAATCAAAGAGTAGTTAAATAATATTTGAAAAAAAAGTTTATGAGCAGTTATAACTATTATCAAGTCAACTCACCTTAAGCTATTGCACTTTTCACCTGTGCACAGTACTGCATTGAGATTTTACTGTGCACAATAAATTTAGTAAGGGGAAAAAACAATACTTAAAAGATGTTTTTACGAAAACATTTTTAGTAGACCATTAACTTTCGAATTTTATCCTTAATAAGCTTATGGTTTATGTAGACTTATTTTGTACAGGGTTCGTAAGCGTCAGGCTAAATAAGTTTTTTTTTTGGAAAGTTGGCAAAATGTCAGTTTAACTTCTTAAAATTTTAAGAATATTTTTTAAGTACATTAATAATTTGTGAACTTGTTTCAAAATAAGTCAGTACTGTCAGTACATTTGCTTGAAAATTTCACAGTTTCTAATTTTTTTTTGCATTGAGTAGATATTATAACTTCCTTACCATAAATTTAATTTTCAAATAACGCATTCAAGGATTTCTTGCAAATATGTCGGTGATAATGTTTTTAATTTAGTTTATAATTTAGAGGAAATATCATAAAGTGGGTGTATCAGTTTTGCTGTAATTAAAATTATTAAAAAAAGTTAAGAATAGGTAAACTAGCACTCTGAAAAAAAAGTTCAATATGTCTGTAGTTAGCAATTCAGTTCCAGAACTAAAAGTTTTATTATTATTTCAAGGGTCATTTCTAGTCAAATACATATTTTGATATATAAAAATATAAAATGTGCTAAAAATTTAAGTTATTAGTAGGCTACGAAGTTAGAGGAACTAATTAACAGTTGTTTCATTTGGTTATAAGCCCAACTGGGTGCCAACAAAAAAAAAAGTGAAAAATGTCATTATAAGTCGGTCAATTCCAGTTTCAGTTTTGCTTACGAATCCTGAATATGTCAAATATAAATACTTTAAAATTCTTAGAAATAAATTTTTGAAACAAGTTTGAGATTATTTTTTGTTTTGAATAGATATCATTAAGTTTCTTACCAGTGATGTATACTTTTCAATTGACGCGTTCAAGAATTATTTGCAAAGAGGTGAGTATATTTATAATTCAGAGGGAGTATCATAAAGTGAGTGTATCAGAGTTGATGTAGTAAAAATTATTTAAGAAATTTTGAAAGAAATGAGCTCTCACTCTGAAAAAGAAGGTAATTTTTTCTTTATGAGTATCATTACAATTCAAGTTCCGATTTTTTTAAAATTATATTTTCAAAAGGTTATATCTAATTAAATTATAAGAACTCAAAAAATAGTAATACGTAATAGGATACAAAGCTACAACTAATCTAGTAAGTTCGTCACTTCATCTGATTAAAAACCCAATAAAAGTAAGGGAAATGTCAGTTTAAATCGAGGAATGACAGTCTAAAATTGCAAAATTTGCGTACGAACCTGGTATTGTTCGCAGTAAAGAGGGCTTTCTGTTAACTACATACTTTTTTGCACTGGGAAGGTAATACTCAAGTTATCTTTTCCTTAGTACTAGTACAAATAATTTAACAAATGTATTTATAGTATCACGACAAAAGCCAAAATAGTTATCTATTGAATAGAAAATTATGTATGCTACAATTCTAACAAGTATAAGTAAATAAAATTTTCTTAGCTAAAAAAGTAAACTAGGTATAACGAAAAGAGTTCTTTTTACCAAAGCAGCTATCTAAACAGTGTCATGCAGTTCAGTGCTCTTTAATTTTTTCTAAAGACTTGAGTTTTATTTTCTTCATACGTAAAATCCTTTTGTCGGATAGTTTTTATACTGACTTACAATCGCCCAGTCCATTTTACTTTTCTGTATTTCATAAGATTCTTGTGTCTTCTTTCTGTTAGATGCTGCACGCGCTACAAATCTAAGGGGCTTTTTGTGTCTAAATGGTTAGCCATCTGTCACTAAAATTCTACAATGTTTTTTGTTCTGAGACCTAGTAGCTTAAGTTTTATAGATTTTCAAAAAAGTTGTGCTTAAAGATTATTGTTCCTTGAATACTGGCACTGAAAAATATTACAGGAAGTCTGTTAGTAAATAATGGAATAATTTCTCTTAACTGCTCTTTTTTAAATAAGCCAGTAACTTTGTTACTAACAGTCTTTTACAAGCTGAGTTTCCCTTATGACCCACAACACCCAACAATAGTATACAATAAAAAACCGCATGTTCAGAAATTAGTATTAATTCGTTTTAATCTTTACTTAAAATCGGGTCAATATTGTCATTTCTTTGCGACAAGCTTACCCAAAAAAAAATTGAGAAGCTATTCCTATAGCTTAATGGTAAAAAAAGTAAAATAATAACTTAGACAAAGAAAAACTCTAATATAGTACAGTTAGTGACTAATATGTTGTTTTATTAACAAAGTTACCTAATTTCATAGCTATACAATTGATATGTTCAATAAAAACTGTCGTTAAAGTTAATTAACTTAATAAAAACAAAGTTATGATCAACTTTTTTCAGTTCGTGCACACAATGATAACGCTGAGCAAGGCCATGCACAAAAGTCACGTGATCACGTCGATGACCATCTCGTTCCACTTGGCTTACCAGAAGCGATGCAAGCACGTGATGTACGTTCTGCTGCAGTTCAACCTCGACCCCGACGTGAAGGACAACTACGGGAAGACCGTCCTGGTATGTTTTGTTTGTTGTGAAATTTTAACACTCGTTTATTATATGTTTAAGAAAGCAAATCGTAATTTTATAATTGTTGAACTTTAAATTTTTATTTGTTTTTAAAACAATGTTGGTTATGAATAATTAAAGGGTTGGGTGTGTCAAAATTCATAGTAAAAATGTTTTACGTTAAAGTTTTCAAATGTTTCAATTTTTTGGACGGCTGATTATTATATTTTATTTTGAAAAACTAAAGTTAAATGGTTATTTTTTTGTTACTTTTGGTTAAGATAAACTAATCAACTGTGTAAAAACTCAATTGAAAATTATGTGAAACACTTAAACATATAAAAAACATTGCAGTACAAAGCAGTGGAAGAGGAGAATTATGAATTTGTTCACTGGATGATAATGAATAATGCCGATCCTACTTGTTTTGATATGAGGTGCAATAAAGGTAATAACTTCAGTTGAAACTTGTAGTAAATAAATATTTGTTTTGAATAAAAATTTCAAAGTTTTGGGTACCACCAAATTCACAAGTTTTTATTTAAAGTTTGTTTTGGTATTTACAAAAACTACATTTTTAAAGTTACAAAACATAAATGTGATTATTAGCATAAAAGTGTCTCTATTCCTATCAAAATGTAAATAAATAAATAAAAACAAACTAATAAACTAAAAGTAAACTTGATATTTCCTCCCAAGGACTTTCTCCGTTGAACCTGGCGGCGGTGAAGGGAAACATGAAGATCACACGACTGCTTATGACGTCATACAGGATCGACGGGGATGGCTACCCGTGGTCGCTAAGCAACGAGAGGGACGGCGACGGTTGGACCCCGCTGCAGATGGCAGTAACTAAGGGAAATACCCGAATGGCGAAGTATTTTTTGGGGCAAGGAGCCGACCAACACGTGAAAGCGACCGCTGTGAGAATTTGTTTTTTAATTTATAACTTTATTTAGCAATTTTTCAGGCAGCTACTTTTTTAACTTATGTTTCAAAACATACTAGAATAACTAGTAGTGGAAAATTTTTAAGTAAAATTTGTAAAAGAAATTTTATTGTATCTTTGTCAGTACAAGTGTTTTAGATGTCCTTAGATTTAAATTTAAAACTTGGATTTCTCAGATGAACAAACAAAATATTCTAATTTGTTAAAGACATTAGAAAAAATAATTTACTTGTATGAACAGCATTGAAGAAAAAAATAAAACTTAAAAGTTAAAAATTAAAATTTTATTATTCTTAAAGAGCTACAAAATATTAACACTAAGGACGTTTAATAAATCGACAGCAAAGGTGCTTTATTTATTTAGTTTTTTTATTAGTAAATCAACTTAGGTTATTTGTTGGTAAATAAATTTATTTTAACAACAATTTCCAACAGTCCACCCACAAAGGCTGCACGTTGGTCCACTTGGCCGTCCAATCGCGAAACTTGGACATGGTCAGGTTCTGCGTGAAGGAAGCTCGCTGTGACGTCACAATATGCACGGACACCGGCAACACCCCCCTCCACTTCGCCGCCATATTCAAGCTTTATGACGTCATAACGTACTTGCTGTCGGTCGGGGTCGACCCGCTGGCGGAGAACGACGCCGGAAAGAAAGCGAGCGACGTCAGTTTTTGTTAAAGTTTATATATATATATGTAATATTTTAAATGAATATATAATTTAAGTTTGTTCAAGAGCGCGAGGTAATGCCAATGACGTTTAATTTATTTATTTTGTTTTTAATCAAATATATTTAGTTATTAAATTAACTGCTTATATTCTTAAGGTTAAAGCTATTTTTTCAAGAAAGTAAATTCTAACCATAGAAATTCACTTAATAAGTTATTTTATAGTATTATGATAACTTAAAAACAAAATAATTTCAGTGATTTAACTAATGCAAATTAATTCAGTACTGCGTGGTAAACTCGATGGGCCTGCTGACGTTGCAGATGTCGGAGAAGTGCCGGGTGAAGGTTTCTTCCAAGCGCATCCTCCCGCTGGGCGTCGAAACGTTGCTATGCGACGACATGTCGCGGGGGCTGGCCCGCACCCCGGTCACGTGTGTCAACAGCGTGGACAGCGAACCGTGCCCCACGAGTCACAGTGGGGAGGGCAGTTTCAGGTATTTGCGTGATTTAGTTGTGGTTTGTTACATTTCATTATATGTTATTTCATTAACTATGGTTGGCTTTACTGATTGTTCCTTATATGAAACTAAATAAAATTGAAAAATTAAATAATTAATCAAATCAATAATGTTAAACATTCTTCAGGTACATTACCGATTTGGTGTGGGCGGAAAGCGACGTTGCCCCTAAACTCAAAATAAGTCACTCCCAGGTTTGATTTGGTTTAGTTTATAGTTTTTGCTCTATTAATCGTTGATAAAAGTTAATTTATTAAAAAGGTAAAGAAAAACGTGTTTTATGTTTGAAAGGTTTTAATCTAAATGTTTAAAGTTACTGTGAAGCATTTCTTTGTTTGACTAAAATATTTTCAGTCTATTATCACAGAGATATATTTATAGTACTCGTTAAGTACTTACTAAACTGATTGCTTTACTTACGAGTATCTTACAGTACTAAGCTTACAAATACTTGTCTTACTTAAGAGTACTTATTCCTAAGCTATGAAATAAAACACACTTTGAATTAATGTTTATTATAAAATAGTTATTTTCAAAACTCAAGAAAGAAACAGTAATAGTTAATAAACAAATAATCTGTTATAATACAATTCATGCAAAATACTTACAACCTTAACAAAGTATAATTTATTCTTCACTAGACAAGGTATACTTTCTTCAATGTAGATTATAATTCATAGGCTTGATATCAACTTGTTGATCAGAACGTTATTTTATCGCAACTTAGCGACACACGGCTTGCAGCACAAATAGAAGTAACGCTTATTTGAAAGACAATCGCCGACATATACGCGTCGTAATGAAATTAACTCCTGTGAATAAACAATGTTGTTTTGGGATTTGGGAAAATTGTTTTGAGAAAGCTTATCGAATGTTTTTATTGTTACAAAAAATTCCGTATTTATTTACACCCTTTAAATTTTAAAACGAAATATTGATTTCATTACAAGTGTTTTATTTTTATTAAAGGCTGATATTTACTAAAATTAAACTTACTTAGCTAGTATCCCATAAAAAAACTTTCAAATCCAACCAATGTATAACCTTAGTTAATATTAATTTAACAAGTTTTCACTAAAAATATTAAAAATTTCACATTTAATTTATAAACTTACAGTGAAAGTAAGCTTTTATCTTTGCTGTATTATAAAATGCTTTCCACTTTTTTATTTTTTATTTTAAAACTAAAATATTTTCAAACAGTACTGCGAATGCAAGCACGATACGTGCGGCAACACGTGCAAGTGCTGCAAATCGGGGTGCGCGTATGACGACGACGGGTTGCTAAGGAGCCACATATCCCCCCAGAACATGTACCCCATATACGAGTGCACCCACATGTGCGCCTGCTCCTCCAAGTGCGTCAACAGGGTCGTTCAGAAGGGATCCAAGTATAGTGTTTATGTATTATGTCGTATATTACATCACATATCACTTATGATGTTCCAAGATTATTGATTTTAAATAATATGTATGAGCTTTTTAAACAAACTTGTAATGAGTTGAGTTTTCAAATTTTGTTGTAATTTTTAAGAAAAATAGAATTGATAATTATTGTAAAGTAATAGCATTCTAAAGCAGTCATCAGTAAAAGGTTTAAAACTTTAATTTGATTTTAAAATTTATGTTTTTATATACAATTAAGCAGCATGCACAGGTCTAACTTAGACAGGTTTACCATTTTTTTTCTAACAGTTTTACACTATAAGATGATAGGTTCTGTTTTGACAAATGCTTTTAAATTTAAACTTATACTTATTATGACGTCACAAAAGTGTGAGCTTTTAAAAACCTGGAGGAAATCTTGAAAACCTAGAGAAATTTTCCAAATAAAATTGGCAACCCTGTTTTAAAGATAAACTTAAATTTTACTTATTATGACGTCACAGGTACCGACTCCAGGTGTTCAGGACGGCGTACACGGGTTGGGGGCTGCGTTGCCAGGACCACATACCGAAGGGGGCGTTCGTGTGCGAGTACGTTGGGGAGGTGATCAACGACGAAGCCGCCAACAATACGGAGAACGACACCTACCTCTTCGAACTACAAACCAGAGACAATTTGCATGTTGGTATTTGGTGGCTTTATAATGTGATTTCAAGAAATTATGTGCTTTTTTTTTTGGTAGTAATGTATTTTCTACATATTCTTGCTCGGGCAACGATTAAAACTGTATACAATAGATTGCCTCGCACGACCATCAACAACAGCCAATTTGACATTCTGCGACCTGATTAGCACGATTGGTTTGAAAAATAGAACTTCTCATTGAGAATGAACCAGGTCGCAAAATATCACATGGATTGTTGTTGTTTATGGTCGTGCGGTGCAATCAGAAAAAAGTCATACCTGATGACTTATAATGACCCAGGTCGCAGATTCTTACTAATTATTTATATTATTCAAATAAGTCATTACTGGTTTTCAAATTTAGAAAATAATCACCAACATTCCAAGTACAAAATAGAAACTAGGTTACTACTTACTAACCACTAGGACATACACTAGAGCTATTATGTTATAACAAACACAAAATCAACCTCATATTTTCTAACCACCAGGCGGGGGAAGAGAGCTACTGCGTGGACGCGTTGAAGTGGGGAAACTGCAGCAGGTTCATCAACCACTTGTGCGAGGCGAACTTGTACACGGTGCGGGTGTTCACCTCCCACAGGGACACATCCCTGCCCACCCTCGCATTCTTCGCAATCAAGTCCATACCTCCCTACACCGAACTCGGGTGAGCGGCTGAGTTGATTTTATTTGTTGTACAATTTTTGATGCTGTAACTTGCTTTTAATTAAACAAAAGAAAGCTCTCAACTTCTTGGTATTAGGGAGACGAATTAGGTTTTACTCTGCAGATTATTAAAAACAATACAATGCTTTAATCTTATAGTAAACTATAAGAGATCTTTAGTTGATAAATAGTTCTGAAAAAAGTTATTGGACAAATAAATGGAAGGTTATTAAAAAATAAACGAAACCTGGTATTAAAAAATTAAGAATATAACAAAAAATGAAAAACTTATGGCCTAAATTATTATGTTTAATTTTATTTAGTGGAATTTTTTGAATATACTGAAAAATGGTCACTATTACTTTATTTATTTTTACTTAGAAGTATAAAATGTTGATATAAAAATTAAGAATATAAAAAAAAAATTATAGCTTAAAATATGATGTTTAATTTTTTTTCAATTGAATTTTCTTAATATAGTTGAAATTATTACTTTTACTTACTTGTTTTTATTTGAAGTATAAAGTGTTAATACTCAAGTAGGTTTTATTATAAAATTTTTATAATACTAAATTTAAATATATTTATTAAATCAATAAAATTTATATAAGTAAAAAAGTTTGATATTACTATAGAATTTAAGTAAAAACAGAATTAATTAGTAAAAAAAAACATCTATTAATTTCATACGTGTATTATTTTATATTTATAAGCCATCAGATTGATTCTTCCATTCAATACTTCTCTTTATGACTCGTAGGAGAGTTTGTGCCATTAGTACTTTTTTTTTCTGCTATTTTGTACGTATATAAGTCAGTTTGACTTAGTTTGTATAATACATTATGAAATTTTTTTCTGTGTTTAGTGTTAGTTTTTAATTCTCAATTTCTTGATAAAAGCTTTTTATCTCTTATAAAGGTTATTCTAGAAATCGCATTTTAAAATGACTTTTCAAAGCTTATTTCGATGTAAAATTACATAAGGTTTTAGTACTATATGTATAAAATACTTTGAATCACTAATTACTAGTTTTATAACTTTTTCTGATTTGTCATTTTGAATATGAACAAGCTTTTTACAATTTATTGATATAATCTTGCAAATATTTCATCGTTAATTTATTAAACAGATTCGACTACGGGAGGGCGTTTTGGGACGTGAAGAGCAAAAAAGACTGCTTCTGCATGTGCGGATCTCCCAACTGCAAATATTCCGCAGAAGTTTACAATGGCGACGCGGAAAACTGATGACGTCATTGTTTGATGTCATTTTAACAATAAATTTTATTCCTTCTATTGTTTCAATTCGTGCTTGAGACATTTACGAAATTTTATTTTATAAATTGATGGCGTGTCAAATTTTGTTTTGTCGAAAAAAATTCATAAGAATGAACTGTTCTTTTATTCAACGGTTCATTCTGAATATTTCTATGTATTTATTTCATTTTTATAACTTATTTATATTTTTGCTGAAGATATTTACTAAAATTTGCCTTAATTCCTGACATGTTAGAAAATCATTGACAATTGTCCACTTGAATTCGTTTATGTTTGCTGATATGTTTTTGTTTGTTATAAGCTTTTGTCTTTTTTGTATTGTTGCTAGCTAATTTTGTTTAATTTCTTTAAATTAGTTCCTATTTTTAAAGTTTATGTTATAATTAATTATCACTTTATTGTTTTATTAGTAAATATTTTTTTATATAGGTAAAATATTTTGGCTTCTGATATGTTATACTTATTAACTTCAACAATATAGTTTTTTAGTAGTTGTTTTATAGAAAAATTTTATAACGTTTAAAAATAAAATGTAGTAATAAAAAATTTTGAAGTTATGTTAAACATTTTTAAATACTATGCAATGTTATATATATTTATTTTAATAACCAAAGTTAAAAAACAAATATTACATATGTTTTATTCAGCTTTTTACCACAATCATCAGCGATTTAAATTGAAACTAATATTTAATTATAAAGTAAAGGAAAAAAGCAAAATACACAGAATTTACAAACATAGTTTTTTATTTTGTTCAGGGCGTGTTTGTGCAAAAAATTAAATTTCGCTTCAAAATATTAACCTGTGACTTTAAAATAAGTTTACTTATACGAGTAGTTTTTGCTTCTTGTAAGGCATATAGGAGAGGTCATGCAAGTTGAGCTTCACAACCAGGTAGTTAGTTGTTACCATTGGTGATTTCACGGTGACTCATAACCAAATAGATTTGAAGAATGCGTTTTTTTTTCATTGCCTTTCAATTTTATAGGCTGAATGAACAAAAAAAGATCTTTTCTATTTCAAGATACCTAAAAACAGTAATCAGTTTTTGCTCAGTAACAGCTAAAACTTTTATTTGATTTTTTTAATCCTTGCTGTAACTGACTATCAATTGTTATATGCAATGAATCTTTTCCATTAATCATAGTTGACTTATTGTGAAACTAATTAAAGAAGTTTCGGATTTTTTGTTGCATTATCACATAGAAATAAGTTAATTTGTGCAGAGTTTTATTCATTTTCATACGACAATTTATGTTTAAGATCAAAATAATTTTATAAACGAACTACCATATACCAAACTTCGTATATATTTAAAAAAAAATCTACATATGCTATTTAAAAGTATATATGGTTTTCATATTTCAGCGTGTTTAAGTATGCCATTTATTAGATTTAGAAAACGTTATAAGTTCGGAGATAATTAGTTATGTAGTTAAAGTCGAAATTTTGTATTTATTTTGAAAAAGCTTTTTTTCATAGTTTCTGATACTGTTTTGTTTCTTATTTTTTAAGGGCAAGGTATATATATATATTTTTGTTGAAAAAAGCGCTAAAATGGTTTGGTCTAAGGTTCTGGTTATCCCCTTTGGTTATCGAGTTATACATCACGAATTCAGTTTAGTGTCTTGTATAGGACATGATACTATATTTAAAGCTACCAGAATGCTAATTTTGCTACGATTTAGGTTTGTTTATTTTTATTTATGTGGCTTTCAGCTGGTTAAAGACTAGCAACTATGCCATAAAACATCTGAAATACTTCATTTTTCATAAGCAACTTAATTAATCAACAATTTATCATTGTGCTTTATACGGGCAATCACGCTTGTCAAATGCTGTTAAAGTCTTGTCCAAATAAACTTTCAACAAGCGTCACTTAACTCTTACTTTAAAAAAATATCAATTGTTTTACTTTTAATGTAATGTACTATAAACGCTGTTAAGTCATACAGTGCCTACTATTTTTTAATGTTTCTAACAAGGCATATTTAATTTGTAAAACCAATTTAATGTTGCTCAAAAGACCAACAAACAGCTTATTAAAAGTGCCTAGCTCTCTATCAGTAACTTCTTAGATATTAAATCATAGTTTAAAAGGTAGTTTTGAAACATTAAAATTTTGCTTGTTAAAAAAATGAATTAATGCAACGTACGATCCACGGACCGGGTCCGGCTCTGGAAGTGAAAATGACCTACCCGAAGTTGTTAAAAAAATTTAAATGGAATGCGGTCAGCAAAAGATATACCAGCGGCCCACGAGCATGTAAAACTGGCTCTCTAAACCAAATTTTAAAACTTAAACTAGGTATCCAGTTTGATATAAAAATCAAAGTTTACAAGAACTTTCTTAAGATACAGTAAAAAAAGGTCATGTAGAGTTTTAATATTGTCATATTGTATAAAATGAAAGTTTATGGTAAAGTAAATTTCCTCAATTTATTGAGATTACAATGCTCCAGTCCGCCAAGGGCTAATTTTTTCCATATCTGGCCCATCAAGTAAAAACTTTGCCAACCTCTACTCTTTACTAATAAACCTTATCATATTTTAACTTTATTTTGATGTAATTTTTTAAAAACTATAAATCGTTCTGTATTACTATATTTTTGGTGCTACATTTTCATTCTAAAAACGAAAACTTTTTTTATTATTAATGGTGATAACACAGAGAAAGTAGTTCTGATGAAAGTTTGTGAGCAACAAAATCAGTTTCTATAATTATTAGTTTTCAAAATGTTTAAAACAAGGTATCTCACAAATGAAGCAAAAAATATCTAAGTTGTCAGATAAAATTTTTAAACTAAATTTGTTCCTTGAACTGTATTCTATGTTTGTAACAGTTGAAATGTAATTATATAATTCCAGGTTACCACATTTCTCTTTTTTCTTCTTCGCATACACCATAGACGTAGAAAAAGGTGTTTTTATTTTCTTTTCTAATTGGATTCTAAAAATATGTTTTGTTGAAGATTCTTGAATAAAAAATAACATAATTAAATGCTAAAGTAATTAAAACTGAAGCAGAATGTCTTGTAAAGTAATTTTCAAGCTTAATTGGTGTAAACTAAAATAATGTTTACAAATATTCGTTTTTTTCAATTTTTAAAGATCTTTAAATTTTAAATTTTAAATAACAAACATATATTTAAATTTAAAACAATATAGTAGATAAAAAGCTCTTACATAAACATTTTAAAGTTATTAAATGTAAGTTATTGCTTTTTTTAATTATTTTTTGTCCTGATTTCTTTTTCTAATAATATCTGTAATTTTTATCAAATATCTACCATGTATTTTCAAAAACATTTATCGTTTTAGAAAATAGTTTCATGATTTTTAAAAACTAACATAATTTTGTATAGGGACTAGCAAATTTACTTAATTTACAAAATTTACGCTTCTCAAAGCTTCTAGATTTTTCTATTGGCACTATGCAAGTCTTTAGGGATATGCATAACTCTACCGTTGTACACTTTACAAGTAGTTTTAGCTTCAATTAAATTGTAAGCATCATCTAAAAAATTCTAAACAGTTCTGTCCCAATTCGGTTTACTTTTTAAGCTGTTTATTTTTTCTGCTCATTTTTTAAAACCTGTAAAATAGTAAGTTTTATGTTTAAGTCTCAATTGATACAATTAATCATTTTATAATAAAAGTAACAGGATGATATTTTTATAAAAAACATTTTTATATCATTTTACAATTACTTTGCTGTCTTTTCAATAAGTTTGAATAAAAGTAAAGAAAAGTTCATAAATATTCAGGTATTTCAAAAACAAATACAGTAACATGCAAATATATCATTTTGACTATGTTTTTAAGCAAGTCATTTTTCTACAAACTGAATTCTACAGGTTAAGTAATAATTAAAAACAATAGAACAACTTTGTACTTAAAATTTATTAGTTTTCAACGTAGAAATATTGAAAATTACATTTGCATTCAACAAAATATATCACACCAAAACTAATATGCAAAATTACATAGTTTGACAAACTTTACAAAATATCAAAATACTAAATTAGTTTTACGGTCTTAAGTTTTTTTTTTTGTTTTTATATTAACTACTTATGTTGTTTAAATTAATTCATTAAAATTCCATGATTTTTATAGGGTTTATTTTAATTATCATTGCTTTTGCATGAAATACTGTGTAAAGTAGCAAACTCTGAGTATAAAATTGTTTTGGTTTTACTTACTTTTTAAATTCTAAGTAACTCTTTTTTTTCAAACTTTGAGCTTACTTAAATGAAATTAATAGTACAAATAAACAATCCAATTTATTTTACAAGCCAGATGTGAATACTGACTAAACAATTAAACTTAAAAAAATAAATAACTCGTTAATTTGCTTGTTTATTTGAAACAGTAAATTACTATACTTAATTAATTAATTAAATAATTTAAATATTTTTAATTTGCTTTAATATTTTGTTTATGTTTATTTTTTGTTGAACACAACTGTATTTTGTTTTTCTTCTTGTGTGTCCTGTTTAAGTGGCTCAAGTTTTGATACCTGAGTCCAACATTGCATAACAAACAATATAATGATAAAAACAGTTGGTATTGTAGACCACAGAGCAAACATATCTTACTTTGTATAATTTTTTCATTCCGTTTATAAGTAGTTTCTAAATCGACGTATTTTTGCTTTTGAAGATTATCACAGTTTTTCTTAGAGTAGTTAGATTTTTTTTTAATTTTTACAGTAGCAAAACATTTAAAAGTTTTAAAGAAAAACTTACTACATCATCTAGTATATTAAAGTTTTTTTTTTTTGCTCTCAGACAAAATTGTCGCTCGTGCAAAATTGACCCATCGTGCAAAAGAGTCTTTGTGAAAAATGATCCGTCTCGTAACTAGTACGTTGATATCATTTTAATTATTAACTTTTTTGATAGTAACTAGATATGGCTTTCATATATCAGATTTTACTGATTATAAAAATCAAATGTAATTATTAATCTTTATCGTTTTATTATATTTATTGGAGTTTATTGTGCAAAGATGGACTCGGGCATTAAATTCTGAGCCGCTTAAACAATACACACGAAAAAAGAAACAAACAAATTACATTCAATGAAAATTAAAATCTAAAAATAACATAGTAAAAAAATTACAAACAAATAGTCCTGTATGATAAATAATAACTTAGTGTGCACATAGAACAAAACGAAATAAACTCTTATATAAAAACTTATGCATAGACTAAAAAAGATTACACATTTACAAAAATTATATATAAAAACTTATAATCTGTAGGGGGAAGGCGTAAGGAAGAAAAATTAATTTTTAGTGATACTAATATTTCACAATGAATTTTTATTCGTTAATCACTGTATTTTACTTGTGTTTATATTATTTAAATCAATTTTTTTAGTTTTAATCGAAATTGTTCCACCCTCCCACACGAAACCACATCCTGCGGTAACTAATTCCACATATTTATTGTTCTGCAGAAAAAAGAGTTTTGCTACTGACTGTTATTAAAGTTATATTTACATTTTATTTTTTATCTTTTCCTTTCAAATTATAATTGGTCTGGGAAAAACAAAAAACTGGTTGAAAAATTCTTTATATTTACCATTAACAATTTTAAAGAGTGTTATCAAGTCAAACTTCCATCTTCTATACTCTAGAGACTCCAATCTGAGTTTCACCAATCTATCTTTGTATGAGGTATTTGAAATGTTGCATCTAATACAAACAAAACGGGTAAAATTTCTTAGCACGGACTCAATCCTAATAATGTCTTTTTTTAAATAAGGTTTATTGGGGTATTGTATTCGAGTTTAGGGCGAACGTAGATTTTAAATAATTTACTAAGAATACTAGCAGAACTGGTTTTAAAACTTTTAAGTATTTGATATGATGAGTTTTGAGCAATTTTATATAAATAACTTATATGTTCGTTCCATTTTAGATTTTCAGATATATGTGTTCCTAAGTCTTTAAAAGATTTTACTGCTGGTATTTTAGTTTTATTAATTAAAAGGTTAAAAAGGAAGGGTTTATTTTTATTGATGGTTAGAACTTGGCATTTTTTTGGATTTAAATCAAGTTTTCTTGTTTTTAGCCATTCGTGAATATTATTTAATGTTATTTGTAAAGAAGTTTCTGACTTGCTAAATATTTTTGCGTCATCTGCAATTAGACTTATTTCGCTTTGAATGTGAGTATTAAAAGTGATATCGTTGATGTAAATTAAAAAGAGAAGAGGACCAATGACTCCACCTTGTGGTACTCCACTGTGAATTTTCAGAGCATCTGATAATGTGTTGTTAATGAGTACACTTTGTGTCCTACTGTTTAAAAATACGCTTAGCCAATTCACTAAGTTATCATCAAAACCATATTGAGTCATAGTTTTTAATAATCTAATGTGTGACACAGAGTCAGTATAGACCAGGGTTTCCCAAACTTTTTTGCTAATGGCCCCCTTCAACATATAGATTACTCATAAACTACGATAAAATACACATAAGACCTTTTTTTTTTTTTTTTTTTTTTTGCTCTTCATCTGAAACTCAAAAATATCTAGTGTAAGTTTCTAAACTGCCATAAAATACACACAAGACCTTTTTTTTTTTTTTTCTTCATCTGAAACTCAAGAATATCTAGTGTAAGTTTCAAGTTATGGCCTCATGGCCCCCCTGTGGCTCTTTTACTGCTCATGGCCCCCCCTCTTCCCCCTTTGCTGCTCATGGCCCCCTGAGTATCTGTCATGGCCCCCTAGGGGGCCACTTGGCCCACTTTGGGAAACCCTGGTAAAGACCTTTATAGTGCTTTTTTGATGTCAGTATAGACCACTGTGACTGATTCATTGTTTAAGTAAGTTATTAGCCAAGTATGTAAACATGTTAATAGTTGAATTCCTGATGATCGGTGGGGAACAAAGCCAAATTGTTTTGGTGTTAATAAATTAAAGTCTAAGAGGTGGTTAAAAATTTTTGGGAAATAATGTGTTCAAAAACTCATGAAAACGTACTAGTTTTGGATATTGGCCTATAATTTAATGGGTCGTGTTTGATACCTTTTTTGTATACTGGAATTACATAAGATGTTTTCCATTGTTTAGGTATTTCTGACAATGCTGGGGAGCAATTAAAAATTAACAATAAAGGAAAAACTAATGATGGAATAGCATTCTTAATAAAATAATGTTGAGTTTTCTCTGGCGTTCTAATAATTTTATTTTTAAGGTGCTTCGTCGATGTGAAAATATCTTCAGAACTTATAATAAAACTTTTCATTTTACTGCATGTTTTTTTAGGTTGCTTAAAACTTAGATGATTTTTATCTTGTTTAAATACATTTTGAAAATTTTTACTGAAGAGTGTGGCTCTTTCAAAATCTTAAATTACTGTTTTGTTTTAATCGATATCAAAAGAAAACTTTTGCTTGGTATGCAATGTTTTTATTTAGAACTAACTTTTCATTGTTTTTTATATGTACTATGACTGAGATCACTTTAAACTTTGAAATTACTGTTAAACTTTGTTTTTTACCTACCATTGTGTGTTTTAATTTTATCTATTTTGCATGGTTTTTTAGTCACATGACAATTCAAATTTAGACACTTCAATTTTTTTTTTAATTATTCAAGAGATCAATTCGATGAAAGCGATTTTATGTTAAAAAGGTAAGTTTGTATTTATTTAAGTTGTCAGAGTTTTTTTTTTGTTTTTTTCTTGATAAATTAAGGGTAGGTAAGTATTTAATCGGATGGCCAGCCTTAGTAAGATAAATCTTCCACTGGCCAGACTTACTTAAAGAGTCCTCGCGGACCGCTTAATTAAAAGAAAAGCTGTAAAAAAAATTATTTAAAAAATTTAATCCTCATATATATTACAGTTTAAATTGAAGTTTGTCGACCATGTGTTTTGATTTTGCAAGGTTCAACTTAGAAAGTTTTCAAAGCCGTCATTAAGGATCCACGCCATCGGGCCACACATTATAGAAATTTTAGTTGTCATTAATTTAATTGTCGTTAAAGAAATAATGCTTTCTTTCTATATGGGTGTCCTAGTTGCTGCAAAAAACCCTATTATAAGTAACTACCAAGATAGATTTTCTTGTCGGTGAAAACTGTTCATTCATCTTTTCAGGTGATGTCATTTTTGCAACTAAACTTTTTGCAATGAAAAAAAAAATACTAAACTGAAAAGATTAAGAAACATAAATAATTTAAATAAGCTAAACATTCAAACTATCGGTTTAAGGTTTAATACTGATGTAAATAAAGTTTTGAATCGTTTTAAATTTGCTTAAAAATTACTTAAAACGTCTAATGGTGATTAAAAAGTAAAAGCCATCAGTGAGAGTTGATTTACGAACTAAAAGTAAAAAGTGCAGCTTACTTACAATAATTTTTTTTTATTTTTTTTGGTATGAAACAAAAAAAGTAATCTTAAAATAGAAAATTTTAATTACAATTGAAATTACACTTAATAACTATTAATTTAAAATAATGCAAAGTAAACTTAAAGTTACCAGTTCAAACTTAACGGAAAACAACATTATTTACTTGAAGCTTAACTGTTACAAAGTTACTTCCTAAAAAGGTCCAAACTACTTCAATCACTACTTCAATTAAAAAGATCAGCCTAAAATTCTAAGTAATATATATTTTTTTTTAATTCCAACCTAAAGCTAGTAAACAGTAGTTAATTTACTGTAATCATGGGATGAAAACATTCAAAGAAATTTTTTCAAAATATATTTGTTGTTTTAGCACTACCAGAGAGAGAGTTTTGATAGCTTATAACTATTTTTTACAAGCTAACATTAATCAGTTTCCGATTAATTTTATGCGAATTAGAAACTAAATTGAAATAAAATTCATGATCTTGTAAAAAATACTGTTGTATAAAAAATTTGAAAACATTTTTATACCATGTGCCTAACAAAGTTTTAAAATAAACTAAATAGTGCTACAAAATTTGACTAATATTTGTTTCTGCTGCCGGTTACCAAAAAGTATTAAATAAAAACTTACAAATTTAGATAGAAAGTTATAGAAAACAATGTAAAATTGTATAAACATTGACAAAATACTTTTTCTAATTAGTTGCAAAAAGTTTTTAAGTTTGTCGTAATTTTAACAGCATTGCCACTAACCCAGGACAATTTAAACATAAACTTTAAGTTATGACGGCTTTAGTTCGAAAAATTTACATTACCTAGGGATCTCTAAAAGCTTAGGCTAAGTTACAGTATAATCTGTTTAAATTGTGTTAACAATTTTATATTATTTATACTTAGGGATTTTTTTTATCTCTAGGGAGTTTAAAGTTTAGATCCTGACCAAATTATATTAGATTTATAAAAATTTTCAAGAGTTTAAGTATTTAACTTTTAATCATTAAGTAAAGTTTTTTTTGGCTAACGAAAGCATATAGTTAAATAAATTCTGAAAGTTTTCAATACCGAAAGTAAAAAAGGTCCTATTTATAATTATAAAAGATATTGATAGTTCAGCTCTAAATAATTAAGAGTCTAATTAGTACGGTTGCATTTTTTTACAGATTACTCATAGTATAACAACATTAAAACCAAGTCCTTTTTTAAGTTTTAGGCACAATCAAAGTGTTTTTAGTAAATATTTTTTATATATAGACATCTTATGATTGTTTAGGGTCAACTGTGCCAAGCAGACGTGATTTTTAGCTGAGAATAATAAAAGAACAACAAGCTTAAGCGTTTTACAATATAAGTTTACAAATATGCCTAAAATATAATTATGCTACATGTTTTTTATACTTAACCTATTTCACATTCAAGTTTATATCCTTTTTTTATAGTTTCTTTCAAAACACAATAGCTCAAGATTTTTTTTTAATTAGCAAGTTTTTCATAAAAGACTGCTTATACGGTTAAGCTACATCAAACGAATAATCCATTTGTAAGCGACGGGCTTCAATAAGAAATCTTATGATTCCGCAACTCTCATGTAACCAGATATTTTAAATTATATGTCCCGTTCGGCAAACTTATTCTAATCATCAAATAGTAACATATTATTTAAACAGCCTTTATTGTTTTCTTAATACTTTTTACAACTATTATTTGCTGTTTATTTATACAAAGTTTGGATAAATTGACACAACTCAAAAATAGCAAAAAGAATATTACTTAAACTTTATGACAGAAGAAAATACTGCTAATGTAAGACTTTTATAACTTCACTGTACTTTTACGATCATGTTACTGACGTATATTTATAAAGTTGAGCGTACAAAATTTTTTATTTGATTGCCTTTTTTTGTAATACGGCTTTTTTATTTATTTAAATCAAGTACCCTAGAACTATTCAGGACGATACTTTGTTTTTGATTAAAACTAAACCTTACAGACCAAATTTGAGAAGAATAAAATATTTTATTGATTAAAGCAACAGTAAATATTTCAGAGGTTTTAATAGAAACTATAAAAAATAGCAACTGGTTTCTTTTAAACATTTAACAAGTTGCAACAATTTATTACTAACAGTTATGTGCAGAGGAAATAAATAACTACTAAAAATAGTGAAATTCTAGTAATACACTTTAAATGGTGTTTTTTTATTCCTTTTTATTTAATATAGTATTATTATTATTTACGTTCACAACTAGTAGTTTAATTAAAATATATTAATTACATTTTATTTATCATGAGCCACAATATTTTTCCAAAGTTAAGATGCTAATATTTAAAAAAATATATACAAATTGATAAATGTGTAACTATTTGATGTATTTTTTGTTATTTTTTTCTTATTATATCACATTTTTAAACTGAAAAATAAAATTCTATATGCAAACTATATAACACTTAAAGGTAGTTATTACTGAGGCAGCTTTATTTCCTACTTATTCTTTACTTATTATTGAAACAACATTTTAAATGTAAAAAAAAAATTAACAAGTTGAAAATTTATGATAATATAAGGAGGAAAAGTGGATTACTTATGGTTTGTCTAACCTTTATTAAGTACTTAAAATATAAAATTAACTTTTGCAGATAAATATTTATATACTTTTAAATAAACTAAAATATAACAACGTAAGAAAAATTATATTTAAAAAATAAATTACTGCACCTTAGTGATTATTTTCAATATATATTTATTTCAACATAATTCTACATGTTTATATAAGTAAAATCTTAAAACAGATATCACAATTGTTTGAATTTTTAAAAATACCTAAAAGACATAGAATTAAATGTAAAAAATTATTATTTAAAAGTAGGAAAATTTTGCTAATATTTGTTACAATAACGTTTCTTACTATAAGTTATTTTGTTACAATGATTCACAACAAAAAAATATAACAAAACAACAGACTTGATTGAACAGCTATAATCAGTGATTTTTATTTTAGCAAGTGCGGCAGAGGTATCAAAAAAATAAGTGAGATATTACAGTGTTTTTAATTTTAATGATGAACACATTCTTAATGAATCCTTTTTTTTTTTTTTGATAGTTTAAAAGTAATATATTAAAACAGTTACGCATTATTTTGTTTTGATTTCTAGTCTGCTCTTAAGATTTTTCTTAAAAAATAAAATTTGTATTTACGCAGTTGACTGTAAACTTTGACAGGCATAGTATGAAACAAAAATCTTATTGAATTACATAAATTGCTAAATAAGAGTAAAATTTTGATTTAACAACGCAGAAACTTGTTTTAAAATAGGACTTGAATCTTGAAAAATTTCTTAAAAGTCACATTAACTAACATTTTTTCGTATGGGAAATCTTTGAAAAATTACAAAAAACCTGTGCTTTAACGAAAATAATGTAAACTAATGTAATTTAAAAAAAAACTGTCAAAAAATAAACTGAGAAATAAATTAATTTATGCAAAATGGTTTTAGAATTGCTAATATGTTTTATTTGGATTGTTCTTACAAATAAAAGTATAAACTAAAATAAAAAAACAATAATTATAAAAAAAATCAAAATGACTTTATTGCTTTGAATCAATCAGGGTTGCCACTCGTTTTTTTTATAAACTTTTCCAGGTTTTTCAAATTTCTTCCAGATTTTTATAAGTACACATTTTTGGGTCTATTTTTACTTTAAAGTTTCTAAGGTAAGAAACTGTGTTAAATAGTTTTAAAACATTGAAAACATATTACTACTTTAAATATTTTTTATAATAAAATAATTTTTAATGATGACAATTTTTTTTTTAATTTTTAAGATAGATTTTTTGAGTCAAATCGAAACTTTACTACTGAACATGTGAAAATTGTTAAATTCCAGATTTTTTTCAAAATTTCTCAAATTCCAGGTTTTTCCAGGTAAAGTGGCAACCCTGAATAATAATATAATAATTATGTTCATGGATAAAACTTGACATTTCCACCGGAGACATTCAGGTTGATATCTGGATTCTGAAGTTCTGAAATTGTACTGCAACAAGCAGCAGCTGGGTCTCCAGATTCATCCAAAAAACCATTCCAATATTCATTTCCTGGGTAAGCATTTCCATCCCATGCATACATTGCCACTACAAGTTTTCCTGTGTTCTCACCTTCTAATTTATCAGCAGGGTTTCTTCTTGAAAAAGTAACCTTGCACCTAGTACCATTTCTTGACAACACAACATCATTATTTCTAACCTTACCTGAGTATTCAGACATCCAAGAAAAGTCAACATTTGCAACTCTGGGTAAATTGTGCATTGCAATAAGCTCTACAACTAAATCAACAAACAAATTATGTTGGACATGTTTTGGTAGACCATCAGGTGACCAAACACCCATACCCAATCCAACAAAATGGCAAAACACATCTTTATTTTTTTCTTCTCCTCTGAAATTAGCATCCAAAATGAATGGTTCCAATACCATCTGCATTCGCTTTTTGTAAACAACTTTATCAAAGTATTTGTTATCAAAAGCAGCAAAGCGATCTTGATTGCAGTTGAAATTTTTGTTTACTTCATCCCACGTGAAGAAACATTTGTTTGGTAAATCATAAAACTCTGCCCAAATGTTCAGAACTTTGGTTTGTAATTGTTCTTGGTCTGCATTTCTTCCATAACCATTTTCACTTTTGTTTTGATCTTCTGTAATCACCATATGCTTCCATTCCATGTAGTCTGGTTTTTCAAGTCTAGGGCCAACACACCCAATATAAACACCTTCCTGTTCAATATCATTGCTTTCACTCAGTTTACCTCTGTTGTTCCTATTTCCATTGTTAATAAACAGAGTTGGGCTTGAAACCATAACTAAAGCAGATAACAACATTTCATCATAGCTAATGAGATTTTTGAGTGTGATTGGATCTCTTTCTCTATTTGTACCAATTGCTTCAAAACCACCTTGAAAACTTTGCTCATTTTTCAAAACTGCACCATCTCCCCTGCCCACAAAAACTAACGGTCTTTTCTTCAGGCAGCGATCAACAAAGTAATGTGTGTTCATGGATTGGTACACTTCCGAGTAGACACTGTTGTTTTTCATTAAGTTTATAAATTTTTTGACTACATCATCAAAGCAATTATGCACAAGAGGATAAGTTCTGGACGCATGGTCTTCGATGACAGACAAAAAGCCTTGTTTACTCAAGTTTTCTATGCGATTGTTGCCCACAGGAAAAAGGTCCTTGTAAGGAACACTCTTGGAACGCGTGATTAGGGAACTCATGTTTTATTTAAAAAAACTATTTGTGCTAATTCTACAAAAAAACTATGGTGAATAAGCTGTCATGATTGAAAAAATATTTTATAATTTTTTGGTAGTTAGAACTTAGTTTGAAACTAAGAATTATATTAAGGGCATCAGGGGGTCCACATTGATTTTTACAAGTTGATCTTATTTGATAGAGTTTTATCTGAGCTACCAGACATTTTTAACCGCTTAAAAAATTCAAAGTAATTTTTGAGATACGAGCGATCAAAGTCAGTGACCTCAATAGGTTCCTAATGGAAGGCGCAAACTAGAAAAGGACCGTTTCACTAAAAATCTATCTCCTCCTGCATTTTTTAATCAATCTTCTTCAACTTTTTACAGAAAGTGTATTATTAGATTTTAAAAAGATCAAATGAAGGAATTTTTTTAATTTTGAAAAATAAAATTTTTATTACAAAAAACCACCTATTTTTTTGTTTGTTTATCTAAATTTTTATATTTAAATATTTTATAAATTCTAACATTCAAAGTCTTTTAAACTATAAAAGGAACGTTTCCTGAAAGTTTGAGGTCTCTAGCTTAAAAATGAATGAGAAGATATATTTTTAGTGATGTTTTAAATTTCCGAAAAAATTGAACTTAAAAAATTTGCATCCATATATTTATATCAGAAACATTTTATTAAAATTACAATATCTTAAAAGTTATATAAGATTTTTTTATTCTATAAAAACAGGCTTGTATTTTGTACTTTAAGATTTCATATAAGATCCAATGTTATTTTCAGTAACAAAAAAATTCAATAGTATTTTCAGTAAATATTTTATCTTTTACCAGGTTTCAGTGGCAAATAAAAATAATAATCAAGTATAACAAAAAAGTAAACTGCACATAACAAAGAGTCAAATATGTACAAAGGGTAACTTTTGCACAAACGAATATTTTTGCACAAAGACAAGTTTGCACAAAAAATAAAAATAAAATAATTAAAATAAAATTACTGACTAAGGGTAAAAGTGAATTAAAAAAATATAAAAAGAGAGAACACATTAATAAGAATAATAAAAAACTGACCAAGGAGGTAACAGTGACAGTCAATAAACAACTTAAAAGTATGTAAAATAAACAAAAAATAAATGCTACAAAAGATACAAAACTGGCCAATGATAAAGGTTAGGGTAATAAAATAAATTAATATTAAATAAAAAAAGTTCCTACCCTTGCAAAAGCTTTTTTGTGTAAAAGTGACCATTTGTGTAAAAGTGTCCCTTTGTGCATTTTTAACGCCTACCCATTTATAACAGTTGAGTGTTTTCTATCTTTTAAATAGCTTTTTAGTAAATTTAACATTGAACCTTTTATATTATAATTTTTAATTTTCTTCTTGTGTGTCCCTGTTTATGTGGCCCAAGTTTTGATACATGAGTCCAACATTGCACTTTAAACAATATAATAATTAAAAAAAAAAAATTAAAATTTATGATTAAACATATTAAATGCTTTAGCCAAATCCAAAATACAGATCAATTTATCAACTTTTTCTTATCAGCCTCATTTAATTCATCAACAATCTGATTCAAAGCTAATTAAGTTGTACAATTTTCCCTAAATCTATTTACTGTTTCTCATGTAGTACATAATTCAAACAAAATAATTTTTTCAATTTCTCACACACTGAAAACACAAACTGATGATATAATAAATATTATTTATTAAATAAGTATAATATTGTTTAATGAATATATCCCTGAATTAATAAATTTGTGATTTTTATTTATTCACAGTTTATTTTTCTTCTCTTATAAACAACCTTTTTTACTCTCAGATTTTAACCAGCTATATCTCACAAATTTGTTTGAACATTAAAAAGCTGTAAAAAGCAACTTGTAGCCTTGAAAAAACTCTACAAAATAAGATTAAGTTGTAAAAAAAATAATTTCTACCCTTATGATCTTAAATTAAAAAACCCAATAAAACAAAACAAGTTTTATTTTAAATTAAATTAAGGTTATAATTTAAGTTAAGCCTAATGTTTTTGTACATGTTAATTTCATTTTTCCAGATATTTCAACAACTGAAAATCTTGTTTCAGTAAAACCTAGTTTTGTTTTTAATTAAAACACTATCTGTTACCTTAGCATACTACATATTATTATCTTATTAAATAACTGATTTTTATTTATATATGTGTTGTCAACCAGATTTGATCTTGCAACAAATAACTCAGAGAGTTTTCAAAGAAAGAAAAGGCTCTTATTGGGAGCCCAAGGTAATCAGACCACACACACATCCGAGGTACACTTTGTTTTCATTTGTGCACTTATAAACCTTATCTCATACTTCCTTTTTTTAATTGTTTTTGTAAAAAATTATCATTCAATGGACTTATGTTTTTTGCTTATGACAAAAATAAAGAAACATTTTGAACTTCTTAGCTTTCATATTACCTTAGAAACTAGTCAAGTCAAGTAAACAGATTGTCAAAACAGAAATACAGCCAAATAAAAATTTTAAATTAAAGTACTTAATTTGGCTAGCTGTAGAATATGCATTTTTTAGACATTTTAGAATAAACAAGTACTTTTCGTGTTTTTGAGAGGTGAAAGTCACCGTTTAAGATTCATTTAGCAAAAATCATGTGTGCTATTTTATCAATATTTGATTCTTTAAACGCTATACAACGGTCGTGCACCAGGTTCTAGAACTAAATATTTTGAGCATTTTTTTATCGTTCAATAAACTATAGTTGTCAAAATTAGTGAACAAAAATTAATATGCAAAAGATAAATAAAGATAAAACAAGTATCTAAATTTAAGGTAATAATTTATTGTAGCCGGCAGGCAAGATGAGAAATTTTAAAAACTGTGATCTGAATTAAACAATTAAGTTTTCGCAGGCTACGTAAATTTGGAATTTTTACTGTAAAAGTCAAAATAACCCATTTAAAGGTAAAACAAAGTCAACAATTGTTTGTTTATCATTAATGTGTTGTGTAGTATTAAGTTGAATGCCATAATCCTATAATATTAAAAATAAACTTCAAGTAGTCTTTTAATACTTATAAGAACAACTTAAGATAATATAAAGCAGTTTTAAGCTCTATCTATTGTCTAAATTAACAATACTTATCTTAGTTTACTGAGCTAATTCATAATACCTCTGAAAAAGAGATAAAGTTATGTGAATATGTTTAAATAAATATAAGGGTAAGCTTAACTTTTTTGAACAAAACTCTTTATTGCTTAGTTAAAATAAGTCATTTTTAAGATATTAAGTTTGACTGTCGCAAAAGTGCTGTAAATTAGAGTTGTCAGAACTCCATAAAACAAAAAGTTCTGTATACTTAATAACTAATAGAAGAACTTATAATACTCACAATCAGAGTTGCCAAAATGCTAACAAGTTGCAATGCAAACTAAACACAAATGCTTTATAAGCGTCAAATAATTTTTACTTAAAATGCTATGTTCGACTATATTTGGTAATTCTGACAAATTCCTGCTCACGTATTTTTTTTTCGTTATTATAGGCAACTCGACGTAGCTAGCTGACAATATTTTGCGAACCTGGTGATGCTTTTGTATGTAAATGAACAGGAAGCGCTTACAGCATACAAGCTTTTTGAACAACGCTCGTAAAACTGAACATTAACAACTAACATCAAAGGTGCTTTGGGCGGTGACTTAACGGCTTCGGGTAAGACAAACAAAAACAAAACTTTCGAATGTTATTTCTTATTTAAGAGCGAAATAAATAAATTTGAGAATAAACAAATGGCGTAAATATTACGAGGTTTACGACGTATGAGAGCAATGTTTTAACGTATTTTATCATAAAACTATGTTTTTGTGTTTCCAGGTAAAAATTTAATGTAAATTGTTCAAACCAAACATAAGCAAAAAATTTGTTATATGAGTATAATTTAAAAACTTTTAGAGGTTGTATTTTAAGAACAGAAATATACTCATTCTAATTGTTAAGTTTTAGTATGTTTTCATTAAAATTTTTAAGCTAAATTGTAAAAACACATACGTCTAAAAGTGTTTAAGACTGTGAAAACTCTAAATAAATAAATTTAAGATATAAAATTGTTCGATCTAGTTCTTTATGGTGAAAATGACCGGACCCCGACCGTTTTTTAAACTTTAATAAGATCTGGCCCCCAAGTGAAAATTACCAGCCTACGAGCGAAGTGACAG
Organism: Thalia democratica; assembly: GCF_965202585.1. Lineage (NCBI taxonomy): Eukaryota > Metazoa > Chordata > Thaliacea > Salpida > Salpidae > Thalia > Thalia democratica. The sequence goes on along the minus strand of NC_139173.1, from coordinate 7,723,131 downwards.
GCCCGAAAAAGGTTGATTTTTATAAAACTTTGTGTCATATTTTTACTAATACTTAACTGTAAGAGTCTAATGTTAAAAACATGCTAAAAAATTACTTTTTAAATTAATGTGTACTAATAATTACACCAACTTGTCCTAATATTTGATGTTGTTCTAATTTAGTTTGAATATATATTTTTAAATTAATACCCCAAGCAAAGTGTTTTTTTAAGTACGATATTTTACATACGTACCTTTGTCAATTACAATGTCAATTCTATTTTGTAGACATTATTTAAACATCTGATAACTCTCAATCTACATCTAAAGTTCTCAGACTTGAGAAATTTTACGGATTCAAAAAAGCGATCAACTGTATCAATAAAATTATATTCCGGCCGGACCCAACACTTTTATTTAAATTAGAATCCAACCAGATACGGATCTCGACTTAAAAGTATATCCAGTCGAATTCGAATCTAAAAAGTCATTATTAGTGATGTACCGGACTCACTATCCGGGTCCGGGTCCGGCCGGATATTGCCATTTTTGTCTGATATCCGGATCTGGCCGGATTCTAATTTGAAAAAAAAGTCCGGATCCGGTTTCGGCCGGATTCTAATTTGAAAAAAAGTCTGGGTCCGGTTCCGGCCGGATTCTAATTTGAAAAAAAAGTCCGGATCCGGGTCCGGCCGGATTTCTGTTAGGATCCGGCCGGACCCGGATCTAGTTAGTAAAAAAGAGCGTACTGAAAAGTATTTTTTTAAAAACAAACCCTGTGTAAATTAATAAGAGTCATTTTCGTCAGTTAAAATTAAACAACTACCGAGATTTGCTCATTTTGTACACGTGACTAATTTACACTTGTTTACATTTAAACTATGAAATAAACATTTCATGAAATGCAACTCTTTACATATGTTGTAAAATTGAAAACTTTGGAATGAATACTTGCATTGTTTATTGTTTAAAGTTGAGCTCAGAGAATATTTAGAGTTAATACGGTTGAATGTACGAGACGAGCCAATGAGAATCATATGACGAAATGTTATAAACTAAATACTGATGCAACAAAACATCAGAACATGACAGGCAGTTTATATGTAAGCAGTTAGTTAGTTTGGTGTGTAGCTTGAAGCAACAAAATATCTTAAACGTTTTTGTGAATGCTTATTGTAAGTAGTGTTTTGTTTTAAAAGTGAATATTTCAACAGGTGTTTAATAGTTAAAATATTTAAGCCAGGTTTATAGTTTAGTGGTTTATTAAAAATTTTACAGTTTCTTGCTTACTAAAAGTTTTATTTAATTTTTAGTTTTTTGTTTCAAGTCTTTTGATATAGATTTAAATAGCTTCCAGTTTTTAAAGTGTTACCAAAGTAATTAATAATTTTGTATATGCTAGTATTTCTTGTAGTTTTTTATATAAAAGATTCATCACTCAAAACTGTCGTGTCTGATTATAGAAAGTAGTATCAGTTAGAATTTAGTATTTGTTAGATATTAATTAAATAAGGTAGGATTTAATTATTATGGGTAGTACTAATAAGTTAAGTGTACCACAATCAGTCCACAACTTTACTACCAAATTGTCAACCTTTGCTAGCTGTTCTACTGATTATTAGATTAAAGTAATTTTTTCAGTTTTTAAAAACCTCATTCTGACTCAGGCTTGTTTATACTCACTCTAGTTAGTTTTATTGACTTAAACAGTGGCAACCCTGCTAGTTTGAAAATTTTTGGGAATTTCAGAAAATCTTGGACTGCCTCAGGCTAGTTTAGTTTTTTATAAAAACTCAGGCTAGTTTTCTTTTAGATTTTGAATGAGTTTGAGCTGATCCAGTTTTCAATATTTTGTAATTTTCTAGTGTATTTTGTTCAAGAACTTGATTTCAGATTTTTAATTGTAAACACCTAAATTTGTAAACCTTGTGGCTAGCTGTTCTACTTATTATTAGATTAAAGTTCTTTTTTTTTCAGTTTTTAAAAACCTCATTCTGACTCAGGCTAGTTTATTCTAGTGATGTACCGGACTCACTATCCGGGTCCGGCCGGATATTGCCATTTTTGTCTGATATCCGGATCCAGCCGGATTCTAATTTGAAAAAAAAGTCCGGATCCGGTTCCGGCCGGATTCTAATTTGAAAAAAAAAATCCGGATCCGGGTCCGGTACATCACTAGTCATTATTCGGATGGATCCAGTAAATCACAAGCTCGAAATGCTCCGGCTCACAAAAGACTAAATTTTTCCGGATCCGGCCTGTTGATTGAAAAACGTTGCCCAGCCCTAATCTAGATCAAGTTTTCCCAAATGGTTTTCAAAAGGCCCCCTTTAAAGAAATTAAAAAAGTTATAGCCACCTCCAACAAGGTCACTTTAAAAAAAAAAATTTGTTTTTCTTTTCATCAGCAACTTTAGAATACCTAGGGTAAGTATTGAATAGTTTAAATTATAATCTCATGGCTCCATGTAGCTCCTTTGCTGCTCATGGCCCCCTGAATATCTGTCATGGCCCCCAAGGTATGTCGATTCCTGATCTAAATTAAGCATGTTAGTTATTCATTTCAACGGCACAATAGTTCAATGTTTCTGCTGCCATTGCAAATAATAAAAATATTAATAAAAATTTTGAACATTTATATAAACTAAAATAAAAAAGTAATATTAAATACTAATAAATTGTGTTATTTACTAATTAATATTGGTAGTTGTCAAAATTGCACGAAGATACTTTTGCACGAAGACACTATTGCACGAGATTACTTTTGCACGAGCAATTTTGCACGGAGACATTTTTGCCCAGGTTGAATGTTTTATTTTTCGGAATTTTTTTATTGATTTTAATATTTTAGCTTTTTTTTACTACCACTGTTACCTCTAACCCTTACCGTCGATAGTAGCTTTTTTTTGATAAATGTTTTCTTATTTAATTAATTTATTATTTTTTTAACATATTTTATTACTATTTTTTGTTTTACTACTACTTAACCCTTACCCTCGGTCAGAAACTTTTTTTTTCTTTAATCACTTTTTAGTTTTTTTCTTATTTATTTATTTTTCTGTAATTTTTTACTCTCGTGCAAATTTGTCCTTTAGTGCAAAATCTTCTTCGTGCAACTTTATTCCCTAGTGCAATTTTGTGCCCTTGTGCAAACTTGACTTCGTTCAAATTTGGCTTTGTGCAAATTTGGCTTTGTGCAAATTTGGCTTTGTGCAATATTCTGCACTCGTGCAATTTAGACCCGATCCCAAAAAATATAGCTGTTTGGTTTGTAGATGCTAACTAACATATATTATCAAACACTATATATTTAATATTTGTTTTTAAATATAATAAGTATTCAAGAAATATAAATTAATAACAAGAACTTTAATTGGTATGATTTACCCAGGGCTTTCAAAAAACCTAGAATCCTTGAAAAACCTGGAGTTTGACAATTTAGACTAGAAAAACTTGGAATTTGAGAAATTTGTAAAAGTAACCTGAAATTTTGATCAAAAATTACTAACAAACCTGGAATTTCAAAAAACTTTTGCATGTTTAATAGTAAAATTTCGTTTTGACACATAAAATCTATGGTTTAGATTAAAAAAAATTTGTCATCATGAAAAATGATTTTTGTTACAAAAACACATTTAAACAACCTGTTAGATATATTTTCAATGTTAATTTACTCAGGGTTGCCACTTGGTCAGGAAAAGTCAGGAAATCAGGAAATGTCAGGAAAAATTTAAAAAAATGACAAAAGACAGGAAAAGTCAGGAAAAAATGGGAGGCTTTGAAAAAAAGTCAGGAAATTTGATAAAGTTAAAAAAAAAGTCAGATTTTGTCAGTTTAAATTTACAAAATTCCTTGTTTACCAAATTATGCCTTCAAATGGTAAAAATTGATTAAAAGTCCTTTAAAGTCAGAAAAAAATTCCAAAATTTCCTAAAAATTTACAAAAATATTTAATTTTATTTCCAATGCCTTCATCTGGTATAAATTAGTAAAATATCGTTTATAAAACTGCAAATTTTTTTTATTTAACATATTGAACAAGTACCCTACTTGAACAAGCAGATTTTGTAAGCTTTTTAGTATTGATGATCTGTAGCCAGGACACTTCCATAGTGAAACTTTGATATATAAACAAAAGTTTATCTAGTATAATATTAGAATCAAAGTGTTTTGTGTTTAAATAAATAATTGAGTTCTTTATAACTAAGCATTTAGTTTAGTATTTTATGTAACAAGTTAATGTGTATACTGAAGTGGAATGCAGACCAGATGAAGGAAACCATATCTTCATTAGATAAAGAGGTTGAAGTGCTAATAAAAAAACGGAGAAAATAAATTTTGGTTCATACATTTAAAAAAACAGTATTGATTAAGTTCTTTATTGTTTTAATGTTTTAACTGTAAATAATCGTTACTGTTTTAAGGTTTGAGTTGTGAAAACTCCTTATTGATTTAAGGTTTAATTGTAAAAGTTCCTTATATGCCATTTGTTTATCTAGATACATTTATGCTAGGAACTGCTAAAAAATTGAGTCTTTTTTTCGACAAGCTGTGTTTATAAGGTAATAATACAAGTAGTTTGCTAATAGAGCTGTTTATTACAAACATCAATCATACGTTTAAGTGATGTGCTGGAAGTTTGATGATAGAATTAAAGAAATTTTAAGTGTTAGATTGTGTATTTTAGAATAAGTTTAATTTAAGATTTTGATTTAGAAAAGTCAGGAAAATTTTTGTAAAAAGTCAGGAAATTTTTCTCAGCTTGATCAGTGGCAACCATATACTTGTAAACACTATTTTTTTACCTTGAACTTATTTTAAACTAAAAGTACACCAAAACGTGTAATTTTACAAACTTTGAAGAAATTTTGAAAACCTGGAAAATTTTTGCCAAAAACATTTGGCAACCATGATACACTCAGGACAATTCATAATATGAAATAAGAAATGAATCCGACTAAGACCAATCAGAAGTTTTAAAAAAGCTCAGCCTAACTCAAGTATGTTTAAAAAAAACTGAAAAACTTTGGACTTTCTTTTTGTAAACTTGAGCTAGCATGATGTAAATCAGACTAATAATTGATCACTCTGCTTTGCATTTTTCCTCAAAGAAATGCAACTTAAAAAAGTAAAATCATTCTTATAATAGCCACTCTTATAAGTTTTTGTTGCTTTCCTATTTTGTTTTAAAACAGATTTTTTGATAACTATATTCTTGTTAGAAATAGGTAAAAAAAGAGTTTTACATGTTCTCTTCTGCAATATATTTGAATGAACACAAGAAGTGTGTACATAATTCATTTAAACTTTCTTTTAGCCTTGTTTTTATAATAGTAACTATTATATAACTTATAAGTTATTACAGAACTTTAATGTTCAGGGTTGCCACTTTACCTGGAATCCTGGAAACACTGGAATTAGACAATTTAGGCAAAAAAATCTGGAAAAACCTGGAATTTTGAACAAAAATCACTAAAAAACCTGGAATCTTAACAATTTTTACATGTTCAGTAGCAAAATTTCAATTGGACTCAAAAATATATCATATAAATAAAAAACATTTGCTATCATCAAAAGTATTTTTTCAATGTTTTTATACTAATTAACTCAGTTTCTTACCTTAAACATAACTTAAACTAAAAATAGACCAATAAATTTGTACTTTTCAAAACCTGTAAGAAATTTGGAAAACCTGGAAAAAGTTTTGAAAAAAATTAAGGGCAACCCTGACAAAACTAACTACTTAATAATCAAATAATTCCGAATAATAGAATCATCCTTTAGGTAGTTCATCCAATTTAATAGAGTTAATCCAAAACAATTATACAAAATTATCCTTATTTTAATCAACTATAAAAAATCTTACAATATGAAAATTTGATTATATGAGTTAAGTTTTTATTATATTTATGTTTGTTAACTTAATAAAAGCTTACTAACCAGTCAACTGTAAAGTTAGAGCTGATTAAAATATAATAAAAACTAAATAATATACTCATAGAATTATAAAAGTAATTGAAAATTGACATAACTTAACAAGCTATTCATTAAACATAAGTAAATGTTTTTATTTCAAGTAAAGCTTTAAGCAAACAAAAAAAGTTTGGTCTACATGTACTTATCAGAACATTTGTGTAAAATTTACTTTGATTTATTGAAAATTTTTGTTGTAAATTTAACAACAGCTAGTTATGACATAAAACAGCAAATTTTTATTGCTATATGGGGTCCAACATTTTTTTTGGTAAAAATTAGCAAGTGCTTTCGTATGAAAGCTTTTAGTATAAACTACAAGTCAGTTTTAATAAAGTTTTGGAAATTATTTTACTTTTTACGTAATGTAATTTTGTGAAAGTTTCTGCAAATTTTTCATTGTTATATTTTCTTGTAAATTTAAAAGTTCACTTAAAATCTATTTTCTTAAGACCTCAAACTTTTAGAAACCATTCTTAATATTGTAGAGTGGTGAAGTTTAAAATGAAGTAGATAAAAGAACAAAATAAAAGTAGTTTTTAAATAAAATATTATTTTTTTAAATTAAAAAAATGTGCAAATAAAGATTTAAGATAATAGTTAAGGACTACTTTAAAGTTTAAAAATGAGTAAGGTGGTATATTTTTTGGGAAGTATTTTTTTCACAATTTTGAATCCAATTTTTTATTTGAAATCAATTGAGCTTACCAAATTTGATAAATTAAGTCTCAAAAATTACTTTAAGTTTAGTTTTGCAGTTGACAATAATTGATAGCTATGATGAAACTTATAAGATAATAGGTAGTCTCCTTAAGACATTGATAACTTAATTCAAGTTATGTGCAGAAATTGAAAGCTTGATATGTAAAAGACCTTTTGGCTCAGTTTAAGATTTAATAAATGTGTACATTTTATTAGATTTAATAAAATATTTGTAGAGTTTAAAATTAATATTTTTTTACAGTAACTTAAATAAATTTATTTTTACAGAACCATATTATAAAAAAAGGTCCTTAGCTTAAACTCCTACTCTACTACTTAAAATGAACTCTCTGATAGCGCGTTCTAATAGTGTTCCTTATAAAAATCTATTTCCCATTACTTCTAATCGCATAGAAAACTTGAGTCAACAAGGCTTGTCATTAATTATTGAAGACCATGCTAAAAGAACATACCCTGTTGTTCATACATGCTTTAACGTGTTAGTCAATAAATTCATAAATATAATGAAGAATAACAGTTGTTATGAAAAAGTATACAAGAATATGAATCCAAATAACTTTGTTGATCGCTGTTTGAAGAAAAGACCCTTAGTTTTTCTGGGTTGTGTTGATTTCTCAATTTTAAAGAGTGGACATGAACCTACTGGGATTTTTGATAGAATAGGAACAAAAGAAGAAAACCATCCACTTCTTCTTGAAAATCTCATTAGCTATGATGAAATGTTGTTTTCTGCTTTAGTTATGGTTTCAACTCCTACTCTGTTCATCAACAATGGAAACAGGTACAATCGTGGCAATTTAGGTGAAAATGATAGTTTTGAAAAAGAAGGTGTTTATATTGGGTGTGTTGGCCCTAGACTTGAAAAACCAGACTACATGGAATGGAAGCATATGGTGATTACAGAAGATCAAAACACAACTGAAAATGGTTATGGGAGAAATGCTGATCAAGATAAACTGCAAACCAAAGTTCTGAACATCTGGGCAGAGTTTTATGACTTACCAAACAAATGTTTCTTCACTTGGAATGAAGTAAAAGATAACTTTAACTGCAATCAAGATCGCTTTGCTGCTTTTGATAACAAATACTTTGATAAAGTTGTTTACAAAAAACGGATGCAGATGGTATTGGAACCATTCATTTTAGATGCTAATTTCAGAGGAAAAGAAAAAAGTAAAGATGTGTTTTGCCATTTTGTTGGATTAGGTATGGGTGTTTGGTCACCTGATGGTCTACCAAAACATGTCCAACATAATTTGTTTGTTGATTTGGTCGTAGACCTAATTGAAAAACATAGTCTGTCTAAAGTTGTAAATGTTGACTTTTCTTGGATATCTGATTACTCAGGTAGGGTTAAAAATAATGATGTTGTATTGTCAAGAAATGGTACTAGGTGCAAGGTTACTTTTTCAAGAAGAAACCCTGCTGATAAATTAGAAGGTGAGAACGCAGGAAAACTTGTAGTGGCAATGTATGCGTGGGATGGAAATGCTTACCCAGGAAATGAATATTGGGATGGCTGTGTTTCCGCTTCTGGAGATCCAGCTGCTGCATGTTGCAGTACAATTTCAGAACTTCAAAATCCAGATATCAACCTGAATGTCTCCGGTGAAAATGTCAAGTTTTATCCATGAAAAAAGTTACCAATTTAAATATTTTCAAAAGTGTTGAAGCAACAAAATAGTTATATGTTATTGACACTTTTTTCGTTAGTCTTAAAATAAAAATCTTAGTTTATAGTTGAATATAAAATATATAAGCTTAAACTATTTAAATCAAACTAAAGCAAAATAGGTTTATCACTTACTCAAGCTAGATACCAACTTTTGATCAACTTATTTGCGCTCTAGGTAAATTGATTATTTTATTAAAAGTTTTTTCATTTAAACTTGGCTAGTTAAAATTATTGTCTAACTCGAAGCTTTTTTTTTTAATTAGGATATGCAACTGTTGCTGCAGTTGCATTTATATAAATTTTTAAAGTTTAGTAGTCATCAACTAAGTTGTTTCGGATGCTGTTGTTGCTTCGTGCAGTGAAGTTCATTGTTTACTATGAGTTCTTAGTTATAAATAACAAACCTGTTTAAAATATCGGAAGGTGTCTGATATGCACGAAGGGTCACTTTTTCAATAATGACATTTTTGCACGAAAACACTTTTGCACGGCGTTAATTTCGCATGAGGGATCATTTTAGCACTAAGACACACTTTGCACGAGTTAAAAGATATTTAATTAATTTATTTTATAAACTTATATATATATTTTTTTATTATCATTATTACCCCTTACCCTTGGTCGTTTTTTTTTTTTTCTTATTTTTTAATTTTCTAATCTATTTTTTAATTAATCATTTTTTTCTATCACTGTTACCCCTTATCCTCGGTCGAAAATTTTTGTTTTTTATTTTTTGGTTTTTTTTATTATTTTATGTTTCTAATTTTTTTTTATGTTATATTTTATTTTCACCTCACTGTTACCCTTTACCATCGACCTGAAACTTTTTTTCTATTAGTTTTTATAATAATCTTTCTTTTTTTTCTTGTTTTTTAAATTTCTTTTTTACTCTCGTGCCAAAATCATCATTCTGCAAAAGTGTCTTCGTGTTTATTTGACCCGTTCCCTTTAATTAAAGTACCCTTTGAACTCAAGAAAGATAAATTAGGGGTCGTGGGCCGGCTCTCAAACAAAAAAATTAGTCTGTTAGGTAAATGTTGCTTTGAAACAGTCCAAAAAAAAATTGAAGTTTCCAGCAGCAAATGTTTTGCTTGCAACTTTAGATTCAGTTCAAGGTAATACTTATAAAACCAGCATTTAAGTGCATATTTAGTTCGTATAAGTTTGCATTTTTTACAACATGAGTATTTAAAACTAATTTTCTCGCGAAAGAATTTTAGGTTAATCTAATTTGCTGACTTGAAAAGTTGCCTAATTATAATTAAAAAGAACATAGTGCTTTTTTTTCAGGCAACTTCTTAACTAGCTTGATACTTCACCAATGTTTCGTCTCAAGTAATATAAAGTTTAAAAATTAATTGTTAACTTTTATTCTTCCTTAAAACTTTATATCAATACTTGTAGATAAACTTGAAAACAAATACCTGTTTTTTTTTGTTCTACATTTATAGTCGGTTTTTTTTTATGTCTCGATATTTTCGATCAGTTTTAACCGCCTTTTACTCTAGCCAAGTTACCAAAATAAAATAACATTTAATTGAACTAATTATCATCTGATACTTAATTTTTAATAAATTTTTTATCAGTTTGTGAACAAAGGTGTTTTTAGAAGTATCTTAGCAATAAAATGAAAAACCAACAAAAAACTTTTATGGAGATGATATATATAAGTTCGATATTATCAAAACAGCCATCAAGTCAAGTTTTTTCTGATATTTTTTCTTTAAAAATGCCAAATGTTTATTTTTACCTAGTCAAGCTAGTAGTATCAATGATTAAAGATAATTCAAAGAAATAGTCAGAAAAAACTTTTTAAAAAAACTAACATTAAAACTAAGCGTGCATTGCACAGTCGTTCATTTTTTTTTACTTCGGCTGAGTAGTCAAGAGACAATCTTTTTTTAAAACTATTTCAGATTTAATATTATGATTTATAACTCAGTTTTTTTAGCTAACATTTTGAGAACTTTTAAATACTTTCAACTAGTTTTTTAACTTTGTATATGTGTTAAAATTCAAAAACTAAACGCTACTTTGTGTAATTGAAAAACTAATATTCAATTTTAGAGGTCAAATAAAATCTAATTACTCTATAGATACATTCATAAATAGCTTATTAAAGTCTGTTTCCAAAACTTTACGTTTCTGTATCTACTTTCAGTTTGGTTTGTATAATTTTATACAAAAATTTCTAATAAATACTAAGTTATATTAGTTAAGCTGGGTAAATAAAATAAGTGATAAAATACTTCTGAAACATTTTTTAACTTCTTTATTATAGTTTATTAAAGAACAAAAAATAAAACGCTAAAAGTATTGTGCACAAAGACCCTTTCGGTTATTAAGACGCTCATCACATAATCTAAAACGTCTTGTCAGTACTTAACTAAACTTTACTAAAAAATGATTAAACTACACTATTACGTATTTAGTTTCAAAATATTGAACTTAAAATGTTTGAAACCTAAAAGTTTGTTTAAGTTTTCTTGAAAACAATTTTTTTTCTGTATGAATTATTTTTTAATACTAATAAAGTTAAAGAAAATGCACACCCTTTTATGTTAGTGTTATATTAAGAAAATAAAAAATCAATACTTGTTGTAATAACCAAGTATATTGTTTCTAAATTTAATGTACAAAAACTTATTGAGTTTATTAACAATAAAGTTTTTATTCAATATTAAGTAAAATGTTTTTAATTATTTAACAAAAATAGTATATATTAGGAATTTTAACAAAAATTATCTCGAAGTTAAAATATTTAATTTGTTTTACATGCAGTATAAATTGAAACTCAAACATTTATATCAGTTTTCATTTTAAACAAAATTCTGAATAGAAAAATTGTACATGTTATGATTTTTTTTTAATTCTCAAAAATGTTGTGGTGTGTTTTTGAAATGTTTTATAAAAGGTATAATAAAAGTCAGGAAATCAAAACTTAAAGCTTAGAACTTTGCGTATGTATAGAAAGTTAAGTTTATGAAAAATAAATAGAGTACGCTTAGTAAAGATGAATAAAAACTGTTTTATATTGATAGGTATCAGTTAAAGTTTAAATTAATAGACATTTAGTTTTCTGTTTTTTACGAAAAAATTAAAACTTAATATTTTTTAGTTTCGACCTCCATTCGGTTCGCTGTGTTATTGTATTTTGTTTTTGGATAGTTTGGTTTTGGTACTAGTTTTAACTTAAAAATTTAAACATAAGTCACTCATTTTGAAAAGGTTAATTAATTAATTTCGTTTAGCGCATCCTCAGAATAATCTTGCTAAAAACTGAAAATATTATAGAGTAAATTCAGTAATAAACAATAGTTTTAAAATATATAGAAAAAAAACATTTACGTCAGAAAGTATAAAAATCTGTTTAAAAGGTTTAAATAACAATTGAATTATATTTACCTGGTTTAAAGTAAATTATACGACAAAACTGCTAAAACTAAAATATTTATGATAGTAAAATTTTTTTCCCTGAAACTAAATTAAATAAAAAGCACAGTACAAAATACGACAAAAAATGACAAAACGTATTACTAAAAACACGCTATTTATAAAGTTTTAAATTGTAAAAAGTTTTTTTTGCCAATTCTTTGCTCGTGAGTTCTAATAAATTAGTATTTTGTTTTACAAATTAGTTTATCAAGTTCTTATTTGAAATAATTTTTATTGCGATTGTTTTCTTGTTTAATAATAAAAGTTTATAATATTCATAGTTAATTTCAAAACTATAATCAATTTTACGTAATTTTGTGAGCTATAAATAATTGAACAATATAAAAAACAAAGCTTAAAAACTATTTTAACTTTAGTAAGCTTAAGTATAAGGTGTTTTGTTTATAGTAATTTTTTTTCTTAAAACATAAAACTGACGTGACGAGGCTTGGTCGAAAATGTTTGAAAAATAATTTGATTTGTTATGCAACGAGTTGACTGTTGACTCGATATTTTACCAATTACATACGGAAAGTCGTTATGATTCATCAAAACTCATTTCTAATGACCGTTTTAAGTTTTTGTATTAAAAGTAGATAAATAATAAAAATTCATTTCTAAATAAATTAACACAGTTATAACCTTTTAACTTGAACCGAAACTAATTATAAACAAGAAAAACATTGGCGAAAGTCTACAGAACTGAAGCATGGACTGGACTTTCATATGCCGTGCGACAAGCTCAAGTTTAACAAGGTTTGATCATACCAATTATTATCAGACCACAAGCTTTCGGTAGACTGAGACCGATTTCGTCCTTATTAGGACTCATCAGTCAGTCAAAACCTAAAAACCGACGGCAAGGCAAAAGACGATGCTGACGTCACTGATCAATGCCATTAAATGGTTGCTTCATGCTTGCATGTAAATATAAACCGTTTGTAGATTGAAGACCCAAGTTTTTCAGTTGTGAGTTGTGACTGATGAGTCCTAACCAGTACGAAACCGGTCTCAGTCTACCGAAAGCTTGTGGTCTGATGATCGAATTGGTATGATCAAACCTTGTAAACTGAACCTAATTATAATGTCACTAAGTTATGTGAAGTTAATACTAACCAGAGAAAAATACGCCAAATTTCACTGATGAACGTAGGGTCTGATTAAAACGTTAAGGTGTTTTCCCTAGTATTTGCTGAGTTAGCAAATTTTTTAAAGCTTTTCATTTATTTAATTTGATCTATAGTTTATCCCTTACCCATTTTACCCAAACGTTTTAAAAATTAATCAAAAAATGAATAAAACTGTCATGAAAAAAAGCTTTTTATTTTGCTGACGACTCAGCAAGTAGTAGGGGAAACACCTCGACGTTTTAACATGATTCATTAATGTATCAATCAGAAAAAGATCTGATTTTTTGCTAAAGTTTATGATAATGAACTAGAACTTAAAAATTATTTATTTTAGCAATATGAAAAATCATTCTAAAAATGTCATACTACAACTGAATGAAATAACATTAAGTTGAACATAAAATTAAAAAATGAAATATTGCCCTTCAACAAAAATATTCATATTTATGGAAGTAGTTAAAAACAAAGGAAAATATGTTTTGATCTAAAAATGTTAACACCTATATTAATAATTTTTATTATTCACTTTAACAGCACAATAGCTCATTCTTTCTGCTGCCATCATAAATTATTTACATATGAATAAAATCTTTAACCAATTTTCTAAACTTAAATAATGAAATATATAACATACTAGTAATGGAGTTATTATTATTTTTTTTAAATTTAAATTCTATTTGTAAATGCTTATTAACATATACTACAAAACCTTTTTTGGTTTTAATAAACTAAATAATGCTAAAAAGCGTGTGCCCCGATTTGTGTGTAAAACCCCTTTTTTATCCAATATTTTTCAAATAGATAGATAAATATTTAAGAAATATAAGTTATTACAATTATTAGTACAATTAATTAATTATAGTACAATTAAACCAGGGCTGCCACACACTCAGGATAACTCAAAATATGAAATGAAATAATTACTCAGACTAACTAAGACCAATCAGAAGTTTAAAAAAAGCTCAGGCTAATTTAAAAACTTTTGAAAAACTCTGGCTTTTTTTTTTGTAAACTTGAGCTAGCTTGATGTAACTCAGACTAATATTCGATCACTCTGTCTTGCTTTTTTCCTCAAAGAGTGGCGACCTATAAAAGTATAATTATTCTTATGGTAGCCACTGTTACAAATTATTGTTGCTTTCCTAACTTGTTTTGAAATATTTATTTTGTTTTTTATAATATTTGTCTTGTTAAAATTCTGGTGGTTATTGTTTTTAAAAATGTGTAAAAAAAAGTTTTTCATGTTCTCTTTTGAAATATATGTTTTTGAATAAACACAAGAAGTGTGTATATAATTCATTAAAACTTACTTTTAAGTAATAACCTTGTTAATAAAATAATTAACTATCATATAACTTATTACAGAACTTTAATATTACAAATGTCCACATAAAATTAACTACTTAATAATTATTATTTCTGAATTTTGCAAACTAAAAAAAATCATCATTTTAGGTCATTTTATTTGATAGAGTTAATCAAAAATAGAAAATCAAAATTATTCTTTTTTTAATTAAAGGCATAAAGGGGATGAAACACTTTTTCACAATTAAATCTTGTTTTATATAGTTTTTACTAAGCTACAAGATGCTTTTTACAGATTTAAAAAATTCAAAATAGTTTTTGAGATATAGCCGGTCAAAGTTGGAGGCAACAATAGTTTCCTTCTGGGAGGCGCAAACTAAAATGGCAAAAATAGATTATTTATCTAAATAATAAGTTTATTGTTTCACACATACAAGATATGAATTTTAAAACAAAGAAAATTATGATTTGAATATAAACTATTTTCACTGTTGATTGTTTTTGAATTTATTTGTTGATATAAATATGATTATACTATCATATTTAGACTATGTGAATACAGAGTTAACCACTTGGTATAAGTTTTAGACTGTAGTTGGTAATTTTAGTTTTTTCATCCTTGCGGTAATAGTTACATGATAAGTTATAAAATGTTTTTTTCTAAATAATCTTACTTAATTACCTAAAACTACAATAACTATGGTATAAGTCTGAAAATTTTTAGGTAAATTATTTGCTCATAAAGCTTTTAACACATTTTTTTTGTTTATTTCTTGTAACAAAAAACACTATGTAATCAAACAATTTCCTATAAAGATTAATATATTTTTGTTGATTTTAAAACCTGCAGTAAATATTTAGTTAGTGAAATTTTTTTTAATGGATTGAAAGTTGTAATTTATTTCAGATAATAATTTTATTTACATAAACTCATTTCATCTTATGGCTGCAATCAATTTCTCAGTGGTTGATCACAACTGATGACAACTAATAGTGATTGATACTTAACAACAAAAACATTAAAAGTATTAACAAAATTAAAACATTATGGTTATTGTATTAACAACTGGTATAAAAAAGGTTTTTGTTTGCTTTCTTTTTTAATATTTGTGTGGCCTAATGGTGTAGAGGTCCTAATGATAGCTTTGAAAACTCTTTTAGTTGAATGTTGCAAGATCAAAGCCTAGTGATTGACTTATATACTTAAAAAAGAACTGTATCTACAGTTTATTTTATTTTTCTCTCAAGTTAAATCTTTTAACTAAAACATATCAGTATCACAAATCATTTAATATGTTTCTTATTAAAAATAAATTGATATAATTAGTCATACTATGTTAAACTATTTCTAAATACAGCAATAATATTATGATAGAAGGTTGCTACACACTACTTCTACTAAATTTTCTTTTAATTTTTTATTTAAGTCTGGATTATTTGTTTTTTTGCAAAACTTAGGTTAATTTTGATATTTTTGTAATCTCAGACAATTTTTTGTAGCTTTCTAACTGTTATATCTTAATTTTTTTTTCTTGTCAAGTAATTTTGTTATAACTTGAGTATTTTGAAGAATTTAAAGCTGATTGGCCGTGTTTTTTACTATTGACTCAACATTTTTTCTTAAAATTCAGGCCAGCTCAAACTAGTTTTGTGTGTGTCAGGCAATTTTTGCCACTCAGACTGGCTTAATTGTCCCAAGCAGTGAAAACTGTCTTAAAGTAGATCATGTTATTTGTTGTAATTAATACAATACCACAATACAGCGGGCCATTTAACCTGAAATACTGAAATCACATTTACTTTTTAAATTTAGACAAAGTTAACTTGGACAAACCTGGAATATTGAACAGTTTTCACAAGAAAATTTATAAAGTTTAGATTAGATAAGGAATAACTATAATACAAAAAAATATTTAGATCAATTTATTATGGTAAAAATTAGAAAAAGCATTGCAGTATATATTCACTAATTTTATACTAATAAATATAAGTTATGCGTTGAACCATTTTCAATTAAAAAAGACAAGAAAGCTTGTACATTCAAAACTAGGTAAAAAATTGAAAATCTTGAAAGAAATTAAAAAAAAAAGTTGCCACCTTGACAAAACAACATTTTACTATTTTTTTTATCAATCTTATACAGATAATTTGCTTGAATTACTTGATTTTTCTTTTTGGTAGGTTAACTTTTTAGAATTAAATTTAAATAAAAAAATTAAAAGAGTTAACATATTTAAACAAAGTACTCATCAGCATCAGTAACTGTATTTATTATAAAAAAGCTCATTTGTTGTACTACATATTCTTGTCAGTACATTTGTTTTGTTTTTCTTTTCATTTGTTGAAAATTTATGTTTTTAAGCCAAGTACAGCTAGATGTGATACAGACAGTTAAAGTACTATTTAAAAAAAAAAATTTAGTTATATAAAGTGTTTGATTTGTGCAGAAAAAGCAAACTTAATATACAAATTTATATCTTAAGTTCTAATGACTGTTTCTATTAAGTTGTTCAGTGTTTTATAGATGGCTAATTTTTGTAGGTCCTTGGCTTTAGCTTGTACTATGTCACTTGAAATAGACTCTTTGATTAAGCGTTCTAAGAGTGTTCCTTACAAGGACCTTTTTCCTGTGGGCAACAATCGCATAGAAAACTTGAGTAAACAAGGCTTTTCGTCCGTCATTGAAGACCATGCGTCCAGAACTTATCCTCTTGTGCATAATTGCTTTGACAAACTAGTCAATAAATTCATAAACCTAATAAAGGAATACAGTTGTTATCAAGAGGTGTACAAAAGCATGAACATCCAGGACTTTGTTGACCGCTGTTTGAAGAAAAGACCCTTAGTTTTTGTGGGAAAAATTGATTTCTCAGTTTTAAAAAGTGGACTAAAATTTAGTGGACTAAAACCTAGTGGGAGTTTTGTAACAATTGGAACCAACGAAGAAATAGATCCACTTGTGCTTAAAAATCTCATTAGCTATGATGAAATGTTGTTCTCTGCTCTAGTTATGGTTTCAAGCCCAACTCTGTTTATTAACAATGGAAATAGAAACAATAGAGGTAAACTGAGTGAAAGCAATGATATTGAACAGGAAGGTGTTTATATTGGTTGTGTTGGTCCAAGACTTGAAAAACCAGACTACATGGAATGGAAACATATGGTGATTACAGAACAGCAAAACAAAAGTGAAAATGGTTATGGAAGAAATGCTGATCAAGAAAAATTACAAACCAAAGTTTTAAACATCTGGGCAGAGTTTTATGATTTACCAAACAAATGTTTTTTCACTTGGAATGAAGTAAAAGATAACTTTAACTGCAATCAAGATCAATTTGTTGCTTTTGATGGCAAATACTTTGATAAAGTTGTTTACAAAAAACGGATGCAGATGGTATTGGAACCATTCATTTTAGATGCTAATTTCAGAGGAGAAGAAAAAAATAAAGATGTGTTTTGCCATTTTGTTGGATTGGGTATGGGTGTTTGGTCACCTGATGGTCTACCAAAACATGTCCAACATAATTTGTTTGTTGATTTAGTTGTAGAGCTTATTGCAATGCACAATTTACCCAGAGTTGCAAATGTTGACTTTTCTTGGATGTCTGAATACTCAGGTAAGGTTAGAAATAATGATGTTGTGTTGTCAAGAAATGGTACTAGGTGCAAGGTTACTTTTTCAAGAAGAAACCCAGCTGATAGATTAGAAGGTGAGAACGCAGGAAAACTTGTAGTGGCAATGTATGCATGGGATGGTAATGCTTACCCAGGAAATGAATATTGGAATGGTTTTTTGGATGAATCTGGAGATCCAGCTGCTGCTTGTTGCAGTACAATTTCAGAACTTCAAAATCCAGATATTAACCTGAATGTATGTGGAAAAAAAGTTAAGTTTTATCTATGAACATTGTTGCCAAAAAACTCTATTCATAAAGCAGCAATAACAGTTAACATTATTAACTTTTTTTTATGTTTTCTTTAACTAAAAGAAAATAGCTACATTCAAAAGTTTTCTTAAAGAATGATTACTATTTTTTTATACTAATCAAATCAAAAAGTAAAAAATAAAACAGGGTTGTACATCTCCAGGCTAGATCAAAATATTTAAAAAACTTTTGTAAGCTAAGAATAGATTTATTTTTTCATTGTTAGTTTTTATGTTTTAATTCAAGCTAGTTATAGTTTTTGTTAAAAATTTTAGAATTAAAAATAAAGGTTAGTTTTTACTTTGTGGCAACTCTGATACAGTAATTAAGTTTGCAATTATAATTTAAATAATGTTTTTGTCTTAATTAGCATGTATACAACATGAATTAAAACACTACTTAATAAAGTTTCGTTTCTGTTGTAAATACTTGCTATGTAGTTTTTGTTTTCATTTGTGTCAAACACAAATACTTAGTTCTAGTTTGCGTGCTAACAATTATACTTGATTTAGACACAATGTTTTTTTACTGTGTTATGTGCTGTTGAAAATTGTTAAGTTATTTAATTACAATTTTTTAAAAGTTATTCAAAGCTATACAAACAACAGAGCTTATGTAGTGTATTTAAAAAGTGTATTTGATTTGATTAATTTCATTTAAAAAGGTTTGGTTTCATAAATAATTGCTCAGACAAACAAACTTAATCTTAGAACACTGTTTTTTAACAAATTTTTTTGTAAGTTTTCTTGTAATTTATAATTTTTGTGAAGAAAAAATAGCTTGCATTATCATGTTAATTTCTTTTAATTTGATTATTACTTTTTCAAACATATAAGCTTTCAAACAATTATGAAATTTTATACAATGAATATTATGACTTGGTTTTTTATTTATTTTTTATCTATAAAGTAAGACTTCTAAAAAGATTAATAAAATGTTTATTATTATTCTAATATCAATTTAATCCTTGAAATTACAATAACTATTGTACAGATCTGTAAAAGTGTTTATGTTTTCATTTAGTCTAAAAATTTCTCCAAATGTTAAATCTATTTTGTCTTGTTTTGAAACAGTTTAAATCGAAGTAACCATTCAGTTAGTAATTAAGTTTATTTAGAAAATTAGAAATTTGCTATTTGTTTTAGATAATTTTGTTGATATAAATTAATCTCATTATGGCTTCCAGCAGCTCCTCAATGGTCATGACTGATGAAAAAGTGAGTTAATTTTTAATACTATGATATTCTGTAAAGTTTGGTAAATTTCTAAATTGTTTCAGTGTAATACAGTAACACAAATTAAAATAAATGACAACAATAGTGTCATTTAAATTCAAGTAAAACTATTAATTAAAAAAGTAAATTTCTGAAAGTTCATAATTAAGCTTTCTCATACTTAATTTTTTTTGTGAAAATTTGAGCTAAATAAGTAGAATGTAATAAAGTTCTATTGTTAAAAATTAAAACAAACTTAATTTTTTAAACATATACATATAAATATACACTACCTACCACAAAATAATAATCTATCCTAACAAATTTAGGGAATAAAAACTCTCTAATAAATCTATAATATTTAGAAGCTTTCATTACTAGACTTTAAAATTTTTATAGCCTGCTAGTTTGGTTGTTTGTAAAACTTAGCTGTTAATTTTCTAATACTTTTCCTATTTTAGACCTTACCTTTTTATGTTGTATAAGTAAATAAAATCAAGTAAAAGACTTTCTTCCATAGTAAACCAAAAAAAGGTTAATTGTCACTAAGAAACTTAATTAAAAACTTGGTCATATAGAGTCTGAGTGTATGTAACCAATTGTTTTCTTTTACCATTGATAGATTAAAAAAGGCATTTAATTAAGCGTAGGTTGAAAAAATAAACAAATTTTAGGTTATATTGCTACCAAGTTTTAAATTTGTTTTTAATTTTTCTTCATTCTATGGTTAGAAGTTATGTTTCAACACTAAGCAGTTTACTTTGAAAAAGAGGTTTACATTATTTTTTTTACTTTAAAGTGTTTTTAAACGAACTTATTAAAAATAAAAAAAAAATATGCAAAACTCAACAGCAGCTAAATTTTGATTTAGTCTTGAAAAAGTAAGTTTAACTTTTTATTGTGATCAAAAGTCCACTTATTTTTTATTTATTTCGTAGCTACTCTGATTAATCTTTATATTGATAGTATGTACGTTATTTTTTATTAGTTGTGTTTATCACTGTTGGCTTATACACTGTTTTTAAAAGCATTAGGAACTGATTTTATCACATTAGAAAATATTTTTAAAGTTTTTTTATAACTTAATGCTTTATTATAAAATTATGAACTGGTTTAATTTATTTATAATGCTAAGTAAGCTTCAGCTAACTTGTTAAAAGTTTTTATCCCCTTTAGTTTTTATTTTTTAATAAAACTTATTGAAAACAGTCACACTTAAAAAATTACTTCCTTTACGAACAAATAGTAGCTAAGTAATAAGAAAAGTTTTTTTTACAGCTGTATTCTATTCAGCTATTTACAATCGATTAAAAATATAAAGCTTCTTTTATTTATAAACATTATTCTGCTATCAACAATAATGTGTTTATCACTGAATATTAGTTTAACTGAAAATATTTTAAATCATGTTTCTGGTAAGCTGCTTAAACAATCAAATCAAAACAATCTCTTTTATCAAACATCGTTTTGAAACGTTAAAAAAAATTATTTGAAAACAAAGATGTTTATTTACTTCCGACCATTCCTGCGTTTTTTTGATTTCAATAAAAAGAAATTGTGTAAATTAAAAATAAATTTACAGTAATGCAGTGTAACAAGCTTAATGACATTTCACTGCCTCGCCAAAAGAAGTCCTTCCAGTTTTATTTGCTTTTCGCCTTTTTTCCATCGCAAAGCCACGTTATAACGCTCTTCTATAAGAAAGGCTGTAAATCATTAAGCTACAGCAGAGTAGTATAAGCGGTCGGTTGTATTGCTTTTATTGTTGAGCAACGCCACACGAGTAAACAGGATAAACTGGTTTTGCACATTCAACTTTTTTTTTATAATTGTAGGGATAATACGTTTTAAGTCAGTTTAGTCTTGTGTTAAGTGTGTGGCTTTTCGATACTATGTTTAAGTTTTTTTTTGTTTGTTTTAGTAGACCATTGAAGTGCTTTGTAAGCAACTTTATACAATAGTTTTATGTTATAAGTTTAGTTGACTTGTAAGTATACTTTTTCAGAATCTTTTATAAACCTCAATTTTATTCTTTCTGTTATTGTTTTCCGTACTATCTTAAAAAAGTAAGTTTTGTTAAATTTATTTAATATTATTTTATTTTAGCTAAAGTGTTTTATACTTGTATATTTTAACACAAAGTTTTGCTTTTGATAATAACAAAATAAAAATTTATAAGTAAAGAACAATTTTTTTTACTAGTAAAATTGTTGTTGTAGTTTAAACACAATAAAACAAATCCTACCGAACTATGTTGAATATAAACAGCTTACAAAGTAAAATTAGTTTAATTTTTGAACTTGAAAAGTTGTGATAAAATATTTTTTTTCAATAAACACAAAAAAAAAAATCAACTAAAACAAAACGAGCAAAGTCACACAAATTTTTAACAAATGTGTGAGCAAGCCATTCAAAGGCGTGCCTCCAAAATTTGATCAAAGTTTGAAAAGAAACTGCTTGTTTGTCGCCCCTTGTGCAAACACACTTTGTAATGTGACTTGTGCAACTTTTTGTATGCAACTTATATTGTGACGTTTATGTAATATTTCATGCAACAGCCACCAATGTCGTCCAACATCACCTACCAGCAGTCCCACGTGTCCAGGGACAAACGTGGACAGGTCATGGGCAAGAAAGGGGGGTTCAGGGGATGCACCGTGTGGTTCACCGGTAAATTGTTTTATATAATATTTGCTCCGACTGCAAAATTTGAGCTAGCAGTTTTTGATGAACTAAATTTTGATCAATTTTTTTTCTACTTTCAAAAAATCAACTTGTAACCGATATAACCTGCAACTTATTGAAATTGCTAACTTGAGTACTCACAAATGATTTTAACTTGAATTTTCAAGGTTTGTCCGGCGCTGGTAAAAGTACCTTGTCAATGAAGATGGAGGAATACTTATGCTCGAAAGGAATTCCTTCGTACAGTTTGGATGGTGACAACATTCGACACGGTTTGAATAAGGTATGTTTTATATTTACGATAAGTTGCTTGGCAGTGATAGTTCTAAATAGTTTTAATTCAAATTATCTTTGATTTCAGATTAACTCAATTTTTCAAATAGCTCATCGCAAAAGTTTTGAAGTTTATAGGTTTTTTATTTGTAGATATTTTTTATTAAAAAGATAACTTAAGTTTAAATAATGTTGAAAAATGTTAATTTGATCAAAAATGATAAAAATCATATTTTTTTTCGATGAAATATAAAATTGTTTCATGCCTTTACAATAAAGTTTTATATGTACTTATTTATATCTATGAACAAAGAAAAGATATTTTTAGTTAAGTTGCCTTTACTTAAAAAAGTAGTAAAACCAATGAAGCATGAAATTGTGCGTTCACAAAGCAGCGTGTTCACTGAAGCGCGTTATTTTTTGCAGGATTTGGGATTTTCTCCCAACGACAGGGAGGAAAACATCAGGAGGATCGGAGAAGTTGCCAAACTGTTCGCCGACGCCGGAGTCGTCTGCCTCGTGTCATTCATTTCTCCATACAGAAAGGTTGGTTTTCTGCATTAGAAAAATGTTTGTGCTAATTGAAAAAAACTTTTTCAGCTTTGAAACACTTTTTTATTGTTAAACAAAACAGTACTTAATCTTTTAATAGTTTTTTAAGCTCAAATTAAGTGTTCTTACCAAATGTTAAGAAATTTTTGTCAGCTTAAATTTTTAATTGAAACAAAATAACAATTGTTTTTTTAATGTTTTTTCAACTACAGCTTTTCATGCGTACCATGCAGATAACACATTTTTTTACACAATTAATTCCGTTTGGCATAATTTTTGCGTGTGATTTTAATTTTTCAATAATTTAACTTTCTCGCAATTGTGACGTAATTATGCCTCACTTGAAAGGACCGGCTGAGCGCGAGGAGGGTGCACAAGAAGTCCAACCTGCCCTTCATCGAGGTCTTCGTCGACACGCCGCTGGGGGTGTGCGAGGGGCGTGACGTCAAGGGTTTGTACCGGAAGGCGAGAAAGGGGGAAATCAAGGGTAAGTCCCGTCACTGAATGTAATTTTTAATGAGCACGATCAGGGAGAACACCTACTGCGAGAAATAATTTAAATTTGAACAAGCTTGAAATTGTTTGTTTTTAAATGAAGTTTGAGTTGATGGTTTAAGTTTGTTTTAATGTACAAGATCAAGGCTGCGATTTGGTTGTTGGCTAAGTTTTGTGCGTTTTGGCAAATCAGTAGTTTTTTTGGTGGCCTTTTTTAGTTTCAGATTTGAATGTTGAGGTTAATCAGCAGTTTTGGTCGAAAAAAAAAAAAAAAAAATTTCTAAAAGCGTTTGTGTTGCAATTTCTATTTTGTTGTTTAATTAACAAAAACTGTTGTTTTGTTTTACTGTTCGTTTTTATTTGTATCATGTGTACACATTTAAAGTATTATTATTTGAATTATAAGTGTTAGAATAATAATAAATACGTAAGTATAAATGTATTTTATTTTGAAAACAACAGCTAGGTTTATCTTTACTCTATTTAAGGTCTTTAGTTGGATTAATTGCAGTTTTTTAAAGATAATTTTCAAATTGTTCAAAGACAAACAAGACGTTCGAGTTATAATAAATAAGTTTAAAAGCACTTAGATAGTAAGAAGTTATTAGAAAAAAGATTCACACTGTTGTGTTTTGTTTACTTTATAATTATATTATTTTGTTTAAAAATCTAAATATTTAGATGTTTGTTTGTCAAACTAAAACATTTGAATTAAATAAAATTAAAATTGATACTATAAATGATGCTAAAAGAGAACATACTAAAACTAATTTAGTAAAAGCACGTACAATCACTGCAATTTCGTTATTTTAATAAGTGATACGTGTTCAAATATTTTTACAAGTTTCTAGAACGTTTACTACAACCTCTTGTGGTGTTGTTAATTTAAACATAGCATATTAATTTTTTTTTTAGTTACAAGTATTTCAAAACACTTAAGTTCTTTTTTACACAGTTTACTTCAACTCAAGTTTATGGCAAGTATTTTCTATTAAAAAAAAACTAAGTGAGTCGAGTTAAATTTTACAATGGGTTTGAAATATGTTACATTTTTGTCAAAAAAAACTTAGTAATTGATAATTTTCGCACAATTTAGCAGTTTTTTCAGCTAATTTCCTTAAATAGCTTGAAGAGTGTCTGCGTGTTTTGTTAATTATATAATTACGTTTTGAGTTCTAACCTTTTCTAACAAAAAGAGTTAATAAAATTTGCTGTTTCATCTTAAATGTTTATCTATATTTGGTATCAATAAACCTATCTAAAAGTTTCTATTATTTTTTATACATATACTCAGTTTGTTTCTTTTTTTGTTTTGGTTTATATTACGATGCCACGCTTTAATTACCACTCTTGCCTAATTGAACCAATCAACAACTTGCAATTCGAGCAATCAGCCAATCAAACGGAAGCACCAACGAACCACCCAATCAAAGCGCGTTATTTCACACAGGACAGGGCCGGAGCTCGGCAGTGCCACGAAGCGGCCAACCTGCCGTTTTACGAGGTCTTCGTCGACACCCCAATCAAAGAGTGCGAACGTCGCGACGTCAAGGGTCTTTACAAGAAGGCCAGGGCGGGAACCATCAAAGGTTTTGAAACAATTAAAATTTTTGAAAATTGTTGAAAAAATAAAACAAGTTGAAAGAAATGTTCACGTGCGAAATTGAGCGAAGTCTGTTTATGCTGTTTGTAGGAACTGAGTAGTTTTGCTGCATACAGTGTTTTGTCATAAGTTTTAAAGTTTTTTTTGAATTCATTGATGCTAAGTTTACGTGGATTAAATTTGTTTGTGTGATCATTTATTTCTACCTGTTGAATATTGTTTTTTAAATGGATTTATTTTTTTTAAACTGGATTGTTTAAACGTTTATTTAACGATCAGTTCATGGAGACTTTTTCGAAAAGTATGCTTTTGTATCTTGTGATTGTTAGCTTTGATAAGTAGTTATTTTGTTGCAGCAAAACTTCTTACAGCTTTTAGTTTATTTAGATTTGCATCAAATTGAAAACTCGTAGCAAGTTATGACAGTTATAAAATAGGTTTGGCTGGAATGATTTTTGAAAACTTCTTCTTTTAGTTTGTGATTGATGATTAAACAAATTAAAAAATTGTATCAGTATTTTTCATAACTTCCTTTGTAAAACTTCCTTTATAACTTGCCATGTACTAATTATTATTTTTTGAATAAAATATATTTTATCTCATTTCACACGAACTAACTATGATGCAGTTTAAATACGTGCATAATAGTATATTTTAGTTCTTAATATAGCCATAATAAATCATAATTTCAAACGAAATTGTCAATCACTAATCATTAGGCAAGTAAAATAAATGTAAGTTTTTTAAAGCATTTAAAAGACAGTGACCTGTTAGTACAAACAAAAGTTGCATTGTTTGGTAATTCTCAAGTGCGTTTTTGAACCACTATAAAGTTTGTTTTCATAAATTAAGTATGCACTCG
Organism: Thalia democratica; assembly: GCF_965202585.1. NCBI lineage: Eukaryota > Metazoa > Chordata > Thaliacea > Salpida > Salpidae > Thalia > Thalia democratica. Next base: position 7,697,302 of record NC_139173.1, on the reverse strand, counting down.
GTATATCGCTTTCTTTTGTGAGTGAGTTTTGTGACACTTGCTTTTTAGAGTGTTATTCTCCTGTAGTTGTTAACATTTTGTTTGGTTTTTGTTGTATAATTAAATTTTACTATTTAATATTTGTATTTTCTTTAATGTCCACATAAAATATTAAAAGTTTCTTTAATGTCGAAAGCAGCGATTTTAACCTGGTGTAAATTTACCCTTGGGAATAATAAATTTAAAAGGTGTAAATTTTCTTTATTACATGTCATAAAAATTTATGTTTATTTTAAAAGTAAGTTTTTAAATTTAATTTTTTTTAAGTTGAATAAAGTCTTAAAATTATGATTTTTCGTATAAATTAGCTTAAAGTTCAAAAAATCGGTTTTTTCCTTTGTATTAAAAACTATTTTGTATATTTGAGGTAAATTTGGTTATAATCTTTCAAAAAGGAGTAAAGTATGAAAAAAAGACTAAGAACTGCTGGTCTAAAGTGTGAAAACTAAAATATAAAAGAGTTTGCGACCCAATTGTTTTCTGTTTTTCAAAATGTAAAATGCTATAATTGATTAAAATGTCTTGTAATCAATATGAACTAATAAAATTGCCTGCAGCCAAAACTGAACGTCAAGTAAAATAACTGTAAAAATTTATTCAAATATCTAAGCAAACAACGACTGCTTTTTGTGAGCTGTTTTAAGTTATACTACCGTTTGTTTTTGAACAACCAAGGAGATTTGTTATTACGCAACTTGTTTATTTGCAAAATGGGGCGAGTAGTGATATAATTATTTATTAACTAGGTAGGTTATTTTTATCACCTGTAAACATTTAAAGTCATCTCATTGATTTGCTGATAAAAATAATTCAGGTTTCATGATAAATTTTACTACAAGCAGACTTAAAATGCTCGTTGGTCATTTAATTTTTAACTGTATTTGTAGGTTTTGTTAGCTGGTTTGTTTCTTTACTAGATTTTTACATATTGTTACTGATAAAAAGCATAAAAAAACATTGTGTTTAATAACAAATAATGAATAGATAAAAGTCACTAAAAACTATTTTTGCTAAAATATTAAAGCTATTGTATTAAGAGTTTTAAATAGATAAATGTATACTTATTTTAAGTTATAAATATCAATTCTGTAAATAACTGATATTAAAATAAAACTTACTATAATTTTTAGCCTTTTGAAAACATAGAAATGAAAAATATTTATTAAATTTGTATTTCTAAATTTTAAAATGGGTATACGTTTTGAAAATAAATCTGATTGCCATTTGCTGTTAGTATTTTACACATGTCTGTATTTTTATATACATATTTCAAAATCTATTTTATCAAACAATTTTAAATAATTCCAAAGGGTTCACCGGCATCGATTCGCCTTACGAGCCGCCAGAGAACCCAGAAGTTGTTGTGAAAACAGCAGAGTACGAAGTGAGCGAGTGCATGATGCAAGTTGTCAAGGAGCTCATGGAGAGGGTATGTGTTTTGTTATATATTTATATATTGTTTTTATATTATGAAATTAAACTCAACTTTGATTGTCATTAAGACATCGGTTTTGGGCGTTTAAGTATAAATTTGGATTTAAAAATAACACAATCACTCAATAGAGTAGTCTTTAGGTTTTGATAACTGTTTTGATATTTATTGCTTGCAGTCAAAGTTCTACATGAAAAAATTCTAAAACATTAGTTTTATGAAAAATGAATTATAAAAGTTATATGTCGCGTTGGACTTTTGTCAAAGTTAAGAATATTTTGAAAAAATATTTTTCATTTTTTGGTAATTAGGTTTCCATTTAAAAAATGATTACTTATTAGAAAATAAGTTCCAATTTACATCACATTATTTTCTCTTATTTTAATTGTTTACTTTTAACTTCAATATTAAGCTGTTTTTATTTTGCTAACTTAATTAAGCTAAAAATAAATGTTTATTGCAAACTTAATAAATAGTAATTACTAAAACTTTTTATACAAAAAACATGTTATTGTTACCGTACCCAAATTTAAAATAAACTATTTAAGTAGACTTATTTATATTTAAATATTTATCTAACAATAAATGTTTCTAACTGGACAAAAAGTTATAGTGCTCAAACACAGACAGTGAACGGAAATATTAACACTTTTAACATTTAAATTGTGTTGTGTTTAATATGCCTTCTAATTAGTTTTTGAAGTTTTTGTATTAGTTTGATTTTGTTGTAAATGCATTAGTTTAATTGAATTTTATCCTGATACTTAAAAATACTTATTATTATTTGTCATTACTAGTTACTACTAATTATAGATCTGTATATGTAGTGTGACCGTGGTTTGTTTAATTTTACCTGAAGATATTCCAGGGTTGCCACTCGGTCAGGAAAAGTCAGGAGAAATTTAAAAGAATGACAAAAGTCAGGAAAAGTCAGGAAAAATGGGGGGTTTTGAAGAAAAGTCAGGAATGTCAGGAAATTTGATTAAAAAAAAAAAAATTGTCAATTTAAATATACAAAATTCCTTGTTTTCCAAAGCCTTCAAATGGTAAAAATTAATTAAAAGTCCTTTAAAGTCAGAAAAAAATTCCAAAATTTCCCTAGAAATTTACAAAAATATTTAATTTTGTTTCCAATGCCTTCACCTGGTTTAAATTAGTAGAATATATTTTATAAAACTTTTTAAAAGTTCCTTATATGTCGTTTGTTTATCTAGATACATTTATGCTAGGAAATGCTAAAAATTTGTGTCTTTTTTCAGACAAGCTGTGTTTATAAGGTAATACAAGTATTTTGCTGATAGAGCTGTTTATTACAAACATCAATCATACACAGATGGTTTAAGTGATGTACTGGAAGTTTGATGATAGAATTCAGCAAAAAACTGTTGTTTAAACCTGTATTAAAATTAGATTGAAAGCTTTATATAGTTTCAAGTGTTAGATTATGTATATTAGAATAAGTTTAATTTAAGAGCTTGATTTAGAAAAGTCAGGAAAATTTTGGTAAAAAGTCAGGAAAAGTCAGGAAACTTTTCTCAGCTTGATCAGTGGCAACCATGATATTCACTTAAGCAGTGAAAATTAGTTGTACTAAATAATCACAACTGAACAGTTGAATACCTGTGTTGTTAATACTTAGTAATAATTTTAGTAGAATTTAACCATTTAACTATAATATATAATTTTAACTAAAGTTATTTTTAAACCAGGACGTGTTTATCAAAAACTATTTTTGACAGAAACATGTTTATTTTTGTAAAATAATAAACATTTTTATTGCGAAATGAATAGACCCACTGTCAATTTAGCATACAGCCAAATACCCAAGCTCTTATAAGAAATAACCACTTAATTTTTCCTAGTACTTAATACACACATAATACGCAGGATATTCTCCCGTACGAGAGCACCATGCCAGTCAGGGAACTTTTCGTTCAACTTGATGAAACTGAAAAACTTCGTCAGAAAGCAAACTCTCTTGAGTCTCTCGACATTACAAAGGTTAACTTACAAAAAATAAATTTGTTGGTTTTCCTCACTAATATGATTACCGTAAATGTTTATTTTAAACTTATGAAATTAGTATTCTATATAAATTTTAAACTTTTCCACCTTGCTTTTGACATTTTAAAGGTGTTTTTCGTGATTAACTTCTGCTAATTGCGTTTCAACGTTTTGATAAAACATGATTTACATCTGGTATATATCAGAACTAAAGTTTTTTGTATAAGACGTTATTATAAACTTAACATGTCAAATTTCACCAACAAAAAACTTCCCGGTTAATTAAGAAAATAAAGCTTAAAAAAGTTTAAATGAAGTATTAAGTTCAACTTTTTATTTCCTCTATTTTATCTAATATCAAAATAAATGACAAAAAAAAACTTAGTAACTTTAGTGTAGTATTTTGTGTTTAAAAAAATAAAAACATATATGATAATTTATCCTTGAAATTAAGGTTTTTATTACATTTATTTAAAATAGTTTTAGTTAAGTTTTAATTATAAAACTTCCTTTAATTTTTTATTAACCCACAAAAAAATTAAATTCATTTTTCAAATAAAAATTTTGCTGTTGTAAAGTAACAAATATTATGTAATATATAATAATGTAAAAAAAAAATTAAATAGGTATGATTTTTTTAAAAATTATTTTTTAAAAGCAATTTTTTAAATTTCTTCTTTATATTAGCCAGTTGGACGCCGAGAAAGTTTAGATTTGTAAAAATAAACAAATAAAATTCTTCCAGTTGGACGCTCAGTGGTTGCAGACGCTTTCCGAGGGATGGGCCACCCCACTGAGGGGGTTCATGAGGGAGCGTGAGTTCCTGCAGTGCCAGCATTTCGGATGTCTCCTTGACAACGGGGACGTCGTCAACCAGTCAGTACCCATAGTGCTGCCCGTGCACACCGAGATGAAGGAAAAACTTGAAGTTTGTTTTATTATTTAAATTGCATATTTTATTATTTTATGGAAGTATATTGACTTCAAAATGGCTTAATTAGGCAATTTTTTGGGCTTATTGTTTAAGTAGTTGTATAAAAATATTTTTATTAGCTGAAGTTTAATTATGTAATTTTCGATTTTATAAAAAAAAGCTATTATGTATTTCAAATTATAAGAAAGAGGTAGTAAAACAGTGTTTTATTGTTTATGAAAACTTTGGTTTTCAATATATCTTCATTAAATTTAATGACAATCAGCTTAAATTAAATTGGTGTTGCACTAAGTACGTGATTAGTCAAATTCAAGGGTATAATATTAAAATAAATTTAATGACAAAGTTTTTATTAATTAAAATAAAAGCAACTTGTTTGTTTGTTCTGTGTAAATATTTGTTATTAAATAAATTTACAAGAGTGAACTACCTCATGTTTATTATCTAATTTTATAATATAAAACTAATTTAGTTTGTTAATATTTGTTAATTATTATGTAATTGCAAATTTACCAGAGTTGAACTACCTTATGTTTACTATAACATTTTTGATTTACAATTAATTTAAATATAAATTATTCAACAAAAATATCAGATAAAACAATTACATGTTGTACTTAATATAAAAACTTTTAGTATAATAAGCATCTAATTAAAATGTATGTTTTAACTTGATAAATAATATAGATAATAATTTTAAAGTTAAACAATTATGAACTTTTATTTTTTGTTTTATAAGTAAACTCCACTTATTATTGAAAAGTACCAGACAACTTCTGTATAATGTATTCTAAATTCATTTACAAATTATCTTTTTGAAAAGCTCGAAAAAAGTCTACTAAATTAATATTACCTTCATCAATTTAAACGATACAAACACGTACAGGGTCAAATGGCGATCTCATTGAAGTACGAAGGAAAGATCTTGGCAATTCTGAACAACCCGGAGTTTTACAAGCACCACAAGGAAGAGAGGTGTAGCAGACAGTGGGGCACTGCTGAGAAGGGGCACCCTTACATCAAGGTAACTTGTTATGACGTCATAATTAGTTGTAAAATCTAAAAAAATGCTGTAGCTAGAGCAAATAACCAACTAGTTATCTGATTATTTAGTGACCTTTTGAAACATTTATGTCAAGTTTTCAAAATAGTATTTAAGTTAACGTTAGTCGTACTGTAAAAGCTGTTTGTATATAACAATAAACATTTGTTTAATGAAATATTTTGTAATCTTTTTGACATTTTCGTGTATTTCTCAAAAAATATGACTTTTGATTAAATAATCAAAGTAAAACTATAAAAACCATTTGCAGAATGTAATTTTTACCATTTATTATATAAATGGTTATATACAATAATAACCATATTATGTTGTTATAGATGGTTTGGGAAGGCGGTGATTGGCTGTGTGGTGGTGAAATCGAAGTTTTGGAAAGAATCAAGTGGAATGACGGTCTTGATGATTTCAGGTAACTTTAATATGATGTTAATAATTATTATTTAGGACTTCATTGTGTACCAACAAAGAACCAAATAAAAAAGGATCCAAAAATTTCTCTCAAATCAAATTTATTCAAAATGCTTAAATAGTTTTTTATAAGAAGGTGCAAATTTAATTGTAACTTCGACTAAACATATATGAGTTGATTCCTAACTTTTGTCTGCACCTAATCTAATTTCAATTAAACTTTCATGACAAAACTGACTCATAACAAAGTAAGATCTTTCAAACTTGATTAAATCCATGTACAAGTATTTACATACAATCAGAATGACGCCACTCGAGTTGAGATCGAAGTTCAAGGAGATGGGAGCCGACGCGGTATTCGCCTTCCAGCTGAGGAACCCGGTGCACAACGGTCACGCTCTGCTGATGCAGGACACAAGAAGGAAGCTGATCGAGCAAGGAATGAAGAACCCCGTCCTCCTGCTGCACCCGCTCGGTTCGTTTGAACAGTTTGCAGTTTTTGTTTTAAAAAATTAGTTTATATCTGCTAAAAGATATTGAAACAACACAGCTAGGTGGATATTTTTGTTTAATATTTCTTTGTTTGAAATAAAGAGTCTTTTAGAATGATGCAGTTAAGTTGATCATCCTCATATAAATATCATATGGTAGAATGAATTTTTTTTAAAGCACATAAATTTTTATTTATCTGTTATTTTAACGCTTCAACGAGTAGAGTATTTGACAGATGAAATTTATGTAATCAGGTAAAGTTTTAGCCGTTCAAATAGAATTTAGATTAGAATTAGCGTCGTTTATGGTCTATAAAATATGTTAATTGATTCTAAATTATTTGTTTATGAAAATATAAATTGTTATTTAGCTTGTAAATAAATTAAATTTCAAAAAATGAACATTTGCTGTGTTTGAATACTAAGGTTTTACTTGGATAAATATTTAACAGTAGAGTTAATAACCTGCTTATTATTATTAGTAAATTCTTGATTTGAGAAAATTGTTTGAACTTTGTTTGAGTTAGCTTCGAGCTTTATTTGCATTAGTTTTGTCCTTGAAAAACTTTAGTACACTTATTTTTGAAAAACAAACAAAACCATTAAAGTTAATTGTGTTCTCATAAAGTTTTTTAGTGCAGTAAAACAAAAATAAACTAGTTTATTATAATGTTTTAAGTTTCATTATTTTGAACTATGAAACATACTGGAATGTATATTAGTAGAAATGTTCAACAAAAACTAGTGCAATTTTGAGTCGAGTTCTTTTGCCTGTTAAGCTACTTAGTTGTTGCATCTACGCTTTTACCCAGTAGCTATTTACAGTTTTGTTTGTATTCAAAAATTCCCTTAAATAACTTCTGTTTGCATTGATTGCAACATATGTACTAGTTTAACAAGATACTATTTGTTAAAAACAAAGTTAGAGATTAAGATTCTTTGAAATTTTAGCTCTACTTTTACTCTACATTTATTTTTTTATTAAAAACAAAAAACATGGTGCTCTATTGCATCAATATTTTTATGCACTAATTTCAGTAAAGTTAAACATTTTTAAAAATGTATCATTTATTTTATTACAAATACTTAATGTGATTAACAAATCAACTTAATAAACGTATTTTCACTGCGTAAAGTTTAATCCGCAGTGATTGATCCAAAATAATGGCATCTCTATTTATCACAACATGTTAATATTTCTGTACAACTTTCTTACTTCACACTGGCCTTTTCAAACTAGTTTTCTTCTCATTTAGGACTTTTATTTGATTGGAGAGTAATGTTTGTCTTAGAATATTTGTTATCACTAAACGAAACAAGAAATATATAAGGATGTAATAAGTCGTGGACGTTTAAATTTAAAATTTTAACAGTTTACTTAACTTTTTTTCAATTATTTTCTGTAATTCTTATCAGTTATAATTTAAGACACTTAAAGTTTTTAACAATTGTATAAATAATATTTTAACGTAAAAAAGTGAAGTTTGAAGCAACTGCTTTAACTTGAGGCTGACTAAAAATGAGTTTCTTATACTAAAGCTACCATATGTAATGTATTATTTTAGCTTATTGCTATTAAATGATTCATTTGATGTGTCAATGCTCTGTAGGAACAGTTTCCTGTAAACTACGCTTTTTATAAGTGCTGCTGATAAGGCATTATACAATGTAAACAAAACAAAATTGAATTAATAAACAATAATAAGATTAAAACTACAGTTGGTGAAATTAATTTAAGCATTAAAGTAAAGATCAAAAGTAACTTTCTTTTTAACTAAATTTACCATACATTAATTTAAAAATATTAGTTACTAAGTATAAAAAATGCTGTTGTTCTTGTTACAAAACATTAGTTTACGCACTTTTTTATTTGAAATATGGAAAATGTGTAAATTTTAAAGTATACTGATCAAAATACAAATTACTTACCATTTTAAAACAACAAATTTTAAATTTTTAATCATGCGGTCAAAAAGTTTAAATTGATTTCCATCAAACCAAAAAGCCAATCAAGTTTATGAAGTTGATATGTTTATACGAGGAATTTTCACTGTTACATTTCCAGTAGATCAGCTTCTCTACATGCTTGAATGCAGACACGTTTTTCTATAGCGAATTTTTCACCGCACCTTTACATAAGTCGATTGAAAAGTTTCTTTTACGTGCAAACATTTAACTCAATAGAAGTGCGTATTAAGTTTTTTATAAAAGAATTTTTGAGAAAAAATTATTTAAAAAGAATGTAACGTTAATAAGCGGCTACGTTTAAACACTGCGTGAAGAAAATTATACATGTTTCTTATCAGAAAAGAAATCTATGTAAAATCAAACACGTATTTACTGATAATGATGTGATGTTTTATACGCTTTAATTATCAAAATTTTTAAACGAAAACGTGTCTGTAAGTTGATAACTAACAATTAAACAATAAAATTTTTTTTTTAAACAATAAAACTTTCAAAATTTAAACGTTTTAGAATTTAAATGCTACATTATGTTATAAATGTTATCATTATAAAAATATTATGTATTAAGAAATGAGTTCTATTAAAAACAGAGTTGCCAAAATCCTGGAATTCTGGCAAAATCTGGAGTTTGAAAATTTAGGCTAAAAATTCTTGAAAACCCGGAATTTGAGAAAAAAAAATACGTGGAATTTTGAACAAAAATCACTAGAAAACCTGGAAAAATCTTAAATTTCACACAATATTTACATGTTAAGTAGTAAATTTTCAATTTGACACAAAAAATCTATCATGTAGATATTTTTTTTGTAATCATCAAAATTTATTATTATAAAAAACTCATTTAAAGTAGCTTAACAGTATCATTTCAATCTAGTTATACTACTTAACACAGTATATGACCTTAAACTTAAATTTAAACTAAAAATAGACCCAAAAACGTGTACTTTTGAAAACCTGGAATAAATTTCTCAAAAAAATTGGCTACCCTCTAAAAAGGTGATGTAGAAAAAATATATTGTTTTTTACTATTATTGTATAAATAAATTTAATGATAAAGCTGGTTCAAATTAAATATCACATTTCTGTAGTACATTAATAAATGCCATGCGTTTTTTAACGAACTAAATGTCTTGTTAAATAAGTTTATTCTATATTTTTACTTAAATTCACGTTGAAAACCCTATATAATTTCTTCAGGCGGATGGACAAAGGCTGACGATGTCCCATTAGCCACCAGGATCAAGCAGCACGAAGCAGTTTTGGACGAGGGGGTTTTGGACAGAAAATCCACCGTGGTCGCAATTTTCCCCAGCCCCATGATGTACGCAGGACCAACTGAGGTTTGAGAAATTATTCAAACTTTTTATGTTCTATTTTTAATTATAACTTTATAACTCATAACAAAAACTTTATACATAACATTAAATATGAAATATCTAAAATCTTTTTTTCAGTATTTTTTAAAATTCATATTTTTGTTTTATTTTGCTTGAAATAACAGTTTAACAAAAAACTGCAACAGGTACAATGGCACGCCAAGGCTCGCCTGTCAACCGGGGCCAACTACTACATCGTGGGCCGCGACCCCGCCGGAATGGGCCACCCCACTGAGAAGCGCGACTTGTACGACCACACCCACGGACGTAAGGTGCTGACCATGGCGCCCGGACTGGGCCAGTTTTCCATCGTCCCCTTCAGAGTGGCCGCTTACGACAAGAAGCAGAAGAAAATGGACTTTTACGATCCATCCAGGCACGAGGAATTCGACTTCATATCGGGAACCAGGTATGAACCTGTTGATCCTATATAGTGTTTGCTGAATTTAGTTAATGATTTGTTTAGCTTTACTAAAAATTTTTTTTTCTCTAAACTTACTAACTTAATCTAATATCAAATCTTTATTGTAATCTCAGCTATAATTTTTAAATCTGTATTTTTAATAAAAGTTTAAATACCTTTTCCAACTAATTTAACTTCATACTTTTAAAGTAGTTAAAATACTCAGCATTTTATCACTCTCTGTGTTGACTTTTTTATTAATTGATACTAAACAAGTTATTAAATACAGGATGCGCAAACACGCGAGGGAAGGAGAACCGTTACCTGAGGGTTTCATGGCACCCAAGGCATGGAACGTGCTGGTCGACTACTACCAGTCCGTTAACAAGTCCGCATAAAAAATTCGTCAGATTTTGCTTGGTTCCGCAGTTTAAAAGCATAAGTAAAATGTGTAACTGCAAAATATTCGAGAAGAAAGTTGAAATTTATTTAGGTTTATTTACGTATTTAATATAAGTTAATGCTTTTAGTTTTAAAATAACTTTCCAATCACCTTATTAGTATATATTTATTCGCCTTATCTGGCTCTTACTAAATAATTTAGAGCTTTTCTTATTTTTCACTTTTCTTTTAAACTGTTCAGTTTCTGTACATAAGTTTCAAGTTCAAGTTTTTCATATTCAATTTTTTTTCTAATGAAGCAGTTGATTTCCGAACCATTTTATATTTTAAAATCTTAAACATTTAATTCAATTTTATTTTAAACGTTTTTTTATATTTTAAAACCAACTATTTTAAACGTTTTTCCAGTATTTTAAAGTTTTGTTCAAGTTTATCGTTTTAAGATTAAAACATTTATAACGAAAGTGTGGTTGTTATTTACTAAATTAAATATTTTTCAATATATTTCACAATTTAATTGTGGTAAACACCATACATTTAACATCAAAACAAATAAGTTCTTGATTATATATAATTTTAAAGATAAATTTAAAGTTGTGTAAGACTGACAACGTCTCATAAAATTTCAAATGTGATATTATCTATGTGGATCTGTACGCTTTAAAATGCGGCTATACCAGTTTTACTTCAATTTCCTTATATATGCCCGAGGGTTGAAAATTGTGAAATGAAAATTATAAAAATCACCACAAAAGTCACGTTTACGATAGTGGTTTGATTGGTAAACCCACAAGTCATTGTTACTAGTATTTATTTAAAACTGACTTGGTAAAAATGCAAATTCATTGTAAGTGTTAGCACACGAGCCTTGCTGTTTGTCAAGTATGACATTTGTATGTTTGTTAAAAGATAATAAACGATGGTTTAAAAATCTACCAGTTTATTGCAACATTTTGCTCATTTCGGACAACCGTCCTTCATCAGTGAACTTTAAAACTAGTAGAACTAAACACATTCATGCAACAAAAATAGATAAAAGTTATAAATTAATTTGAGCAAAATATTGCAATAAACTGGTAGATTTTTAAACCATCGTTTATTTATTTTTTGTAACTACTGACGCAGGGAAAAAAATCACTAGTAAAAACAATTGACTTGAGTCCTGGACCGATTTGCGAATTATTTATAAATCTATGTTTATTAAAAAAATAATGTGGTTGTGGATTAAAAAATGTAGTTTGATTATTATAAAATTATAAGTTTTTTGCCACACTAACAGGTAAGATGACTTGCAAAAATAAAGCCAATCAAATTATAAGATCTGTTAGTATATTCTTTTGTTAAAACTGGTTGTGATTGAGTTGTAATAAGTAACTGTAGTTTAAAGAAGTAGGTTAAGGCGGTCCAACATTTATGAAAGCTATAATAATGTATTATAAGTTAACTAAATTTTCAAAAAAATAAATGAAAGAAAAATTTAGAAAAAAATAAGCATACTTTTATGCATTTTAAGAATAGCTGGTTTGTTTTTTAAAGCTACAAGGAAAATTAGATCAGGGGTCGGCAGTAATCCCCGACCAAATTTCGAAAACAAAAACCTTAACGGCCCCAAGTTTAATTGCCAAGTGATTTTTTTTTTGCTTAATCTTTTCAAGGCTCAGAATATCTGGTGTAAGATTCAAAAATTTTCAGCGGGACAAATATATAATAATCGGGATAAATTGTAAAATAATAGTATAATAAAAAGGATTATATTGTACAATACATAGATTGCTTAGTTTGTTTTCAAAGTACAGAATATAATGTACCACCTTCTAACATATCAACATATATAAAATTAATAAGTGCATTTATATATAAAAGCTACTAAAATTTAAGCCTCACGACTTAAGACAGCTCACAAAAAACATGAAATTAAAATTCTTCTCAAATATTAAAATTGTTTTTATTTAATTGTTCCAAAAAAGCTTTTTGTACTGTATGAAGTAATTGAGCGTAAATATACAATTTATACCACTTAAAATATTTTTGACTAAAAGTCTTCATATGTTTTTAAACTAAAAAGTTAGAAGCAAGTTATGACAAAGAACTTCAAAATATATATTAGCATAGATGAAGCCTTTTTAAAGTTTCAACAAATTAGGAAAGCTATGAGAGTATAAATTATAATAATGGTCACAAAAGCATTTTAACTTAATTTAATGAATTTTAATTTGTGCTTTTAGTTCTAATTTTTATTTTACATAATTTAAAACTATGTTTAGAACTTACGTACTTGATTTCTATAATAGGTTATTAATTTTTAAAATAGTTATTATTTTATATACTAGCTTTAGTCTTTTTATAGGGTTAATTTTTTTAAACTAATTTGATTATAACTTTATTGCCAAATTTTTTGTTACATAACAACTATAATTTTAGCTTTATAAAACTAAAAAAAACAAACATTATTTAAACCAGTCCGATGCTCTAAAGAACAAAATAAAGCATCCATTATCTAACTTCAGAACTATAATTTAAGATAATATAAAGTTAAACTTCTTTTTTTTTTACCATCCTATGTTTTATATCGTGAAAATGTTTTAGAAAATTACAACTAATATTCGTGTTTCTATTTGAGAAAGAAAATTTGAGATCAGTATAAATGTTTTAAACTTCCTCTACTAAAACGTAGTTTTAAGAATTTAAGTTACATAGATGTGTTACATAACATTATTCTTAGCATACCTATTTGAATGCCTAGATAAAAAATTTCAAATTAGTTAATTTAATACTTTGTGACATGTTAATTAATGGTTAAAAAAAAAACTTCAAAGATGTTATAGAAATTGCAAGCTTAATGTAAGTTTTATGTTATTAAATAGATGCGTTTTAAAAATTTTAAAGTATAAATACTCTAACTAAAGTAACTAGGTGTTATAGATACAAATAAATTACAATACCCAGAAGTAATATATTTTGGTGTATTTAATTCAATTTACGCTACAAGTAAACTGAAACGAATAAAAGTAATACATAGAAAAAATACAACATGAAATAAAATGTAATTTATCCGAAATAAAATGATTTTTTTTGGAACGAAGAACTTTTAAAATAATAACAAAGTAAACAAACTAAGGAAATTTACAAGGACTAACAACTATGTTTTTAGAACGTGTTACTTTCCAGTTATTCTATACAGAAACGCATGTATTTTTCATGCTCCTTGCTATTTCTTTTATACAAAGAGTCCAGGTATAGGTTTACTCATTCTGGTTCAGATCACACCAGGAGCTATTGATCTACTTGTCGTTGGTGACATTCCAATTGCAGGACTGAATGTGTTACCATTTCTACACGAAGGATCAGTTTCAAACGTGGAATAATTGTTTTCATTTACAGTTTTCATTGATTTCACTTCAGATGAAGCTGCTTCTTTTGATTTGAAAGTTTGATTATGTGGTACATAAAATTTTCTGTTATCATTATTTAACAGGCACTCAAAAGAAGGTTTTGTACTTTCAAAAGCTTGAAAATAGTTTTGTTTTGTTTGAGGTTGAGAGCAGAATGGAAACAGATCTTTTACTTGATTGTTAATCGATGATGGTGACAACTTAGGAGTTCGTAATTTTCTGTTTAAACGAGGAAACACTTGTGAACTGTTAATTTTAGGAGCTGGATTTCTAAACATTACATCATCAAACTTTGAACTTTCATTTCTTAAATTGATTCCTCTGTGATGTTTTTGATGAATTGTATCTCTTCTTTCTCGTTTCTGATAATTTTTACTCGTACTTTTCTTGTGGTATCTCACGTTGTGAGCTTGCAGATCCAAATTTGTTTCAAAAGCATTTTTTGACTTATCATCCTTGCAGCTTTCATTTTCACATACAAAATGGTTTTCTTTAAAGTGTCTGCGCATCTTTTCATAATCTTGGAAACAAAATTCAACTGTTTCAACGTCATTTATTTGGTCGCAAATGTGACAAAAGAAGTGATCTTTACGCATGTGCTGGTGTAAACGGTCTTTGTTGTAAAATCGTTGCTTACAAAGCTGGCACTGAGGGTGTCCCTTATAGGTGTATTTTTACCTTCACTTTCACATTTGTGCGTACTTAGCTCCTATTAGTGTAATAAATGAACTCACTAAAAAACTGATGATCATGAGTTAGACACAAGCCACAGTAATAAAGTTTGTGTTGTCCTACCATGTGTTGTTTGGTTTGCCACACCGTTTCGTCAGGTGGCCTGTCAATGCAAATTGGACAGCTTGGAGCTAACACTTCATAAAATATTTCTTTTAACTTTTTAGAAGTAAAATAGTAAGCAGCTTCTTTATAATTGAACTCTTTAAATAGCGCTGTGTTTGTTAATCTAGAAAATGGTTCAAGCTGTTCGGATATTATCACATTACCAAGCTTAACTGTGCAGGTAGGACATTTATAATCTTTAGAAAGTACACGCATCTTTATTGAACATTTCATACAAACTGTGTGATTGCATTTAGAAATGGCATAATGCTGTATTTCATCTCTGCATATAATACAAAATTTTATCAGAATCATCTAATACAAGCTGATCTTGTTTTAAGCTTTTATCTTTACTTTTGACACTACCACACTTTTCTTCAAACGCTAGTTCACTTTCTTGGTTGTTGCGTGGGTGATTAGCAACACTTCCACAGTTATCAGTTGTTTCAGATTTATTTTGATTAGTGGTTTCTCTGTAACCAGCTGTTTTGTCTGATGCTCTGCTTGAGGCTTTACTGCTAGTCAAGTTTGATTCCAAACTGTAAATCTTGTACAGTATCCAAAGTAGCAAAATAAAGTGAACAGCAAAACAAAGATAAATAGTCATTTTATAACTTTTGTAACTAAAAGTTTTAAGTTTTATTAGTACAAAAGTAGTTATTATTTTAGTATGTAAAATAAAAAACTTTCTTTAGTTTAGAAATATACCAATATAACAAATTATCAACTATTTTACTACAAAAATTGTGTACTTTTAGATATGTATTATTTTTTTTAATCAAAAATTCAGTTTTAAAGCGTTAGTGAATTTAAGTTTAAATAGTCATACAAAACTTAAACAGTTTTCGTGAAGATTAATTTAAATACTCTTTAAATAGTATAGTTAAAATTTTACTAGTTTGTCACTATATTTTGCTATCCAGAGTTCTTATAAAGGAGATTTATTAATTTTAGTAATAAAATAACATTAAGATCGTACTTATATTAATGTAATTTTGCATAATGAAAATTGAGACTACCTTTTTTTATAAAAAAAATGGTAAGGTATATAATGTTGTATATTGACTGTAAAAAAGTTTTATTTTACTTCTATACAATAGAATGTTTATTGACTAATCTATTTGATTTTGCAAAAAAAAATTTCTTGTAAGACAATTTATTTATGACTTCAAATACTTTAAAGACTTGTTTTCAAAACAATTTTCAGTCAAAAAGAGATCATAAGTTAGTAGTGAACTTACGTAAGGTCTTATTTAATTAGAAGAATTTTAATTTGTTGTTTACCAGCTTATAGCAGCTCATTTAATCAGTTATTTATCTTAAGTTGGATAATTTTGTTAAAATTTAAATGAAAAATTAATTTCAAAAAACATTTTTTAAATCATTAATAACAAAATTTTAAGACTAAACCTGTCTTATAAAAATTAGTCTTAATATAACTCAAGACTAACTTTGTTTATTATTTTGGCACACGGTTAAATTTTTTAAGAGAAATAATTGAAATATTTTATAAGCAAGTATTACTTACAATTGCAACCACTTTTTGAAATGGCTTATTTGATGGAACTTATTTAAGTTAATTACTTTTATGTAGATGTGCTTAGATGCTTAGACAAAAGAGCTATCCATCTATAAATAATGTATTGCTGCAAAATAAAAGCTGGTTTAATTGGTTTTGCATACAAAAACACATTGTCATGATTGCATATAACACAATATGACTTTATATTAATGTTTTATGTCATGATGAAGGTAAATATAAACTTTTAAGTACCAACATTTTAAGAATTTAAGTAAGAACTGTAATTTTTTTACAAAAAATTATACAAAACTCTGCTAGGTAAGTTATATTTTGAATTAGAGCTTAATTATTTATGGTACAGTTAGTAAATAACTGTACGAAAAATGTTTTGAGTATTTTAAAATTTACTAACAGTTTAAACCACATACACTAACGCTTTTTTAGTATTTTCTCTTAAAACATACAAGGAAAAGTATAACTGTTGTCAAACTATTTAAAAAGCAACTAGTTTTATATAAACTTTATCTAAGATACAATGATAATGTAAATATCGTTACCATATGTACGTAAATAAATACTTATTATTTTTTACAACAGAAGCTACTTTGTTTATAATTAATTTTTTAATATTTGAACTATTTTTTACTATGTATGACATTTTACTCTAAGCATCTAAACAAATTTATTTTTTATTTCAGCAACAAATAAAAGTTTAGACTTTATTTATTACACACCTATTAAATGAAAAGTTCTATTTACTAAACAAAAATATGTGTTTACTGTTAAAGTGTTAAATTATTAATTTGTGTAATTATTTAGGTAATATTGTATAACAACTGTTTATGTTACCAAGTGTCTAATTCCTTTATTTAATAGTTTTAACTACTATTTATTACTAAGATAATACTAGCTATTTTTAGTAAAAATTTCTTCCTTTCCTTTTTTTTAAATTCAATATAAAAACTTAAAAAAACCTCCTTGTTTAGACCATTTCCTAGCACTAGAATCTGTAGTAAGTATTATAAAAATAGAAAGACCCAAATATTATACAAAGTATTTTTATAGTAAACAAAAAGTATATCTTTAACAGCTAACTTAGTGCTTACAGTATTTTAATAAGAAATTAATCATTTAAACTTACTTAATACTGCAATTAAATAATAAATATATAGCTTTTCATATCATAATATAGTTTAAGTCTATCTACTAATACTTATTGATTTACTCCATTTTCAGAATTTATAATACTCATAACATTAAACAACTATTGTATCGACTATAAATGTATATCAATAATGCTTATATTACCAATATTTCTTCTATTATTTTCATGAAATACTTTTTTTTATAGAACTCCATGGAATTGTATTAATTTGTTTAAGACAGAGAAGCATTAGTAGTTTAATAAAAAAGTAGTACTGTGAAAATTGTTATTAACAAATGTTTTTTCTAAAATTAAACTATAAGCAAACTAATTGAAAGCACATTAACCTCTTGCGAATCTACGCACTTTAGTTAAGTTAAGCATTTTAGAATTCTCATGAATACAAAAAAATAGTTGAAAGTTTTTTATTGTACAAATTTAAGTTGTTGTACGTATTGAGTTTGAAATATATGTATATTTTATACCTTTTGATATAAAACTAATTTTGATTGTTGGCTAAATCTCGTTTATTTACGCAAAATGAGTAGATTCGCGAGAGGTTACTGTAATTATAATGTATATTAATTTTACATAGTTTTAGTTTACAAATGTTGACTAAGAAGCTCCAACAATAGCACTATCATAAGATGAAAAAGTTGTATAATACAACTTTAAGTATTTACTATTTTTATTAAATAATATTAAAAGTTTAAAATAATTTTTATAAGAAAAAACTTTGTAAGTCATTAAACTATTCAACTTAAAAGTATATTGAATACATATTTTTCTTCTAAACAGCTTTAGTAATCAATTTAAAAAAAAAGTAATTTGTTTTCAAAGCTGTATGAATATGGAATGATGTGTTTTGTATCCAATTTTAATAATCATTGTTATCAATAGCTTAGCGTAAAAAACAATATTTTTCTTTTTCCTAAATAAACAAAAAGTTTATCGATTTTAATATACTGAGAGTTTAACAAAATGTTTTATTATCTGTAACAATACAGCTTAAAAGATTCTTTAAGAGAGTTACTAAATACTTTTTTTAAGTGTTTGAACAACAAATTTTATGTTTTTATCTATCTATCTAAATTGCTCGCTTTTATGTTTCTATTGAAAAGTATAAGCCTAAAAGATCGAGATGAATGAAAGTAGACATACAACTCGAGGTCGAAGTCACAAAAAAGTTTTCATCCATAACCTTTGATAACTGAAGACATTTTATAAACTTCATAGCTTAATTTTACACCATATATAAATATTTACAATTTACTTATTTTTAAGCGAACTTTAATACATTTTCCAGTAGTTATAGCTAAAAAGTTTTAGTAGTTTTTGTTCTACATTACAGTATCTTTAACTTTTTTAAACTTCTTGCCAGACTGTAAAACTAAATGTAACTTAATTTCTAACACGTTTTTTATTTAACAAAATTAATGTATACCTTAAAACTATGCAGCTATTTTTTCAGTGTAAACTAAGTATTTTTTTAAAGCTTATTGTATTTCACTTTTTAAGAAGTTTTTGAATTTACCAAAAAAAACAAACCAAAAAGTATTGCATTGTATAGTAAATTTTTAACTTAAATTTTAGTAATGACAACCAAAAAGTCTTTAAAAAAATATTTTTACTAATTGTTATAAATTTTAATCTTAGAAATTAAGTTTTTATCAAAAATCATATTTCAAAGTCATGGAGTAAGGCTTTACAGTATAAAAATAAAATATATAAATCATATCTAAAATTCATAAAAAATTATAATTTAACACGTGATAAAATAATGATGAGAATGATTTTCGATTAAATTGCACAATATAATAAATAAACAGTGAAAAAATATTCATATCATAAACGAAGGAGCTTTAGTATTTAGTTTGAAGTCTTTATCGAGAACACTGTCCGCTAAGCTAGAAGCTCTCAATCGCAAATTTTCTTTCCTTTTTGATACCTTAAAGATTTGTTAGCTAGAGTTAGACTTAACACAGCTTTAAAAACCAATAACATAGTCGTTTTATATCAAACTATGTCGGGTTAGGTTTAATTTTAGTAGTAAGCAGTAAGGTTAAAAAAAACGAATTATTTATAACATTTTGCGAATGAGGTACAAATAATGATACAGCAGTACATTGATAACATCTAAACCCCTACCCCTAACCCATTTTAACCAAAATTTTAAATATAAAACCTAAACACCCTTGCTTCATATTACACATACATATAATAATTAAATCGCAAAAAAAAAGCCATTAACATTTTTAATAAACATGAGTAAAATTTTAGCTAATCAGAAGCACCTAAATTTTCAGCTGACAGAACTATAATTTAGATTTTTTTAATCTAAAATATATAAAATTACACTTGATTTTTTGCACTCGGTACAAACAAGCATAACTTTTAAAGGCTATATTCTTAAATTATAATTAGTCTGAAATTTAAGACAGTTAAAAATCAATTAAATAAACAACTTTACTATTTATCTCAAATAAAGTTCTAACATTTATTTTTTGAAATCTCCTGGCCCTACTTTCAAATATGAGACTGTCCTTCCCGCTTTTCGAGTTTTTGCTGTTGAACTGGCTTCTGTTAGTTTCGTGTTCTCTCATGTTGGGGAAAACACCTTCCATGTCTTTCAAGCAGCTTTCATGGTACTGTTTTCCATCGCTGGAAAATTTATTATACTTTTATTGAACCTAATAAATTGGTAGTTTTTGCTGTGTTGTAATTGAATAAAACTTACTTTTTGAATATATACTTTTGTTTTTTAAAGGATCTAACTATTAAAATGAAAAACTTTAATGAAAAAACCATACTGAAACAAAATGATAAAACATAAATTTAATAAAACATAAGGGAGTATCAAAGAAAATTTACAATAAAACTTAACCTTACCCGATACGTATTGTTCTATTAAGATGGTTTTTATACTTATTCAAATAAAACAGTGCTTTCCAGTAAAAAAAAACTTTACGGATAAAACTTGCTTAACTAAAACAATCTCACCTGAAAACGACAATGTTATCGTTTTGATCTCTGAAAAGAAGTTGTTTTCCACATAGAGGGCAGTATAGAGCAGTAGAAGATAATCCGTGGGTTATGGAGGTCCGCAATTGGCTCAATTGCTGGTACTGGTCTCTACGTGTTGTGTTTGTTTTATATATAAACTTTCTTTAAAAAAAGAAAAAATTCAAGTTGATACAACAAATTTTAAATTAGTGTTAACTATAATACAATGACATTATCACCTTGTATATGGCTGTTTGAAATAAACAAAATTCTGTACATTTAAAACTATACATATTTTAAAACAATTTAAGCATGACAAAAACTAAAAAAAAATTAATAGATAAAGTTGCTGGCTTTGTCTTAATAACCAAAAAAGTACATGATAAAGTTTTAGTTTTTTCAAATTTCGTTAAAGTAAGCTAGTGAAAATTATTTAAAATGGAACAGTTAAAAATTTATAAAAGTAAAATTATTTTCAAACTTTGACATCAAGTTAAGTGTGGTGCTCATGAGTGTTTTTTCGTATTGGTAATTATCTAGCATTCCCATCAATAAACTTTTTATTTCACCAAATTCTCCACATTTGTAACTGGGATCCTGTAGATAATTTAAATAAAAAACTTCATTTCAAAGGTATCAAGTAGTTTTGTGATACTGTACCTAGAAATAAATGAATTACGAAAAATACTTTCAAATTATGTTTAAATACAACTAATTTCAATTAACAAAAAGAGTTTTAAGCTTAAAGTTTACAGCTAAAAGTTGTTTATTGTTCTTTATGATATAGTAAGACAATTATATTCTATCAAAAAACTAATAAACTTATACGGATTTTATAAGTACTCTTTATAGTTTTGTTGTCCTCATATATGAATATTTTATTTTTGATACATGAACTAATTTCAAGTAATAGTTCATTTCAAACATACTTGTACAATTTTCTGCAGAACTACAGACAGGTTTATGTGACCCGTCATTCTGTTCAGAACTTTCTTCGGTATTCCCCTGCAAAAGCGCGCGAAATCATCGTCACGCTTCGTCAGTTCCTCGTTTTGAGGTTTTAACACGAAATCGAGCAACGAAAACCAAAGTTTCTGCCAAAATAGTATTGTCTACGTTTGTATTTCAACTTTTCGTTTTTCAAGAAAAAAAAAGTAAACATTGCACGTTCAAACAATACAATGGAAATACTTTGTTTTGGATTTTACAAGTACATTATCTTTAACCTCTCTTTGCTTTTCGTCTAGACTTTTAGAACTTCTTTGGCATAGAAGTACTACGGAGTCGACTGTTTCGTTTATGACATCATAATTAACTTCTTGCTCTTATGAAAAAAAGGATAGGTGTTCATCACTTTTAATTAGAAAAGAAACTTTAAATACTATAAACAGTAGCAAAAATATTTTAAGTTCAACTATTTTTAAAAGAGATAATGTGTAATACAGCAGTGGTCTTAACCGTAGTTTAAATCTGTGCACCCAAAGCTCAAAAATGATTAAGATTCAAGCTCAGACTATGCCAAGTTTTTTTAATCCTCACCATGAACGCTAGGACATCTGGTGTAAGTTTCAAAATAAATTCCGTGCACCCAAAAATAAACTTTGCACATACCGTTAAGACCACTGTACTAAAGCTTATATTTAAAAAATCTTAAAATCTCAAAAAAAAAATCAAATTACCGTTTTCAATTTTGGTGAGAATATTTTGATAATCGTCGCTTGCAACTTTCATCAAAATGTTGAAAGCAGAATTGAATTCTCCAGATTGTTCCAGTAAATAAACGGAAGCGTCAACTATCTTGTACTTGTATACAAGCTGTAATTAAAAAATTCTGAAATATATCATGAGTGCATAAAAATTATTTTAGATTTATCAACAAATAAATAGAAATTATTAATAAGAACTTAAATTTATTTTTCTCAAAGACAATATGTGTAGAAAAGGTTAAAAGCAATGTTTGGCTCACATCTGAAATAAAAACTTCACGATGGTCATAAGCTTTAGGTATAAATTTTTTATTACAATAAAATTATTCACGTCAAACACTTAAGGCATTCTAATACATAATTAGTAAAACTATTTACATCAAGAGCCTGTTTAGTGCGGATAACTTTGCAATCTCGTACGAAATTTAAAACATTTTCTCTATCATATCTGCACATAAGATCGAGGTATTGTTCGCATAATCGAGCATCGTTCGGATAACTTGCTTGTTCACTAGTTTCCTCGTCATTGTTTGAACCTTTGATAAATATACACATAAAACAAATAATAACTTTAAGTAAAAGTATCAATAATCATCTATTCATTTGTAGTCTAATAAATTTATATCAGTGTTTAATATAAGCAAAAATAAACTTTAATTCACTAAAGTAGTTTATGCTAGCTACAATAATCTTTATTTTAAAATTAAATTACTTGTAGAATAAATGTGTATTTGTTTACCATAGATAGTGAATTTAAGTTGTATATACAATTTGTTGCTTTCCTGTTACTAAATAAAATAGATAAATTAAATAAATAACATATATTTAATCATCAAGTAGCAAAATTACCAAAGTAAGATGATTCCATGGACATAGGTAGAAAACTGTCGTTTGATTTTTCCTCATTTTTGTTGAAAATTCCTCTTAAAAACTTGTACAATAGCGGTGGATCAACCTAAATAATCAAGAGTCTAATTATAAGTTGTTAGTTTAATGGTGCTGATAGAAAATTTATTTTTAAATACAACTTGTCTAACATATTTTTACTATTAACTATATTTGATTATTATTAAAGAAAAATGTTTAAAATTTGTTTGTTAAATTATTTGGTTTAAAAGCTTTGACTGAAAAATTAAATAGCTCTTTACAAGTAAAATAAACTTTTTATTTAAACTACCTAAGTTATATTAATTTAAACTCATTTTAAAACTAACCTCTAGCTTTATAACAATGTCTTGAATGTTTTCATTCAACAAATTTGTCAATAGGGATGCAGATTTTGACGAATCCAGTTCTATTAAACCCTAAAATTTATTGAAAATATTGAAAAGTTTTTAGTACGCATATTCTTAAATTAAAAATTCACTAAGCGTTTTATCGCCAAGAAAAAAAATACATAGAGTTTTTAGATATTTTACAATTTTGTTTTAACCATATACTATAGAACAAAATAAAATAACTTTAAGTTGTTAAAAAAACAAATAAAACAATTTAATTTTTAAACACCTCCGACATTTTCTAAAGAATTTAACTCAAATATATTTCAACATTAGTAAGAATATTCGTAAATAAATATAAATTATGCACAGTCGTAAAAGTTGTAAAAAAATAAGATCAAATACAGGTTTTATGTAGAATTTTTTATAGTGTTAGCTTAACATAAAATTTAATCTATTTTAGGAAAAACTGAGACATTTTTCTCTTTTCTTTAGGTTTATACAAAACCTTTAACACAGTATTATGTAATATGTAACATTTTTATGGTTTTGTATATAACACATTTCATACGTGATTACACCTGTTATTATGTTTTTTAAATAATTTCATTTAAACTAAAAATTCTACAGTCACGATAAACACAAACAAAGTTAAACTTTTAAAAGATTAAATATTTACTATTAGTTTCAGTATTTTAACTTCCTGTATATATCATTCGCATAATATTTTATCATAAAACACCAGTACCATCTACAATTTCACACTGATATAGATGCTAATGAAATTTAAGAATCTGATTATTATTTCATGTAACTAAAAACATAAAAAATTGACAACATACCTTGACATTTTCCACAACAGTAGATTTAACTGCACTTTTTTCTTGCGGAGTTATTGTTGAATCGGATAAAACTTGTACAATGTACTCAAATGGATCACTCTGTTGTAAAACAGCTTAACTTATTATAACTTTGTATGATGCTGTTAGATTAGCACCACACTATGTTACTAGAAAAATTGCTGTCTTTTTCTTACAAACTGTAATTAGCTTAGTACTAGATATAATATAAGATTGTGTAAACTATATGAAAGTAATTATTTTTTGTAATCAAAAAAATATCTATAAAAAACTAAATACAATTTAGAACTAAAAAAAAGCATAATGAGTTATTATAAATATAAATTTAGCGCATACCATGTTTACAAAATATTTTATAAACATGCAAAGCTTTAAACAATATCAAAACAACTACTAACATCAGCTGAGTGATCATTGAGGCAGGCGACAAACACAAGCGGATAATTTCTCTTCATGGTGTGCAGTATCTTGAGCACTCGGTGGAATCCAACTCTCTCACTCATTTGTATCAGTTTGCCTTCGAATTCTTCATCGTTAACGTCAACCACACCCGCCTCTATCAACTCGATCAGCGCCTGTTAAGTTTTGAGAATAAATTCATAAGCCCAGTGTGTAGCTGTGTATTTAAATTATTTTGCTCTGGGCAAAAATGTTGTTTTTAATTTTCAATTAGAAAATAGTTTTTCAATTATACAATAGTTGTATTCATGTTTTATAATTTAAAAATAATTGATACTACTTTCTTTTACTTTTTGTCTTTTTATCCATGTAGTTAGAAGGGACTTAATCATTCATAGTATTTAATTTATGCTTAATAAATGAAAGTTCAACAAAAAAAAATTCCAATAGTTTTATTAAGATGATGCTCAGTTATTTCGAAAATCGGAGAACTACTGCGATTGAAAACGGGCAATATAAATTATATAAAACTTTTGCCTTAACAAAAAACTGTTAAACATCTCAACTTATTGTTAAGGAGAATAATATTACTTTCAATATTTTAAAATTTTATTTTCAAAACAATTTTTCAAATAATACTTTTGTTTTTAATTTAATTATTTTTACTTTTAATCACACTTGTTTAACAGTTTTAATCTAAGCTAAGCCTGTCTTCTTACATCTTTACCATATTTTTTCCAGATTTTATTATTAACTGATGATATCGTCTTTTTGAGTGAAACATTGTTATAAAAATTAAATCTTAAAGGATTGCGAGTTAAATATAAAATATAAATTTAACTCTAATCTAAAATTTATTTGAATGAAAGTTTAAAAAATTAGAAAACTACTGCTTTAGCAGAATTTTAATTGTATTTATTTCTTAACTTTTAAAAACCACGCAAGCATATAAGGTTATATTTTAGCAAAACCCACAAACCTGCTGTTTCTCCTCATGGGCGGTGACACTAGCACCTGAGCTAGTGGTGAGAAATTCGATAATCTGCTGACGCAGCATATTTGTCAGCACTAGGGGGCGTTGCATACGAGCCGATTGCCTCGCCAGAAAAGTGAAGAGAAAACCAACTTCATCCGGCTGTGAAAAAATGCTTAAGTAAATTTAAAATAGCTTAACAAAATAAATTGAATCATTTTATTTCATTAAAATTGCTTACTAAATAAATATTTTGATAACTTAAGATGAACTCAATTGCTTTTCAGCAGGTTATTTGTAAGTTTATGTCTAGTTTCTTTTTTGTACTTAAATAAAGTTTGTCGTTACATCTCTTTGTTGGTGTACAAACTTTTTTATGTTTTTTTCTAAGTTAGGTTTGTTATTGTTTAGTAAGTGCAGTATTTTTAAGTTCAATTACTGTAATTGTAAATTCAAACTACAAACTTTGAATCCGTGATTTTCCAACATAACATGCAGAAGAATATCGACCAAGCACTGAATTCTGTTATTCTCCTCATTTGTAAAGTACTCGCTACTAAAATTCTGTTGAGAAATAAATATTTTAATATAATTTCAGAATTGAAAGTTTTTGAAAACGAAATATTATTATTTGACCAAAAACTTTATACTTAATGAATTTTTTTTAGAATAAAAACAATCATTGTACAAAAACAGCTTTGCTTATATAAAAAGAAAAGTAATAAATAAATACCATTGAAAGAACGTTAAGAAATTCCCTGGTTGAAAAGTGAAGTAGAATTGATAAAACTGGGTAAGTCCCTTCTAGTTGTTTGTCTTTCAAGTTGGCTGATGTCATGCATTGAAACATCTAAGAAAAAATTTCAGTTGAAAATGTAAACAAAAACATATAAGAAGAAAACTTTTAGACCAATATCAAAGAACTTAATTGTTACAATTCTAATGTATAATGTTTTCAACAACTAATATTTTAGTAAATATTTTCGTTTCGTTGAAACCTTAAAAAAGGATTTATAAAAACTTCAGCAAATACTGATGAATAAAACAAAATATATTATAATAAAATAAAAATCGACAAATAAACTATTATCATGTACAACTGTAATACTACTGTTTAAGTAAAACTTTGCAACAATAACAACTAACTTGATCTTTCACAAAAAGAGCTTGATCTTCATCAAGAGTTCCGGTCGGATAACTGATCCCTGCCAGACAGTGGCTTATGTATACCAACAATTTGTTTCCAAGCGAAGTCATTTTGTCTGAAATGAAATAAATTAGTAAGTATTATTTAAAGCAATACCATAGATGCAGTTGTTTTCAAAAAATCTAATTATTAAACCATTAATCATATTTTTTATCATTGTAGTAATTCTTAATATTTCATAACAAAAGGTTTTTTTAAACGTTTGTTTTTTAAATAAGTCAAAAAACTATACTAAGTATTAAAAAATAACAATAGTGATAATTAATAAATGAATACTTATGTACATTTCGGCTTTTAAATTATCAGTTTTACCTAATAGGTGATCGTTAAAAAAAATGTTTATTATAAACCTAACGTTAAACAGAATAATGATCTTAACTGCATATATCATTTTTACAATTATCTTTCTAATGTTCAACAAATATTAAAACGTCTCATAAACTTAGGGAAATGCTGCAATAAAACCAACCACTTAATAAGTCTTCAGACTTCAGTGCACTTTGTAGCATGTTTAATAATTCAATGAAAGGAGAAATGAAATCGTTCATACCCCTGCTGTGAATACTGAATATTGCGTCATAAAGACCGTGCGCCCAGCACATATGCATCACCTGTTATTAAATATTGGTTGATTTTAATTACTTATACAAGTATGTTTAAATTTAGTTTGATAAAAATCGGTGTTGATGATCTTTATTCGTGAAAGTATTTACACAGGTTTTGCATTCAGAAACTAAACTTTTTTTTGAATATATAAGTAGATCAAAAATTGTTTGAAACTATAAATAAAGTAGTCGGATTTAAAGTAAATTTACAGAATATACAAATTACAGAAGGACACATTAATCTCTTGGTTAATAGCTAATCAAACTTTAGTTTTTAGAGTCAAAGTTTTCTTTCTATGTTCTAACTTAAAATAGTTTTTTGTTTATCAACACCTAAAGCACGAGGCAACTAAAACTATAAAAGTAAGATTAATGGTTTTAAGTGGCACACGAATAAAATAGTTAATTAATTAAAATGCTTTTAAATAAAATGTTGAAGTAAAAATTTCGTTTATAATCGTATAATACCTACTTAAACAAATAACATCCTTGCAATAAAAAAAATGATTATCTTTCTTTAGGTAAAAAAAAAATAACTTATACTTTTTGATGTACGGACTTTAATAATAATTGTTAAATTTACTTCAAAAAACTGAAAATTATTTATTTGAATACGTTGACAATGAAAAAAATAACAACTAACTTGATTCAAATCAAGATCGGCCACATTTAGATGTAATAAACATTTTTCGATATATTTCAGCATGTCTAAAAAATGGGTTAAGACTAAATTAAGGTAACTTTATTTACTTTATCATACCTTTTTATTTTTTGAACACAGATTTTTTTTTTACAAAATTAATAAACAACAAACAAAGCTATAATAAACCATAGGAACTTTCTTAAAACTAAATGCAATTTGAAGACACTTTTAGCTGACACAAGTTTTTTTTTTATACTTTAAATGTAACTTGTCTATTATAAGAAATGATTAACAATATTGTAACGAACAATTATTTTAAATACTCATAAAAATTGTCAAAATACTTTTAGCTTGGTAGTGTTCAATGAAGTCCTTGACAACTTCAGGGTTGATTGATTTCAAGCTGTCGTTCATGATGTAAGGTTCGAGACACTCGAGAAATGCTCCGTGCGCTATAAAATCATCTCGGAACCTCTCGTATATACTAATAAATTTTAATTAAATTTTGTAAACATAGCTAAATGTGTGTTTCAAATTAGTTAATTAGATTAAAATTATTTTTTAAATCTAGAGTGGTGTTTGTTACTGTTTTATATAATATCTAAAAATCTAACTAGCTTAATTGTATACATTTCACAAACTAACGTAGTAAACAAAAGGTCGACTTTGTTAATTAGCAAGCAATTATCAACACAAACGGGAACAACATTTCTGTAGAAGTCTATCAAAACCTGTTTTAATAAAATATCCAAACTATCAATATTTAATATATCATTTGAATACTTAAAACAGTTCTATAATATAAGATAGATGTTACTTATTTATTGAAGTAAATATTTTATTTTGTATAAACAAATTAGTTTTGTTATACAAACATATAAAGCTGAAGCTATACTTTTCTGAAACATTTTATAAATGTACTGTAAATACTTAATAACAAACTAACTTGTAATTTACCGCTATCTGGACAGAGAGAAGTCATTGAAAGGTTTACAAATTCCACGAGAACTTTCAAAATCTAAATGTATACAAGTTGTTTGAATAAATCAACATACATATTACAAGATACTCCTTTACCATTAAAAAATATAATTACTTACCAGCTCTGAAACTTCGTTTTTTCTTTCCTCTTGGTTTTTAGGTAAACCTAAAAAGTATAGTTTAAGACTTTACTTTAGTTGTACATTAAGTAAAAGAAAAAAAAAACAGTTAGAAGAAAAAGTAAAACATTTGAGGTTATTAACAAACCTAATGATTAATAACAAACATTTTTAAATACTAATTAAAGTTTTAATTTTTATAGAAACAGCTAAAACTTCCCTAATTCAATTTAATGTTCTATTAACACTCAACCTAGCACTTATTTAATTCAGTTAAGTAGTTAATCATCAACTACTAACCCAGCACGGCCTTGGCAGTACCGTTGTAGAAACTGATGGCGGTCTCAAGTGCGAACTCGTGAGATATGGTGAGTGCGAACTCAACCCTCTCCTTCCACGTGTTAAGTACGCACTGGTACACGTTCTGCGTACCTAGCAGGTAGATGGTACCAACGTTTCCCACTATTGAGTGGTAGCACGCTCTTTCGCCTATTGTTGCCTGGTTGTAAACAAATTCATAGTTTTTTTTATTGTTTAAAACATTGTTTTTATTTAAAAGTAACACAAGAAGATACTGTAATTTATTATAAATAAAGTTCTATAAAAAAGTTCTAAGCTACTGAAGATAAAAAAAAACATTATTAAAGCCTTTATACTTGAAGTTTAGATTGTGTTCTTAATAAACGTAGAAAAAAATAAAAACTTATACTTAAATGAATTTTTTTTTGTAATTACAAAGAACAACCTTTTAACACTTTTCCAAACAAAATGCAGATTTTTTTTATTTGTTTTAATGGTTATCACAAAGAAAACTTTATACAGAGAACTTTAAGTAACGTAAATTGTAACATTTGAACTTAATAAAAATTTATATCGTGCGATTATTAATGTATTTTTATTTATACTTATGAGGCACAAATAAATTTGTATGGTTAAGTGAAAAACACTTAATCAAAGCACTTTATACTGCATATAAAACTTTGGTCTATATTTGAAAAATATTCCAAAATAGTTTGAAAAAGAATATGGTTGTTTGTTTTTATAGCATTTGTGTAGAAAATAACCAAAAAAAAAATTACTAAATTTATGTTTCTTAAAAACAACATCTAAAACCATCAGATTTTGAAAACTAAAATGTTTCATTACAAGTATAACTGTATTTAATCCACACAATCACATACCAGCGCGGGACTGACATTGCCGCCGGTCATGATGGACTTGAAAGTGGCGTTGTTGTACATCAACTTGACGTGGTCCAGTTGCCTCACGTCCACGTCCTGCTGCGTGTCCACGTCCACCAGGTGGAGCTGTTCGCGCGTGTCGACCGTCACTATGGTGCGAGTGTTCATCCACTGTTGGTGTGTTTGGTGCATGCAGACTTACATTGGAAAATATCAAGGATATCATTTTTAAATAACGTAGACAACAAGTTTAAAGGTTTAAAATTTAAATATAACAAACTATGTTTTACACATAGTACTAGAACAGGGGTCAGCAGCCTTTTGTAGCTCGCGGGCCGCACTATTTTGAATAAGATCTACGAGGGCCGCATTTATTTAAATAAAGTTCTACTAATCAGTAGAAAAATATTATTTTACATTAAAAATATGATAAATTAAGCAATAGTAGAATATTAGTAAAGAGTATTTATTGAATTAAGAGCTTAGCTGTAAGTTTTTATAACAAAAATTAAATTATTATTGTTTTAAAATTATAAATTTTAGGCTGAAAAGGAGCTCGCGGGCCGCATTTGGCCCGCGGGCCGCAGTTTGCCGATCCCTGTACTAGAATATACTTATAGTTTTATAGTATGTCTATCCGATGAGTAAATTTTTTTATGTATAAAATGAAACACTAAAAAATCACATAACTAATTGTTCAAACTAACTGCAAAATTTATTATTTTGTAAGTGAGATTCATTGTTCTCAAATGAATAAACTTCAACTCTTCTAAACCGATGCACTTTACCTGTTTGTTAAGTCTTTAAGTCTATATAGAAAAAAATATATACAGTATTTGTGATTCTACATATGCATATTTTAAATATGTTTATGCATATTTTAAATAAAATTTGATGAAATTTAAAGATTTAAATAATTAGGTGGTTACAGTATTTTAACTGCTTTATAAACCGTATAAAACAAAAAATGCTTATTAAAACAATATATAGATTATGTAGTTTCTAATTAACAACTAGGATATCTGCATAAAAATTTTTATTTAAAAAGTTATTATACCTATAATTTCGACTAAATAAAAAATATTAGAAAGGTCTAATTTTGTTATTTTATGAGTATAGAGTATTAATATTTACTAGTTTTCATCAAACTGTATAATATAAAAACAAACGTGGAAGAAATAAATGACATCTCCCCTTGAAAACATTAATATGGGGTCGAAACTGGTTTTTCCATCATAACTGAACTGAGACATTTTCCATGCTATGAGAGGTGCTGAACTTGGATTCATCTGTATAAATATTAAGATATAAATTTATTTAATTTACTTAATTTATACATAAAAAAATCTAAATGATCTGATTAGACTAAGAGACTATTTTAATTTTACTGAAATAGATTCACAACTGCTTTTATTAGTTATGGTTTTTAAAAGTATTCTAACTATGTAAGATTACTTTAGTCTTTGGAAAGAAAAGTTTTGAAAACTACATAAAGTTTACAAAGAACAGAACAGTAAAGTTTTTGCTTTAAAGATTTACGTTGTTTACCTTAAATTTAATTTAAAACAAGCTTTACAAGTAGAAGAAAAATAAAATACCTTTAGATTGTGTAGAAAAACAACTTGATTTTTCGGCCTTAATGCAACCACAAATACCTGTGAAACTTTTAAAATAAATTGATTTTATAGGTATAGTTTAATACTAAGTATTAATGATGATAGTTTAACTAAAACTTATTATTGCTTTTATCTGCAAAGTAGAAAAATATAAAACATTACTTTCTAACAAAACAGGAAATTTTTTGAATAGACTTTTAGTAAACAATAAATAGTATATTGTGTAAAAAATTATTTTTACATTGTTTATTTCAACAATAATAATGGGCTGAATATTCTACACATGTGTCGCTGATTGGCTGATCTATTTTCATAGAGATAAAGCTATCCAACCGTAAATTTTGATGCTATTTATCATATTTTGGAACCACCAGTTGTTACAAGTTAGCAAAAGACTAAGTTTAAAATTCATAAGTCTGTTCTCAAATATTAAACCTTACTAGTTTCAGAAATTTGTATACAACTTAACTGTAATACATCTGTAGGATGAGAAAAAATTATTAAATAATAATTTAACTTGGAATTATTTATTTTTACTGCTAATATAAGGTTATGAGTGGTGGGGTTCATTATTTTGGTTTAAAAATTCACAGTATTTACCTAGGATGAAGTTGCACCAATGTCAAGCTGAAATTATATTGAATTTAATGTCTTTCTAACCATTATTTTAGGCTAAAAATCAATGTTTTATGCTAACTATGTTTAGCCTGAAATATACTTTGTTTTAACAAGATTTAAATACATAGTGAGAATAAAATTTATTTATGACAAACTAAAGTATTCGATTGATTATGTTTTACCATATCATAATCAATATAAAAAATTTAAAAGATTTAATTGCTTTATATTGTTTAATAAAAGCAATTATAAATTTAAGTTTTATTAATTTATGATATATAACTCAGTTTATGTACTTATAAATATAAGTTTTTAGCCAAAAATTATAGTTAAGAATACATCAAATACAATATAATTTCAGTTAGATATTGGTGCAACATCATACTAGATAATTATCAAATTCACGTTGGCTTTTATGTAATAAAATATGTATAGGATTGCCACACACTAATGAGCTAAGAGAAATTTCAAATAATAGAAAATCTCAGGGAAACTCACGAAAATTTTAATTTTTTTAAACTCTGGGAAACTCAAAGCAGTTTTAAGATTTTTAAGAAAACCTCAGGAAAATTTTTAAAATAGTTTATTATAAGTATTTAAGGATTTGAAAAAAACTCTGGCAAGGTTAAGGTTACTCACAGAAGATTTTATGACTCAAGGAGTGGCAAACAAGTATATATTAGGATTTAATTTATATTATTTCTTGAAGTATTAGCTTATAATATTTACAGTTATAGTTAGTTTTAATTAAGTTTAGGTTAAATGTATAAAATAAAGCTCATAGGGTAAATTAGGCCTCTGATTGTTTTTATAACTTTGTTTTGGATCTAAAACATTGTTTGAACAACAGATATCTAATTTGCCACAAGAACTTTTTTTAAGGGTATAGGGGGTTAAAGGCCAATCACTTCCATGTTTTTGCTTATTTATATAACTATGATTCTTCCTTTAAATAAGCATAAGGAAATTACAGTTGAGGCCAGGGGGTTACATCCATGTAAGATACTCACTAAATTTTTAAAACATATATGTTTTATATTTAAGAATCTTATAATATATCTATATCAAAGAAAATATATATATCTTTAAGAAGTACGCATCCCTGTAAGGTACGCACAAATTTTTCAAAACATTTATCTATTACATTCAAAGAGTATCTTTAAGAAGTATGCATCCGTGTAAGGTAAGAATAAACTTAGGGCATAGGGGGGTTAAAACACTTTTTTTAGAAATAAATATTAGTTAAAGGTTAAA
This sequence comes from Thalia democratica, assembly GCF_965202585.1. Lineage (NCBI taxonomy): Eukaryota > Metazoa > Chordata > Thaliacea > Salpida > Salpidae > Thalia > Thalia democratica. The sequence continues at coordinate 7,663,508 of NC_139173.1, read as the reverse complement.
TAAAGGTCATTTATTCATTAAGAAAAAGTGTAACCCCCTGTAAAAATAAATTAAGGGGCATAGGGGAGGTAAAACACTTTTTTCGTAATGTGATCTTGTTTTGTATAGTTTTTAATAAGCTACAAGTTGCTTTTTACAGACTTAAAAAAATTCAAAACAACTTTTGAGATATAGCCGGTCAAATTCGGAGGGCAACAATAGGTTCCATATGGGAGGCACAACTAAAACAGCAAATTACTAGAATTCACTAAAGATATATCTCCTAGCATTTTTGAAACTACTATCACAAATTTTTAGGAAATGTTCCTCGCAATATTTGAAAATACTGGTGCAAGGAATTATTAAAGTTATTAAAAATATATATACAAAAAATAAAACAATTTTTTTTTGTTATTTTTTGTTATAGAATTTTTATTTCTTTTTTGCAAAAGACTTTTCTAAACATTGGAAGGAACATTTCCTAAAAATTTAAGGTAGTTAACTCTAAAAACCTAGGAGAGTATATATTCTTAGTGATTTCTAGTTACTTGCTGTTTTAGTCGTGCCTACCATAAAGAACCTATTGTTGCCTCCGACTTTGACCGGCTATATCTCAAGGATTGATTTGAATTTTTAAAATCTTTAAATATCATCTTGTAGCTCAGTAAAAACTATATAAAATAAGATCACATTCTAAAAAAAGTGTTTTAACCCCCCTATGCCGTTAAACTTATCCTTATCTTACACGGATGCGTACTTCTTAAAGATACTCTTTGAATGTAAAAGATAAACAATAATTGGCTTTTTATTTATTTTATATAATTAAATGTGGTTACTTACATAATTATATAAATAAATAAAAATATGGAAGTGGTGGCTTTGAACCCTAACACAGGTGTTTCTGAGCAAAAGTATACGACCTTAACCACTCGTCCATGTTGCCTGTGGTATTTCAGCACATTTTGCGTTTATTAATTTATAAATTTTAACAATTTTTCAAAAGTTTTTGCATTGAAATTTATTCATAAATACTAATTCAATAAAAATATGATAACATAATTAATTATGTACCCATTTTGTTAACATAACAAACAACTAAATTAGTATTTAAATTAATTTAATTATTATATTTAATCAAGTATAATACTTTCTATTTAATAAAATACAAAACAACAAAACAAAAATTATACGTAATACACACAACAATTTAATACATAAAACAAACAAGATAATTGACTTACTTAAACTAAATAAAAGTAATAGTTACTTTAATTTAAACTGTTATGCCTAAGTATAAGCTTAATATTTTAACCTACAATTAATAAAATCCTACGCCTACCCCTTACACTCATTTTATTTCTAAACTATATAGATCTCATAAAATTTACTGCTTTATTAAACTAACTCTTAATTATTTTTAGAGCTTTGTTTTTCAATAATTTTAAAACTTTTTCGACTATACTTTTATGTTTATTTTTGCCAATAAACTATTTTAAGTTTATATCAAAAACTTGCTTGAATTTTTTTTTTACTATTTTTTGTTTATATGTGATAAAAATCTCGAATCAAGATGTTTTGTAAGCGTTTTGTGTTATTTTTTATTTAAAATTTTGTTTTCTCTGAGTGTTTTCAATGAAAACAGCTTAAATACAAATGAAAAATGTTGTTTTAAAGAACAAAGAATTAAAAAAATTCATTACTAAACGGGTTATCAACCAATAAGAATTTAAAATAAAGTTTTTGATTGTACGAACCTTGATTTAATTCCTTTGGTAAACCTGTTTTGACAATATATTTAATATTCTGTCATTTATGTATTAAGGGTTATAAGTAGAATTCAAAATGATTTTAAAGTGTATTCTTGTCTCTTAAAACGTAAAATTTTATTTATACTTAATTTTTCTATAAAATTCTCATCAAACCATCTTTTAATAATATTTTGATATTTACATACAAAAAATTGATCTATATATGACGTTTAAACGACGTTTTATTGTTTATTTTATATACAAAATGTACTAAATACCATTGTTTTTATTGAAACTGATTAAGTTATAACGCTTTTAGGTTTTCTTATTTTTTTCTGAGTTTTAACATAAAAATTTAATCACTATTGATGATTTTTTATTTTTTACCCAAAAGTACGTTTCTTTTAATTGTTTATTTTAAAATTCACGTAAATTTGGTTTTTTATAGGTAATTATTAGAAAATTTATTAATACTTAGTAGTTTATAAAACCACTAATTAAATTATTAAAAACTAACTGTTTTATGTTATATTACTTAAACTAATTATTTTTCAAGTTAACTTAGTACATCTAAGTTAACAATATTTTATTAACAATATGTTTGCTTTTTTAATGTTATTGCATCATTTTGTACCTGGTTTCGTAATAATTTAAAAAATTTAAAACTTTTTTATGCTCTTTAGCGCTACAAATTTTAAACAAATCAGCGACGCATTGGTGGAATATTCAGCAGATAATAATAAAAACAATGTACCTAACTTGAAAAATAAACACTAGTAGCAAAATACCTCAATTTAAAACACTGAAACAAACAAAAAAAATAACAAACTTTAGTGAGAGTTGCCATGGCAATCATGTGCCGGTTCCTCACCCCGTGGTCGGCTATTAGTTTATGCAAATGAAGGGGCTCCACCGTACAAACTTCCCCTTTGCTGAAAATTACATATTTACCACTTTGTTCGTATAAAAAAATTATAAATTAACACAAATAAAAAAATTATATGAAATTAGCTACCTAAAATATTATTTAAATAATATTTTTTAAACTTGACACAGTATTGCAATTAAAATTTCAAAACAACTAATAAACGTCAATAAATTTAGAAAGTTTAAGTAATAAGCTATTTTATTTAAACTTAAAGTTTAAGAACTTAAAGCATGTATACAAAAATTGCTACATTGTTAAGAGTTATAAACAAAACTTAATAAAAGTATTAATAAAATAAACAAAAGTACCTTCCAGAAAACAAGCACCTTGATTCACAGGAACGAACTCCCATAACTCTCCTGTAAAAACAGTTATATATAATATTTTTTTAAATGTTTATTAAGTACGATAGCAATATTTTAAAAATTTCATCAAACTGTGTTTTGATCAAAGAAAGGTCATTAATATCAATCAAATCAATACTTTTTATATTTTTTATAAAATGTTTATTTAGTATATGTAGAAGTTGACCAAAACACAAAATAAGATTTTTCAAATTCGATTATTTGATTTAACTATATAATAGAAATACTAAACATAGTCAAAATTAAAAAGCTTCTAAAACTTTGTTAAATTAAAAGCTAATAAACAATATAATTCCTAATATTTGAAAAAAAACTAAAACTTAAATCAAGGGTTATAATCAAAAGTAAAAAAAGGTCAAAAAAAGTTAAATTCTTAGTCCAACTTAAAAATAAAAAATGGAGTAGTTAGTCAGCATTGACAAATACAATATGATTTTTTAGGATTTTTGCAACTTTAAAATCATTCAAACAAAATGTGCTTACTTGAAATTCATCTCATAAACAGATCCTCCGCTGTCATTAGCAACCGCGAGTGTCAGATCGTCAGTAAACTGTTGAAAACACTCAACGTTATATTATTGTTAAACTATTATGCTATTAATTATAACGTAACATAACAATATTTTATTAGTGTTTTCTGAAAATTTAATGATTTTTAAAAGTAAAATTTTCTTAATTTTTTTAAAAGTTAACCTAGTAAACAAAGTTCAAAACATTTACAAACACAACCTTATGGCTACTGTGTTAAACATACTATATTTAACTTACTATTGTGTAGGTAAAGTAATGAACTCTCTGTGTAGCAAGCGCGAAAAGACAATTTCAAAATGACAAAAAGTTTTGATTGCAGTTTTCCAAAACAAAAAGTCATAATTAATAGTAAAACCACATACATAACTACTGTGTGTTGAAAAAAGTTTATAATCACCCATCATAAAGTGCAAGTTTTATATCAGTACACACGACAGTTTTTTAGTTGAATTTGCTCAGTCCGTATAATTTACTTGCATTAAAAAAGTTGAATATTATGTTGTGTCAGTAATAATTTGGATGTTCCTTAGCTATTCAAAGTGAAAAAACTTCAGTAAATTTTTGCCATAAGTGCTGATTTTGAACTGTACAGTTGAGACCAGCTGTATGCACTGAGCTGCATTCGTTATAGTTAATGAACAGTTTATTGTGCAGGTTAGTGAAATAAGGTTGTTTTTTGTATTTGTGTTTTTTTGTGCAGTAAGTACTAATTTTTTTCTTTTCTAAACTCAAACATTTTCTATAAAAATAATTTGATAAAATGAGCTTTAACAACCTAAGTTTTCACTTTAATCTAGCTGGGTTTTGATTTATAAAGTATATTTACACTAAAATCTTATTTGTATATAAATATAATTTTTTTATATTCAAATAAGATTTTAATATAAGTACTGATGAGCTCATTGAGCGAAACTTTGTTTATTGATTAAGATTTTGAAAAAATAAGTTTTACATAATAACTTAATTGTAAATGTATATTATTTTAGTACTTTAGTAGAGTTATTTTACATATATATTAATTTTGAATAAGTTAATTAATTCATTTTCCTCTAGAAGTAGAGATTACTTTTTGTTGTTTTTTGAAACATTAAAACGTATAATACTAAGTTATTGTAAACTAAATCCACTTTCTCACCCAGTAACTAAGTAAACTTATATATTACAGATAAAACCTTGCCCCAACTTAAGTATTTAAAAACTCTATCCAAGACGCTCAGTCCGCCTGATGGCTAGCAATCGCAAAGTAGTAATTCTTACAAGTTTCAACATATTAATAAAATATTAAAAAGCTTTTTGATCAACTCATTTAAACAAATAAAACTGCTCTTATTAAATGTTAACAATCGTAATTTTTATTAGTTGCCATACGGCTTACTAAATGCTAACTGTATTTTTATATTTTACTTCCTATAGTTGATACATTTAAATATACTAAATCACAAATTAAGTTTAAAACAAAAATCACCAACTTTTACATGTAATACACAAGTTCCAGGTGTAGTAGCATCATTTATCGATCTCAACAATTTTCCATTCGTTATATCGTACATTTGTATCTGAAATATTAAAAATATTATATACTGATACAAATTTGTAAAATTAAAATATAAAGTAGTTTGTTATTTGGAGTTTAGCTTATGTTTTAAGATCAATAAAATTTCAAAAAACTAATAATTTGAAATATTAGTGTTTAACTATTAAACAAATTAAATATAAAAACTTTTAAGAGAAAACTCTGCTAAAACTTGTTAATTATAAAAATAAAAACAACTTAATAAACTAATAAGTTTTATACTTTTTAGGGTCATTCAGTTTGCAGCATTAAAAAAAATTATAATGAAATGTTAAACGAAGTTGATTAGGAATAAAAAAAACAAATTAAAATAATTTTTATAGTTCTAATATACAATAATTTAAATGGTATTAGCACTAGGAGACAAACAAGTTGATAGTAATAAAAACGTATGTTATTTTATTTTTAGTTTATTTTTAAAATGGTGTTTCGCTCAAAGTTCTCGTCAGTTTAACAGATTAACTTCTTCGATTGAAACGCTGATTATAAAACAAATTTTAGAAAAAATTAACATATAATTATACTCTTTCTTTGAAGATGAAAACTCTTATTGGTGATTAATCAAAAAAAAGTCATAAAAATTGTAGTAATCAAAAAAATCTTCACAAACCTTTCCCCTATTGTATCCAATCAACATCCGGGTCACATCAGTGTTGAAATCCATCGCGCTCACCCCTCCTAGCTTTTCGCATGTTTGGGGATTTCCCAGCTTCATTTGCATATTCTGCTCAGAATCTGTTGGGAGTTTAATTAAAAATTCCAAGTTTAACTTAGGTAGGCTATAAAACAACGGTAAGATATCTAACATCTAATCACAAAATAATAAAGTCAGTTTTTTTTTGGCTTTGTTTCCACTTTTTTTTACTTAACAAAAGACACAAGCTATACATTTTTCTTCAAATTTAGATAAGTAGTGTAACTGTTTCTGATAAATCAACTGTATTATTTTGAGATACAAATTTATTAAAATTTAAACCCAACTAAATTATATTTTATAAGAACTTTACTGATAGCCTTGTGCTTAAATGATATTACTCATTAAAACTTTCCACAGTAAAATAATAGCAACAAACCGAATATAAGAACATATCCCCATGTTGTTCCAATGGCTATTTTCGTTGAGACTGCCTGTTTATATTTATTTAAATTTTTAATAGTGATCATTAAAAATATTTAAACCATTTTTTTTACTTCTGACTTTTCAATAGCAATGTGCTTGTTGTTACGTTGTACAAGATTATAAACTGAATCATTTATAAAGTTTGTAAAACTGAAGTATTAACCCTTTTAGTATTAAATAAAAAAGAAGTATAAGTGTATAAAGATTGTAAACTTAAAATAGTTTGAAATATTTATTTTCGAAATGCACCGGATAAATTCTAAATCATTTGAATAAACTTAGTATTTAGTTTTTTTTTTTTGAATTACAGGAAATACAAACACAAAATTAGTACAGTTATCTAATTATTGCACATAATACTTTTGTACTTTTTATCGTTTAAGTTTTAAGTATGTTAAATGATTAAAACCTACTTATAAATGACGTAAATGTTCTTATACTACTTTCTAAAATAATGTTTTAGTGCCACTAAACTCCACAACACGGCATTAAACAAACAAACACATTAGAGCAAACACAATTTTATTTTTCGTGTACAAATCTTGTTTAAATATATTTTTTGTAAAAGAAAATTCAAAACTACATTTAAATTTTACTTAAACAAAACTCCTAAACAAGAAAACTTAAAAACCACTTTCAAACCTTTAAATTGTATAAGTTATATATTTTATATACTTATTTGATATTAAATTTACAAATTTAACCAATTGGATACACCAAATACCATTAATAACTTATACAAATACAACCGATTGGAAACACCAAATACCATTAAAAACTTATACAAATACAACCAATTGGAAACACCAAATACCATCAACAACTTATACGAATACAACCAATCATACCATTACTGTGGGGTTTCCCGCGTTGAGCTTGTTAAGTTCCGTTTTGAGGTTTTCAGACAAAATGGTCATTCTGTTGAGCGAAACTACTGAACCGTGAACTGTTCTCGACCCCCTTTCAGACCTTAAATTAATATTTTCTAACATAAAAAGTTGTGTATACTTCACATAAATAAACTTGCACTTAAAATCAAAATAAATTTCATTTAAAGTACTTTCATTACTTTATTGTACAGCATAAATATAACGTTTTTGCTTAAATCGATTTGGATTATTAAAAAAAAAAAGATGATAGTCTTTATTCTACGTTTAAAAATTAACTAGTAGCCAAAGCTGTCTTCAACAAAACTGAAATGTCTTTGAATTAATACAGTAAGCATAAATACTGCAACATACTACCATCAAAAAAAAATAGTACTGAATACCATTAAATTAAAGTGTAACAGCGGTTTCTCGCGACTGTGTCTGCCTGATGAGTTCTAGTAAGAACTATACTAGTCGAAGACTGTTTCAGAAAGTATTGTTGATGGTTGTATGGTACAATAAAGTGATTAATGATTATTGTTAAAAAATTAAAATACTTAAAGTAAGTTTCAGGGTTGCCAAATGTTTTTGGCAAATTTTCTCCAGGTTTTCAAAATTTCTTACAGGTTTTTAAAATTACACGTTTTATTATTAGTTTAAAATTAAGTTTAAAGTAAAAAAACTGTATTAAATAGTATAATGACATTGAAAAGATATCTTAAAGATTATTTAAATATGTTTTTTTATAATTTTTTTTTTATGAGGACAAACTTTTTATATATATGATAGATTTTTAGTGTCAAGTCGAAATTTTACTACTTAACATGTAAATATTGTTCGAAATTCCAGGTTTTTAAGCGCAAATTTTTAAACTCCAGGTTTTTCCAGGATTCCAGATTTTTTGGCAACCCTGAATTTTACAAAAACATGCAACAGAATAAGTTTTACACTTTAAATAATCACAAACATAGTCAATGAGTTAAATACAAAACTAAGTATAAATTTTACACGTCAATCTTTATAATTTACAGTAAAAAGCATTAAATTCAAGACTTTGTGATACTTTAGTTAGACTTAAAACTTTAAAACACAAAATTAATAATCACAACTGATCTTTTTAAGTTTAAAGATTAAATAATTGACTTCAAAACAATACTAGTAAAATTTATTGCTCCAAAATTTTTAAATGAAGTTAAAAATTAAATTTGCAACTACTTTTTTTTTCTACAACTTATCAGTTAAATACAAAAATGTGTAACTTTATCAATCCTATTTACGAAGTATTTATAAATCTTATTAATATTAATACAGGTATTCTTTTTTGACAACTAAACGCAAACATTTAATTTAAAAGAAATCTTAATTTTTAGTTTTAAATACATTTGTTTAGCCTTTGCTTACAAAAATCAAAATTTTTTGTACAACTGCCTATTGAAAAACTATATAGTATATTGTTTTTTTTATTAGTAAACAATAACACAAACAAAAATAAAGACTGCCAATTTTTAATACAAATTGTTATCTAAAGTTGCTATCAAACAAATGAAAAATAAGCTTTAAAGTATATAAAAAAAACTCTAACCTATTCATTGGACTCTCAACACTGGTAATTGAAGTTGTTTCCCAGTTTTTTAGTGCTTCTAGTTCTGGTGGTTTGTATTCATTCGACCCTTTAGAAGACCCTATTATTTTATTTTATTTTAAGTTAACTTTTAAAAACCTAAACAACAAAAAAATATACCTGATTGTTTCTAAATACTTAGTCTTTTGTTTTAATTTTTAATAAAAATTAATTTCTGAAATTAACTAAATAATCTAACAAAGACTTCTTCTATTTTCTTTTATTGCTAACAAACAGACTATTAAAAGTAAACTATAAATTATTGTAAACAAAATGTTTTTCACATCATAAAAAATACTTTAAGCAAACATGATAAAAACTTGGTTGTTAAAATAAATTTGGACAACTCAAGTATGTTTCAAAGGGACAAGGAACTGACCTGGTACGCTCAGTGAGGCAACTGTTGACACATCACTCGCTCCTTGCACATCCAGTTCCAGATTCAAGTCATTGTCCGGCTTTGATAATTTTTTTTTTTTTTGATTTGAATGAAAGTTGTAAATGACAAAATAAATAAATAAATGTAAGTTTTACTTGTACTATAAAGACCATAACTGCTACTTGCAACTATTTAAAAACTAAAACTAAATAAAAATAAAACTAATATCCTTTTTTTACATATAGTTTAACAATTTCTACTTAACGTTAGATTTTTTCTTAGAATAAGAGTCAGATAAATAAAATTTAAAGTAACTTACTACAATTTTAAAAATGTTAGTGTTATATTTAAAAATAATCAATTAATTAAAAAAAAGTAATAATAAATAGGTTTTTAAATTATTTTATAATCTTTTCTTTTTAGACATGCTACTCGTTTTAGAGTTTTGGTTTTAATAAAAAACTTTTACTTTAATTTTTTTCGATAGTTTTTTTAAGCTTTATAAAATTTTAGTAGTTTCAACCATATCTACTTAAATAAAAACAGACAGACAGATTTTTTACTAACCTGTAATAAAGGGTGTCAACAAGTCACATAAAAAAACAATAAACTACAATTTAAAAATTAAAAACTTTGAAAACATAACTTATGTATGTTTTAGTAACCTTTGTATCTATTAAATTTTAGTACTTTTTTACTAACTACATAAAATGTTTTAAATAAAGTTTATTAAACAAGCACTAATATATTGATTTAAATAAAAGTAAGATTTAATTACAAATTTATCAAAAAACTATAAAACTTATTTGAAAAAAAAATGTACATGGTAAAATTTTACATTAACTTTAATATAAACACATAAAAAAAATTTATGTTTATGAAGTTTTTTTAACTTAAATTTCTTATACACCTGCCAGTTATAAAAATTTCTACTTTTTTATAAGTTTCATAAGCTTTAATAAACAATAACTTTAAGGATATCATTAAAGAGATACTACAAATTTCAATAGCTATTGTTAAACATAGGAAAAGAGTAAAAAAGTAACAAAAAGTTTTGTTTAAAATACCATAGCTTTAAAAGTATTTGCTTTATTTTATTTTCAAAACATTACTATAAAAGGTATAAAGACTGTAAGCAATAACGTTTATTGATAAGAAATACTTGAAAGATAACTTTTTAAACTATCATAGTTGTGAACAATAAAAATAGGGTATAATAATAATTAAGTGAAAAACTTTGTAGTAACTATTGTTTTCTTTTAAATGACCAGATTTTAATAAAACTGAATAAAAATTAGATAATTAAAAACACACATACTTCAAGAAAGAAGACCACTTATGCTACAATGTTGTTTGTAAGATAAAACACATTAATTAGTCTACTAATTTAAATTATAACTTTTAGATTTTTAAAAACTTTTTAAACTACCCTGATTAAACTAAAGGACTTGAAGTAAAAATTAACATTTTATGTTATGATTTTTTGAAAACTAACAAAAAGATCTCAACTTCTAGAGGAGAAATTATATTTATTTAAATTGAGTTTGCATTAACAGGTCTTGAAAGAATTAAACAAAAGTAATAACAAACACTATAAGTTCAAAAGCAATATTGAACTGTCTTAATCTTAACTTATTTTTAAATATGTTTAATTAAGTTTTATAAATAGCTTGAACAAGCTTCTAATCTCACAATAGTTAAGCATACAACACTATACATTTTCAAGCAACTGTGAAAAACTAATCAGAACTTTTTAAGCTATTAATCTCAAATTTTCAGCAATTTTTTTAGAAAAATAAAATAGTATTGCAACATGTTTAATAAATACAGATATTTATGACCAGTTTATAAGAAAAAAAAGCATTTTACTCAAAAATGTATAAAGTACATATGTTTGTAAGAGTTGTATATTATTAAGTTAAGATTGTACTGAGAAAGTTTGAGTATGTTAGCTTTAAAACAGTTGGAGAAAATATACTTTTAATGAAATAGTTCTTTTACACATTTATACTTAAGTTCATTTTCAAAAGGTGCATGACTATTCGAATTCTGACATTTTTTTTCAAGTTTAAAGAGCTACAGCTCAAAAAGTTATTTATTAAAAAAAAAAAACATTGTACGTGTAATTAATATTTACTAACAATTTTTTTTATTAGTAAAACTCAAATATCTTTTGAGGTTTGAGTAAAAATTTAAAATATAGTAGTTTTCTAAATTACTTTCTAGTATATACTTTTTTCTCAGTTTTTTTTTACTGTCATAATCTTAATATTTAGATATACACCCGTTTTTTTTTAATATACATTACTTTTTGGGCTATGGTCTCTTAAAGATCTTTTAAATTATATGAATTGTTTTATTGTCATTTATAAATTTTCTATTTACCTGTCTAACTTTGTAGCTTTGGCTCTTAAAATCTAATTTATATTTTAAGAAATAGATTTGATCGACTGCTAGCAAAGTTAAATATCTTTAAAATGAGATCAACTTGTAAAAATAGTACCTCCTTAACAATTTATTCCAACAAGAAGCACAAAAAATTCCTTTACAGTAATTTTTTGATTTTAATTAAATTTATTTTAACTATTTTGTTCAAGGGCATAGGAGATCCACCTTGATTTTTATACGTTGATCTTATTTTGTAGAGTTTTATCTGAGCTATCAGACATTTTTAAATGCTTAAAAAAGTTCAAAGTAACTTTTGAGATATATGCGATGAAATATAAGCAATGAAATGTATTATATTCTTACCTCTGCAAGGATACTTTCAAGAGTTTGGAGATTTATTTCTGGAATTCCAAACTCATCATCATCAATCTGTCAGATAAAATCAAAATTAATATACTTGATAATTTAGCTTAACTTCATAAAGATAGGGCAATAACATTTAAAAAAGAAAAAATAAAACACAATAAAAAAAGAGTTAAAGAGTAAAACAAAAGTTTATTCAAGGCTTTATGTAAAAAGTAACAGCATATAATCTACTGAACATAAACTTCCTATTCTTCATTAAAAAAATTTTGATATACAATTTTATTGTAAAAAACAATCTGTATAAATTTGAAATATTTTTTTATTTATTATATGTATTTTACAAAGCAGTTATAAAAGCATTATTTGTTGTTTTAATAAACATAGACAAATTTAAAACTATTTTTTATATTAAAATATCATTATAAAATATAATATAGATGAAAAAATAACACCAGTTAGCAAACTAAAATAGAAAGATGGTTGATTGAATAAAAATAAAGCTTAAAGTAAAAATATTTAGTCTGTGGTAGCTATCCGAACTTAATAAATACTTTAAATTTTAAAACCAATTATGTATTTATACTAAAAATGACTGTATAGTAGAACAACATTAAACAATTATTTAAAAATTCTAATACCTTTTTAGACACTTATCATAAACAGTAACAGTAAATGTAGTAAACTTATTGGAGAATTATTTGATTAAAATATAACACTAAATTTTTAGAAAAAAAGTGTCTTAAACTGTGTCTGAAAACATGGCTAACATAAAAAAAAGTTTTAAGTATATTTATCTTAATCAACAAAAGTATTAAATTTAATAAATAACAATCTTACCGAAGGTTCTTCATCTAAAATTCCAGATTCATCCATATTGAAAGTTAATTAATTTTAGTCTATTTTAAGGATTAAAATAATTAATTATTTAACTTACTTATAGAGCTTTTTATGTAAAGCTTCAAATACAGCGATATTATCTAAAACCCTTGGTATTTTTCAATCAAATATGTTTCACTTTAAAGTTTTGTGCTTTAAAGTTTGATAAACATATCAACATTAGTATTAACAGTAAAACTTCAGCAGAAAAAAAATTACAATTTCAAAATAGAATGAACAAGTAATTTGAAATATAAATTTAAGGTAGAAATTATTGTTAAAAAAAAATGAAACATTTATAAAAAATTTATAAAATGGTTATAAAAAAGCAAACAATGAATGATTTTAAGAGTAGATTTTTCAGTGTTTGTAAACACAGTTACTATACTACAAACTCAGGCTGACTCAGGATAGTAGTTTTTTTTTACCAGATAAAATCAGACTGGAGAAATATAAGTGTATTTTTAATTTAAAGTTGGAACAGTTAACATATTTTTACTACATAATTAAGGTCGATAAAAAGTGAACAGGTACATAACTGTACATTCAACAACATTTCTGCAAAGTTTGAACTGTATTTATAAAGAATTGTACAAATTTGTACAGGGAAAAAACCACTATCTGACTCGAAATAGTTTAAACTTTTGTAAAAGCTCAGGCTGGCCTAGGCTAGTTTTGATACCTTTACTAAAAATCTATTTTTTTTTTAGACATGACATTTTTTTTTATTTAAATTTCCATTAATTTTTTTACTTTTTTTTGTGATTTTAGATATTCAAGCTTGATTAACTTTTTTTTTTAATCTGACATTTATTAATTTGTTATTTCAGTTTTCAAAAAAACTCAGACTAGTTTTTGGTCACTAATGCTGAATTTGTTGCCTGTAAGAGTGGCAACTCTGGACAAAGCAAATGATGTGTAGCTCATGGGTGCTTGACTACTCAAACTCTAAAAAAATTAAAGCCGTTTCTTTTTTCTTTTTTTTAATAAAAAAAATAGGTAGGTTTAATTAAATCTTATGGACTCTCTTATGTTTTTACAAAATGTTATATATCTTTGGAAATGTGGCTAAAATAAGTATTAACTTTTTCTTTGTAATTTGTAAATTTAAATTAATAAAAAAATAATTTTGTTTAAACTAAATTCTTTTTGTTGAAAAGGTTCTTTGTGAAGAATTTAGTGATGTGGTATTATAAATTAGTATACAATACAACAATAAACATATGTTTGTATGTACTTTTTATAGTAATGGCTTTGTAAAAATCATACTTTGATTTATTTTAGTTTATCTTAGGTTTTATTTTTAGGGAAAGAACCAATGTAGAAAAAGTTTAATTAAAACGATTATTGAACTTTACCACATGAAACACGACGACCATCAGTCCATCACTAACAATCGAGACAACCTACAACCAGTTTAGTCTTTATTAAGACACTTTCGGCAAACATAGTCGCGAGAATCCGCTGTTGAGATCTAGCCAAAAAGGCTTTTGTGTTAATGAATGTTTAATTATAAATGAATAAGATATTATTAACTTCAACTTTTTTTAGTTTCAATTTGTGTAAAAGTTTGTTTTTTAAAAACCTTATGCTTATTTTAACATCTTAAAACAAAAGGCTTAATATTATAACTAAAATCATTTGTTTAGTTATAGTTTAAAATCAACACTAAAACATGTAAAATGTATAGTACTAATAAATTTAAACAAAATATACTTTATTGTGCGTGTAACTGTTAAAAATTCAAAAGTTATTACTTTAAAATATTTTACGTATCTCACGTGAAAAAAATAATAATAGAACTTTTACAAGGTAACTTACTTTGTCCCTTTAGAAAAAAGTGTTTTATACTAATTTTGAAAACTGTTTTGTATTTAACTTATGTCTTTACTTGATGATTTTTAGATAGTTTGTGTAATGGGCACTAGTTTAAAAAATCGTTAGAATTGTTTTTTATTAGTAATCCTACATACTTTAAAAGGTAATTGAAAAAAAAAATTGTAAAACAAACATCTAATGAAACTTTATTCAATTTACTTTGCACACCAGTTGAAATAAGATTTTGAAAATTAGAATTTCAAGCACTAAATAGCTTTTAACTTAAACACCTTTATCAGTTCTCCTTCTAAATAGTAAAATTATTTCAAAGCATGTGAAAAACAAAAGCTCTATGTTTGCTAGTCGACTTTAAAGGTTTTTTCTAAGAAATAAAATTAAAATTAAGTTTAAATGTAATCTTTGTATTATTTTAAGGAACCTTAATTTTATTACATCTCCTTAAGTAATAAAGTTATAATATTGTTGACAATAACGTTGACATTAAAAATATTACTAGTGTTTGGTTTTCAAAAATAAACTATAAATAAACATTTTGTATTTTTTTTTTATTATTCTTCTTGACTCGATTGACATTTATTATTTGTATATGTTTTGTAAAAATATTTGCTTACTTCTCATTAAAATAATGAACCGAATGAAGTAGAAGGTAATTAAAGCTTAAAACATTTTAAAGTATAAACTTGTAAGCATTTCTTTGAAAAAAGTTATTAAAAAACAATAGATATTATTAGTTTTAAAGCTTAAAAATAAATTATTTTTAGTAAAAAGTTAAAAATTATTTACCAGTCGCCTACTTATAAAGAACTTCTTTACCAAAATTTAAAATTCACATCAACATGTCATCATTGAATTGTAAGTAAACATTAACATCTGTTTTCATAAAAGGTTAAAACTAAAATACTATCTTTTAGTAAAAACTTTTTGAATAATACTGTCTAATTATTTACTACTTGATAACTTAATTATTAAGTAATTAGGTTTGATTTGGTTTTACAAACTCTATAGCGACTTTTTCTATTGCTCTTAAAATTAATTTTGAGAGAAGTTGAGAATTGCCTTAGGCCGTAATGAAATTTCTTCATTGTTGTTAGGCTGGTTTGAATAATGCACTTTGAATTTTAACTTCAGTTGTAAATTGCAAACACAGTGATGTCTAATTATGAAAATAAACAATGTTTACATTATTAAACTGATATTTTTTCTCTGTACTGTATTTGTCTTGGTGTTAGTCTTTTGTTACAATAGAAAAACGAGTTTTTTATCTAAGTAGGTTAAACATTGTTTAGTTTTTTAGTTTGAATATTTTTTTAACTAATGTTATTGGAAATCTTTAATTACAAACTTTCTTTGTTATACATAAAACTATAATTTAATGAAAAGTAGTAAATATTGACACTATAACTAATTTTTAGATGTTTTTATTTGTATCTGTTTACAAATATTATTATATATTTATTTTAGTTTTGTTTCTTAAACTATAAACTCCTTAGAATAAAAGTTATATAAAGTTCTAAAGTTAGACTAAGCATGTTTTTACGTAATATTTTTGCAATCTAAAAATCCAAAAGTTTGCTTTTTCCTTTAAATAAATAACGACTAAATTATTTAACAGGGTTTTATATGAAGAGAGCCCAGAAAAATTTGTTGATGATGTAATCAATGTAAAGTTAGCAATTGTGACTTGTTGTAACAATGAAAAACAGAAAATTAATAAAAACAGTGAAGAAGTTTATTTGTTTATATTAACACAATAATTACTACATCTTAGTTTGTATAAATTTTAAAACAGATTTTAAACATAGTTACTGTTTGACTTTATTTAAGTATAAAAAAATAAACATTAGTAAACTAAAAGCACTAACTTTTAAATTATCCATTTTGTTAATTATTTTTTTACTATTAGCCTATTACAGAAAATCAAACTTTATAACATTTTAGCATAATAATTAATTGATAAAAACATATTCATATTTATATTCTATGAGTTAATAAGACTACTTAAAAGTTTTACAAAGCTGTTACTAAAACCAATATGTAATTTCAATTACAAATACTTATATATTCTTAAAACTAATTTTCATGTTTACAGGTATTGACACTCATAAAAAGTATTTTGCTGTTCAGTAAGGCAAACATAACCTTGAACTTGTATACTGATTCACAAGAAATCATTAAAAATGTCAATAAAAAGGTAAACGCATTTATTCAATTTTCTTTACAACTTCCCTTATAGTTTTTAATGACATTTAAAGCTTTATTTTAAACATTAAAAAATATTGCATTTTTTAAAATTTCTTATGCTTTAGCTAGTATCTTGGAACTTGATATCTAAAGGAACTTTACACTTGAAAGCTCATCCAGTAGAATACCCCAATGTAACGAACACAAGTTTGACAAATGAGAATATTACAATTGAACTAAGAGAAATGTTTGCACCATGTGCGTCTTTCAGACTTTTTTTACCAGTAAGTTTTCCAAATATTTTAAACATATGCTTAGAATTAATAAATTGTTTATTAAAACAATATTTAATGTAAGTTACTCTAATACAGTCGTTTCCAAAGTGGGACAAGTGGCCCCCTTAGGGGCCATGAGTTCTTAAATTGAAACTTACACTAAATATTCTGGATTTAATGAAGAGCGTAAACAGGTCTTAGGCGTTTTAATGGTAGTTTTGAAGCTTATTTTAGATATTATAAAAACATTTTAAGAAATTTAGGGGGCCTAGGCTGTAAAATGGGAAGCCACGAGGCCATAATTTGAAACTTACACTAGATATTCTGGAGTTGATGATTTACAAAAAATAGTCTTAAACGTTTTTAATGGTAGATTTTTGCAAAACATTGTTGGAGGGGGCCATAGCCTTTTTAATTTCTTTAAGGTGAGCCTTTTTGAAAAAATATTGAGAAACCCTGCTCCAAAACATTAAATTAAGTTTTGTGTATCTTTAAAATAAAAACAATATTTTGATTAATATTTTACTCTTAAGGTCATTTCTAATGAGGAGTCTCTAATTTATCTGGATACAGACGTAATTTTCATGGGACCGGTAGAAGAACTGTGGAAAGAGTTCGAACTGTTTTCTCCCAACAAGACAACGGGGTTGTCAAAAAGAGTTGGTTGGAACTTCAGAGTTCCTGATGACAGTCACAAGTTCATCAAATCGCCTGACGATGGAAGTAAAATACAAATTAATAGTGGGGCTAGTTTAATTTTTCCAAACTCTATCTATAGTCTTTTAGTAGGTTAAAGCATAACTATTTTGTATGTATTGTAATAAACTATAATATAAAGCTTTACTCGGAGCTTGTATTATGTATTGTTTTGTTTTTTAATATAAATATAAGTGTTAATTTACTTTTCAGGTTGTTTTAATGAACATTACGAGAATGCGAAGTTCTTACTATAAGTTTTCAGCAGAAACAAGTAAACTTTTAAACTGGAATACAGAATTTGTTGTGCAAATGTACAATAAGTACAAAGATGACGATTTCAATGACCAAATTCTTTTAAACATTGTTTTTCATTTCAATACAAGTAAATGTTGTTAAACGTTTATTTTTGCATAAGCTTTTTAAACTTTAAATCTATAGATTTTTTAACACCATTAGCTATCTAAATTTCCTAACTTTTGTCATTTTTGATATTTAAAGGGTTTTGTAAACAAATATAGTTTTTCTAGTTGTAAATACTTTCTGATAATGCTATTAACTATATTTTTGTTCAAAGGCGCCTGAAATATATTTTTAAGTTAATACTTAATGAAATAGTTGTATTATTAAAAGTATTATTGCTAATTCATGTTCTTATCTTTTTTTAATAAGCTGTTATAGTTTGTTGTAGTTAGTAAAATAACTCATTTATGTCTGTATAAAACTTTTGTTTAAGCAATTTGTGCTAAGATGATAAAATTGCCGTTTATCTAAACTTAATTTTTGTTTTACTTCTGAGTAAAATAATAATCTAAACCTCCAAAATCGTATGCAATATGACTCAATATGATACTCATTACAAATATTATTTTAAAAAAGTAAAAATACTAAACGTGTTTAAAGTTTTAGCTTTTTTTTAAAATAATGTTACTTTCACTTAAGCCTCTGTATAAAGTCTATAACTTTTTATTTTGTTTAAAAAAAGTTTTTAGCCGTAACTTGTATAAATTATATGTTAACTTAATGTGAATCAGAAGTTGTTCGTGTGCTAAAAAACTTTTACAGCAGTTTTTCTCTAAGTGTGAGTATATATAATTTTTACTATTATGTAAAAAAAAACTTAGTTGTACAAGTTCGAAAACTAGTATTTCGTATATATTGGTTTATTATTAAAAATAGTTTTGATAGTTTTTTACCAGCTTAGTACTCTTTTTGAAAGAAAAATTAAACAAAACAACACTAGTTATACTGATAAAGAATATGTGCTAAAGTTTCTTCTTAACATATATTTTCAGTAATTTATTATGCATAGATTTTAAAAGTTTTTAAAACTACTGCTTAAGAACAATTTAAGTGCGAAACTTGTGTAAAATCAAATATTCCCCTAAAATGAAACAGATCGCTTATACTTGCTACCTTGCATGTTCAACTACCAGCACAAGTTCTGCTTCGACAACTCTGTTGGGCGAAAGTGTAGTATAGCTGAAGAAAAAGGAGCTTTTGTCATTCACGGTAGCGCGAACAGCTTCCATAACAACTACGTCACTCCTTTCAAAAGTTTATATAACTCGCTACAAGAGGTTTTTTTTTTTATAGCTTTCAGTATTTAGTTATTCTTTTTTTTTTACATAAATACTGTTATTTAACGTTTATACTCTAAATATAATTTAAATAATTTTATCTATTTGAACCCAAATTGAAACCTCTAAGTGTTACATTTAATTCCAAAAGTGTACTATAAGTAGTTAGAATTTTTTGTGATATTGAATTTGTTATTTGTTTCACTACTACTTTACGTAATAATATTTCAACAAACAGTTTTTGCTCGGTTCGGACGTGTACAAGTACTTACTGAGGCCTCTACAGCGACGCTTAGCAGATGAAAAATTAAACTCGCATTGCGGTGGTTCAACTTACGTGTTTATGAAAAGACTTGTAGATTTTGTTAATACAAACAGTTGAGTTTGTAGCTTTTCCGCTTGAATAATTTTCTAATGAAATAATTACTTTGCTTAAAACAATCTTAATGTTTTATGTGTTACCTTAAAAGCTTTTGAAAGTAAAACATTAAAAAAATTAAACTTAATACTATTAAGGCAATAGCTTTTAGTTAAGACAAATGACTGTTTTAACTTTATTTTAAAAAGGTAATAGAATATATTTATATACTTTTTATATAAACTTATAAATCTAAAGATCAAGTATCTAATTGAAATGTTTAGTGTTTTTTTACTATTATCACTGTTAGAACTTGTTTTTTGTTGTTCGCTGTATAAATTTCTGAACTTTAAAAAAAACCTTATTATGAAAAAATAGAAAATAAGTTTGTTTTTGTCTTAATATTACTTTTTACTACTGCTCGATATGAAAGTACAGACATGTTTAACATTTTAAAGTACTAAGAAGATTAATTTAATCAGCAAAAAAACAACTATTAATCAGATACTAAATTTATTTAAAGAAAAAGTAAAATATGTTTTATATATCATATGTTGTAACTTTATAAAACTCGTCTTCTATGATTCTTTCTCTTTTAATTAAATGATTAGGACACTTTCTTGCTTCTTTTATCAAACTTTCGTTTATGCTGAAATTAGGACAAAAATATTTGTTTTCATTCTCAATTTCTGAGTTCTCTAATTCTAAAAACTCAAAGTTTTCTCTTCTTTGACCAGCTACTATATCTGAAAAAAAAACAGTATCTTTTTAAAGGTATGATTCATTATAATTAAAA
The DNA here is from genome assembly GCF_965202585.1 of Thalia democratica. Lineage (NCBI taxonomy): Eukaryota > Metazoa > Chordata > Thaliacea > Salpida > Salpidae > Thalia > Thalia democratica. Next base: position 7,643,040 of record NC_139173.1, on the reverse strand, counting down.
CAACAGCTGTTTAATCAATTAAATAGTGATCTATTTTTGTCATATTTTTTCTTAAGTTTTAAACTTAACAATTAAAAATAATTACTCTTGGTCTGAAAATTATACGAAAAGCTTTAAAGACGTTTATTTAACAACAGAAATAATAATATTAAACTTTAAATTTTACAAAAATATAATTTAGTCAGTTAAGCTTAATTTTTAAAACATATAGCCAAACAACTGGCGTTCTCTAAATATCTTTAAAGTGTTCCTTTCCTTTGATAAAAAAAAAAATTTACAACTTATTAAGATAAAAATATTAGAAAAATTATTTTAGAATATTTATCAAAAGTTAATGCGAATAAAATGGAACTATTAATAAATTAAATTTGATAAAAAGGATCTATCCAAAACATCAGTTATAATCCTATTTTCAATAATTTATAGCTAAGATGTTTAGTAGCTGCTCTTTTTTTTTTGCTTTTTAGTCACACAAACGATGAACTTTTACTTTCTTTCACTAAAATGTTATATTTACTACAAAACTAAATCTAATTATTTAATTGATTTTTTCTTAATTTACCAGTTTTGTTATTATAGTTTCTTCCATATCTGTTGCTACAATAGTTTCGGTAATCGTATGCTTCATCATTGTCACGACAAAATTCTTGATTGGTTAAATCTTCTTTTTCGAAATGATCTTTAAACACCGCTTTGGTTTTCAAGGCAACGGAATGAATGCTTTTGATTGGCCAAGCCGAAGGGCGAAGGCATGAAAGTTTATTTTGGGAAACTTCTGAAACAAAGTTTTCTAAAAATGTACCAATTCTTAAAAAGTAGTTAAAAATTTTTCATCAAAAGTTGCTTAAATGAAAAAAAAGTTCTAAACTTTACAACATGTGACTAAAGACTTACTTTTATTGTTCAAATGTGATTTTTTGTTTACATTATAATTGTTTTTTATTTTTCTTCTCGGCAACGGAGTTGGTGCAAACTTGTTTCTTACAAAAGTACAATTCGTTTGATCCGTATCAGAATTACTGCTGAAAGTAAAAATAGATAAAGTCTACCCATTGACATATCTGAAACACTGTTTTTATTTTCAAAATTTTATATTAATTTTCTTTAGTTGATTTTCATTAACTCAAAAGCTTTGTTCAACTTTTATTGTTTTAACAAAAAACGATTATTTGCAAATTTATTACAAAATACATAAAAAACAGATGAAAAATATATATTACTTAATTATTATTTATTAAACTTATTGGTAATATAAAGCTTCTTTTACAACAGTAGCTTTCAAACTCCCCAAACTATAAAAATAAAACCAAAAAAATCACAATATTGTTTAAACTAATGCTTTATTCCCGGGTACAGACTACTCTGATTAAAACATACAATTGTTATTACTTTTGTTTACTTCAGTTTAAAAAGTTTAGTTAAAATAACAGTTCAAAATTTGTAAAAAAAAAATTAGTACATATAAATAAATTCGACAACAAAGCCTTTCATTGTGTTTTTTCATTAAGAAATTAAAAACAGTCTAGTGAGTTAGTTTTGTAGCATAGTTTTCTAATGGGTGAAATTATGATAAAGTAGTAAATAACGTACAAAAAAAAACTAACTTTTTTTCGTCACAAAACTTTTTTCTAACAGAGCTTAAATTTAGCTTTCGATCAAAACCGTTTAAAAAGTTGTCATAATCTGTAAAAGAAGAACATTTTTTGTTTATAACTTCTTTTCTTTTTGACCTGCCTCTTTTTTTAGCTTTAAGCATTATTTTTTGCTTGGGTTTATATTCACTTTCGCTATCACTGCTACTATAGTTATAATTAAGTTTACTTTCTTTAACGTTTTCGAAGCACTTTTGATTTTCTCTTTTCTTTTCTTCAAAATTTTTATTAAACTTAAGCCTATCCATTACGTACACTATTTTTTCCATAATACTATCGCTAGACGAAACGTTTTTACAGAGTTCGTGTCCTTTTTTCAGAATTGGATACTTTGAAGCAAAGTAATTCGGTTCATGTTTATCGTTTGTTTTGAAGCTGTTAAGTTTGAATTTGATTTTTTTTAACTCTTTTTTACTAAGTAGTAAAAATTCTGGCTTTTTTGCGATATCGACAACTAAAGCTCCTTGCAAACCAAAATTTTCTGAGCTTTCTGAACTTTTACTTGTAATATTAAAGTCACCGCTACCGAATTCGACGTTTTTATATTGAAACCTGCAAGTATACTTTGACTTATTTTCTACCAGATTGTCACACAATACTACTCCAACGCCTTTGTTTTGTTTCAAGTAGTTTAACACTTCATGGTAAATGGTTGATCCGTTTAAAATATCTGATATAAATGATGTTTTATCTTTGTACCCAAACTTTTCTATTGGTATTTCAAACAGATTTTCGTTTTCAAAAATGATCTTTTTGTCTAACATTTTTTAGTAACTATTTCTACACGATATAGTTGCTTTTAAAAGATAAATAATACTTCTGTTATGAAACTTAGTAAATACGTCATTTACATAATTTTTGATAAAAAAAAATTGAATTATAAAAGTAAATATGTTGAAAATTTTCTTAGAAAATGTTATTTGCGGGCCACACTATATTTAAAAACTCTTTCACAGGCTGCAGCTACTTAGAATAATTATAATAATCAATAAAGGTCTATTATTTTTTAAACAAAAATTTGAAAAGTATGCAGTAATAATTCATTAATTAAATATTAATTATTAAATTAAATACCTAACTGTAGAATTTAATCACAAAAAACTTTGTTTAAGTATTTTTTAGCTAAAGAGTATATCGAAGTTCGCAGTTGCCGACCCTTACTTATAACAATTTTCGAAGAAGTGTTAACAATTACATTTACTTTTACAAATAAAGTAAGATAAATCCAAGCGAGAAAAAAAGTTGTATAGATTATAAGTACAAAAACAACTTTGTTAAATATAAAATGTAAAGAACTTCTCAAGTGACTTTGATTTTATACTACATTAAACAAAAAAAGATTGTAATTAATCCAAAACTGCGCTTTTTATTCACATTTATTTATGTATAGCCAAGATCACAAATTAGTTATTCACTTAAATGATCTGCATTGTATTTGTTAATAAACAATATCATATACTTGTTGTAAGGTATATACTTAATTTGGAATAAAAAAATATTTTCATAATAATAAATCGTTAAGTAAGGTATCATTGGTAAAAAATAAACATAGCTTTGTTTTAGTCTAAAGAGCTGTACTATAACGAAAAAATGGTTACTTTCATAAATATGAGCAAAGTATGATTACTGTATACTTCTATCTCCTTATCTGGGTCGACCAAGGACTGGTATCTTTACCACATCTTTTACACGTATTTAAATTAACTGCAGACATTACCATAATTTTGAAATGTCAGTAACCTTTTTTAAGTTAGTAGAGTTACAGAACAAATACGTTTTTTTTAAGAGTGTGGTTGATATTAGAAATAACCATTTAAACTTTTTTTTGCTAATAACTAATTGACTAAGCTGTTGTTAAAAACATGAAAAGTATATATTTTTAATCTTTATTTCATTTGGGTTTTTAGTTTTATGGCTTAATACTAAAATAGATAGCATCGGCTAACTTTAAATTTAAACTTTATCAAATAAAAGTGAGTTATCTTGAAAACTTGCAAGGTTTTAAATTATATATTACAGTCACTTCCTTTAATTTCAAAAAACCAAGTGGAAATAAACTGTCAAAAATGTTAGGTAAAAATATAATGCGAAATATTACAAACAACTATAAAAGGTTTTTTTAAAGTACTTTTTGAGAAAAAAAAATTTTGTAGTAAAAAGCGTACATTCTTTTTATAATTTTAAACTATATCGTTTTTTCAAACTTACTTTAACATTTGTATTACAAATAACAGTTTAAATTGTAAAAAACTATGTTATAATTTTCTTTTAGTTTTTAAGTTTGCTTATTTTCAACTTATTTGGAGAGGTTCTTTTATGCTTAAGGCTGAACATAAAAGGAAATGAAATGTTTACTAACATTTATTTTAAAGTATAAGTAAGTGTTCCAAACGTTAATTTCTCTAAAGGTTTCTTGTGATGTTCGTGCGTAATTGTTGTTCGATTCTTCGTCATTTAAGGCGCTTGTATCAAGGCGGTGTGCAAAATTGTGCAACACCAACTAACGCACATCCGCAGAGTAAACTCAAAACTTCCTTGTTTCTTGCCATGTACAAATACATCTGCAATCAATTCAATATCAACAGTCGAGTAAAACGTTTGTAGATGAAAAAACATAAAAGCTTTTGTTGTCTAGTTTTATCGTTTAGTTTACAACTTTTTCGGAGAATAAGTATTCAAAACATTTTTGACACTTAAACTTAATGTTCTAAAAGTTTGCAACGCCTTTAGCTTTTATAGATTATGTTTTTATAAAAAGATAAACTACTTTGTAACTATTATTTATTATTTTTATTGAACCAAAGTTATACTAAATAGAAACTTATTAAAGTTTTTAATTATAAACAACTTATAAGTAGCACAGACGTAAGTAAAATAGTTTAAAGTAAACTATATTGTATTTTGTTTGTATGATATTTTGATCTTACTAAAAATTGATTAAAAATTAAAATTGACTGTATTTATAAAACCATATACCACTTTTAGGTATTAAAATTATAGTTGATTTGAAGACTATCAATACCAATCAAAGATGATAAAACTGTTTTGCATCGGTAAGTTTATTTATTTATTTAAATATTAGTAATAACTAGTGTGTTTAATATTTTTAACACCTAACATAATTGTTATTTTAATTTTAGTGTTTTAATTTTTAATATTTTTTTTCACAGCCTGCTTTCTATTGATGAACATCTCACAAATTCGAGCAAATGAGAACGTGAACTGCACGGCTGTCAATTTAAATCCTGAAAACTTTCCACTATCATTTGTCAACCTTTGCACTGATGGTATTTTGACATTTGTAACATTTTATTATAAAACAGTAAACTTGAATTAATCTTTTTCTACAAGATTGTTTGTGTAACTCTAATAAAGTAAACAATTAATCTTTAGTCTTTAAGCTGAAATTTAGAATAAGGATTTTTAAATAAAAATACCTGAATTATATTTTTAGAATCAGTGTTTTTAACGTTTTTGCAAAACATAAGCTGCTGACAAACTTTTCAGCTGGTAGAAATTAATTTAGTTTCAAACTAGAATTTTTTAATTCAAAATATATTTTTCAAGGAAATTAGTTTTGTTCTGAACATAATAGAAAAAACTTTCGTAGAAACAAATTTCAATTAGATCAAACAGACGAGGACAAACATTCAACCATGATGTCAAGAATGACGTCAAAGATGAGGAGTTTTGACATGTGTCCTCCTTTCAAGTGCGAAGAGACCTGCCTGTTTGGATTCAAAAACGACAAATTTGGATGCTCATTGTGCGAATGCGTCGAAGAGGGAAAAGAAGGTTCGTTTTATATTATCAGATTTTTTATAAAATTCATATTATTTTAAAACTTCACTACTATACACTCTATATTCAACGTTTCAAAAAAGTTGCGATATCGTCTTTTGGAAAATATTTTGGCTATCAGGGGCAAACAATAGAAGTTTAATTAACTAATAGAGGGTGGCGATTGTTTTGAAATTTCTGCCAAGTAAAAAGATTTGAAATTAGTTTTGTAAACTCTATACTGGTTGTTTTACAAACCTGACAAAGCAAATACAACCAACAAAAAAAATTCTCTTACAACTTCAACTAACCGCCAGGTGTGTTCGAGGGAGACATCAGTGTGGTGGGAGACATGAGGATTTACATGAACGCCAACCTGGAGGGGGGAAGGGGGGTGAAGCAGAGCAGGGGCGCCACCAGGACACTGCCCCTGTGGAAGATGTACAAAAGTGGAAGCAACTACATCGTCCCTTACGTAGTCAGCAGCAGCATCGGTATTTATATAAAGTTTAATTGAAATTATAAAAGTAAACATTTTTACTACTAACTCTAATAATTTCTTATATGCTACTGCTGTACATATTTGAAGCTAAAAACTAAGGAAGTAAGCATTAGAGTTATAGAATATATATAAATTTGTATTTAAGCACAGCTTTTAAGTAACTCATGTTTTAAAAATACTTTGTTAAGAAATAAATTAACTTAAGTTTTCACAAACTTCATAGGTTCATCGGGCAGGAGGGCGATAGAGGCGGCGAAGGCGGATTTCCAGAAATATTCCTGCATCAGGTTGCAACCACGTAGCAACCAGAACAGGTACATAAACTTCTACAGGGGCGGAGGGTGCTCGTCACCAGTGGGCGCTGTTGCAACCCGGCAGGACGTTAGTTTGTATCAAAACTGTTTTATTGTGAGTGTATAAAGTTATTTAAATTAAGTTAGACCATTTATGCCATGGTAGAAAATTTTTAAAAAGCTGAGACGACAGTATTTTAATTAGACAAGTATGAACATTGATGATAAAAAAATTACAAATATGCATTTAATTAATGCTTTTTGTTGACAAACCCATGAATTTTTCTTTAGTTTAGTTTTAACAACATAAATTCAAAAATTATATTTTTAGTTCAATATTTTTTAATTTATTCAATAATAACACAAAGGTTTCCCTCGCCACTGGTTGCTGGTACAAGGGTACAGTCATCCACGAGGTCCTTCACTCATTAGGTTTCTGGCACGAACAAAGTAGACCCGACAGAGACAACCACGTCAGAATCAACTATCAGAACATTTCACCAAGTACTTTATATGAGTTTATCTGTAACTTAACTTTTTTGAAGCATTTTTCTATTCATTTTTTGTATGTTTCAACTAATAAACAAGATAGTTTTGGGAAAATTGAAAAAAAATTAACTGACATTTAGTTTTTACCCAGCATACTTAGTTTTAACTTTTTACCTAACTAAAATTTTACAGAAACTGATTTATTTGACACACATAACTAACTTTAAATATCAAACATAAACAATTTATCGAAAATTTCTGGAAATAATTTTACATTGCTTTACTACTCTCTACTTGGTAAACTTTTTCAAAAGTTAACTTAACATACTTATCAGAAAGAACTTTATTTTGTTGATTTAAGTATTTTAGTAAGTAAGTAATTCACAAAGTTGACAAAAAAGCTTTTTCAAAATCAAACTTCAACTGTAACTCGCAGGCGTGAGGTACAACTTCAACAAGTTTTCTACGTCACAAGTAGACTCTAGGGGGAGTCCCTACGACGTGGGATCAATCATGCATTACAACGGTTACGATTTTTCAAGCAACGGCGGTGCCACCATCACCGATCTGAGGGGTAACGCGATCCGCGCCCAGGTGTGAAAGTTTTCAAGTTCAATTAAACTTACTTATTATTCAAAACAAAAACTTTGTCCTGGAAAAGACGTTAAAAGGTATCCGTGGTGTGCGATCCGATAACCGAAAGGTTCTTAATTATAAAATAAAATTTTTGTACAGTTCCGAACAAAAAAAAATCTAAAAATGTTCTAATTGTAAGGAAAGTAAGTTGATTTAAGTTGTGGTTGCAAGTATTTTTTGTACGCTAGTTACACTTTGGTCACTATACAACATGCAATAAGGTATAAAAAATACTTTTAAAAAGTTATTTAAAAGTTAAATTATTTTACACACAGAAAAAAAGTAAAAAGTGCTTTAAAAAAAGCTTTAAAGCAAAAAGTATTCGGTTTGTACAAAAATACTTTTTAAAAGCTTTTTTTTTTCAGAGAAACGGTTTTTCAACTGAGGACTTGAAGCAATTGAACGCGCTCTACCCGTGCAGTACCACAGGAGGGGGAGGAACAGGTACTGGCACAGGAACTGGAACAGGAGGTTCATGCACGGATTCCAACGAAAACTGTAAGTACTGGGCGAGCGCTGGGGAGTGCACCAAGAACCCGGGGTGGATGCTGGAAAATTGCAAGAAGAGTTGCGACAATTGCAAGGGTTTGTTTGTATTTATAAAAGAATTTATTGATAAACTTTTTTTTTAATTTTATCTTTGTTTTAACACCGACAACCGTTTGAAGTAAAAAAAAGAAGTAAATTGTTATAAAGAAATAATAAAGTGCTAGTTTTCTTTCACTCATTGTTTTATGAAAAAAAAGCTCGTTAACTCAAAACAATGCCATTGTAGAAAAAAATTAATTGAGTAAAAAATACCAATCAAGTATAATGAACAGGAACATCTACAAACTGCAAAGATGAAAATGACAGTTGCTCCGGGTGGTCAGGATATGGTTACTGCAAGGGAAGGTATGAAGCTTATATGAGCAAATACTGTAAGAAGAGCTGCAAACTTTGCTAAAGTGCTTAAAAATATGATAAAGTTTAAAGTTTCAATCGCTTTAATAAAACTGAGCTCGTAAATAATTGGATAGTTTTTTACTTGTAGTATACTTTGTTAGTTATACGTTTTTTTACGAAATCGATGATCATTTATTGCCAAAATTTAAAATATTTAGTTTGTTACAAGTTATAAACAACTAAAAACATTAAAACAAAAAAATACTTACGATTTGTTTTTCAATTGGTTTGATTAAAGTTTTCATTTTGCAGTTTTAAACGACTTTAAATAAAAACATACTGAACTATTTAACTTAAATTATCAATAATTATCGAAAAAGAATGAATAAGAAACAAATTTACTTACAAAATTAATTAAAGATTTAATACATTATTACTTTTTTATCGTAAAGTAATTTATTGAAAGTAATCAGTTCAGGTGATTTAATTTGTTGTTTCTCAGAGTGTGCACCACTGCGCAAAGAAATTTACGTGAATATAAAACTTTATATGGAAACATAATTTAGTTATATATTTAACAATTATAGTTTTTCGTGTTGAACTCTGTATGAATATACTTTACAATTTTTTTATTAAAAAAAAGTACCTTATAGTGTAATTATGTTTCTTCAGTAAGAAATATATACCATCCGTAAGATTTAAATCTTTGTAGACATTAAGGAACTTATAGATTGAAACTGCTGATTAAAAGTATTTAATTAACGACAAAAATAAAAGACTTATTCAATAAAACTTTTTCTGTTAATATAAAGTTGTAATTTTATACAATTTAGCAAATAAAATTGTCGAAGGGTATCGTTAAAATTTTAGCTTTTAATACTTTATGGGCAACGAATGGCTTGCGGTCCTGATCTAGCTAGCGACGTGGTTTAAAACTACTTGTGTAAAATTATTAAGAACTTTTGTATCAAATATTGTATAACGAGCTTTTAATTAGATTTTTTAATACACAGTAGTGATTATTCAATATTTTTCAATGCAACTTTGTTTATGAAGAATTTTTGTAATGATATAGTAAAGTATAATAATAGAACGACCCGCAAAACTTTTTATTAAGAAGACAAAACCCCGGTATGTTTTTCCTGATCAATCAAAAATAATCTAAAAAGTAACCCAACAATAGCTTACAAAAAGACCTTTTTTGCTAAGATCCAGTGCTTCACTAAGTTTTTAATTTAATGCTAGTAAAAGTCATAAATTAGTAATAATTTGCAAATAAGATTTTCTATACTTTTATAATTTGATAGATTTTTTATATAAAACGAGTAATAGTCTTTTAATTTAATAGGTTTTGCAAAAATATGAAAACTAATAAAAAATTATACTATCTTGTAATATAGATGACTCACTAGTTTTACTACGCTTTTAAAAGTTAATAAAACAGATAAAATTTTTGTTTGTTACAGACATAAAATAATGCTCATACTTTATCTACTTTAAACAGTGTTACTCAAGTTTCATCATGTTTTATACACTTGGCCGGAAAGTACGAAAAGTATAAACACGTATAAAATTTTACTTAATAAGAACTTATAAAACGATTTGTTTTACATTTTTATTAAAATATAAATAAAATTGATTTAGTTTTAAAATAAAACAATGTAAAAACTTAAATTGATAAAACAACAACATTTAATCAGCTATTCTCTCTAGACGACTGAATTATCAAAACACGTTTTCTTTTGTTAGTTTTTTAATTTTTAAAACTTAAATAAAAACATTTTTCACCAACAGGATCAATTTAATACAAACAGTGTTTTTATTAAATACCAATTATTTGTCTTTTTACTCATTCTACTATTCATAATTTTCATTGTTTAATTGCAACTACTTATCTAATTGCATACAAGTATTAAAGAGTAGCTTATCACTCATTTCTAATTTTATAAAAGTTTATGGTTATTCTAAAATACCAACAATTAGAATAAAACACAAAACTTACGAATGGTTTACGTATCAAAAGACTCACGTGACAGATCAAAGGAAAGTCAAAATACCTTTTAACTTGTTTAGAAAACAATTCACATTAAAATGTATACACTTGTACACCTACATTTCAAATTCGTAAGTTTTTTTTTTGTTTTTAAAAATTTTCAAATGTATGCTCTTGTTTTTTGCCTTTATGAAAGTTTAAAATTAATACCCCAAATTTGTATCTTAGAGTAGCTTTGTATTTATTAACACAATTTACACTTTATTACTAAAAAGTTTGTGAAACATTTTCAGCTAACTATTCAAAGAAACGTTGTACTATCATTTTTTGAGTAACAGTAGTAGAAGAATTCTATCAGTTTATTTTTATAACATCAGTGCTTACAATACTAATCTAGAAAGTTATTATATGTTTTTATATAACTAAAACTAATTAAAACTTATAAAAGGTTAAACAAATTTTTGAATACAGTTTGTAATGTATCACTTATTGTTTGGTAGTAGATTAAATGCTGAAGGATGTAAACAAATAAAAGTTTGTTCAAAAACCTTGAATCAACTGTATTTGTAGAGACTGATAGTTGTAAAATACTTGAGAACTTTTAATAACCTAAGGTATTTGTTTGGTGTATGTACAGTTGTTATGGTTTTTTAATATCAAAAAACAAGTGCTTAATTAAAGTAAATTATTTTTTGAATGATTTCTTCTAAACTTAAAATTATGTTAATAAAATTTCATTTAACTCAAAAGTGTTTACTATAATGTAAACTATTATACACGTGTATCATGTATTTTTCAATATACTTTGGTGAGTATATCATAAAATCTAATAGTGTAAGGTGAACATTTTTATAAACTTAACAATTATTAATCTTTTTAAAAAGTAAACAATTTTAGTTTTATTTATTTTCTTTTTTATTCAGCAGTATAATTCTTATAATCAACTACAATTATAGTTGCCATGAATGAGCGCTTGAAGGAACCTAGCTCAGTGAGTGTTTTTGTTTGCAGTGCTTGTTTTAATATATAGGGTACTCACTAACAATTTGCAAAAATAAAAATGAACATGTACCTTAAAATCTGTAAATTAATTTGTTCTCAACCACTATATTTAAGTAAGTAAATTTTAACTGTAATAAAATGTTAAGAAACAAATGATCAAATAAATCAACTTTATAATTAAAACAGCTTATCTTTACTTAAACCGAATTAAAGTAAAATCAGAAATAAAAAATCTGTGATACATTGAGGAACAAATGATGACGAGCTAAGTGAAAATAGTTCCAAAATTAATAAACAAACTACAGTGAAATTAACCTGGTTTTCTTTCATCAACAGTTATGGGTTGAAATGCCACAAGCTAAAGTGGATAGCGCTTTCGGTGCAGCTAACCCTGGATGGCGGGCTTTTCGAAGGGAATTTAAATCTAAACCCCAATACTTATACTACAACCCAGACTTTACTAGGAAATACAAGTTGGTTGCAAATGTGATATCTAGTCCAACTGATTAGTTTATTTACTTGTAATGTTTTTATAGCTGTTTTATTACATCTAGTTCATTTGTAAACAAGTATGATGACAACATTACAAACTATTTATTTTAGTGAACAAGTATAACAAAAATTAACTGCAACATTTAGACAATTAAAATTATTTAGTTTACCTGGTGTAGTCAAAGACTGACAAATTTTTAAACATGTAAGGTATCAAGCTGACGAAAGTTGTTCTGAGATACCACATCAACTATAGTCATATCGTACAGTTCCCTTTCTCTTGTTCATCGATAAAACTAATCTTGGTCTAATTTAAGTTTAGAATAATTTGTAACGGCATAAATCACGGACAGTTCATACAATCAGAACTTAGTCATGCACTATTCCAAAATATAAGTGTTGTCAAACTGGTATTTGTTTAAATGTACAACTATTTACAGGTCTAGGTTAGCAGTGATACGCAAGTATGGAATTGAACGGTTGAATGACTACTCGAACGATCTCGTTCGAAAACCTAAGGCTTCTCCCGAAGAAAACCAGCAAGTTGTCAGCAGTGACTCAGAAAATGAAAATAACGAAGAAGAAGATGATGTTGGTGATGCTGCAGTAGAAGAATATGATGATGCTGGTGATGCTGCAGTAGAAGAATATGATGATGCTGGTGATGCTGCAGTAGAAGAATATGATGATGCTGGTGATGCTGCAGTAGAAGAATATGATGATGCTGGTGATGCTGCAGTAGAAGAATATGATGATGCTGGTGATGCTGCAGTAGAAGAATATGATGATGCTGGTGATGCTGCAGTAGAAGAATATGATGATGCTGGTGATGCTGCAGTAGAAGAATATGAATATGCTGGTGATGCTGCAGTAGAAGAATATGATGATGCTGGTGATGCTGCAGTAGAAGAATATGATGTCGGTGATGCCGAAGAAGAAGATGATGTTTGTGATGCTCGAGTTCAAGATGATGTTGGTGATGCTGCAGTAGAAGAATATGATGATGCTGGTGATGCTGCAGTAGAAGAATATGATGATGCTGGTGATGCTGCAGTAGAAGAATATGATGATGCTGGTGATGCTGCAGTAGAAGAATATGATGATGCTGGTGATGCTGCAGTAGAAGAATATGAATATGCTGGTGATGCTGCAGTAGAAGAATATGATGATGCTGGTGATGCTGCAGTAGAAGAATATGATGTCGGTGATGCCGAAGAAGAAGATGATGTTTGTGATGCTCGAGTTCAAGATGATGTTGGTGATGCTGCAGTAGAAGAATATGATGATGCTGGTGATGCTGCAGTAGAAGAATATGATGATGCTGGTGATGCTGCAGTAGAAGAATATGATGATGCTGGTGATGCTGCAGTAGAAGAATATGAATATGCTGGTGATGCTGCAGTAGAAGAATATGATGATGCTGGTGATGCTGCAGTAGAAGAATATGATGATGCTGGTGATGCTGCAGTAGAAGAATATGATGATGCTGGTGATGCTGCAGTAGAAGAATATGATGATGCTGGTGATGCTGCAGTAGAAGAATATGATGATGCTGGTGATGCTGCAGTAGAAGAATATGATGATGCTGGTGATGCTGCAGTAGAAGAATATGATGATGCTGGTGATGCTGCAGTAGAAGAATATGATGATGCTGGTGATGCTGCAGTAGAAGAATATGAATATGTTGGTGATGCTGCAGTAGAAGAATATGATGATGTTGGTGATGCTGCAGTAGAAGAATATGATGTCGGTGATGCCGAAGAAGAAGATGATGTTTGTGATGCTCGAGTTCAAGATGATGTTGGTGATGCTGCAGTAGAAGAATATGATGAAGAAGAAGATGATGTTGGTGATGTCGAAGAAGAAGATGATGTTGGTGATGTCGAAGAAGAAGATGATGTTTGTGATGTCGAAGAAGAAGATGATGATGGTGATGTCGAAGAAGAATATGATGTTGGTGATGCTGGAGTTGAAGATGATGAGTCAGCCAGCAGCAGCGATCCAAGGAGTAGCGCTGATGGTGGTTTGAAGGCAGGAGATCATCGTTCCGTTGATGAAACTGGTCAAGCAACTGTGGAAAACTCTAAAGCAAAGTTAAAACAGTTAATTTATTTTTATTGATAGATTATTAAAGTAACAAGTATATATTTTTTATAAATAAATGAGTTAAAGTGAATTCCATAAGCATTTAGTAAAAGTATACTTTTTATGTTAAAATTATTTTAATATTTGCATCTGTTAAGCGTAAAAATAATTTAAAATACTAGTTATAAAAATTACATTTAGTTTATTTAATACTTAATGCACAAAGCTATTATAGTCGGTGACATTACGTAAAAGACTTTTTTTTGTACTTGTTTTGTTTAATAATAATAATGATAGTAATGAAAACTAGTAACATTTTACTCCATTAAAAACAAGATCATAAATTATTCCTGTTTATTAAACGTTTTTAAATATGTCATTAGTTAAAATAAGTTATAATATATCAAGTTCTGAAAGGTTTTGTAAACTTTCTGTTTTGATTTGCATATTATATTTTCCAGAAACTGCACACAAACCACAGTAATGGAACCAAACAGTTCGTTTCCAACTAAAACAGTCAGGTGTTTGATGGAAACTTCGTGGACCGATCAGATTGAACCGGATGCTGTAATCGTAATGGCAAGATCAGCTGTAAGTTTATTAAAATATATTATAAAAACCTTTAAATGTTTTTGTTGACAATAAGTTTTTTTTTTCATTATCTAAGAGCAATATATTTATATTATATTATTATACAATGAACCTTACCGCACGATTTATTACTAAAATTTGTTACTTACCTTTTAAATATACTTTTGTTCTGCTAACGTTTTTGAGTACGTGGTAAATGTTTTCACTTAGTAAACTTTAATTAAGTATTTTATTATAAATGGTTTTGAAAGTTTAAATACTTTGGATTAGAATTTCATCACATATTCAGAAGAAAGTTAGTTTTATAACCCTTAGGATGCCTTTAAAAATATTCGTTATAGTTAAAAAGGTATTTTTTATTGATTTTTACAGGAGATGTTTACAAAATACTTAGCGACTAGAGTGTATGAAAACAAGAAGACGGAAGGTGAAATTAAATACAGCGATGTTGCCGACCTAGTTGCTCAATACGATATCTTTGAAGATTTCAGAGGTTGTTTAATTTATATTATTACTTTAATGGATTGAATTTTAGTTTTAGTTCACTTTATCAAGTTTTGTAACAAAATTTTTTATATATTTTTAGGTTAAAACTATACTAAAAGTATAGTTTTTGTCAATTTCTATATATATATCATTAGTATTATACAATAATTAAAATTTCTATAAAAGAGAAAAAGATCATGTTATTTAAAACGTAAACATATTTTAACAGTTTTATTAAGAAAGTTAATAAAATCTTTATTAATAAATTTTTCAAATAGCTATATACTTAAATTGCTTTTTATCGTTTTTATATTTTTTTTAAATAATACTTTAGTTGATGTCTGTTTGAACTTTTTATTTACACCTGTTGTTTAACATTAATAGCCACTCAAACAACTGATTTTTTTTTTCTTTATGAATAATCTAAATATAATTTATTAAGAAAAGTTGTTTTAAATAAAACCAGAACATATGTTTCATAAAAACAAATTGTCTTTAATCTTCAGCTGGCTCAATTTTAGATAAATAGCACTTTGCGAAACAAAAATGCAAAAATCATTAAAAAAAAGGTACTATGACGTGTATCTTTGTTTGAAAAGTGCTGTTTATTTTAAATTGAACCAGCTGAAGATTAAAGAAAATTTGTCTTTATGAAACATAGGTTTTGTTTTTTTTTATTGATTTTTCTAAACTAATT
This sequence comes from Thalia democratica, assembly GCF_965202585.1. Classification (NCBI taxonomy): domain Eukaryota; kingdom Metazoa; phylum Chordata; class Thaliacea; order Salpida; family Salpidae; genus Thalia; species Thalia democratica. The sequence continues at coordinate 7,627,457 of NC_139173.1, read as the reverse complement.
ACCCTTCAAGTGAGCTTAGTGGAAAGTGTGAAGTTCACTTAACCGCATCATTTTCTATATATGTATATACTATTAAATCATTGGCACAATACTTTTTGAGTAAACGAAAAGAACTTCCTTTTTATGACCTGTATATAGCAATACACTCAATTTAAATTATGAACATCTATAAATAAGTGAGACAGCTTACTACTATAAATTATTTATGTTTTTGAACAATACGTGAACAGTATACGTGCCTAAGAAGATAACAGTGAGAGAATGGAAGAGAAAGATGGAGGAGGAGAGAATCAGAAGCGTGAGAAGCGACCTCTCATCTTCCTCCGATGGCAGCGCAGACGAGGACTGATCATGTTGACAATTGTTGAGTTTTTTTTTTAGTTTTTGACTGAACTGAAGTCTAACTGTCTGAGTTCGTTTAAAAAAAGTTTTAATTTGTTATGTTTGAAAGGTAGTAAAGTTTCCAAGTGAGTCATTTTTAACTAATAGCTTTTGTTGTATTACGTGTTTGTTTATGTTAGATTTATCATTAAGTAAAATTTTTTATAAATAAATAATATTAAAAAGAACAATAAAAAACTCAATTGTTTTAGGTAGATAAGGGCCTGTTCAAAAAAACTAAATCTTATAACCACTTTTTACATCATCATTGTCCGCTTTTTTATAGTTAAATTAGTTTCAATCTAAATACCTCATACAAAAATTGAAAAACATTTTTATAATTTTTTATAAAGCTGATTAACAATTGGTTTTAACGTAGTGAAGCCAAAGATATTTTTTTTTGTTGACTCATACTTGTTAGGCTGTTCCTAACTCACACAATTAACATTACTGTAAACTTGGAAGAATATTTGTTATACTCTAAAACGCAGATAAGCAAAAATGAAGATATTAAAGCCAGATTAGAAGATAAATATCACAGTTTATATATGTTTAATTTTTTGTTTTAGAATTTGAAGTATTTTTAGTTCACTTCATTTTGAACTATGACTTATTGAAGAGAAAAATATTTCATTTTTTATTTTGTTGTTTACGAATTTTTAACTAAACCATATAAAAACTTAGTTGATTATTTTCGCTAAATTTTTTCTTATTCATTAACCTGTTTTAATGAAGTTAACAGCTTAAAAACGTTTATAGAACTTCAGTCTATTTTTATTCAACTAATAGAAGAAAGTACTTTTTTTTCTCACTACAACAGTTATCATTTTTAAAATGTTTTTTATTTTATTTTTTATAATTTGTTAATGAAACAATACTTAGTTTTTATTAAACTTATTAAAAAAATTATTTACGATCAATAAGCTTCAACTATTTTGTAAAACCAATTTTTAATCTTAACTTCTCTTTATGAAACTGGTTATGTTAGTATCATAAGAACTATATTTTTTCACTTTAACAAAAACTTAAAGTTTTAGTTTGAAGCTGACCGCAGTGCTCAACGTTTTAAGTAAAAATTGCATCTGACGAAAATTAAATTGCTCAATTTAAATTAAAAAAAAAGTATTTTAACATTAAAAACCAAATCCACTTAATCTAGAATAAGTTTCAATTAAGACGTCAATTAAGAGTATGTTATAGCCGTTTCTTCACTTTAAGTATTTTTCTTAAAAGTATTTTAAAGCAAAGTAATTTATAATTTTTACACTCCAAATGTGAGAAAATTTATAAAATGCTTATACAGAAAAAGTATGGCAAACAATTACACAACTAAATTTAATTAGCTTTAGAACACCTTCCATCGCTAATATCAATTGCAAGCGACTTCACCGCACTCCATGCATCAGTTACTGCGTTGGGGATTTCCCTAAAAAATTTTTAAGTTGTTCTTTTGTATTTACTTTGAATATGTTTTTAAGTTATAAACTTAACTAGTTTTTTACACTTAATCGTTTGGTTAATGTTTAGACTTTAATTATTCGTTGAGTTACCTTTAAGGCAAAAACTACCTTTGATTTTCTAGACATTTTCAAAATAAAAAGTTTAGAAAACTTCTAAGTATTTCTTTAATAGATTATTTTTCTAATAAAGTATTAAAAAGTGTTTTAAGCTACTAATATGATCTTAGTCTAAGATTTTTTATACTGTGATTTAAGCTGTTTTTGTTATGTTCAAATATTTGATAAAAGAATTAAAATAAAATAAACACATTTAAAAAATATTCAGTTGTTTTAATATAGTAATTCTATATAACCAAAATCAAGTTTCTTACTCTTCACGCAGAGAAAAATGATTGTTTCCTGGCAGTTCTACAACAAAACTGCAAATTATCTTTTTTTCAATAAAAAAATAATCAGCTGCCGTCCCAGAAGCTTTATCTGTCAGCATAAATTACACATTTAAAAAATTAAAAGCAATGTTAATATCAACAAAAACTGTTAACTATTTTATTCACAATAGAATAAAACCACAGAAACTAAAAAAATACCTTAACTTAAAATATTTAAACAATGTTTTTTATAAAACATTTTAATATTATTTTCTGTATAATGTTTTCCTAAATGTTAAACAAAGTGTTTTAATTTTACTTTTCTTATAAGTTTAACTATGTATTCTAAAGTTAAAGAACTATAACTATAAAAAAAAGCTTTTCTAATGATTATTGTAAACAAGGTAGAAAAAAAAACTGCAAAGTATAAAAGTTTTAAGTAGAGTTCTGTTTTAAAATACTAATACTATTAAAAAAATCTTTATAAGTATATTACATGGAATTGAAATATAACTATAGTTATACTTTGAGTAGTTAGACTTTTAGTAAAATTCAAACTCAAAAATTATAAGTTTTATTGGTCTGTAATTCTTAAAATTTCAATAATTATAATAACCATGAAAAATTGCTTACAGCAATCGTGTAAGATTTAAAACATTTTTATAACTTATTACTAACATAAAATTTTTCCTGATTTTCCAACTCTGTAATGGTGGTTATCACATTGTTCTATCATTGTTGCCATGTTTTCTGCTGCTTTGTTCTGTTAGTAAGAAACACAATGTACAATGTTTAAAGTATCTTCCAAAAATAAAAGAGAACAGTCCCAAGTTGTTTCAAAACTTACTTTTTTTAAATAAAAAAAAATAAAAACAGTTAACAATTGATATTGGGCTAATTTTACTAAAAAAAAAAACGATTGATAATAAACTAATAAATACTAATAAACTAATTTTAAATAAATTACAAAGATGTTATACATAATAAAAACTAACTTTAAAAAATTAAAATATGTATATTTGAAACGTACAAAAAACTAACAATAGTTTGTTCGTGTTCTGTTTTATTGTTGGTGTACGACAGAGGTGTCAATATAAGCTTTCCGTAAGAATGAAAATCTATAAAACCTTTCACATTTTCCAGCTTGTCAATGTAGTCGACTAGTGCTCTGGTGCAGTTCTGTAAATAGGATTAATTAGTACTGTCAATTGGTGTCAAATATTTGCTTAAAAAAGAACTAACTTCCGATAGTGGTGTGTCGCCTCTGTACAGATATTTATCACATTTGTCTTTTTTAGAAGATAAGTCTAAAAAATGAGTTGCGTTTTTTTACAGATCGAAAGTTTATTTATTACAGGTTTATCTTTTTTATAAAATGTTTTATTTTTAGTTATGATTTTAGTAACTTTATAATATCTTATACAGTCCATTTTTAACAAACTTTTGTTTGGAGGTTTTATTCGTACTTTGTCATAAAAGAAAACTAAATATATTATTATGCTACTTCAATAAAAAAAAGACTCAGAATAAATTTCATCAACTTATTAAAAAACACATTTATGCGTATAAGACAGCCAGTTAAGCTTAATAATATTAACAAAACAAACAAACTAGTTTTTAAGTAATTTTAACTTTAACTAATAATTTATTTGTTTTAAACAAGCAAACAATGCAAACAAACGCGTGTTCCACGCTGTCGGAAAATTTCTGTTAGGGTCGGCCCCAACGCACTTTCCCCACCTGGTGTCGCTGTTGGTGCGCGTTCCCCTCCACATCCTGTCCTGATTGTAAATTATTTTAATACAAATGATAGTTTTACGGTGAAAAAAAGCTTTTGCTTGGAACACAAAAAGCTGCTAACTGCGCTAGTACTCCTCGAATTTAATTGGCATAAACTTGATTTTAGATTCCGGAAATAAACTATTTATTATATTTCGTTTGCAACGTAATATTGTTTAAATTCGAGCTTTAATCTAAAAAAAAACTTAAAAAACATTTGACTTAATCACTTTAAAGTTGTTAATTTTAAGAAGATTTATGAGAAAATCTGAGCTGCGTAATTTTTTCATAATGTCCTAAAAACTACCAAATCAGAAACTAAAACTGTCATAATATGATCAACTAATAAGAATAAATATTTTTTTGTTTTATTTGTTTTTTTCTGTTCTAGTAGTTTTTAAGCCAAGAAAAAAGGTAGTGCGATATCACTTTTTTCACTACCGTTTGAACAACTCATAAGGATTTGTTTGTATAAGAAGACTAATCAAATAATAAAAACTTTTTCCCAACTGAACACGTATCCATCTGGGTTCATCACTGGAAGAACGGTGAATGAAATTTTTTCAAACTTTTCTCGAAGTTGGTGGTTTCCGGTGGTGAAAACTTCCACTAACTAAAAGTTAAAAAGTTTAAAAATTGTTTATAGTTTTAATTTATAAAGCTTGATAAATATTTAACTTTTTTTATAATTCCGACGCACGACACAGGACCAATCCATTCTCTGGAGTGCACCCCGCAATTTATGAACAGCTTTTTATATTTTTCATTGAAATTTACCTTAGAAACAACTCGGTTGTTTACTAATTATTTTTTTATAGATTTTTCTTCATTTAATTTAAGTTAAATAAAAGTCTAAGAAAGTAGTTTTTTTTTTTTTGAATTTTAAATTGTGTTCATTACAAAAACTATAAATTTTAGATATCAATATATAACTAGTATTAACAATAACTTTTTTACAAAACAGTAAAACGTTTGTTAAAAAAATTACACAAATGAAAACTAGTTTAAACGTATTTTGATATATAGCTCAAATTATTATCTAAACTTTGTATGAACAATGTTAATAATGAAGATAGTTTTTTAAAAAGCTATTAAAGTATACTTATTTAAGTAATTAAATTTTATTAACAATATTTTAACACATAAAATACTACTTTATATTAATTACTTTCGTATAAAGGTAAAAACAAACAACTGACGAAAAAAATAAAAGTTTAGTCTTAACTTTCTTATAATTATATTTATTTTAATTAAATTTCAGGATTTTTCAGTTTATAATGCACAAGAATTTTTTTATGTAATCTGGATGAGTACAGCTTGCAACAATATAGCTTACTGTAATGGCGTTTATTTTTCTATTTTCATAAGAATATCCTAAAATCTCCTCCTTCAAAAGTTCACTGTTTTCAGTCACTACACTATTCATCCATTCTTGAATCTAAAATATTCCTAATTATGTATTTGTTTTTGACACTCTTATTAAAAATATTACCTGATTAAAGTTCATAAAACCTTCTTTTTGATTAATTACAGAACTTTTTTTGTTGTGATTGTTACCACGAATTATTGTTTCTATTCTTCTCTTCATTCTTGAGAGGAAGCTTTGGCGTTTTTCCATATCTATTAGATCTTGTACATTATTGGCGGTTTCTATGTAACTGACTCTAAAATTTATGGAGTAAAAAATAAAGTAGTATAAAAGTTTTATAATTCAAAATGAATTTCGTTGAAGTAAATTACTTTATTTGAAAATTAAAATAGTAAACGGTATATATTCAAGATATTTAAGTTAAATTTTTTAAGTTAAACTTAGTAATATTAAACTTACTTATTCAAAAGTCTTGATCTAAGTGCCTAAAATCATACCTTAAGTTTATGTTATATATAGTTGATTAGCTTAAAAGTTTAATTACAAACAACTTAAAAATTACATATCACATGTATATTAACTTTAAATTTGTCCAACTTCTCAAAAACACAGTCTAACTAAAGCATAAAGATTAGCATACATGAAGTTTCAAAGTCAAGTTCAAAAACTTTAGGTTAAATAAAATAAGATTTAGTTTAACACATTTTATAAAAACAAAAACATACAATAAGACAACAAATATACTTTTGTTTAGTTTTTGACAGCATTTTTTTTCGGTAAATTCGGTAAGAAAATTAAATTATAAAAGAAATGCGAATTTCAAAAAATCAACACAACTATGATACATAAACTACTAAATATAAAAATACTTTAAATACATTATCGAAAATACTTCAATATTTGTTAACATAAAACAGTTTTAACGAAATATTAAATAAGTTTCAAGTTTTTATTTCTTATGTTCAGAACATAGAACAACTGCTAAAAAAATTTTTTATAAAAAACTTGCAAATATGCACCTTGGAGTTGGTTTTTTCAAGATTTCTAAACAAACAATTTCGAAAAAATATTGTTCAGACATTCAACAAACCTGTTTGCTTCAAAATAGTTTTGTACCTTGATGTAATCAGGTCCAGCTACCATAAAGGTCGGTGGATTAATGGACAGTTCGTCCAACTGTGTAAAGTTTATTGGTATAAGTTATTCTATCATTTATAAACAAGTATTTGTTAAGTTGTAAACTGTAGTGATTGACAAAACGTACTATTTTTATTTCCTGAAGACATACTTTTATGTTTGACTTAATATTTGAAATAATAATTTTTATAAAAAACAACTTAAGATAGTAATGAAATGACTATTAAAACAGGTACTTATTATTAAGTTTTCTTAGAACTAATATGAAAAATATATTAATACTTACTTTGTTTAAACAATTTAAGTTAGAAATAAAAATGTTGATACTGCACAACACAGAAAATAACTACACATTCTGTTAAAAGAACATAAGTATTTGTAATAGCTAGAAATACCAGTTTTATTTTTAATGATTGTGCTTTAAATAGTAACATAATTTTATTTTATCAATTTTAACAAGTAACCTGAGGAAAACTGCTCAGTAATTTTGCATAACAGTCACTTGTGCAGTTTTCAGCTTGAAAAATTTTGTACCTGCAAAAAATTATTTTGTTGAGTTTATTGTAACTCTATGGAAATTTTTATTACCATAAACTTTTAGCGTAGAATTAGTTGAAACGATATTTTAAGTTAAGTGCTTACCTAATTTAATCTGCAAAACGAAAAAAGCAAAAACATTGTTATGGTGAAAATACTTTTAAAACGAAAAGAAAACAAATTTATTTGAATTTAATTGAAAAACTATACTAACAATATTTTATACAAGAGCAATTTAGCGTTTTTATTACAACTTTGTATTTAAAAGCTTAGCTTATAAGAGTCTTATAAAAACTTGTCAAATAAAAAAGATGCAAAAATATGTTTAACCCTCTATAACTTTCTTCTTTACTAGTTAATTCACACGTTGCGAATATGACAGAAACTGATAAAAGTTTAAGTATTCTATACCTAAGTTTATACATTAACATCTGTTGAATTAAAAAAATTTATTAATTAAAGTGAGCTTTAATTAAAATTTGTATAAACCTTACAATAACGTTCTGACAAAATAGTAATAGGCTTGCTATCAGAAAAAATTTGCTATTCGTGCCGTGGTAAAAATATTATTCATTAAAAAAATACACAACATTGAAAACAAAAACGATAACAGTAATGCAACAAAACGGTAAATAAAAATTATTTTCCTTATTAAACAACTTTTAACAATTTATGTCTTTTACTAAACTTAAATAATACGTAAAATTGTTTATAACTTATATCTGCTTACAAGGTTTAGGTCTTGACATTAAGCTTTGAAATTTTAGTACGTTTTTGATTTTATTATAATATCTTAGTAATAGCAAATATAAAATACAAACTATAAACTACTTCTTAAAGTTGTTAGTCTATCGATTGTTTAATATTTTGTTGTGTTGCGGTATAATCGTTCTACTAAAGATATACGAATAAATAATGTTTCTTCCAAGTAATCATTTACTATAAAACACCTTTTAAACTTTTTCTTTTTTTTTTCGAAAGTTTATAAAAAAACTACAATTGTTAATAGAATTCTTTCTTTAACCTAAAAATCAGTAAATAAAAACACAAAGTACTGTAGAAAATCTTATAAAAAAATTGTTAAATATTTTTCTGATTTTTCAATAAAATGAAAAAGCAAATAGATTTTCTAATTTAATTTTGTTGCATGTGTGTTTTTTTTTTGTTTCGAACTTCCGTAACAAACAACTATGACTAACAGTTTGAGTTACATAGAACAAAATTTATATAACTTATGTAAAAGTTAATTACTAAAAGATACAATCATTTAACAGTCTCACCGTTTTAAATTATTTTCATTTATTATTTACTAGTAATTTATCGCAGTTAATCTTTTAACATAATCAAACAATTTTTTGTAAGACTTAAATTGTACATTATCAGTTTTAGCTTGTTGTTTTTTTGACTTAACTATTTATTATCAGTATTTACAAACTTAGTTTTCGTTTTGTTAGAAACCATAAAAAAATCTCATTTTAGAGATATTTCGCACATTTGTGTAAATGTATATTTAAGTACGCTGAACACTTTTACTTAATTGTGCTTTCATTGTTTTATTCCAAGGAATTTATTTCGTTAGGATCTTTTTTAACAAAAATACTAGCATTATAATCTTTTAATAGTTCTAAATTAAAAAACATATACTTTACACTTTATAAACTATGCAAATATAGAGATAAGAAAACTAATAGCCACATTTTGTCCTAGACATGATACGTTAAAAGGTATCCATAGTGTGCAACTCGATAACCGAAAGGTTCTTCAGACACCAGACCCTAAGACCAAATGTTTTTAGCGTTTTTTTTTGTCATTCATTAAAACAATGAAACAATAACAATATAATTAAATATCTAAAATAAAAAGCGTTTAAATGATGTATAAAAAGCTAGCTAAAAACTAAAATTTAACAAGATTTTATTGAGTTATAAATAAAAATCTCACTCATTTTGTTATAGTTTACTTAGTGACAAAAAAAGACGCTCAAAATATTTGGTCCTAGGACCTGGTGCACAAAAAAACCTTTCGGTTATTGATTGCTACCATTTTCTTACCATTTAAAATTTACAACTTAAATAATTCCATTCCAGCATTTCAAAAGCTTTTTTCCAAGAGATCTGGACAGTAGAATAAGTTAATTATCATTTCTAACCCGCGATCATTTCTAACCCGACCAGTAAAACTTTGTTTAATTTTAAATTGTTTTGGTCAGCTAATGTTTTGAAATAAAGTCTCATAAAGTTTTTCTTAAATTAAAATTTAGTTTACTTTGTCTCAAATAAAACTTATGTTTGATAGTTTGCTAAAAGCATACTTTTAATTTTATTAACTTATTATAACCTCAATCTATACTCATTGTTTTTACGTTTTTCTTCTTATTAATCTGCTTAAATGGTACTTTTTTAATTATCTTAAAAGATTTACTGAACTGTTGATATTTTTCAAATTTCTGCTTTGTGGAATTTCAATGTAAGATATTAAAGCTATTTTTAGTTATATTTTTTCGTTACTTTCGAAGCAAAAATATTTTAATGCAAGTAAACCTATGCAAATGTAATTTTTAGATACAAAAATCTTCAAATTACTGTCTACAAGCTACGCCTGTAAGTCTAGCGCAAACTTTGTATAGATTTTTAATAATTTATTAAAATTTTAGTTTCCAATTTCATCTAAAAAACTTACAAAAATAGATTTACAACTTGCACAGACCTACTTAGATAATGGAATATAAATAAACGTTATGTAAATGTACTTAAATAATTTCGTTTTATTTAGTGAATGATCGAAATTTTTAGATATAACCTAGCTATTAATGATTTAAAAAATAGTTATGTTATGTCATCTAACTAACTGTAAAAGCATGTTATGTATTTCTGCTGACCATCTTGCTTAAAATCTGATAACTCAGTCATCTATGTTCATGCGTTCTCTTTTCAATGCTCTAACACAAATATTAAAACAGGATTACAATATGCTAACATGGACTGAAATCGTCAGTGCCAGTCTTTAACCTAGTTGTTAGTTGCATAATCATTGTTTTTAGTTCCTTCTTTTTACCAGAACTTAAATCGGAAACGATGGTCGCCTAATGTTTGAGTCCATTTGATCTAGTCTAATTTTATGACAAGAATCAGCTGTTTGCGTTGCCTCAACCTTAAAATAAGAATGATTTGTCAACATAGAACATAACTCTTGAAGTCTGCTCCAAAAAGATTTTTAGATTGTTTTTTGCTGTAACTACTCACTAAATCTTCTACAGCTTGTTGATGCCTGCATACAGTTGTGAATAAAAAAGGTTGGTTTTCTACTTATTATCAATAAATTTTAAATGGTCATTACTGTTCTAAATTTATTTGAGTGTTAAATGAAAACAGAGAACTATAATTTATTATACGTTTTGTTTTCCACATTAAAATTTTTAACTTGTATTTATTTTCGAACTTCAATATTGTCTAGACTTAACAAAAAAACTTATGGCAATAGCACCAATTGCATTAGGCATGAAGCTAGAAGCTGCAAAACAATTTAAAATGTACTTATAAGTTTAAGTTTAGTACACAAAATTGCTGGTTGTATAATCACTGTGTTACATTTTAATTTTTTGTTGTAAAACGTTTCTAAGTAACCTGACCAGCTTATTTTCAGGTCGTCGAAATGTTAATTTTCAAATGAATTTCTCAACCTTAAAAAACTGTTTTGTAAACAATATTGACAGACAATGCAACATGTATAGGCAGAAAAGAGCTTTTTATTGAAATTAAAAACTACATTAGATGAGACTGTTCGTATCTAGCAATCAGTACAATAGACTACCGCTTAAGTACGCACTTTTTTTGGTACGCACCCCGCCTTAAGTACGCACTTATCAAGAAAGACAAAATCGAGATTGGATTCTCATTTCAGCATTGAAAATCTTAAGAAGTTCCCTCATATTATCACGGGAGACATATGTTGGCTTTGGCGGTGCAACTTTACCTTTATCCTTAGACTTGTTCCATAGAGTCATTTCTGACGCTTTCCATCCATTTTTCTAGTTTTAACTTTTATTCAAAAAGTTTCAGAATATCTGCAAAAGAAAGGCTTATTTCAATGTGACATAATATAAAACTAGTTAACCACAAAAACTAGTTACAAAATTTATAAAGTCAAAATAAACATATAAAAAGAAACAACAACAAAAAATTAAAGTTAAAAAAAGTTAATGAGCATCTTATCATTGTGCACTTATACTATAAATGTTTCTACTGGTATAAATTTTCTTACAAAAAACGGTCCTGAAACGTTTTTCTCTCAAATAAAAAAAACCAAACACTTTTTAGCTAATAAAAAAATTATAATAAATGTATTATTAATTATTTAGAAACTTTTTATAGAAAAAATAAATCATTTTAAAATCTATTAAAAAATTTTGTAGATTAGAATTAGGTGTTAACTGTTACTTAAAATAAAAAGACTTGTTTATTTGGCTTAATTATTTGGTGGCTAGTTGTGAGAAAGAAAACAAACAACTAAAATTCATATTGTACTATGTTGTCAAAAAGTACGCACTACCCGTGCTGAGTACACACTTTTTGGTCGCGTTCAATTTGCGTACTTAAGCGGTAGTCTACTGTATTTAATTTATAGCCTGTAGAAATTCGCTATAGAATTAATGATGATTAAATGTAGTCAATTAATCTTGACGTTTTTTTATACAAAGCCTTCAAAATATTTTTAAAACAGTGACTTATGGTAAATTTTCAAAATTTCTTTCAGGTTTTTAAAGGTCTATTTTTAGATTAAACTTAAGTTTAAGGTAAGAAACTGTGTTAAATAGTAAAAAACATTGAAAGGAGACTACTTAAGTACTTATATGAGTTTTATAATAGAAAAATTTTTCTTTGATGACAAAAAAAAAATTATCGATATGATAGACATTTTGTGCTATATCAAAATTCTACCAAACATGTTAAAATTATTAAAAATTCCAAGTTTTTCTGTGATTTCTGTTTAAAATTTATAGTATTTTTCAAGGTTTTTTTGCCTAAATTGTCAAATTCCAAGTAAAAAGGGCAACCCTGTTAAAATCAGTAAAAATTTAACAAAAAAACACCCCTAATTTTTTTTTTTAGTTAAAATTGTGTTGAATGAAAAATTTTTCCCTTAACTTATTATTTATAGTTTGATTGGCTATTTGTTGAAGTTTAATCTATGTTCAGGTTATTTATAAGCTACCACAGCCAAGTTAAAAATAACAGTTACATTTGTTTAGCTAAAGAATATTCTTTTGTTATTATTTGTGATTATATTATAACATTTATAAAGTATCTAAAGCAGTGGTTCCCAACCTTTTTGATGCCCCGCACCCCTAAAGTCTCTTAATTTGATCTCGCACCCCTAACACTATATGCTATAATTATCTATTAATAATTTGATTATAAAATCATTTTGTTCATTAATTAATAATTTTTTTTTTAATATTTATCATAGTGTACTATATTAACAGAAATAAAATTTAAAAACATAACAAACTATATTCGAACAAGTTTTATCTATTTTTTATAAGGTAGAAAACATCTCTAGAACTCACTCTTCCCTCTGCAACGATAAACGTTTTCTGAAGCTAAGCAAGTGAGTTTAGAGCTCATCACTTGTAATTGTACTTGCTCATTTTTAAACTAACTAAAAAAAATTACTTTTCAATTAAACGAAAAAAAAAACAAATCTATCTTTCTAAAAAAACTTTTTTTTTTTCAATTAACATTAACAAAAAACTAAACTAATCTTATACATTTAATAAAAAAATCCTAAATGGCAGGTCGCTATACTCACAAGGTATTTAACAAGTTATTAAAATTTCATTCATGCAATATTATTTTGAAAAGATTAAGAACTTAATTTTAAATCTACTCTAAAGTTAATGACTTTTTTGTTTGTATTTATTGCACAAAACTTTCTGAAAACGTGGTATTGTGTTGCTGATGGCAATTTGTATGTTTGCCTGTGCATTCAAGCGGTTTTTTGGTTTAGTTTTTGTTGAAAAAAGATTATAAATTTAGACTTAACAAGTAAGTCGTTGCGAATGGAATGAGAGTACTTAGTGCTTTTTCACCTAATTTTGGAAACATATTCATTGAACAACACTAGTATTGTTCAAAGTTTTGCTTTTAAATTGCATTTTGAGAAAACGGTTCATGCATAATTCAATAAGTTTTATCTTTTAACGATTCATCATTGGACATGTGATTCAAATTAAAAGAATATGGATTTATCATCCATTCTTCAGAAATTCCCAGTTCTCCTTTTTTAAAATATCCGTCAAATGACTTGGATAGTATTTTCAAATGGTTCATAATTTCTGCACGCACACTTGGTACTAAACACTCATCTTCATCAGTCACTTCTTCGAGTAATGTAAAGTTTGATAAATTGCCTCTTTCAACTCGTCGACACCAGAGATTTAACTTTTTTTAAATAAAATTAATTTATTCAGAAAATTAGCGCCAACTTTTTTTATAACAAAATGTACTTTTTAATTTTGTAAACTTTATCAAAGATTGAAAATCTCCTTATTTATCATACACAAAAGGAAAAGCCATCTCGCACCCCCTGGAATACTGTCTCGCACCCCCAAGGGGTGCGAGCACCCCTGGTTGGGAACCCCTGATCTAAAGTATACTTTCAAAATTTTACGCATGTAAACCGTAATTTGAAGCAGTAAAGAAACTTATAACTATTTATTAAACATCGAAATAGAAAACAATATCACTATAATCACAAAAACACACATCAACGCTATTTCCGCAGCATAGCAACGTTATTAGATACAGTAGTCTTCTCATACTTCTGCCAGATTGTTGCTTGTTGTTCAACCGAACCTAGGTTTTTCTGCTTTATCAACGGCTAGAACTAAACACGCTCCTTCACTCGCTGATTTCAATACAGTTATCTGTTGAAATAAATTGAATTAATTAAGTTCTTGTAGCTGTCTATCTAATTACATAGTTTGTACAAATCAAGAATTCTGGTAATAAGTAATAAAGGATAACTGGTAGTTCTTTTTAAGGTTAGTTAAGTTTATTATCATTATCCAATTATGACAAAAGTTAAATTGTTAAAAAGTTTATTACTTAACAATTGTTTCACGCTAGTGCGATGATCACAAGTAAAAGTAAACAAACTAATAAGTTGCAACGGACAAACATTTTATATAGTTTTAGATAAGTAATTAGTTGATTAGGTGATTAGTTAACTAATTGAATTTTAGTAATAATCAGCAAGATAAATTATAATTAACGTAAATACAATCATAACAAAAATCAAACGATAAAAACAAAACTATATAATGAAAACAAAGGTAGATTAAACTTAAATCTAGCAAATTAAGACTTTAATGCTAGATTTAAGTTTAATCTACCTTTGTTTTCATTATATAGTTTTGTTTTTATCGTTTGATTTTTGTTATGATTGTATTTACGTTAATTATAATTTATCTTGCTGATTATTACTAAAATTCAATTAGTTAACTAATCACCTAATCAACTAATTACTTATCTAAAACTATATAAAATGTTTGTCCGTTGCAACTTATTAGTTTGTTTACTTTTACTTGTGATCATCGCACTAGCGTGAAACAATTGTTAAGTAATAAACTTTTTAACAATTTAACTTTTGTCATAATTGTATAAAGGCTCCTTAATTGTGAAGCTCTTTAAAAATTTATTGTTAAAACAACCTTAATATATTATCATTATCATTGTAACTTGAGTATACTTTTTATAAAAATCAATTTTAATCTGAAACGTCTTTTTTATCTTACTTATTTGTTATGACTTGTAAACTTTAAAACTAGCAAGCTTAGTTGCAAGATTTTTATCAGCTCATAACCTCATTTTATATAACATTGTGTATTGTTTATTGAATATACATGTGCGAGTTCAAAAATTCTGAAATGTCTGCTAGCAATTAACTAAAAATAACATATTTAATCTTTATACTCTCAACTAGTATTTCAAAAACCTAAAAGTTTATTCTCCAATAACAAGAGCGATATGATTTAGAAAAGAATATTTAAAAATGCTATTTAACTAAAATAAAGTATAGTCGTAAGCAAATCGACATACTTTAATTAACAATTTGTTTCATAAGTTTAATTAATTTTAACTAATATAATAAACACTTAATTATTTTATGTTTGAAAAATTAATTTCACTAATAATAAATGGTTGTATATATTCAATTATGTAGATTTTTTTTTAATGTTTTTACCTAAAAACAATAAAAAATATGTTTGAAATCTCTATATATAATGATTTCAAATCTTTTAGTAATAGTTGTAGTATCATGGGTTAATTTTTTTAAACATATCTCATAAGGCAACTTAATCTTGTTTAAGACTTTTATTGGAAGTTTTTTTTTTTTTAATATAGTTACAGATTTAATTAAATTAATTATTATTCAGTTTTGAGTACAACTAAAAGAATACATGAACTTGTTATAAATTAACTACTTTCCTAATATATTTTTCAATGGTTGAAACAATACTTGTATATTTTGTGCTAAACTTAAATAATAGATTATATTTTTTTAGAATTAATAACAATTTCTCACCTTAACAAAGAATATTCCCACACGCAAGCATTGTAATTATCGCACAAATTTTCATTGTTTATATCAACTTCAAACCTAACAAATGTTTATAATTGAAATTTATACGTTAATAATTACAGAATGAATAGCAAGCTTTATTCAACAAGTAGCGTACTAACAAGGTACAATGTAATTTTAAATGAAAAAAATTGCTTAACAGAGAATGTAAATAAACAAAAACTGTTTAAGTTTAGTTGAATGCTTAAATGCAGATATGAACAAAAACTTTATAAATTATTAAGTTTAACAACTGTAAAACAGAGTGAGAATTCTTTTAATTAAAATAAATAAGACTTGGATAAATAAATAAAACTTATTAACTTTGTTGTTGTAAAATGTAAGTATTATTATTTACTTTTAGAAAAGATACTATTTATAACTATACATTTTTAAATTAATATTGAAACAATAATACTACTGATTGTAATTTTTAATAAACACTCACTTAAAAAGAAAAAAAACTTCTTGAGCGAATTTCTTTAATTTTTGACTTCTGAAAATCTAAATTTAGATTTTATACTCCCTACCAATTTTTTTTAAGAAATACTTTTTTTAATATTTCAGCTACTATGAAGTTTGTGTCTTAAAATTATTGATAAAAAAGTTTCAAGAAAACGAGAAGAAAAGAATATAATAATTAAACTTAAACTTATATTTTATTTTTGTTTTTAAAAAATCTTTGTTTATATCAAATAAACATTTTATACAAAATTGCAGAAACACTAATCAAAAATATGTTGAAGAGTATGATAGTGTAATGTTAGGCTATTTTTCTTAAAAGGCCAAAATAGTCATAAAAACTCTAGGAACGCTAAAACATGTCTTCAGTTGGAGTTTTGGAGATTTTGGGAGAGTGTGTTGCCAAAGTTAAGTTTTTTTAGTTTTCTCTGCAAGAAAGAATTTTTAGTAAATAAAGCAACTGTTAGTCCTTATTTATTTTCTGCTTACATTTCATCATTTTATTATTTGCAACCTCATAGTTATTTTGTTTGATAATAAATTTAGTAGTTTTATTGTTGTATATATTTTATTAGTGATTTTCAGTACTATTTTAGTGATAATTAAGGTTTAAGTTTTCTATATTTATAAAAGTTGGGCCATTTAGTAGTTTTATAGTTGTGTATAATCTATTATTGATTTTTAGTGACATTTAAGGTTAAAGTTTCTGTAGTTATTAAATAAAATTAAGTTCTATTTAAAATATTGATATTTATATTTCTGTTCTTATTGATATTCTTGTATTCATATTCGTCACATATTGATATTCATATTTTATATTTAATTGATATTTGTATATATTATTTACTTCTTATATGTACTTGAATATGAGTAAGAGACACTGTACTCGTAGTCAAGAGAAGGGTACTGGCCAGAGCCATGCAACTATTAGAAGTGACTCTGAGGCAGTACCTGTTCCTCATTTAAATACTACGTTGAAGTCGATCAATTCAGATAAGGATGTGGAGGTCTTTTCTAAGCCTTTTTACTCCGTAAGAAGTCATAGTTGGTATGATCTAATCAAAAGTCGGTGGTGGGACTCAAAACACTATTACGGGCTATCATTGGGTCGGTTGTTAGAGACGAATGATTGGAAGATGAATAGATTAAAACAGTTCATTAATGACCAGAAAGAGCGTCACTCGAATCTTTACCTATGCAATACTATTGGAGATCGTTCTGGCATATTTCTCGTTAGAGGGTTGGTTGATGATGATCTAATAGTTTCGTCTGAGGATAGGTCATTCGCCGTTAGGTTCACTCTAAGAAATTTGGATCTGAATAATAAAGGAAGGGTTAGACCTGGGATTGTAGTGGCAATATTTAGAAATGAAGTTACATTAGCTCCTAACTATAATGCTTCTCGAGCAGACATAGTTACTAATAGCCTCTTCTGTTTGTGGGACAATAAGCGCAACGACAATTTTGTTAACTTTAAGCGTAGTTTTGGTGGAATAGGTTACGGTCAGAGATCTGAGTGGATTGAGATTGACGCTTCGCGTAGCTTGGTTGACATACGTAGTGTGAAGAACATAAGTAAAATAAAGGTTAATCAGCGAAGATTGTGCGATTTGTTGGATTGCAATTTGAGGGGCGAAGATGTGAAAGTACTACAGTTTAAGGCCAACACATTAGATCGGGGAAGTTTACATAAGGTCAGCGCCATAAAGGGAGATGTTGTTAAGTTGCCTATCATTGCAAAACACACTGATAGGAGGAATGGGTTGGTAACAGTTTTGGTCGACAATTCTGTCAGTCTGATTTATGAGGGTTACCTCGATTATGTAGTCGAGTCAGACAATCGTAGATTTATAGTTCAGGATTTAAGTCATGGTTCAAGGTTAGATGAGAAGGTCCTTCCCCCTACTGTCATACACATTCAAGATGATCAGAGTGTAGCTTCGCTGGCCGCAGAGATGTTATTGATGGGTGAGTGGCTAGGTTTTGATATATTGCCGGATAAGGAAGGTGGCATGCTAGTAACTGGCAAGTTGCTGGATTCCGCTTCTTCGGTGATTAACCATAACGGAAGAAGAATTATATTAGATAAAGTCAACTGGAAAGTTAAGCGAACTACAGACCTGGGGCTCGCGGGCGCGGGGGACAGTAGGAGGTGGACTGATGAGGATCGTCTTTTACTTAAGAAGAAAGAGTTTTTAAGGCACTTGGACAGATCGGATTGTGATGGCGAACTTGCCATGTTAGAGGACGAGTGGCATAAGGGTCAATTAATTCTAAACTTCAGACGAAAAAAGAGAATCAATCTGATGATGATTGATTGTTTGCTAAAAGATTATGACATCTTTATCAATTATAAGACTGCAGGTGATTTGTGTTACGCCTTAGCTGCTTACGATTTCGTTATGGATAATAATTGTAGGAAATTAAAACATAAAAGAAAAATAGCCTAACATTACAATAGCACTATGTAGGGAATTTAATCTTTCGAATACTAAGGAACTAACTTTTATCATTAGTGATAGTGAAACAGTTAGTTCTTTATTATTCGAGAAATTAAATTACCTACATAGTGCTATTATGTTCACCAAAGAAACTTAGGAAAATAATCAAATACCTTTTTTGGATGTTTCAATTGAAAGAAAAGATGATAAAATTATCACATAAGTATCCAGAAATCCTTCGTTCCCAGGTCAACATCTAAATTTTCAATCTTATTGTAGCAAGAGATGAAAAATAGGTTAAACTAAACCCTTATTTCACAGAGCTATTATAATTTGTTTTCCAGAAGTTTTTAAGATTGAACTTAATATTATAAAAGAAATGCTATCCTAATTTTTTGATTGATAAAGTTTCTAAAACTGAAATAAAGAAATTAAACTACATAAAACCTTATGGTCCTGAGAAATGTCCAGTTATTTTCATTTTGCCTTATGCAGGTGAAAATCGACTAAGATTGAAAGAAACATCGAGAAATTGACGGAAAAAGTTTATCATGCTGCTAAACTTAAGTTATTTTTTCAACTAGTTCTGTTTTAAGTCCTAAACCTTATACCCAACAAACATTAAGGTTGCGTGGTTTACGCGTTTGAATGCTATTGCTCAAACAGTTATATTGGTAATACATCTACACACCTTGAAACCAGAATTAAAGAGCACATTCCAAAAAGTGTAAGACAACATATCAAAAATCAGCCAAAGACGGTTAGTATAGCAACTTCAAATGAATTGAATAGATCTTCAACATTAAAAAATGTAGTTAAAAATCCAATTTGTTGTAAAAGTCAAAGTGAAAAGAAATTTAAATATTAAGAAGTTTCAACAATATTTTGACCTGGTAAAAATTAAAGCCTTTTACAGTCATTAAAATCAACTTAAATAGTGTAAGCTGAAAGGTTTTAAATTTGTTTAGTTGATTAGCTGCTCCATGTCAATGACTGTACAGTCAAAACTTTTCTTAGAATAAATTTAAGTACTGCTAGTGCTAGAAACACTTGGCAGAAAAAAAAAAAAAAAATTTATTCTGGAAACTGATGAAAAAATAAAATAAGATAAGACAAATATTTTTGAATTAAAGATAGGTGAGTACCAAAATCTATGTACCACAAAATCTTACTTATGATTTTGATATTACGACTGTAACAAGTTATATAATTTAGAATCCAGTACATTTGAAGAGGGATTCTGTACACTTTTGAAGAAATTCATTCATAAAAAAATTAAACAACCACAGTGACCTTTTGTTTGCAAACAATTGATGCAAAATTCTTAATTCTTAACAAAAAAACAGTGCGTTTCTTTAGAGAAGATGCTAAATGTAAAATTCCAGGTTAGTAAGAAGTAAAACATAAATATAAACTTTAGTTAGTTAAAAAGTTTAGGTTGTAAAGCAAAAGATGCTGTTTAGTTAAGATTTTTCACTAAAAACGATAAGGTTTTGTAACAACTAATAACTTCCTTTTGTACAAACGGCATAACCAATTTAAGTGGAATTTTTTTTTAATGTTATACCAAGACAACCAGGGCAAAACAAAATGTTTAAGATAACTTTGATGGCATGTTTAACGCTACATGAAGTTAATGTTGAAAGTTAAAAAAAGTGAGTGTGTTAAGAAGTATATATGTAATTTATACATATGATATTCAAAGTTATTTGAAGTATACGCTACATAGTAAGTTCCATGTTAGTAAGAAGTAAAACTTTATTGACAGCTTTTGTTTTCACAACTGATAATATGATCTTATTTAATAAATAGGTTGTTTTGCAAAATAAAAATTGTTTACTAAAAGCTTTTAAAAAATGATCTTTACAAAATAACTTTCTTTCGTACAAACGAAATTACTCATTTAAAAGGAAAGTGTTCGAAAAGCTAAATAAATACAAGTTTGCTGTGTACATGTGTACCGAGAAAGTACGAGATTGTAAATTTTTCTATAAATGCAATTATTATTTTAATTGTATACAATAGGTTTGGAACCATTAGCAATTCAGTTAAAAACAAGCCTCTTTTTTGACGCAACAGGGAGTGTGATCAAAAAACCAGCTGAAGTTCCAAGTTAAACTTGATTTAATAACAAATTATCAAAATTGTTTGGTAACGATTGAAGTTTTAAATATACAAGTTTTCCAAAACAACTAAGTTACTAGAGTAGTTATAGTTTTAGAATTCAAAGCGTTGAGTTAAACAAAACAAGCTTAAACATCACAGGTAATATTTTTTATTATGCATTGTACTTGGTGGTCATGGCAGAGGTGAGCCTACTCTTTCAGTCGCAGAAATGATTTAAATTCACAGAAAACAATTGATGTGCAAGCATTTCTGTTAAACTGGTATTATCGGTTTAAAAAGTTCAGTAGAGTTCCTATATGGAAAATCTGAGTAAATTTTTTTTTATCCATTTTTACACACTATTTCGAGTGTATTTAATAATGAAACCTTGCACAGCTACATCACAAGGTAAGTATGAAATGTATTACATATCGTGTATCAATTTAAAACGTAAATAAATAGGTATAACAAGAAGGAAGTGAACAATAAAAAAAAACTATCATACCTATTTGATTTTAAAACATCATGAAAGCAGTGACGAACCATATCAACAAAGCTACTAATAACAAGACTGCTAAAAGGTTTCACGGTCATGTGTTTGCTTCAATGGTAAGTTTTAAAAGCTAGTTACATAACGTACTTTTTAAAAAGAAATTTTTGGTTCAACTGTGATGATTTAGACCAAATAATAGTAACCTTTCACAATTTGTGCGCACTCTGCTTGTGTGAAAAATCTAGCGACCACTCAACTAGAGCAGAAATTTATTTAAAATCAATAGCTTTTCAAGATGGAAAAGCCAAAGACATCCTTAAAAATTAAGGTGATATTATTCAGGCCAAGGATGCTGAAGATAGCTATGCTTCTGATGAAAGTTTTAAGCACTCAGTCTATGGGAAAAAAAAATTTGTAAGTGTATCTTTAAGTTTGTACAAAAGATAAATTAAAATCGTTTGTACTTCAAGTATTTTCCAAAAATGTGAGAAACTACCACAAGGAACAGGAAGTGCAAATATTTTTTATACACCTAAGCTACCAAAGTACCTTATATCATACTATATGGGTTTAGCTCCTTTTTGGAATGGTCGAGGATTGAAGGGGTGCAAAAAACTAAGGGCCACAAACGCATCTGCAAAAACTGGATGAGGGTAATAAAAAACGAAATTTTGTCAGATACGTACGACAATAATTATAGAAAAAAAAGTTTAAGTCTTGCAGAATTTATTGTAGAAATGCATTCAAGCGTAACGTCAAGGTAAAAGCTATATAAGCTAACTTTTGTTAGCTTATAAATAGTATCATGCAGATATCTTATAATCAGTTAACGGGTCATGCAGATACTGAGCCATCAGTATCTGCTGACTTCAATGACTTCAATAAATTTAAAGTAATAACTGATTAAAAAGACATAACAGTGGTTAATCCTTAAAGAGTAAGGTTTTAAGTAGTACTCAGCTGTAAATTCGAAATGAGGAATATTAGCATCACTGGTCCAGCACCAATTCAGAACTCTTCAGTAATCAGGAACCTGATCGCTCATTTATATTCTCTTTCTTGGAATTGAGAATTGACGGAGATGTCTGAATTGGACAGAGAAGGTCTCAAAATTGGATCGATCAAAATTGGGATGAACAAAGCTAATCTCATGAACGTCGAATTTCTTGATGTAGGAATCGAGGTTACCAAGGAAGCGTTGTACAACCATTTGAGCGTGATGATTAAGTCAGTCGATTCGGAGGAGGACGTTGAAGTCTTTTCGAAGCCTTTTTATTCTATGAGCAGTCACGGCTGGTACGATTTGATTAATGATAGATGGTGGGACCTAAAGCAATATTATGGACTGTCATTAGGTTGCATGATGACCGCTGATGACTGGAGAGTAGGGAGGTTAAACCAGTTTATTATTGACCAAGAAGAGCGCAAATCGAATCTGTATCTATGTAACATCGTTGGGAATCATTTTGGCGTTTTTCTAGTAAGAGGAAGGGTCGATAATAATTTGATTGTTTCATCAGAAGACAGGACATTCGCATGGACGTTCACTCTGACTGATCTGGATCTAAGTAACCAGGGGAGGATTAGACCTGGAATTGTAGTGGCTATTTTTAAGAATAGAGTCACTCTTGCCCCAAATTACAATACCTCTCGAGCGAAGATAGTTACCAGCAATCTTTTTTGCTTATGGGACTCTAAGCGTAACGATGACTTTGTCGAGTTCAAGTGTAGTTTTGGGGGGGTTGGTTATGGTCAAAGGTCAGAATGGATTGAAATTAATGGATCACACAATGTGGTTGGCGTACGCAGGGCGAAAAATAGGAATAAGACAAAAATCAATCAGCGAAGGTTATGTGATCTATTAGACTGTAATCTGAGGGGTGATGATTTGAAGGTTTTACAGTTTAGGGCGAATGCATTAGATCGAGGTAGTCTTCACAAGGTTAGCGCTATCAAAGGAGATGTCGTCAAATTGCCTATTATTGCAAAGAATACGGACAGAAGGAATGGTTTAGTAACGGTTTTAGTTGATAATTCCGTCAGTTTGATTCATGAGGGCTATCTTGACTATGTAGTTGAATCTGATATGGGTAGGTTTCTAGTTCAGGACTTGAGTCACGGCTCGAGATTGGACAAGAAGGTGGTTCCTCACGACGTCATAAGTATTCAAGAAGATCAAACCTTGGCCTCTTTGGCTGCAGAGATGCTATTGATGGGTGAGTGGCTGGGCTTTGACATGCTACCAGATAAGAGTGGTGGATTGTTAATGACTGGTAGATTATTAGATTCAGCTTCTTCAGTAATTAGTCATAATGGGAAAAGGATCATATTAGATAGAGAGAATTGGAAGGTTAAGCAGACTACGGACTTTAAGTCAGCAGGTGCTGGAGATGGGGTGAGGTGCACTGAGGACGACCGCCTTCTGCTAAAGAAGAAGGAGTTCTTGAGGCGTTTGGGGAGGTCAGATTGTAATAATGAACTCGATATGTTGAGGGAGGAGTGGCATAAGGGTCAGATGATCCTAGATTTCAGGCGGAAGAAAAAGATTAATTTAATGATAATTGAATGGTTGTTAAAGGATTATGAAATCTTTCTCCCTTATAGGGCTGTAGGCGAATTGTGTTATGCACTGGCTGCCTATGATTTCGTAATGGAAAACCGTTCCAGGAAGCGAAAGCATCAGAAGATGATGCTTCATATGCCCACTCCGAAACGTCATCTATTCACTAAGGTGATTGATAAGATCGAGTTTAGGTACCGCATGTCCTCCTAATTATGCATGGATGTATTTATTTTCCTGGATGCTTTTGATTCCCTGTTCATTTTTTCAATTCTTCTTTCTGTTGTTTTTACTGTTTTCATATTTTTCTAACGCCTTGTTTCGCCGTATTCTTTTCTTTATTAAAAAATTAAAAAGAGATAGTTAATGACTCGAATAAAAATTTAAAAACTGAAAACTAAATAAAAATCTAGACATTCCTTAAAAAAGTTTCGTATTTTTGCCTTATTTTTGTTCATTCATATTTTTCGGTTTACTTTTTTCTCGGACATGTCCGCATTCGGGTTGGTCCTGTACATATTCTTTTCGAACATCGTTGTCATTTCATCGCCCATATTTTATTCTACGGTTACAAGATTATACTCTAAAATATATTTTTAGATCTTCCTTGTGATAAAAATTAACTTAAATTATAACTGAGGTAAAAAACTATTAATAGTAAAGTAAAAATGTAAATCTTAAACTAAAAACATTCATTAGATCTCAGAAAAACTCATGAAACATGCATGAAACAATATTGTCATTTTTTCAACTAAAAGACAAACACTGGAGACTGTTTGTAAGTAAAAATAGATTTGTACAAATATTAATAAACAGTTTTTAAATGTAATGAACTTTTTTTTTCAGTATTTAAACGCTAAAAAAATCTACATTTTGGACCCCTTTATAATCTGATCAACTTACAAATACAAAAAAAAAGTCTCCATCTAACTGATTAAAATCTCCAGGCTGGATGCAACAGTGTTAAAGATAAGAAAAACTAACTTTGTCAGGAGATGGTATTAAATCAGATGATGAAGACCTGGTAAAGGCATACATTGCTAGCAAAAATGACCAACTACACAGCAATAATGAGGATGCAAACAATTTTATCGTACTTTATAATGTTTCTATAAAGCATGTTTATATTTTAAATTACACTGATAAAATATGAATTGGATAAATCATAGCTGGTTGTATTGTAGAAATCAATTTTTTGTTATAGTATTTGAATCTATCAACTATAGTAGTTTGAGACTTGAATCATTACCATGTTCGATAAACATAAAAATATGTTTTTTATTGGTTTTATTTATGTATCATTTTTAATAACAAAAATAAAGGCTGGATACAGCTTTTAGTCTACTCACGAATACTCACCAGTTAATGCAGATGAAAAAGAGAATCAGATATCTTTACCAGTTACTGCAGAAGAATGGAAGCTAGTTTATAATGAAAATAACAAGTATTTAGAAAGTAAAAAAAAATTCAAAATGTCTGAGATAGGTTGCACAGATGTAAGTGGTTTATTTTCACTTTTTATTAATCACACTTAAAAACTATAATTGATGTATTAGATGTTAACTCATTTGACTTTATTAACTTATTTTTAATACAGGTCATACGCAAAAAAATACACGGCAAAAAAAAGCAATGCCATATACCTAAAAGTTGAAAATACAAATTTTTGGTGAAAACTAAGTCTTTCTGGCTAAACTTAAGCTGCACGGTCGAAGAGTGTAACGTTAGTTGGACAGGTACAATGAATACAGATAAGATTGAGTTGAAAAGAACTGGAGAACCAAATTGTCATAACGCCAAAAAATAGAAGAACTAAAATTGGTCGTAGTGATAGCGGTATTTGTTCTAACTTTAGAAATAGTTGATAAGATCAGATTGTTTCATAATTTTCTAAAATTTATTAAAATAATTGTATTATTTAGCCATACAATTTATGTAGTTGATGGATTTGTTAGAAATAAGTTAATCTAATAACTTTAGTTTCAAGTTTTTTTTTATTTAAAGGATTTCATAAGTCAAAAGGAAAGAAGCTGAGTTTGAGAAACACACCTTGCCTTGTAGTTAGCGATATGATATCTGCCCACACAGACAAGTAAAACTACAAGGCATGGATGTCTCATATAGCAAGGGAATACAAAAAAGTTATAGGAGGTAATATAAATAAACATTATTTCGTGAGTAGTATAAAATAAAGATATATAAAATATTCAATACTTTAGGTGAACTGTTCAAAAGATTGGAGTCAGATTGCAGTTTCCCAACATTAATGCAGCAACAGAAGAATTCAATAGTACTGATCTTATAACCTATTTACAAATGGTATACGCTGGATTTACCAGCGAACGTTAGTTAATTTTTCAATAAATTCTTTTATTCAATAGAATAATAAAGTTGTAATAAATTGTAATACTAACTCTAATTTCTAAACTTTATTTCAGAAAAATAGCATAAAAATTGTTTGACAACATGATACGTAGTACAATTCATCTATGCGGATGTCATATGATGCATTCGTTTAAACGTTGGTGTACATACAACAAAATTAAAGAGGAATTAAAAAAATTGTTGACGATTGCCTGCTGTAGAATGCTAACATCTAAAAAATATGAAAGAGTGCAATGTATTTTCTACAATCTTTGTACAGTACTCAAATTAAGATTAAAAGGTTTACTACTACAGCCTTAAAATTAAATTATAAACCAGATCTACATACTTTTATATTTATACAGATAATACAGTAAATTAAAAATATTGTAGTTTAACTAAAACAAACTTTATAGCAAAAATTATTTTCAGAAAAAAGTAAGATATTCTAAAGATTATGTTTATTTACTATTTCTCTGTGTAAATTAAAGAATATACTCATTTTACAACTACAACAAATTTTTCATGTAAATTAGATTTGACTCTCTTTCCAAGTTAACTGATGTAACAAAAAATTATGAATGTACAGATAAGCACATTGGAAACTTAGCTTCGTTGGCACTCTTAGGAAAAGTAAATACTATTGAAATTTTCAATAATTTCATCTATTCTATTTTTTTCAATAACAAGTTGTGAAAGACCTTTTTATTACAGTTAAAACATTTTGAAGGCTTTTTATACCTTAAACTATGTTTTATTTATTATGGCAATAGCTTTGCCACGCAGTAAACACTTTATCATTTTACAGATAAGCATCAGGACTCATTTGAGTCAACCTTATAAATAAAGTATAGAAGAACACAATAAGGAAGTTAAAAAAAGAAGAAGGTATTAAGCACCATTCTTGACGCAATACTTCTATGTAGTCGTCTACAGCTTTCATTAAAAGGTCATGATGAATCAAATGAATGAGCCAATCCAGGAGTATTTAGAAGCTTGCTGGAATTACTTCAACTATGGATAAAGATATGCAAAAGAGAGCAATTAAGATGCACAGCAATACAATTCAAGATGATTTGTTATCAAGCTGTTTAAATGTTTATAAAAATTTGATCGTTAATGACTAGCTACCTAGAATCTGAAGATCCTTTTTTAGGTAAAACCGGGTTAGTAAGGTTGCAATTTCATCAATAAATTATTATTTAATTTGGCTCTCTGTTTCAAGATTGAGCACTATTACTCATTTGGTTTCCAAATTGTACTATACAGAATGAAATACTTGAAAGTGTTCTTCAAATTTATAAAAACAAAATTTATGCTCAAGTCAGTGAAGCACCTTTCATAGCTATAATTGCTGATGATACCACAGACATTTCTGTCCAAAATCAATTATCATTAATCATCATATATATACAAAACTGCTAAGTTGTATAAAACATTTTTTGGGATTTTTCCAGCTAGACAGAGACAATGCTGATGGAATAGCAAATGTTACTTTGACAGAGCTAGAAAAATTTTTTAAAGGAGATAAAAAGAAAGTAGTTGCGCAGACTTATGATGGTGCTTCAGTCATGCAGGAAAGGATTGGAGGGGTGTATGTAAAAGTAAAGCAAGTATATTAAAATGCTTACCATGTTCACAAACTTTTTTTGCAAAATTAAACCAAATTCCTCCTTTTTTATTTTAAAAGTCCCCAGAAAAAACAGTGCTGTATATAATTATTTCAACGTTAAGTATATATTCTTTCTGCAAGCAAAACCAGGTGGATCTATATTCAAAATCTGTTCTCAGAGTTTCAATCAATAAACAGCAATTATACTTACAAGATTTGATTTTGTTATAGATAACCCAGACCGTTTTGGTACTTCCACAATAGCCGCAGCAGAAAACTGCATAAAGACTTTGATGCAAATAATAATAATTTTAATTTTTGGCTGAATTTGGATTCAGAAATTATACCTGCAGTTAAAATTCTGTACTATGCCATGCAATGCACAGACTTAACTGTTCATAAGGTTGAACAGCATTTGGAAACTTTTCAAACTGCAGTCAATAATATAAGAAGTTCAAGAAGAACAGATTACGTTAAAAAAGCCTTTATTCAGCAAAAGAAGTCTGTATTTGTGTCAGCTTCAATATTACTCAATATTACTGAAAGATTTAAGTTTTTAGGGCATTTAAGAATTTCAGTTATTGTTGGCTAATTATTAAACTGTACTTTCTTTAAATCCTTTTTTTCTTTAGAACTTATAGAAGTAGTGAAGAAGTGTTATGCTGTAGTTGAATGTAAACAGTTAAAAAGAGAACTAAAAACATTTTATACACGTAAAGAATTGCATCAGGATGGTTTAGTGAAAATACTGTTATATTTTTAAGTACATAACCTGACTAAAACAATTAAAGAAACTGCAAGGATTATTAGCATTTTATAACAATACCCATGTGCAGAAGTAGTGAAGCTGATTTTATATATAATTTCTTCTGATAGTTTTTGTGAAACTATAAAACTTCTATAAATTCTAATAACTATACCTATGTGTTCAACTAAAACTGAAAGGACATATTCATCTTTAAGAGAATAAAAACGTATTTATGAAATACCATAGGTCAGTCTAGATTAAACTCCTTAAGTGTAATTTCTATTGGTAGGGATTTAATTAAAAACTGTACTAGTTTTAAAAAGGAAGTGAGGGAAAATTATTAGTTTATAAATGGCTCTGTTGTAATATATTTCTTGTAAAGATAAAACAGGTTGCTTTGAAAAGACCTTCTACTAAAAAATATTAAGGTTTTCATAATAACTTCATATTGTACAAATTACATAATCAGTAATCAGTAAACTGTAAGACTTTCAAAAAATGATCTAATACAACCAAGGCAAATAAAATCTTAAATAAAACTTTGATGGCACGTTTAACGCCACATAAAGTTAAAATTGAAGGTTGTAATAAGTGAATATCAAAATCTAGTTTTTAATTTATACATATCACATAACGTTAATATATTATACTGTTAGGTGTACATTATGTGAGCAAACATGAAACATAGAATTATGAGAACACAATTGCTGAAGCCGTGCTAAGAAAATGGTTTCCCAACACAGAAAACACTGATTAAAGAACACAAATTAAAGAACGGTTTTCTGAATTGGTAAACGTTAAAAACGTTTTTGAAGTAAGTAAGGAAGGAAAAACATAAATGAACCCTTTGTTAATTTAATTTCAATAAAAAAATTAATAATTTTCCATTGATTTTATCTGTATAATAGTTCTTCTTTGTTTAAGAAAAATTAAAGCTACTGTTTAAATAACTTAAACTTTTTTAAATTTACATATAAATATTTTAGATACAGCCAGCTTAACTATTGACCTTTTCAATTGCAGCTTGTACACCAGTAAAAATACGATTAACCAATACTTTTAATAATTAAAACCTATTTATTTGTGTTTCTTACTTATAGAAAAGTGAGTACTTAAGTCCAAGTTATATTCAAAAAAACTGACTTCTGAAGTCAAGGTCACTACTGTAGAAAAATTTGTTGCTTTAGCCAACATAACAGAACAAGCTTTTAATTAATTAGTTTTATAAAAAATTTAAATTAAATATTTTTTTATAGATCTTTATTAAGTGTTGTTCTTAAACTTATCATATAAATATTTAAATTTAGTTTTTGATTCTGAAGTTCTTTAAAGAAATTGTTTATAACAAAAAGTCAACCTTGTGATCTTCTACTTGGATACAATCATTGCAAGAAACCTGAAAAAAATAAAAAACAGAAGAAAAGAAACAAAAAACAGCGGTTGTTCAGAGTAGATGCTACATGTAGAGTTCCAGATTGAAATGAAGTAAAACTTTATTGAAAGCTTTTGTTTTAACAATGTGTTACTTATTAAACATTTTCTAATTTTTTAGGTTATTTTGCAAAATATTATACTTGTTAAAAGCTTGTACTGACAAAGATGACGTTTATCAACTCCATAAAACACCATTAATGACCTTTATCAGGTGTTGTTCTTAATTCCAGACGTTTAGTAAAATCTGATGAGCTTAAGGTAGGAGGATATGCTTGGGAGATAAAGAAGGATGGTAAACTTGAAAGTTTTGTTGAAAAATTGTTTTGCAAAAAAATTAATTCATACAAATTGGATGAGACTTGTGGACGGTGCTCGAAACGAAGCAGTACAACATCGCATTGCGTTCCAATACAACCATCAGGTTCACTACAGAGCATTCAGAAATATCAACTAAGAAGGTGAACTGTTGTATGGAGCAGAAGGTGGCAAACATAAAAACATTTCAGTTCTCAAGTATCTCAGTCAGGGCAAATTGCTCACACATTCTCAAGTACTAGCTATGCTACCATTTTGTAACTTATTTTCGAAAAACTAATTTAGAAAATGTTTTGAAATTTATTTATATTCCTATGGAAATTTATATTCCTGCGGATTTTATAAGTTAAGCTCACAGTGTCCAACACGTGCAGTCTTGGCTGAATGTTTTTTTTTTTTAATTAATACAGTAAGTTACAACTCAATTTTTCAGGTTACTAAACTTATGAAGAATTGAAATATTAACTTATTAATATTTCGGTAAACTATACCAAAAATATTCGGAAAATTACGATAGGACCAATCCTGGGTGTGTTTTTTTTTTCGATAAAAACAGCTAAGTCCTTTAAACTATGTTGAGAAAAAAGAAGAACGCAAACTACAAATTTATAAATCATAACTGCTTTTGGCATATCATAAAAACAAATCTTAATTAAAAATTTCAATTTAATCAGCTTAAACAAGTTAAAAACTTTTACAGTTTTGTTTTGCACAAACTATAAAATGTGTTTGTTTGGAGAATGAGCTGCATTAAGACCTTAAGGATTGAAGGGCACAGGGAGCGCAATTTTTCCTCAGTAAATTCTTTGTTTCCACAAAATAGAGCCATCAGACTTACTACCGATATGGATCAGCAGCAAATACTGCTCGATTGCAGTTTTCCCGAGTAAGGCGGTGCTGTTGTAGACAAGCATGCTGATTTTAACAATTTAGACCACACATTTGATATGTAGGAGTTGTTGCAAAGCCGGATATTCAGCAAGTTGGATGTATTACAGTTCGTTGTTGTTGTTGTTGGATTCAGAACTCAGAAGAAGAAGAGGTCTAAACAACATATCTTATGCTTACCTATAAGCAAGTTATTGAAAGTTGGAAGTCTACAGACAAATCTGATTGAAAACATTGGTTGTACAGCATTTCAGATTTAAACAATAATTGCAGAAGACTCTAGCTTTTTAAACTAAGATGGTAAAAGAGTTAAATTCTAAACAAATAAAAGCTATAAAGAAAATCCAACTGATGGTAATCTGGAGTCATTTTTATATAATACCTGATATGAAAATATTAATTTAATTTAGTTGTTTTTAGAATATTTTAAGTGGAAAGAAACACAAAATAACAAGTGTACAAAACACAATATTGATAAGTTGTAATTCACTAATTATTGAAAAATTACAATATTTAAACAAAGTCAAACAAAGTAATGTTTACAAACAAATGCAACAAAGACCATGTGTTCTTTAAATGTGTCTGGGGTGCATAGGACGGGGCATATAAATATAAGATTTGTTTAGTTTTTACATAACAAACGGATTTTTTTCAAAAATATATAGTTAATAAAGTATTTAAAGTTTATCAACTACAATGCCAAAAGACAAAGTAAAATTTGTAGGTTCTAGATTCTGTCATGCATGGTTGGATAATCAACTGTACAAATCTTGGTTGCAGGAAGACAAAACTGACAGTACTAAGTTTTATTGCAAAATGTGCAAACAAAGTATCAATTTGTCTAATATGGGGGCTGCGGCTATTAGAAGCCACGTAGTAAGTAAAAATAATAAGTTACTAACAACTCATAAAAGTGTCACAGACATCCGTAGTTGCTTTACACCTGAACCTTCTACTAGTGGTGGTATTTGTAGTAGTACCTCTGGCTTATCTGGTGTTCTCCATGATACAAGGTCTGCTGATATTTTATGGGCACTAGAAATGGTCCAAAGCTACTTTTCTGGAAATAGTTGTGGCAACAAGTTTTTACTGTTTCAAAAAATGTTACCCTGATAGCACTATTGCTAAAAATGCTTCAATGCAAAGGACAATATTTGCTTATGCAGTAAATTTTGGTCTAGCACCATTCTTCTTTTCAGAGCTTTTGGAAAATGTAAAAAAGTCTCCTTTTTTTTTGCAAGTTCATTTGATGAAAGTCTCGATGATCAGATTGAAAAAATTCAGATGGATTTTATTAGAAGATTCTGGAATGAATCTACAAAAACAGTTGAAACCAGATATTTTGGACCAGAGTTTTTGAAATATAGCAATGCAAAGGATTTAAAGCAATCTTTTGATTAAGCTTTATATGATCTTGACGTCAAAAAAAAAGTACAGATCTCAATGGACGGTCCAAGCGTTAATTGAGCTTTGTTCAAAAAGTTTAAGAAAAATGAAAGCTTAACAACTTACTACAACCTATTAGTATTGGCAGCTATCCTCTGCACATAGTTCATGAAGCTTTTTAAGATGGCTCTAAACAAACTCTACAGAAGATTAAAAAACTTTTAAGCCATGTTTATAATTTTTTCAAACAAGCACCAGCACAAAAGACATTTTTTGCTTAAAAAACAAGAGTCATTATTTACCAAAAGAGCATTTGAAAGCATTTGGACACCAAGAGTTGATTAAAATCCTAGCCAAAATTGGTATCCCAAGAAAACACTAATTCTAATTGAAGACCTATAC
Organism: Thalia democratica; assembly: GCF_965202585.1. Taxonomy (NCBI): domain Eukaryota; kingdom Metazoa; phylum Chordata; class Thaliacea; order Salpida; family Salpidae; genus Thalia; species Thalia democratica. The sequence goes on along the minus strand of NC_139173.1, from coordinate 7,594,593 downwards.
ACCAAGAATAAAGCAGAGCTTCAAAATGGTGACCTTATCAAACTGCAAAGAGGAGTTCTTCAAGGAGACCCCTCTACCCACTCCTGTTCAACCTGATGCTGGACGAGGCCCTGCACTCCATCAGAAATCAAGGAGAAGTTTCCTTTGGAAAGACAAGAATTGGCCATATTGCGTTTGCAGACAACCTAGTAATTTTTGCCAATAACAACTCACAAATGAACCAAAAAATCAAAATCCTTGCAGAAAAATTACAGTCTAGGTCTTCAAATAAAGGCAGAAAAGAAGTGCAGTATGCCACCTTGTCTTTTTAAGAAGCAAATACACCATCAACAATATGGCAGAACCATGCATCATCAATGACGTTGAAATCCCTCAGATGGAACGCATGTCTAATTCCAAACATCTCGGTGCCATAATCAACACAGCAGGAGACAAAATTTCCCTAATCAGCATAGAAGACTTGGAAAGTAAACTCAAAAAAATCAGCTGGTGCCCATTGATGTCACAACAAAAATTTGAGGTTATCAGGGAAATCCTCACAGCAAAAATGCTTCACCACTTTGAATTCACAGACGCCACCAAAGACTTGATGATAAAATTTGACGGCCTCTTTAACAGATGCGTGCGGAAATGGCTTTGCCTTCCGCACAACTGTCCCAACATCCTAATCAACAGATCTGTCAAAAAATGAGGTTGGGAATTCCAAATATAAACAAAACCATTTGAGGTCGCAGACTGGACAGGTACCTTAGGTTTAAAGACAAGGATGGTTACAAGACAGCCCATACGACGGAGACGCTCAAGTCAAGGAACTGAAAAACACCATGAAACATCCAAATTATATCGAGCTTGATGAAAAAAAGAATTTCTCAAAATGATTGATGGAAAAAAAATCACTGGAAGTGTCCAGAGTACAAGTGCAAATGGATCCTGAACCACTTAAATGGATAAAACCATTTCACTACCAAACACTAATTAGAACCCAAGCTAACCTTCTAGAAACCCCTGCTAAAACAAACAGAAAAACAATAACCCAGAAATGAAAAAATGCACCATCTGCAAAAACAAAATTGCAAACTTAAACCACATCATCGCAGAATGCTCAAAATCAAAGTCACTCAGAACGGTAAGACACAACAACATCTGCACAAAAATTGTAATAAAACTCCACTGGATGAAAAACATCACAAACATCAAGCTGGAGCAGACAATTTACTCGACTAACAACCAATCTAAAAAACCAGACATCATATTCCAGTTTCTAAACACAGGGATAATCAATTCAATACCAAAAACAATCCTCATGGACCCCACAATTATCTCCATTAATAAAGACCTGGACAAAGCTCACGACAAAAAAAATTGACAAATACAATATACCACTTGTAAACAAGTGGATAGAAAAACACTACATCATTCAGACGGATGTAGATTTTATGGGAGTCGCGTTAGACTGGACAGATGCTTGGTCCCCAAAGAGCCATAGAATGATTCTAAAGCTTGGGTTTGACAAATCCTTTTTGGAAGCCATTTTCATGGAGACTAACTATAAGTCACACTCCATATTTTGAAGCTAGAAAAAACTACACGACGAAGAGTTGCTGAAAAACAAGAAACCTACACCCAAATAACATACCTGTCAACATATGTCCCAAATGTAACGTTACAAATCTTAAAAAAGGAAAAAAAAGCTAAGATACAGGCTCAATCAGGAGATAGAATTCAGAAGATACAGGAGATAATATTGTTGTTCCTAGAGCAAAGGTCTTGCTGAGGAACGCGGAACCCTAAAGCACAACAAACAGGGGTGTGGGTTGCAGAGCGGAAGAGCTGCCAGTGGAAACAGTGCTAAAGGGTTGTACTGGGGGGTTGTACACCACTTTGACAGTTTGTTGTAATAAACACAAGTCTTTTTTTTTTGAAAATTGCTAAAATTAGATGAAACTGAGAATTTTTTAACTAATAGTCCAATTTTTTGCATATAAAAATAAGTAAAAATAAATGTAAATATCAAATGCCATTGTGACACCAAAAAAATATAAATCTTGTTTATAAGTTTTTTACGATAAAAAAAAATCAAGGCTAATAATGAAACTAAGCATTAAACTGTTTATAAATTTTTTTTTGCTCAGACTCAGATAAAAGAATATTTTTTGATCCAAGCAAAACATTACTACAGTCCTTGGCAGTCTTTTTGTCCCACCTCACAAAAAAAAAACAATTCAATATCATGCTTAGTTTTTTGAGCACATAAAATATGTTTCAAGGTGAAACTAAATGAAGAAATAAATAACATTAAAAGTATTTTTGGCTCCTTAGGTTACCCTTCAGAAGCTATCAGAAAAACAATTAATAGGACTACATCAAAACTTGTCAGCTCTACGTAACATGGCCCAAATAAATGTTCAGTCTATTTAAGACTTCCATATTTAGGAAATGAAGCTAGGCTTTTGAAAAACCAAATTAGAGAAACTGAAAATAAAATAATAAACCGTAAATTTAAGAATAACTCATTCCATTAGAAAATCCCTTAATGGGATTGTTAAAGATCTCACTCCTGATCCAGATAGATGCAACTAATTTATAAGTACAAATGCCACTGTGATAGTGTGTATATTGGGAGAACTTTTCAACGATTCCACATAAGAAGAGGCCAGCATGTTACCAACGCCTGAAGAAACTGGATGATCTATGGGACAAACAAGCCAATAAAAAGTCAATCAGCAATAGGTGAACATTTGTTAAATAACTTAGAATGATCAAAAAACTATAACAATTTTATAGTTTTTTGATTTCCATTGTTTGTAAAGGACGTAATATGTATTATTGAAATGTTTTAGAATTTTATTTATAAAAACTAATAACCCAAGTTTATGCAAACAAAAATTTGTTTATAATTCTAATTTGTTTAAATTATTATAATTTTTTAAGTTTTGATTTTGTTGCTTTATTCTATTTTTAAAGAAAGTTTAAATAAATTTGTTTCCTCATACTAAAATTCTTATAAATGCTTTCAATTTTTAGTACTTTACCTTTGTACTTTAAATTTGTTAAATAATTTTTCTAAGCTTTATAAAACCTTTTTAAAGATGGTATCAACGTAAAATTATAATATATTTTTTTAGAAAATGTCTTAACTTTATAATTTGTTTAGTATCTGATAATTTAGTCTTGTGTTTTTTTATGTTTTTCATTAACAGTTTTAAAATTACTTTATAATAGCATATAGTTTTATTTACCTATTATGACTCATAAACTTACAATTTCAATAAGTTTATTGTTTACACAGATATGTTTAGTTATCTACATGAACTTTTGACAAGCGTAGATTGAAAAATTTTAAGTTTACAAATGAATTTCTGTCCCTAACTTTTGTTTTAAGTTAGTACCAAAAAGAAGTTATTTATTACTACAGTCGATAATTTCTTGTTAAAATACTTTATGGCCATTCAAATGGTAATAGCTACAAATATATTTCAACTACAAACCATTTTCCTTCATCACCTCAGTTGTGTTTCTGCTGTTTCAGAACACTATTTGTGGCATCAAAACCTGCGTTCTCACATACAGGGTTCGTGCGCGAAATACCTTTTCATTTAGCTTGACAGAGACCTATTTAGCCTGACATTTTTTTAAAGTAGAAAAAATCACCTTCAGAAGGCATTTTGGGTATCGGGGTCTTAATTAGCAAATTAACGCAATAAAAGTATTCACAAAACTACTTTTAAAGAAAATAAAAGTTTAAATGAATTATTTTTCAACATCTACCAATCGCTTACCCAGCAACTTGAATATTTTTAACTGGTCATTATAATTTCTGCTTCAATGAATTCATACCTTTATTAAATTTTTGGGCTTAGTTACATCCACCACTTAAAACCCATATACAGGGTTCGTGTCAATTAGTACTTGAATTCGTCAATTATAAGTTACATGACTGGACCAGAAGCTTTTATTAAAACAGAAATGTGACTTAACAAACTGCTAAGAGTATTAATCTAAAAAGTATTTGGTATAAAGCCTTTATATGAGAAATTAAAACAGTTCCAACTAAGCTCTGAAAAACAAAGCTCATGTAAACAAATTCAGACAAACAGCTAAGTTTATGAACTAAACTGTAATGTTTAAACTGTACTTTTTTATGAATTTTTATAATTATGACATATATAATCTACTATAAACAAAATAATGAAGATTCTTAAAATTATTTTAGAGATTTAACAAAAGGTTTTAAGCACTTATTTTTACAAATATTGACTGATTTTGTCTTTAATAACTAAATCTTTATTTAGAAATTAATTCACATCTCAATTTGATCTTAATTTAAAAAATTTCATGCATTTGAACTGACAAAAACTGAGATTCTCAAATTTTTACACATAAAAACTGATTTAGCCTGACGTTTTTCAACTTTTTTCAAAAAAACTGATTTAGCCTGACTTAGCCTGACGCGCGGGAACCCTGCACATAGTAGTTTCTTATTACTGTTAATTAATATTAATAAATACAGAATTAATAAATATTAAAAAACAACTAATTTTTTGTTAATCATTTTTATACATAACTGTATGAAATTAAGCTATTTTGAAACTACAGTTAGCACACAGCACATATGGCATTGTGCTTATTTCTTTTAATTTATATGTGTCAAGTGAATATAATAATAACTAATATTAATGTTCTTGGATAAATATAATTATAATGTATAAATTTTGCATTATGTTGTAAATTATTAATAACTTTTTAAGTATTGATGACTTAAAACTGACATTTAGGCTACAATGCTGAAATATTTATATTAAACGTGTGATATGCAAAATGTGTTTTTTGTTTATAATAGTTTTTTAAAGAGTTGTTACTCTTCGAGTCAAAAAAACTAACTTGAGTGAACAATACCTGACTTAAGTGTAGGAATAAATATATTTAGATGAATGTAATAACAATATATAAAAATTCTCATTATTTTATAAGTTAAAATATTTAAGATTTTAGGAAATTAGTGACTTAAGTCCATAGCAAGTTGAAAATTTGTTTAAGATTCTATATAATATTGTAGTAGTAGAATTTATTTAAAACAAATAAAAAAGTTTTAGTCAATATTTCATATTCCCTTATGACAGCAGGGTCGTCACTTCTTCAGGCAAAAAAGCTAGCCTATGTGACCAAAAACTAAGTGGATTAACCAGGTTTTAAGATATTATAGTTAAAATTTAAGTAGATTTATAAGATTAAAAATTAAATTGATAAAAATAAAAAGAAAGATCAAAACCCAAACAAATTTACTGTGTCCAAGTTGTAATACTAAAAAACTAATCACAAAAAACCGAACATCTAGAACAATAACATAATTAAATTTGAACAAAAGAAGTTCAAATTCATAACAACTGAACTAATATTTGCAAAAAAAAAATTGTCAAGCCTAGTTGACTTGATGAGTCAGTTTAAATGTTAAACAAGTAAGAGTTAGTGGCAACTCAGTGACAGGTAATATTCAATGGTCTATTTTATTAAAAACTTAAATTTACCAAGACTTGATGTAATTCAAAATTTTCACAGTAAAAATCTAATACTGTAAAGAAACAGTTTTCAAACAGTTAAATGTTGAACCATTAGTAATAAAAAATCCTTTCCTAAAATAACATTACTCAAGTTTGAATGTTTTTATTGCCTATTTTATCTTTTTTGTTAAAACTTAAAAATAAATACACTTCTTACTTAAAAACAATAGCAATACAATTTTAAGTCATTTTTATTAACTTAATTTTGAATTTTTTTGTTATATGAACTGAAAAATACTTAATAAAACTTAATAAAATTAAGTTTAAAAATATTTTTAACTATGTTTAGAAAAAAATCAATTGAACAGTCTACTCAATTAACACCATTTTAGTTTCAGCCCACAAAAAAAAATAGATTATTATCAAAGTAAATTAGATATCTATCAAGTTGTATATATAAATTTAATAGTATAAACTTTCACCTCAAAATTTAATTTTACTGGTGGAGTTGAAAAATTACAAAAATAGACTAACTCGTAAATAAAAAATTGACTAAATTAAACTATTTTAGAGTATTGGTTCCCATCAAAACTTAAAAAAAAAATTGAAAGATGGGGGTAAGTAAATTCTGAAATTTATGTTTGAAAGATAGCTTAGGTTTTGGTAGTTATTGAAACTTTCTATATGTTACTGTATATAAGGTATCTTTCCTATAATCATAATTTTTAAAAGGGTTTGATTATTTTTGATAAGTAAGAAGATGACAATATATTTATATATAAATGGCACTGTGAGTAAAATACTAAAATATTTAGCAGAATATAATATATTATAGTAACGGAATCATAAAAAAATATAAAATTACCGAACAAATTTATGACCAATCTATGTTCAAAACAACTAATTGAATATTTTATTGTTAACTTTTAGTCTGATTATCTATTTAATAGGAAAAAAGATAACAATTTTCTGAACAATTACTATGAGAGCCAAAAAAGGGACTATATTAGCACAAAAAGATAGTTGTTGACATAAGACTATATTAACACAAGAGTTCTTGTATAATTAAACTGTAAAGCTATCAATGACTTAGTAGCCTGCACTTCCAATAATGACTAATAACCAAACATAAAATTGTGGAAAACAATAATTAAAAAAAACTAGTAAAATTAAATTTACCTTATACTCAATATTGACTTTATTTTTAGTAAAATAATAAAAAAAAGAAATTGGCACAGAAAAACGCAAAATGTTGCCACCACCATTTACTTATACAAGTGCATAAGAACTATTAGAAAGAAAGAATAAATATGAATGCTCACAACTAAGGTCAATGGATTGGTGTAGAGAAAGACCTTTTGGACCATGATAACTTAGTTATTTAGACTATTGATTAGATTATAAAGCAGTTGAAGTATTTATTAATATATATTTGAAAAACTTAAGCAATTTTAATTGAAATGTTTTATAAGAAAATAATTACTAAAAACATAAGATGAAATAAAAGCAGTTGAAGTATTTATTGATATATATTTGAAAAAATTAAGCAATTTTTAATTGAAATGTTTTATAAGAAAATAATTACTAAAAACATAAGATGAAATAAAATTTTATTAGGAATTAAACTAATATTAATTTAATGTTTACAAAACAACAAACTTGAGTTGGTTACTTAATAAAAAATTCTGGTTAAAATCTGTGTAACAATAACTTAATTTAACTACAAAATTATCAAGTAATTCAAGTTTATTATTCTATTAAAATTTCAGTTAAACTCACTTACGCATTCAACAAGTATGCCTTCATTTACCTTTGGGTGTAATTTGGACAAAAATAGTGTGGATATAATTGATACTTCTATATTAACTAATTTCTGGCGCCAATCTAGACTACTTCTGATTAGATATTGTCTAGACATTTTGACCTTTGACATTATATTGCCAAATTACTTTTTCACGAAATTTTAATCAACTAGTTAAACCAGGGTCTGCAGAGATTTTTTGTATAAAACGTATTACACATTAATGGTCAGAAACCTTTTACATAAACCTGGACCAAAATGTGTAGAAAAAAGTCTTCGGCGTACCACAGTCATTAAAATCAAGTTTGTCATCTATATTACCAATACTGTACTAATCTAAATATACTATTTAATGTGATGAATTAAGAGTTATAGAGCATAGGTAAAAAGTAGTTATAAATTTAGAGCATAATTTTGAGCTTTTACCTAAAAAACCTTCATGTGTTTATTTAAAAAAAGTAAGTATAAAGCAAAAATATCTAGCGGGCCACACATTAACTTTTGCCACAGTTTGCCGACCCCTTAGTGATACCAAGTAAACCAATAAGTTAAAAAAAAATCGGTAAAATAGATTTAAATACATTTCTGAATAGAAAATGTACAACTTACTAGTTAAAGCAGCATAATCTTAAAAACAATATATGTTTTGTAAAAACACTTTTTATTTATAATCAGTTTAAATTCCTTTTTTTTTTTATTAATAATTGGTCGAACAAACTATTTTAGCTACCGCGTTAGAAAAAATAATTTAAGTTAAAGATAGGCAACGTAATTTGTAAAACTTTTACCAAAAAAATATTTCTTTTTTTGTATTGAAATTTTACTTTTAACTGAAAAGTACATTAACAAAACTATTATATTGATTATAGAACATAAGAACTTTAAAAGTTACTGTTGTTTAAAAGGTCTACTAACTATTTATACCGTCTATATAACGATAGTTTATTGCTGTTTGTTTTTAGAAACTTCTATTATAAATTATAGTTTTTTTTAAAAGTTTGAACTAATTACTTTGATAGTCGTCAAGCTGAGACAAGATATTAATTATGTAAACAAGAGAGTCGTTCTAAAAATTATCTACAAAAGAGGCTTCAGAAATTTAACTTCCGTTTAAACTGTTCCAGAAGTTGCGTAGCTGAAATTACTCATTAATTCTAAATCTGTTCTTTTTTTGGTTCGTTTATTTGTTGTATTATTGTACTGATTTTCGTTCGTTATAACGAAGTTGTAAAACGTGTCTTTTTTTTAGCCATAAATTAGAATTTGTAGTATTCCTATGTTTAATCAGAGAAATTTATATGAATTTTAACTTATGCTTCAAATAATCCGAGTTATAGTGGTCAATAATATTGCATTTAGCAAATCTTAAAAAACATTTTTTTCTCATAAAGTTTTAATACATGTTTAAAAAACTATAAGTTTAGTATAAAAGTTAATTAATACTAAATTTTGTTTAATATAAGTCGATGCTAGCTTTTGCTTAATGAAAGTCTTTGGTAAAACATTTAAATTCAACATATCGAAAGTGCTTATTATTTTTTACAAAACTATTTTATTGAATAGATTATTTTTAATTATTAAATGTATAAAGGTAGATTTAAAAGATATTCATCTTAAAATTTAATTCGGTGTAACTCGCTATGTTTTACTTTTGGATAATTCAAGCAAATTATCTTTGAAATTTTTCATGCTGAAAAATTTATTAAGTTTTTTCTAATTAAAAACAAGATTAACATTTATAACATGCTGGAATAAATTTTTGTAAAGTATGTTTTTGATTAAGATGAGCCTAGTCAGTTAAACCCAGTAGCGCACAGCACAAAAATGAAACTTCTTTAAATTAAAAGAAACTTTTGTATGTTATTATGGAAGTTGGTTGTTTACTTAACTTTTTTTATTAGTTAAGTTTAATAACAATCAATGAACTTTACCACACGACCATCAACAACAGTATCCGAAACAACCTACGACCGGTTTCGTCCTTATTAACTAGTCGAAAAACGAAACCGGTCGTAGGATGTTGCTTTATTTATTTTTATATCTTAAATTTTACACTTTATGTTTTTAAAATGAGGACCACACAAAATTATTCTACTATTAAGTTTATCTTGTAAATCTAGCTTAAAAAGTTGTTGTTTACACGTGGTGTAGTAAATGTGAAGTATATCTAATTTCTGAAGAAAATAAAGTGTTGCTGTTTTATTAGTATTTATAATTCTTTTATCATATTTTAACTTTAAGTATGTATTCATAATTTAATATCTTAAAACGATTAACTTTTTAGTATTTTGAATTTTTCTTTCTTATTTCTAATATTCTTATTTTAAACAGGCAGTCCTTAAAGCTGAACCTCATTTTAAAAAAGAATACAACCTGCTTTTTAATTAGTATTTAAAACAAAAAAAAATTAATAAAACCTTATAAATAATCTTTAATAGTCATTATTTCAAGTTATTTTGTCGTTACTCAGTTTGTATAGCACAGTTGTTTAAAAAAACTTAATAGTTTAGTGTTAGTTTTAATTTTAAAAACATTTTACTTCTTAACTTATATTTACAAGTAAGGTTTTAATTTTTTGAGTTTTTTATTTTCTCTATTTATTTTATTAGAGTAGTTTTTGCATGGCTAGTTAGCAAAAAATAATAATAAATTTTATGTTTAAAAAATAACTATTGTCCTGGACAAAATTTTAAAGGTATTCAAGTACCAATCACACCAATCCATTGACCATAGTTGTGAGCGTCACAATTTTCTTTCTTTCTTTCTATTTATTTATATCATCTACATTTTACGTTTTTGTCCCTGTTATGACAGTTAAATTAAAATAATTATATTATTTTACTAGTTATGTTAGGTTTTTGCAAGTTTTTATAGAAATGCTTTAAATATAGTAAACAACAAAAATGCTTTGAACTAATTGAGCAGAATATTGATAAAATCTAAATATTGAAAGAAAGAAAGAAAAATGTGAACGCTCACCACACCACAACTAAGGTCGATGGATTGGTGTGGAGAAAGACCTTTCGGTCATCGAGCTGCACACCATTTACTTGTAACTATTCTTTGAGCTAACTTTAAAACAATAATGAAAGAATTAAAACAAAAACTTAATAAGTAACTGTATATACAAAAATTTTTTTTTTTTTTTTAAGTTTAAAAATGGTAAGCACCCTTTTTTAACCCATTACTGCCATTATTGACCATGGAAACCATAGTCTCCATGGGCTCCACACCGTCTCCTCCCCTAGATTTCTATTTTTATGATCATGTACATTCACATTTTTCTTGTTGCCCTTTCTACAAGAGCAACCACAAAAAATGCAACAGATATCTCAAAATTGAATAGATGGGGAGAGTTAGTAATGTCAGTATAAATAAAATATTCAGTAATGTCATAAAACTGAAAGAGCGCCATGTATTTTAAAAAAGTGTCTTTAAATTTCTAGTATATGTGTTTGTAGGTAAATAAAAATAGAGCAAACAAAAAAAAAAAAAAAAAAACTTGGTCTAACTGTTTTATAGATTTGTAAACAATTCAGTTTTAAACAATAAAATCTAGCACTAATAATTGATAGAATTTGTTTAAACTACTTAAAATAAAATCACTTCTAACAATAAACAGCTAAATTTAAAAACAAAATAATAAAGTAATAATAAAAGTATTTAATTGAGTTAAATAAACTGTTTGTAAACCTAAAACTAATTTTTAACAAATAAAATTAAATAACCAGAATGTCTAAAAAATATGAAGTTTTTACTTCTAAATTTAAAATCTCAATCTTCTGAAACAAATTGACAATTAATATATAGTAAACAAAAAACTACAAAATAGAGTTATAAAAGTAAAATAATACATCTACTCGTTAAATCACTCTGTCAATGAGGACAAAACAATACTATCAAATTTTATGTACAAGAAACAAATTAAAATAGTATATATAATAAATAAAAAGATAAAAATAATAAAACCAACCTATACCAATCCAGCTCTACCTTCACCCAGTTTATAAGACCAACAGCAATCAGCCCAAAAAAAAAAAAAGATTAAGACAAACACCAATACTAAGATATAAGTTCAACTGTTGGTAAAGATTAAGCTTGATATTTTTCTGATTGTCTTTTAAGTAAGTTTTCTCTCATTCCATATTGAAATGCTCCAAGATAGCTCTGATCTACCAAGTTTCTAGGCAATTCTTCCCATAGTTTAGAACCAAGGTAGGATAATGTTTTAAGACCAAAGAGACTATTTACTCTGGGAAAAAAATAGTTTGTTTCGGCAAATCTTGTTAGATGATTATGCATTTTATTAACGTTTGTAAAGTAAGGCTTAAAGTTAACTGGTAAAGTATCTTTTTTAAATTTGTGCATAAAAACTCCTACCTCATACTTAAACATGTTTTTAACATCTAATATTTTCTTATCTATTTTTATACTTTTAACACTTTCATTCCAACCTTTGGAATGAATGCATCTTAATGCTCTATTAATGAGTTTATCAATTTCATTAATTTTAGTTTTACTTGCCCTACCCCAACACAACAAACCATATCTTACATGACTCATTAGAAGAGAATTAAAGATGTAGTATAAGGATTTTTGATTTAAAAAGTACCTTGTTTTGTATAAAATACCTATTGTTTTCAATAGCTTTGTTTTTACTGCTTCAATATGGTCAGACCAATTGAGGTTACTATCTATTGTAAAACCAAGATACTTATAATTTTCTACCTTTAATATGGATGTATTACCTATTTTTATTTGTAAACTTGTGTTTTTCAAAACTTTTGTTTTACCAGAGTGAAATAGCATGTACCTTGTTTTATCAGTATTTAGTTTAAGCCTATTATCCTTTAACCATTTTGATACATTATCTAGTTCTGAATTAAGGTATGCAGTGTCTGTTTTGTAATTGTCTTTTTTAAATGTGGTATATAATAATGTATCGTCTGCAAAATTTAGCACATTTAGACTGGTGTTGTTTTGAAGATCATTTATATATACCAAAAAAAGTAATGGTCCTAAAACAGAACCCTGTGGCACTCCTACTTCTACACCCTCCCAATCTGATTCATGCCCTCCAAAATTAACAAATTGCTTTCTTTCTGTTAAATATGATTTTATTAAATTATGCATTTTTCCATTTATTCCAATATATTCTAATTTGTCTAACAAAATCTTTCTATCCACACAGTCAAATGCCTTGCTCAAATCTAATAAAACAGCACAAACTGCATTTCCCTTATCAAAGGAGGACAATGTACTTTCCACAAACTCTGAAAGAGCTAAGGTAGTAGAGTGTCCCTCCCTAAAGCCAAACTGAGAAGAATTTAAGATATTGAACTTTGTAAAAAACTTGTATAAGCGACTATATATGGCTTTTTCTATAATTTTGTTAATATTTGATAAAAGTGAAATCGGTCGATAGTTTCCTGGAAGTGTTTTTGAACCTGATTTAAATATAGGTATAACTTTAGCTAATTTTAAACAATTTGGGTAATTACCTTCATGAAATGCTTGATTGGTTAGTTCACTAATAACTGGAGCTATATGATAATTTATTTTTTTTAAGATTTTAATTGAAATATTATCTACACCACTAGCTTTATCTGAACTTAAACTTTTTATAATACTTATTATTTCATTTTCATGTACATCAAACCAGACAAAACTGTTATAGTGGTTTTTTGGGCTATTAATAGAACACTTTGGATGAATTTCCTGTTTTAAATAAGTTTGTTTTCCAATATTGGCAAAATGAAGGTTCAAGTTATTTACAATTTCATCTGAATTAACAAAAGATTTTTCATTTATTTCAAGTTTATGAGGAAAAATATGTTTTTTTTTTTTGTTTTTTTGTGATATTATTAATTACCTTCCAAGTCTCTGCTGAATCTTTATTACAGCTTTGAAGTCTAATTTCAAAATACTTTTTTTTCGAAATTGTTTTAATTTTTGTTAACTTGTTTCTGTAAACTTTATATTCTTTTACTTGGTGCTTGTTACTAAAGTTACTTCTGCATAGTATTTTGTAAAGGTTGTTTTTATGCCTAATAGATTTATGAATACCTTTTGTAATCCAGGGTTTTGACTTGAGTTTTAATTGAGATTTTGAAAGTTTTTTCATAGGAATATTTTTATCACTTATCTCTTTGATTTTATCTATAAAGCATTCAAACTTTAAATGTATTGAGTCTTTAGAGTTGATAATTTTATATATTTGAAATTTATTAAGAATTTTTGAAGTATCAATCATTAGTTTTTGAGTATTTATTAAAAATATATATTGTACATTTTTAATTTTGTTAAAATACATTAGTACTTACCCTCCCCTTGAGAGAAAGAAACATATTAACCCTCACAACTATGGTCAATGGAGAAAGAACTTTCAGTCATCAAGCCTCATACCATATATTTTGTAAATAACTTTGATATAGTTTTTAATTAATAAAGTTTAACTTTAAGATCAATAAATAAACTTTGGTTTATTACTTAAATGTTTTTTACCATTAAAAAAAAAAAAAATAAAGATATTAATTCTAAAAGAAAAAAATGTTATGCACTCTTTTTTAAACCAACTGCCAATATTAACTATGAAAACCATAGTCTACCATAGGCCTGCAAGGTTAGGGCTTGACTGATGTTTTTTACCCTAAAAAATGAACAGTTATGCAGGGTTCAGATGCTTCAGGCTCAATAAGTTTTTTAGTAAAAATTGGCAAAACAGTTCAAACGTTAAAATGAGTATACAAAAGAAATTTGAGATTTTTTTTTTGTTTTGAGTAGTTTTTTTAACTTCCCAGCAATCCAATTTATAAATTATTAATTATGAAAAAATTAATAAGATATACTAAGCATCATGAAGTTAGTTTATCAATGTTGAAATAGTTAAAGTTGCACTAAAAATTAAGAACAAGTGAGCTAGCATTTTGAAAACAAAATTGAATTATGTCTGTAGCAGTTACTTATCAATATAGGTTCCAAAGACTAAATTTTTATAACAAGTTCAAGAGGTTGTATCTATTTAAATAATTTGAATATGAAAAAAGTACTATAAATTCTATAATGCTGTAACTAATTCAGTGGGTTATGTTGTTTCATATGGTTATAAGTTAAACTGGGCACTGACCAACAAAGGTTATGGTATTTATCAGTATGAATAAGTCTAAATCAAGTCAGGAGTAAATCAGTCTAAAGTTTTAAAATTTTGTGTACAGACCCTAGTTATGTTTTTTTTTTATATATATGTCAACCACTGGGTTTAAATCTTCCAACTCAGAAATTTTCAAACCCTGTCAATAGGACCACTATGTCATCAGGCCACATTTTAATAGGTTGAAAACAAGAACCTTGATATTGCCAAAGTTACTGCCCATTCAGTTATGAATAATAGTAAATATACTGTTTAAAGACCATTATAAATTTATAAAAAAGTTTTTAATCATTAAATAAAAAAAATTATATCTAGAATTGTAAAATTTTAAAACTTTTGGTGTGATACCATAATTACTATGTCATTGAATTTAAGATTACAAATATGTTTTATAAAGGTCATTAATAGTACCAAACAAATTTTCATAACCAGTCATTTTGCTAACAATAAGTTCTTATTAAGAAATGCACTCTAACTGTCCTCTAATAAGAAAAGTATCCAGCCGTGTGATCATTACCACTAAGTAAGCTCTATTATATACTGAATTTAAACTTATAGAATAATCAAATTACAAAATACTTAATCACTGTTTAGAAAATATACTGTTATTTTAACACTGAAATAAAACTTGCTTATAAGTAATTAGTATAGAAGTACTCATTTATAAAAATTAAAGTTACTCTGGGCTCCATTGTTCTAGGCTCTAATTTTATAAACAGGCAACACAAGGCAACTTTTAGTAAAATTTAAAGGTTTGTAAATTTGATAAAATTTGAATTAGAACCACTATAAAATAACATCACAAACTGCTAATAGAAGGAGTCTAAGGGCAAGCAACTTTGTAAGACTAATTTTGGTGAATAAAAAATAAAACTAGTTGTTAACATAGTTGGCTAGAACTGGATTCCTGCTTTTGATTTTTTTGCTTAAAGTATTTAAAAAGTAATATTAGTTGAAATGAAACCAGTTTTTGCTATTTTTCAGTTCAAAGTTACTTTAATTTCTTATAACTTTTTTAAAAGTAAGTTTTTTAATTTGTTATTTTCTTTATCCATTTAACAATTTAAAACCTATTTTTGTGCTCATTAAACTTATAAGTGATTTTAGATATTTCAGAATAAATAAATCACCAATATTGTGTTTACCAGGTTTTTATTTAAGTCTGTTTAAAAAATTATACACAAAAATTATATAAATTGTTAACTTTTTGTTTTGAATCCAGTAAAAATGAGCACATTGGCATTCATATCCATTAAGGGAATGACTTGCCAGTCATGTGTTTCAACTATTGAAGGAATCCTTTCAAATATGGATGGTGTTAGCAGTGTTAAAGTTTGTTTGTTTTGTATATTTCTGTAATAATTCAAGTTTGTGTTGTTAATTTTTACTTACAACATTTATTAGATGTATTTTATTGCTTTGCAAATGATGATTTTTTGTTTGCTGTGAAAAAAGTAGTACGTTAAAGAATTTAGATGTTTCCTTTAGCTGGTTAAGTGTGAAGTAAACTTTTCAAAATCATTAAAAACAGTTGTGTTGTCAAATACTTGTATAAAATAATTTTCATTATTATAGATATTCTAATATGAAAGATTTTAAAAATATTACGTTTTGAAATGTATCTTAATAATTTTTTCATAACAAAGCACAAAAACTTTAAAGCTTTTTCCAAAAAAAAAATTTGTGAACCTTTATCAATTTAGTATTGTGTTAAGACAAATAAAAAAAAGTATTTTAAATATAATTTGTACTAAAAAAGATGTTTTCAGTTTTGACAAGATTTTATTTTCCTTTAAACAATAGTATTTTTATACATAATTAAATGTACATAAGGAGAGGGGAATTTTTTTATAAAATATAACATTCACCCTTACTTGAAAGATTAAAGTATATGAATTACTTTTTATAAAATAAATCAATTAACTGTTGAGAAAAAATAAATTTTATAAAATTTTTATATATTATAAGAATATTTTTTACAAGTTGTCAACTTTGACTATTTGTACAAAAGTGATTCCAAATTCTTACATCTATTTTTACTTAAAAACAAAATAATTACCCTCTATGCCCTTATAAATGCACCTAGAAATTCTAAATTCTAAGTATAAGATAAAACAAGTAAAATGAATATAATTTTTCTTATAAATAGAATTTGAAATTCTATAAACAAAAGTTTCTCTTTGAAAATTAATCAAATTTAATGGTTAGTTTTTTTAGTCCTATATGGGATAATTTAAACAAATCAAACTAACAAATTAATTTATAACAAACTTGATTTATTCAAATAATATTTTAAATAAACTAAAGGTTCTAAACTTAGTATTTTAGAATCTTAGAAATTATTTAAATAACCTTAAGTGTATGCTGAACTTTGCTCTTTGAAGCTATAATTTTTTATAAGTTAAAAAATTAATAACAGTGTGTTATAAGATTTATGTTAGTAAAGATGCTAAATTTTGCTAAAAAAAAATTTTGGTTTTCAAATAAAATGTATAAGTACTAATATTTAAACTTGTATATAAAACTGAAGGTATATATTTTAATTTAACTTAGTTTAATAATATTCTAAATTTAAGTTCTTATATTTATTCATAATTTTTCAAACTTAAACTTACTTGATTTTAAGTCTACATAGTAATAATTAGTTTTTAAGCTTTACTCATAAACTCACACTAGCTTGTTTTTTCAAAGAGTTTCAATGGTGTTGTGTAAATAAGTTTGGAAATGATTTTCAACAATAATAACTTTTAGTATAATAAAAAGCTTAAAAGTACTTCTTATTACTACAGGTTAATCTGAGCAAAGAAAACGGTCAAGTTTATTACGACAAGTCTGTTACAAATGTGGAAAGTATTGTTGAAGCAATTGAAGACGCTGGTTTTGATGCAAATAATTTTGAAAGTTTGTTTTAAGCACAGTTCCATGTTTGAAACTTGAAAAAAAGATTATATAAAAAAAGTTTTTCTTTTGATATTTAAAAATAAACTTAGCACATGGTTGCAAAAAAAAACCTGTAATCCTGGAATAACCTGAAAAATCTAGATTTTGACAATTTAGGCAAAACAAATTTTGAAAAACCTGAAATTTGTAATTTTTTGTAAAAAAATCAGGAAAAACTTGGAAATTCCAACAAACTCAATAAAAATCCTAGAAAAACTTGGAGCTTTCTTTTCAACTACTCCTACATGTAAATCAATGAAATTTCTTTTTGATACAAAGTATCTATCATATAGATTAAATAAAATTGTATCATAAAATAATTTTTCATTAAAAAACATATTTAAAGTATGTTTACAGAATATTTTTAATGTTGTTATACTGTTTAAGATAGTTTTTTTTTTTACCTTAAGTTTAATTTTATACTAAAACTACGCCAAAAAATTGTTTTTGAAAAAACTGGAAGAAATTAAGAAAACTTGGAAGAAATTTACAAAAAAATTCAGCAACCCTGTTAGCAACTTTTTATCGAGTTTTTATTGTTTTTGATATACTTTAAGGATATTGAACCTTTTATTTGTATTAAAAAATCAATTTATTAATAACTAAAAGCGTTTAAAATGTATAAACTATACAATTTTTATTCTAAAATTATAAAATGTAACTTTGAGTTAAATTTTCTTTTTAAAAACGATTTATGGTGTCATATGAGAGCTTGTTTTATGAGTTTAATCTACTACTACTGAGCATAAAACACTTTTTTAATTATAATTAAATTTGTAAATAGTTTTCTAAAAAAGAGTACTTTAATCATTTTACTAATTTTATTATTTTAAACTTTCCGAAAATATTTTTTCTACTAGATCTCTTAAACTTGTGGAATAAGTGATTTATTATAAACAGTCGAATACTGTTTGTTATTAAAAAAACATAAGTTTTAAGAGAGCAATAAAAAAAACAACGCTTTTTTATTTTATGTTTACAAAAAGGTTTTTAAGTTAGTAGAAAGTAAATTATATAAGTATGAATGACGTTGTGTAACAACTTATGTGTAAGCGTACTTCTAATGAAGTCTTTTTTATTTATATAACAGTTTAAGCTGTTTATGAGAAACCTTTCAAACTCTGCAGCTTTAGTATCTTTATAATTCGAAAATTAGTTAAAGTCTTGGTAACTGTAAAAAGTATCTAGATCTTAAATAAATTTTAAGAAAAAGTCTAGTTTGAATAATAAGATTATTCCTGATAACAGATCGAGAGTAACAATTAAATATTATTTAGTTTACCTTTATTTATTATTATGTGTTTAAAAATTTCATTTAGTGTTAACTTTTTAATTAAGTAAATAGTTTTACTCTTAATATGTTGTTTTAAACATTTATTGAGTATTTTAGTTGTTTTTAGACAAGGGTATATGTTGGTTCCGAAAACTAGCTCAATCTGTACTAAAATTTGATAATGAAAACAGATTATCTTGCATAAAATTTTATCTACAAAATAATTTAAAAAAAATTTACACTAAATTTATTAAATTTGTGAAAATATAATTAAAACAATTTCTTGATGTAAACATATACAAAAAAATTATCAATACAAAATGATTTGAAGTTAATTGTGGTTGCTTAACAGGTGAACAAATAGTAGTTAACATTGATGGAATGACATGCGATGCCTGTGTACAAACCATCCAATCAAATGTGGCTAAAGTGCCTGGAATCATCTCTATTGTGGTTAGTTTATTTGTTATTATTATTATTTTTTAAATTCTGATGATGATGAAAAACAAAGTGAATACTTAAACTTTTAAGGTTTTGAGTTCATGTTAATAACTTAAACGTTTTTACACATCAGTGAGATTATTACTATAAAGCATGTAAAATAATTTTTATTGCACTAATTACTTATTAAAGCTTAAAACAGTCTGTCAATTAGAATATGAACCAACAATAATTCTTTCAAAGCTTTGTATTGTTAAAACATTTTAATTCAAGTATGGCCAATTAAAGTTGTTAATTTTATTTATATTTATATAATATTAATAAAAACTCCTCAACAAAAAACAAATTTCCAGGTTCATCTGCAAAACAAGCAGGGGGTGGTCGATTTCTACCCTGAAGTTCTGCAAGTCGACGCCATCGTTGAAGCCATCGAAGATCTGGGTTTCGACGCTGAAGTGTGCACCGAAGGCGTGAAGAAGCGAACTTCGAACGGAAAAGTTTCGATCGAGGGGATGACCTGCGGTTCGTGCGTGCAGACCATCGAGTCGCAAATCGGCTGCTACACCGGAGTGCAGAGTATAAAGGTTGGTGTTGTTTTTGTGCAACAAAACTCTACAGTGCTTCAATTTCATTATTTTTTTTTGGTTTGTATTTATTAACTATTTTTAGTTATCTAAAGCTATCTGCAAGACTGTTTTAAACTAAAAATGTAAACCATACGTAATTGTTATTTGAAGAAAAGTTAAAGGCTGCAGATTCATTTAAGCTGCATTCCTTTGTTTAATATAGTGTTGCTTTTTTTATCTCTCACTGATAAAACATTGACCTAAGTAAACATGATTTATTGTGAAACCTTTCATTTTTATTACTTAAGGGTTAGTGTTGTCTTTTACTTCTTTTAATGTTTTATTTTTTATGCAATTGTGATTTTATTACGTAACTCATGCACAACTTTTATAAAAGTTTAATTTTGTAGTTTATTTGCTTAACTTTTTTACAATGATTTAAAAAGTTTTTTGATTGATACTGCATTGATAAAGCGACTAAGCAAATAAAACTCATAAAAAAAGCTAAATATAGTTTTCAAAAATAATTAAAACAGGTTATGACGTTTAGGTACATAGTAAAGCCAACTATAAGAATATTTATATTTTAAAGGTTAGGTTAATATTTCTGCCTTAGTATATATATATATATTCTAATATTTATTTAATTATATAAAAACTATAATTTAAACAGCTGTTTCACACATTGAAATATAAAATTTCATGTGATCGTCAGTAAGTTACAGTTTATTATAATAGTGAACAGAAATTTCGATTTTAGAATTTTTTATAACAATTATGTATTTTATAACAATTTTTATAACAATTTTTTATAAAAAATTCTAAAAAAAAATTCTAAAATTGAAATTTCTGTTCACTATTATAATAAACTGTAACTTACTGACGATCGAATGAAATTTTACATTTCAATGTGTGAAACAGCTGTTTAAATTATAGTTTTTATATAATTAAATAAATATTAAGCTCCAATTTGATTTGTCGAGCACTATCGATCAGAACTTTGTATAAAACCTTTAATATATATATTCTAATGTTTAAAATTTACTGGGAAATATTAACAAGAACAAACAAATACAGTTTAAAAAATGGATGTTAATTATGCAACGCAAATAAAATACAAATTTTAAACATTGAAAAATCAGAATCTCGAAAAAAAAGAAATGAATTGCAAACTGGTTGTCTACATTACCGAAAACAACTTATATAAAAACTGTGTTATTAATGTTGTTCAAAATACGCTAGTTAATTATTCTATTATTGCGTAATAACTAATTTTTATAATTTTGTTACTGTGCTTATGATGTTTGCCTTTGATATAATAAAACACTTGGCTGACGTGTTGAAGGCAAAAACAGTTGTTCTAAGAGAAGTTTATTTTTGTGCAGTTTTATTTATATGTATATATACATACTTACCTGGTAGGTTGTTTGTAATTGCTTTATAAATATGACTTCAGGATTAGCTGTTTCAAATTTATTATTTTGATAAAAAACTTGGCTTCTTTTAGCCGAACACCATCTAAATAGTTTACTATTTTGATTGTAGTTCGTTATGTTTTTAATCATTTTAGTAACAATAATGTTTTCTTAATTATCTCATTTAAAATAAATAGAATTTTAGAAATGATAGTAAAAATAAATATTTTTACTATGTGCTAATCTACTTGATGTCTTTTAATATCATCTTAGCATTAATGCTAAAAAATTTCAAGTTATATATCAGTTTTGTTGTTGTAGATTAAATAGAATCTAATGTCTTTGACTATACATAGCTGTAAAAAGTTGTTTAAGCGATACTCTTACAATATCTTAACAACTAATTAACTGTTTTTAAAATTGTTTTTCAACCTTGCAGTTAAAATATTTTTAAATGAGATTAAAATAAATTGTTTACAATTATAAAATATCTCTTATAACGTGCAAAAACGATATTTTTTTAATTTTTTAATGTTATTTTGCGTTTTTTAGTTTAATTTTCAATTATGACTCAGTTAAAATCTCATCTTTTATCTCTTAGTGCTTGAAAACTGCTCCTAGTTTTTATATTTGTGTATAAGTATTTGGTAACTAAGAATAAACTCTACAAGTTATAATTAAAACTTTTAAACAAGGTGGATCACTTTATTACCTTAACAAGTATATTTTTAATTACCTTTAATTGAAGCTTTACTATAAAAATGTAATTCTATAACTACATGGTTCATAACTTTGTGTGAAGTTTATTTTGTTAGTCAAAATTACTTAGTTTAAATAAAAGTCGTTGTGATAAATTAGACGAAAACATTACTATTACATGTTCAAATTAGTTGTATTTTAATCATATAAAATTTACTACATCAGTGAATAAATAAAAACAATACTTTTAACGCAAATGTCAAAGATGCTTTACTATTTTTAAAACAAAATTGGTAAAACTAGAAGCATTAAACAAATAAAGCCTACTAACTATTTAACTATTTAAAAACTACTCGCGCCAAATATTTTCTCAAAAAACCATTTTTAATTTTAACTCACTGAAAATTCCACTCAGGTTTCCCTAGAGAACAAAGAAGCCGAAGTGGAGTACAACAAGGACCTGATATCGCTGGATCAGATCAAAGACGCAATAGAAGACCTCGGATTTGAAGCTTCGATAGTGTTCGGCGTCGTATCGCCACAAAAACAACCAATCGGCGACGCGAATCAGTTCACAGAAGTTTCGCTGAACTCGCAGAGGTCCGTGATCATGGTGAACGGGATGCGGTGCAACTCTTGCGTGAGGAAGATTGAAGGAAGTCTGAGCGAGAGGTCGGGCGTCGTGCAGGTAAAACTGAACTTGAAAGTAATACTTCCGTTTAACAACCCAAACAATTTTTATTTACCAAGTTTCAATAAAAAAACTACCAATAAGTTTCTGACCATCATCATGTCGGTTCACGGTCGTCTTAAAAATCTCAATTTAATTTCGCAGGTGACGGTGTCGCTGGTGGAGAAATGCGCGTTCGTCGTGCACGACCCGGACGTGGTGACGGTGAGGCAGGTCGGAGCCGAGATACAAAAGCTGGGGTTCGAAGCCGTGCTGCCGTCGGGGGAGTCGCTGAAACCCGACAAGAGGGAGGGGGAGAGCATCCCGCTGGTGAAGATAAAACCCCCGCCTGCGGGTAACGATTCGAGCTCGGTGAAGTCGAGAAGCAAGAGCTCGAACTCGAGGAGCGAGAAGAAGCTGCTGATGCCGTCTGGCGGCGGGATTTATCAGAAGAAAAAGGAGAAACACTCGAGGAAAGTGCAGCCCGTCAAGTCAGAGCAGGTAGTTGTGAAATTGTTGTCTGTTTTTCATGAATTATATGAAAATATTTTATGTTCTTTTGCTGTAGATGTTTTAAATAAATGATTTTAGTTGCATTAATTGTCTAAAGTGCTAAGTATACATTTTACACACTTAGTTGAGTTAAGCATGGTTATGTTACCTTTCACGTGTTTAATTGTTTATATTTTATTAAACTTTACAGTATATGTATCATTAAAAAAATGTCATTGCAAGTTTAAATAGTTTAAAGCTTTTGATTTTCCATGATTTTTTGACATGGCTTTATTCTTAGCATATATTTATTAAACTAGTTCACAACTTTTATTACACATAACAACACTTTCTACGGTTTTTAATTAAAGTATAAAATATCTTTAATAACTTTTTTGAATAGTAATAAGGATAAGTTTGTTTGTACTAATAAAGTTGTTTTTTTTTTTTAACGATAAAGCAATAAGTTTATATATTGTAAATAATTATTTCTAATTGTGTTGAGCAAAAATCTTGAAAGAATTTTTTTTTTGTTCTATTTTAAAACCTTAACTTTAATTTGTACGTAGGCATATTAAGGGCATAGGGGTAAATTTTTTTAAATTTAGTCTTGTTTTTTACATAATTAGTGTCACTTTTTACCACTTATTTAAATTCAGAGTAATTTTTGATAAATGAGCGCACAATAGGTCCTTCATCGGAGTTTAGATAAATTTTTTTTTTTAAGCTTTTGTCGTAACTTTTTTATGGCTATTTTAAAAAATCTGCTTCCTACAAGTTGTTTTGTAATGTTTAAAAGTAAATTTCCTGAAAATTAGAATTAAATTGCATTGAAAATATATTTTTAATATATTTTTCAAAATACTGAGAAAATTGTTTTTGAAATTTTTTGATTCCATTCGGTTGTATCAGATTTTTTTTACAAAACTTGACATATCCATAAGTTAATAATTATTTTTTGTTCTATAAAAAGTATCTTATAGTATATACTGTAAGCCTTGAAATAAGAGCCAATGTTAACTTCTGTAAAAGAAGAAATGTTGGACCTCCCTATGCCCTTAAAGTACTACTATTTTAAACTTCTTAGTTAAGTCAAAAGGAAAAATATAACTTTTATTTGAGTATTATAGATCATTACAGAATTTAAATTTTACAAAATTTACTATGAAATTATGGTTTTGTAAATTTTTAGTTCTTTTTATAAGTTTTTAGACTTATAGTTTAGTTAAGTGCTTTTATACCAAAAAAATACAATTAAATTTTTTAATTATTTATGGAATATGATCATGGATGTTAATAATTTATATTATTATGTGCTAACCTATTCTGTGTCTACAACTTGTTTCATGTTTTATTCTTTAAGTTATTTTTGAAATGTTTTGTAGTTGATTCGTTTAGGTTCTTCTTTATTCTTCTTTACTTCAATAATGTTTCAGAAAAATAAGATAAACATATATGTTGGAAATATAATAGTAATATAATAGTTAGTTAATAATATAAAACATATAGTATAGTATCTATAATATTATACATATTTCTAAAGTATAGTATCTATAGTACTGCCTGTTTAACTTTAGTATCATGTCAACGTTTGTTGAAATATTTTTTTCAAACAAATACAACACATTGTAACAGGTATCAATACAACTGGATGACAATGTAGCGAGGTGCTTCATTTCAATAACCGGTATGACTTGCGCTTCGTGTGTTAACAATATCGAACGTAACGTCGGTTAGTTGTTTCATGAACTTAGTGGATTTCAAAAATATAAATATTTGATTGATTATATACCTTAATGTTGAATAATTGTCTTTCGCTTAAGATATCGGTACTATAAATATTTAAAAATGATCGTATTATAAGTTGACTGTTTTATTTTATCGATTAAACGATAGTTTTTTAGAATAGTTTAATGAAAATTTCCAAAATTTAAACTTAAAAATACAGAAGTATTTAATTTTAGATTTAGTTATTAAAATAATTTCACAGCATTTGTTATAAATAAGACTCTTTTAGTTGTTTTGTAATCTTATATGAGGCTCACTTTTAGTTATGTATAAAACAGTTGTAACGAAACTCTAGTCGAAAATATTAAACTATTTTAAATTACTTTTGACAAGTTGTAAATTATTTAACCAAACACACATACAAATCCACCCTCATGCAGGCAGGGAAGAAGGAATAGTGTCGATACTGGTGGGATTGATGGCGGGAAAAGCAGACGTCAGGTACTTACCCGAACTCGTAACTCCGGACGAAATTGTCAATTTCGTCGAAGACCTGGGATTCGGAGCGACTCTGATGGAAAGCAACAGCAACAATGGAAACGTCGAACTGAATGTGGGTGAAGTTGTTCTTTTGAAAAATTAAATTTATAGCAGTTCACGAGTAAATTAGCTTGTTTTCAAAACGAATAAAATGCAAGGCTATAATTTTTTTTCTCCAACCATTACTAATTGATGTTTTTTTTTCCAAGATTATTTTTTAACCATCGTTGAAACTTTCGTAATTATAACTAAGCGATCCAAAAATCCTCTAACATAAACTTCAGCCAAAAATTACAATTTTTTTCAACTTCACTTAACTTTTCATGACAGATCGGGGGCATGACGTGTTCAAGCTGCGTGCACAAGATAGAGTCTTCACTGCAGAAAGTCGACGGAGTTGAGTACGTTTCTGTGGCGCTGGCCACTTCCAGTGCTCTTATCAAGTACGACACCGGCATCATTGGAATACGCGACATCATCAAACATATTGAGGTGAATTTTTGTTGTTAATTAATAATTTGTTCAATGTTAAAGTTAAGTTGTGGCTGGCTACTCAGTATTATTGCATGTATGAAAAAATTGAAGAGTGACTTTCTGTTCAACACTTAAATGAACAAAAATTAATCGTTAAGAACACAATAACAAATATGTATTATAATTTATAAGCTACATAAACTTATAAAAACATTGATATAGTCGAAGCAGCTTCCGTGATGAATTTTAAAAATTTGTATTTCCATTATAAAAACTACAAGACTGTGTTTTAGCTATTTTTAAAGTGTTTTATTTTATTGTGTAGCATATGTAAAACTGACACAAAATTATAAAATACTAAAATCTAAATTCTTTCTCCAGTCGATCGGTTTCACGGCAGTGTTGCGCACAAGCGACAACAAGCTGGGCGGGTTGGACCACAAGAACGAGATCGCTCAGTGGCGGCAAACGTTCCTGTCGTCGCTCATATTCGGGCTGCCGGTCATCATCATAATGATATACTACATGGCTAGCGGGGCTCACGACCATCCGACCATGCTGTTGCCCGGCTTGAGCCTGCAGAACGTCCTCATGTTCGTCTTGTGCACCCCCGTACAGGTTGATTTATAATTGCTCTTAATGATACTTTTATATACATAACATTTACAAGCACCCGTACAGTTTTGTAGTCAAGTATTTAACTAATTTAAAAAACTTACTGTTTGAATTTTCTCTGCACCCCTGTTCAGATCGGATTGTTTCTACAAGTTTAAAGTTTAGTTATGATAATTGGTTGAATAAGTAGTTGTTATAATTGACATAGAATTGCGTATCTAATTCTATGTTTAATTTTTGGAAAGGTGTTTTTTTAAAAAAACTTTGAACACAATTTAATGTATGATCTTTGATGGTTAAAATCAATGTTTGCAGTAATTTTCTTAAACTAAATTCAAAGTTGCTGAAAACTGTAGTCTATACATGTTTTTAAATTTTGATAAGCAAAAGTAGTTAATTTGACAGAAATTTCCTTAAACATGAAAATACCTAATGTTTAGTTTTTTACGGAAAGTATCTTATATTTGACAATTTGCTTTATGATACTTTCAAATAAATTTTTATTGTTTTAGCTTGTAGTTTTTTGAGTAAAAACTAAATAATTCACATTAAGTTGATTATATAATTTATTTTATTTAAAATTTCAACAAAATTTCAACAAAACCAAACTTTTAGTTGTTCGGAGGAAGGTACTTCTACGTGCAAGCTTGGAAATCAGTGAAGCATAAAGCGGCGAACATGGACGTGTTGATCGTCATGGCAACCAGCATCGCGTACACCTACTCCCTGGTGATACTGATCGTTGCCATGATAGAGCAGAGCCAGGGATCACCCAAAACCTTCTTCGAAACCCCACCCATGCTCTTCGTGTTCATTTCGCTCGGAAGGTGGCTCGAACACATTGCAAAGGTTCGTTTATGAATTTGATAAAAAATAATTTTATTAAAGGTGATTTATTTATAATTATTTATTTCCATATTTATTTACATAACTTTTATATCCCAAAAAATGTCATTTAATTTTTTTTATAAACTACTTTATTTCCTTTTTTACACTTAATTTATGTTTTCATGGCTAGAACACATTGTGATGGTCGGTTTTAGGAATGTTAAAGTAAATAATTTAGTTAAAAATGTTGTATTTTATAAAATGTTTCATGTTTGTTCTAATTAAAGTTAAATAAATACTTCAATAATTTATTACGATTTTTTTTTTTGAATAAATGATATATTTCTTCATGTTGATTTACATCACTATATGTTCTTCATAGTAATATTTTTAAGATTTCAGAGTAATATGTTTGTTTTATTATTTTCAAACTGAAAATAATTTAAAAAAAGTATTTATACTTGAAAAAGTTTTTTTTTCATTTAAAATTTTACTTTATTTATGTTTCTTTTACTTTACAAACAAAGCAAGACATAAAAAGCGTAATAATATAGTAATAACGTGTTTTTTACAATAAAAAATCTCTTTCATTTCAAATTTAAAATTAATAAACTAGTGTGTAAAGCCATATACTTTTTTCGTCATAAAACAACACATAATTTAAGCACTTCATAAAAAAATTACAATTAAAAATATGAAAAAATGAATAGAGCAAGACATCGAAAAAGCTGGTAATTTTTATTAATTGATTTTACGTTTTTATTTTGTTTGTTTTATTGGAAACTGCACACAATTCAAAACTTTCCATATTTCTTCTTTCGTATATGTACTTATTATTTTATATAAACGAAACACATAAAAGATATCCGCAGAGGAAGGCATCGGAGCACATTAGATTCATATTTATAAAACGTAATGTTTTTTCAAACCTTAAATTTTACCTAACCACGTAATGCAAACTATTTGCATTGTTTTTCAACCTTGTTATGCTTATAACAAAAATATATTTTTTTACACTTTATATTTTAATATTTTAATAACAACCGAGCAAGACATCAGAGGCAAAATATAATGTTTTATTTTGAATTAAAATTTATATTTTATTAATTTATATTGATTTTTCAAACTCATTATGTTTATGGCATAAATAAATATAAAAACAGAGAAAGACATCGGAGCACATTAGATTCATATTTATGTATAATATATTATATTTATTTTTATATTTTTATATTTCAACATCAACAGAGCAAGACGTCGGAGGCGCTGGCGAAGCTGATGCAGCTGCAAGCCACCGAGGCCGTGCTGGTGGTGTTCGACGGCGACAAGAAGGTGGTTGAGGAGAAACTGATACCCGTCGAACTGGTGCAGAGGGGGGACTTTCTCCGCATCGTCCCCGGCGCCAAAGTGGCCGTCGACGGAAAAGTGGTGGAGGGGATGTCCATGTGCGATGAGAGCGTTATTACTGGTATGATTTGTATACAGTTTATTTAAGGAAAAATATTTTTAAAAATCACTTATCTCAAGTCTTAGAAAACTATTAAGAGCGTCATTACTGGTTTGTTGAAATTAAATACCTTATAAATACACTTAATTTAAGAATGAAAACTTCAAATATCTCAAGGTATAAATAACTTATAGTTCGTTAATAATCGTTTAAAGAGTTACTTAGTTTATAGTAAAGCTTAACAAAAATTTTAAAACAAAGTATTAAGAGCCGCCCTTACGAACAGAATCTCATTTCTTTTTTTCATAAAATCATTTCATACTTACCTCAAAAGTTGAGCTTTTTCAGGAAAGTTTGCAGTTAATCCGAAAAACTTTTCTATCACGATTTATGTATTATTAATATACGAATACAATTCAACCCGCAGGCGAATCCATGCCGGTGCAGAAGAAGGCGGGTGACGGAGTGATAGGCGGTTCCATCAATTTGAACGGGAGTTTGCTGGTGCAAGCTACACATGTGGGGCAGGACTCCGCGCTCAGTCAGATCGTCAGGCTGGTCGAAGAAGCACAAACTTCGAAAGCTCCCATTCAACAGGTGTGAGAAGTATTTGAATGTATTTCTGATTAATTTTAAGTTGATAAAAATTCAGTATTTAATCCTATCTTTCATATAATTATAAAACTTGTGAATATTAATACATTGTGAAAAAACTGTGATTTTTTTAGAATAACTGTTATTATGTTTTTACTTAGTTGCAACTTATTTCAAATAGTAGTTTAAATACCAAAAAAGTATTGACATTTAATTTTATTCGGGACAAAATTTAAATAAAAAATGTCGACAAATACACTGCATTATTTTATTAAGTAGAAAATTTTTCGAAACACACTTATAAACTACTTTCATGTCTAAAGTGTTTGAAAATTTTTTTTATAAAATTTTTTTAGCAACCAATTTGTTTCTTTTATCATGCAACTTTGAGTAAATATGATAAGTGTT
Organism: Thalia democratica; assembly: GCF_965202585.1. Lineage (NCBI taxonomy): Eukaryota > Metazoa > Chordata > Thaliacea > Salpida > Salpidae > Thalia > Thalia democratica. The sequence goes on along the minus strand of NC_139173.1, from coordinate 7,565,014 downwards.
CTTAAAAATAAAAAGAAAATCTAAATAAAAAATTTTGTTTCTTAATATCTTTAAAAACTTTAAACTTTGTAAATGTGAAGTTTTAAGTTAATAAAACATTTTAGGTAATTTTGGGGAGATTACAACAAATAAAATCTAAATACTTTATAGTCTTTTATCAAAAGTGTGTTTAATTTTTAAAGTTCTAAAGTTTGATTTTTAATATTTACTTTTGAATTTACACTTAAATGTTGTATGTTAAAAAGCCTAAATAAAACAGCAATATTTTGTGTTGATATTCCTAATGAAATCAATACATAGAGTTGAGTTTTAAATATGGTCAACTGTTCAAAAGCTATTGTGAATATTTCAATCAATCGATACTAAATTACTTATATATCAGTACATGCAAGGTTTTATTCTCTCACAGGCTATTTGTTAAGGATTTATAAGAATATTTTTTTGTGTTTTATTATTTCGTGGCTGGTTTTAAACTTATCGGCGCCATACAATTATTCTTTATTGATTTTTACAAAGTAAAATGTTCAAAAGTAGCCATTGTTGTAAATTTCAAATGAATAAAAAAATATTCGCTCTCGGATTTGTCCGGATTACAAGTTCTATACAAAAAGATTTAGCATGTAAAAACTACTTGAAGTTTGACAAAAAAAAGTTGTTCAAACTTTTCGATGCGCAATAAAAACTTTGCTCGTTTTTTTTTGTTTTCCTTGTTTGAATTGTTTAATTTTCTGGTCGTAGTGTATTTAGCACGCCCCAGCAGTTTCTTGAAAATATTTCAAATTATTTTGCTAATTATTTTTTTGCTTGCTCATCAAGTTCGCGTAGCTGTAGAGAAAAATTCACTCATGCGCCAACATATTAGTCATGTAGTGTGAGTTGCAACGTTGTAAAGTATGATAATTAATTGGGCTTTTAAAGTTCATCTAAATATAACTTATAGTAACAATCTAGTGTTTGTAACTTTTTGGTTGAAGTTAGTTATTTAACTATAACTTCGATATACAACTTTTTTTTATTATAGAAAACAACTATGTTTTTTAACTAAAATGATTTTATGCATTGAGTAATCACCTAAATATATTAAATTAAACTACAATTTATGTCTAAAAATTCAAACAATGTATACTAAAGTAAAAAAGTTCTAAGGTTCTTGTCTGAATATTAACACTTCAAAGTAAATATTCAATATTCAGATAGCGGACAAGATAGCAGGGTATTTCGTTCCCATGGTGATTATACTGTCAGGTGTGACCCTTGTTTCCTGGCTGGCAATCGGGTTCACCCACCCCAGAATACTCGACCAATTCGCCGACCTGCACAAGTATGATCTTATATTCAAAATACATTTAGTTAATATAAGTAATTAATTAAATAAGTTAAAAGTAGTCTTGCATTGTTTTGTATCATGTGTATACGTAGCTTGAATTTTTGAGTTTGTTGAAAAAAAAATGTTGAGTTTGTTGAAAAGTAAAATTAATTTCAACCAAATTTTTTCGTGTTATTAATGAGATTTGCAAGTAGGGAGTTAGTTTGAATTTTATTGAAATTTGTTTTTAAATAAAAAAAACATGTGAGTTTTTTTTTTGTAACACTTACTTAAAAATTTCAAGTATAAAAAACAAAAGCTAAAGCTAAAATTAAACATTTTTCTATACTCAGAATTTTAATTTTTGAACGTAATTTGATAAACTTGCTTTAGAATGATATAATTACTTTGACATTTTGTATATCTAGTTTTAAGTAATATATATTAATTTTACATCAGTTAGTTTTACTTTAAAAGCTGTTATTTTATATTGATAAATTTAACTAGTTTTAGTTTTAGTTTTATTATCTATACTTCATTATTATTTAAAATAAACACACGAGTGGTTAACTTACGCTTTATTCAACCAAAATGAAAACTTTCTATATTTATAACTTATGTAAAATAATAGTATACAAAGTTGTTATTTCAACTCTGTAAAGACTTTTTTTTACTGCAATAGAATAACATAAACACTTTAAAAAATATACAACAAATGTTTGAACACTACAAAAAAAACCTAATAAATATAAACTAAACACAACATTTTTTATAAAACAGTTTAAAGTTATAGTTTTAAAATTTGATACTTAAAAAATTGATTTTTTTAAATATCAATAAATTTTTAAAGTAAATTTCCATAAGTACAAAATAAAGAACAAAAATACTTCTGCATTTTGTTTTGTGTTACTACAAGTTGAAATAGAATTATGATTTCTTCGACTGTTAATTTTATTTGTTCAGAAAGAAGTCTTCATTTAAAATTAATTTCAAAATATTATCTAAATTAAGTTTACTTAATGTTATTTTTATACAAAATAAAGTACCTCAAAAGCTAAACAATAAAATAACTTAAAACGAAATGACGTAAAATCTTATTAGTGATAAACATTCTATTTAATATTCTTTATACTGTGAAAACAAAAATCATATAATGAAAATTTATGCAAGTAAAACTTGAATTAATTTTTAAGGTACGTATTTGAACTAGCTCTTGAACTTTTTATTCTCATTTCTAAAATCAGAGTTTGTTTTCAGTTAAAGCAAAATAACTGCAGATCTAGACAAGTTTTAATTTAGGTTTATCGATTTTTAAAACAAAACTTTCAAGCTACAAAAAATAAAACCCACCACCAATCATATTATGACGTCACAGGTACATATCGGACAGGGAGATGGTGATCCGCTTCTCCTTCCAAACGGCCATCAGCGTGCTGGCGATCGCGTGTCCGTGCGCGTTGGGGCTCGCCACCCCGACCGCCGTGATGGTGGGAACGGGCGTCGGGGCGCAGAACGGGATACTGATAAAAGGGGGCCAGCCCCTCGAAACTTCCCACGAGGTTGGTTTTTATATGTTATTGGATTTTTTATTTACTATTTCTTTTAGTACATACATATATATATATTTTGTCAATGTAAATACATGAACAAATAATTGCTTTTCATATATTTTCAAATAATAAAAACATTCTTTAAATTGAAGTAAAAACTAAATAGCGGTATTTTTATGCAGGCCTAAGTGGTTTAATTCTTATACTAAGCTGTTGTTTTATGTAGTTTAAGAAAGTTTTAAGTATTTCAATTTTGTGGACAACTTATAACTACAAAATATAAAAAAAGTTTTAAACATGCACATTTTTAATATGTTGATACTGATAATGTTTTTTATGGTCATATTTACATCAGAAGTAAAGTTGTCATTCACTTTGGTTTTACGTGGTACTTAAGTTTTTATTTATCAGTTTTGTTTGTTGATTAAAGAAAATTAAGTAATACATACCTACATATACATAATAGATACTAAAAATAAGCAACGTTAAAATTCAGTCAACGTTAAAAAAAGCTCACATCCAGGCAACTTTAGTATATTTACCATACTCTAAAGCAGTAGCTCCTAATTAAAGGGCAATGTCTCCTCTTTTAAGATTTATTCCTTTAAAGTAGAGTTAAAACGTAAGGGGAAAATTTTTAATAAAGTGTAATACTTATTTTTATACTAAAATCATTATAAATTTACAATCAAAGGCAACTTTTGAAGATATTTTCAACTAAAAACTGCTAGTAGATTCACGAGAAAAAGACATTTTTTATACTAATAACTCTACATACATATTTAACATGCAAAGATAACATTTTAATACTAAATATAAATTCTGCAGATAAAGACGGTAGTGTTCGACAAGACAGGTACAATCACGAAGGGCGAGCCAGAAGTGGTAGCTACCAAGTTGTGCAGTGAAGTATCAACAAGGTTGTTCATGGCTATTGTGGGTACTGCTGAGAACGCGAGCGAGCATCCGCTCGGCCAGGCGGTTGTGAAGAAAGCCAAACAAGTTTGTATTTCATTGGCTAAGTTAATCTTTTTAAGTCTGTTCTGGAAAGTTTCTTCAGTTATTTTTATATTGCAAAAGTTTATCAATTACTTTTTAAACATTAATAGAAACAATAAAAGTTTGTTGTTTAATTTTTTCCATTTTTTTTGTGTGAATTCAGTGACTAATTTAGTCTTCTGCAGTTTGTTCAACACAAGACTATCCATTTCAATAGCTTATTGATTTCATTTTCAAATATTTTTGATATAAACACAATTTTAAAAGATAATCAGTAGCTCAGAATTAATTTACAATAAAACATAATACAAGTTTTCAGGAAAAAAATTAAAGTTTGGAAAAATCAGTTTGTTTTGAAAAACCACAAGTTGCAAAGGCTTGAGTATCTTTTTAAAAATACATAAACAAATGTTGAAACTCACATTGAAATAAACAAACAAATTTGTTTGAATAAACACCTCATTATTTACATTATTAACCATGTTGGCCTCGAATGAAGCGTTTTATTACTCAATTCACTGTTAAAAACTTTGAGTTTTGTAAAGTTTATTAAAGTATAGTTTGCAAAGCTTTTGAAATTCTTATCTTGACTCATTTAACGCTGAAAAGTTGTTTAAACAATTTTGAACGGATGACTTTAACCTAAATTTGTTGAACTTTTGCTTTAAACAATAGATTATTAGCTAAAACAGTAGATTTATATTTATAAATTTTCTTAGTTTTGATAAATTTTTGGGGTAGTAAAGTTATGTATTGAAAGTTTTTTAGAATGTTATTTTCCTATTAACTCAAAATATGATAAGTTCACCCGAAAATAGCATCACAATTTTTTTGACTCGGCATGGTTTTTGAATTAACATAGAAGAAAAACATGTTATATTTTGATTACAAGTTTTTATTTTTTACCTCTAATGTACTATTTGACTGTTATATACTACCTTTTTGAGACTTTGGTGTTAAATATATTTTAAGTTAACAAGTTTTATCAACTAAATCAAAACTTTTAAAACAAACTCGCTTACCAAATAGTTCCAACTATCTAATAGATACATTAAATAATACAAGTAAGTATAAACAAACACCAGGTTCTGGGTGCTGAAACGCTCGGAAACGCTACAGACTTCAAATCGGTGGCAGGTTGCGGAATTCAGTGCACAGTGGAAGGTGCTGTCAGTTTGCTATCAAACAGCGTCAACTCTGCTGTTGATCAGGTGATTATTGTTTGTTTGTTAAAGAAAGAATGTTTATTAAATTATTATTTTCTTTTAATCTACATCAGTAGTCGGAAAACTGCGGGCAAAATTTGGCCGCCTAAGAAAAAGTTTTAACACAGAAGACGGTTTAAAATTTTGTATCCAATATATGCTATTTTTATTGCTTGTGAGTAATATATGCTATCTATTTTATGTGTAATTCATTAGACGCTTGCGTTTGAATATTTAGTTTAAAAAAAAATTCTTAAAACACTCTGGTCTGCGAAGAACTTTTATTGAGTAAAATTTGTTTTTTTCTAAAAGGCAGCTGACCTAAAAAAATTGCTGTTATTAATTTTCAATAATTTTGTTATATCCTTATTAAACATGTTCTCATATAACAGAGTGGAGAAGATTTTGCGAGATCTAAAAACGAGGTGAAAGACCTGAAAATGAGCAAAAAGTTCAAAGTTTTGATCGGAAATCGCGAATGGATGGCAAGGAACGCGATTGAAAATACATTGGACACCACTATGTCTGGTTAGTATGAATTAATATTTTTATACTACATAATTTTATATCCATTAAAATAATTTTTCCAAATTTCTTACAAATTTTGAAGAGAATTAAACAATTAAAAGTACTAATTAGTAATAAAGAATTAAACTTTTTAAAATACTTATTTATATTTAGTAATGATAAAGTTTAGTTTTATTAATGTATTATTTTGTGGTGTGCAATACATATTTCTTACTAGAAAGTAGATTACTTTCAGTAGTTTCGCGTTTCAAACCACTGATCTGAACATGGCACGTTTTTAACCAAAAATATTTAATCTTGTAACGGTTACCAATTAACTTTTATTTATAATGATACTTATCTCCATAAAAAGTTCCTCTTTTTAATATAGCGAAACTAAACTTTGCAATAAAGTTGTCAATTTCTATAAACAATATGTTTTACTCTAATTTTTTATTGTGTTAATATTCCTTAAGATAATTTGTGAATATAGCTTTTGAAAAAAATATTGAAGCTAGTTTTGTATATGTAAAAAGCTTCGAACGGTTTTTTAGATAAATTTATTTATAACCTAAAATAGTTTTTATTTTTTTTATAAGTTGTTAGCACCTTTAAAATAGGAAAAAAATATGTTGTATTTATTACTTTTATATTGTGTCAAAATATTAAAGTTTTGACAAAGTTAATTTTAGAAGTGTTTTATATTTTACTGCTAAATTAAAATAAACAAATGTATAAAAAAATTTAAATAAAAAATGACATACACCTAATAACTAATAACTTTCACATCTATTTTAATTTTATATAACATTATCACATTCATCCAAATTCCTAAACTAAATTTAGTTCTTTAAAAGAATCAGCGAACCATTAAACAGACACGAATTTGTTATGCATAAGTTATCTTTTTTTTTTATTTATAATAATTTTCCTAACTGGTTTGGTAAATATATTAAAGTTTTGCAATTCAAATGATTTTTTTAACACAGAATTTTTTAAAATCTCTCGAAAAGTATAAAATGCTTTCAAGGCATCATTTCTTGTACAATCTCTTTAACTATCTGTCAGAATAAAGTTTATTATGCTGTTATTTTTTTGTAAAAATTATAAAAAAAACAAGTAATCAAATCACACAATATTTATTTATTGTCATGTAAGAAAAAAAAAAAAAAATTATAATGAAAATGCAGTGAACAGTTTCAGCATGATTATAGTGAAATGTGCTAATGATTAGTATTTAAAATAAATTTAAATTTAAAAATTTGCTGATCTCAAATTAATATTGACCCAACATACATAGTAAATAAAAAAAAAGTTTAAAAAAATTGCTTATAATTTTGGCAACAGAGCAGGAGGAGTGCGGTCACACGGCCATCCTGGTTGCCATTGACAACCGGTTGTCAGGGATGATAGGTATCGCGGACACTGTGAAGGAGGAGGCGGCCCTGGCGGTCCAAACCCTTAAAAGCATGGACATCGACGTGATACTGCTGACCGGAGACAACAGAAAAACTGCGCGTGCCATCGCAAGACAGGTTGGTTTTATTAATTGTTTTTTATTGATTAAAATTTTCTATTGGTTTAATTATATACTTAATATTTTATTTTATAGTTTAGAATTTTTTTAATTATTGTTATTGTAATAATCTACTAACATGCTTAGCTTACATTTAAGACAACTTATTTACTTTTTGATTTATTATTAAAAAATTATAAATTCAAGCTTATGTTTAGAGTTTTTGTATTTATTCGTACAATAAAATGTGTTTAGCTCTGTAGTATTATAAATATATTATACAGGTATCATTATTAAGATTTAATTTTATGGTAGTTGTTAAACTTTTGAAATTAGTTTTTTTACAAATTTTTTCATCTATAACCGTCAGAAAACTACTAAATTATTTTCCATTCAAGTATTAAACCTTTTCACTGTAGTGTATTTTGTGTTTTTATAGAGTAGTTATGTTGCTTTTGTTGTTTTTAAACCAAAGGAAAACAACTAAACACAACAAATTTAACATGTTTAGCTATTTTAATTCTAATTTTTCATTGTATTGCTTTTTGACAAAAAGATTTAAGAATACCTCAATATTTAAAAATTAGACATAAAACACATGAATTTAAATTTGAGCTTAAGTCAAACAATGAAAGTTTTGCCAAGCCACGAAATAGTATGCCCAGGCAAAAAATACTTATGCTTCGATAAGTTTTCAAAATGTGTGAAATTCAAAAAACTGTTTGTATTATTAATTAAGTTTGTAAGGTTTTTATAAAAAAGCATTATTTTAAGTATGCGTATAAACATTTAAGCTTCTGACTTTTTATACTTTCTATCTATCATAACCAGTTTTCCTAAATACATATATTTTATACATTTTAGAAGACATTTAATTGACTAGCAGTTCACAGACTTAAAACAATTTATTTGTCTAAACTCAACAGCGCTTACTTTTTTGTTTAGTATTTAAAACCGCATGTACTAATTTTAAACTATTATGTTTTAAAATCTTAGGTCTACAACTAGAAGTTATTATCTTAGTAGTTTTTTTGACTCTTTCTTTTCAATGTATGAAGTATGTATACTTTATTCTAGCAATTGACGAAATTTATTTTTTTTAAATGCTACATGACAACTAATGCATAAAAATATCTAAAAAAGTTTTACTTTTTATTACATCTCACTCTAATATTCTTAAAAACTTACAAAAAGTAGGGTTTTACTTAAAAAAGCATTGTTACATAAATTGAGTGTTAGTTAAACTAACATTGAACTAACTCACATATCAGAGTTTAATTATTTAGAATGATATTTAGCGATAAGACGTTGTAAAGTATTTTTTGAATACATTTTTAATATTAACAGTTAGAAGATAAGTTTCTGTATTACTGTATGATATTTGATTTGTGTACATAATGTCACGTAATTTTTATGATGCAAAAATAAGAAAAAATTGTTTGTAGCACAAATATAGTTTGTCTTCAACAAATTATATAAAACCAACGTGAAGAGGAAATCTCACAAACATGTTCCCTTTGTAGTTTTAATAATCGTGTTGTGACTGCTATGTTTAGTTACTCTACTATTTTTGAACACTAATCCTGCCAATTTGCGCTTTTTTTAATTTTCTTGTTTCAAACTTCATTTTTAATGATAAAAGCAAATATTCGATGTTTTATTAATGTTTTATTTTTCTCTAAATAATATTCGGCGTCTTTTTGTTTATGATGCTGTACGACTACAAACAATACCTTATCAAATTAATGCAAGAAAAAGTATTTTAGAGTTAAAGTTTATGCAAGTGAAACATGTCTCAACGGTAAGAACAGTTTTATAACAGCCTACCTTTTCAAAACTTAGCTTATTTTATGTTTCTTATTTGCTTTGTTGTCTTTTTAACTAACTTACCTAGGTTCTAAAGTTTTGTTCAAACATTTTTTTTTAATCCAGCTACCAACATAAAATATACATACTTAAAGTATAAGTTTAAAATTACTGTTTTTTAAATCAGGTAAAGCTAGGCATGTATAATATTTATTTAGTTTTTTAAATAAACGAACATACAACTTATATAAATTTTAGTTGAATAATATTCATATAACACCAAAAAATAAAGGAAATCTAAATATATATATATTTCAAAAGAATTTGTGTAACTAAATGTAGCGGGCTTACTAAAAGATACAGCCACAAAGTATAATGCTTGATATTTTTATTAAATAAGTTGTAAGTTTGTTTAAGATACGATTACGCTTAAACAAATGTGTAGCTTAAAAATTTTATGAACTATTTGTTTTTACTACTTATTTTCAAAAACATATACCTACAAAAATACTTGAACTGTTTCAATAAATTACTTTTTTTTACTTTTAACTACATGGTATAGGCACAACTTGACATAATACTCTTAAGTTGTTAATATAAATTACTTTTATGTTTCCATCAAGTCTGAGAAAAGTTTTGGATTACTTATGTTTTCTCCTCTTTTGAAAACATATACTAACCTATTATATTTAACGTAAATTTTACATATTAAAATTAAACTTTATATAAAAATAAAGTTTTATGTTTTAGAAATTAGACTATTTTCGTAGAACTATTATAACAACGAATTATTTTATCCGCTAGGTGGGGATAAACAAGGTGTACGCGGAGGTGCTTCCCTCCCACAAAGTTTCCAAGGTCAGACAACTGCAGTCCCCAACAACCAAGGTTGCCATGATAGGGGACGGTGTCAACGACTCCCCCGCACTCGCCCAGGCAGACGTGGGGGTTGCCATAGGAACGGGGACGGACGTTGCCGTGGAAGCCGCCGACGTTGTATTGATCAGGGTCGGTTGAAATTTGTAATTATATTTATTCTCGATTAACAATATTGTTTAAACTAAAATCTGTTTTTCAAAAAAAACAACATAAATGTACATCAGTTGACTAAGTTAAAAATTAATTAATCAATCAATTATAAAAACAAAATTTCACCACAGAACGACCTCATGGACGTGGTGGCGGCGATCGACCTGTCCAAGGTGGTGATCAGAAGGATCCGGGTCAACTTCGTCCTGGCCTGCGTATACAACCTGGTGGGCGTCCCGTTGGCCGCGGGCGTGTTCTTCTGGGCCGGGGTCATACTGCAGCCGTGGATGGGTTCGGCGGCCATGGCGGCTTCCTCGGTCAGCGTCGTCACCTCCAGCTTGATGCTGAAATTGTTGGTTGTTAAGTGTTTTGTGGTAAAAGTTTATTAGTTGTTCAAATCATTCGTTATTTAGGTTTTATCCCACCGTTGTATATTAGAAAAGTGTTTTTTTTTTTGGGAATTAAAACTTCTTAACATAGAGTTTTTGTAGAAAAAGTTATTATTTTTTTAAATATTTGTTTTATGTGAAATTATTTTAGTATTTTTAGGTTGCTAATATTCTTTTATGTTTCAAAACTTTTTTTATAAGTTAAAATTTGATGTAGACATCTGCTGATATTTTTCAATTTTAGTCACAAGAAACGGGATCCTTCCTCCCTGCCCCAACCGACCTATGTTACTAATGGCAACGACGTGTTGCGTGACGACCAGGTGAATGTCGTTGTGGGTATTGAGGGGGCGCTTCAACCCCAACAAAAGAACAGGGTTTCCACTGTACAGCAGATACAAAAAATTAAAAATAAAGTAAGATTTGATTTCATACAGTTTTTGTAATATTTATATGTTTTAATTGTAAAAAATCATCTCTTTTTAGTTTATGTATTTTTTAATTTAATTTTCCGGATTTTGAAGCCGATTGTTTTACAAAATATTAAAAAAAATTACTTTCTAAAGCTATTGAGTCGTTTGGAAAGTATATACAAAACGAATATTTTGCGAAAAATAATTTTTATTTGTTGAATCTACAAACTACATTCATGATTTTATAAATTCAAAAAATTGATGTTATAGTTCATAGAAACAATACACTTCTATAACTTTATTTATCTGGTATTTGGTAACTTGATAGGTTTCAGGTTTTTTTTATAAATTAATCAAGCTACCAAATACCGGTTTAACAAAGTTGTAGAACTGTATTGCTTTTACGAACCATAACACTTAGTTTTCAAATTTATAAAACCTTGAACGTAAAATCAATTTTCAGGTGGTTGAAATATAAATCATTTATTTAATTTATTATAATGTTTTCCTTATTTAACACCCAAACTTTTATAAAACAAAAATAGTGTCTAGTGGTAATTCAATACTTAAAGCATTGTGATAGTCTAGTTTGAACTTGGAATAAACTAGATCAAATATGTGCTGATTTATCAACTAATTACCAGTGAGATGATATATATAATTTTTATTTTAATTATCAAAAATTTACCAGGTTGTCGAGTCGCTTCACTCGCTGTCGATAGGAAACGGATCGATAAGTTTGAAGAACGAAACTCAGAGCAACAACAAGGAGAGATCTTTGTTATTGGAAGATGAAGACACCATTGAAGACGACGTGTTGTGATTTGATTGGTTGATTAAACATTTATTCTGTTATTTGATTGGTTGCTTGCACGACAGTTCAAGTTCTCACGTTTAAAGTTTTAATAAGTCAAATGAACTATGTCTTTTGAAAAGTATTAAAAAGGCTTTTGTCATCATAGTGTTATCAATTAGAATTAGAGGATTTATTTAAATTTCAAGTTGTTTTATGAGATGTGGACCCTTAAATTTTTTAACATGAATTTGAATTGTCATGCATCTGTGCTTGATTGCTCTTTTTTTTTAAACTGTAACTTTATCTTTTATCTCCTCACTAGTATATAGTATTTCTTCAATTTTTTTTTGTTGCCATTTTGTCAGCAACGGTGTCCTTTGAAGTTAGTTTTTTATTTGCAGTATCAGATGTATGCAAGTATGTAAGTTTTATATATTTTTTATTTTAAATTTGTCATTTTCGTGCCTTCATGTAATTAGCACTTTTGCATTCCTTTGACCACATTACTTTTAGAATCAGTGAAGTTTTAGTATTTCAAAATGATGATTAGTTTTTTATGTACAACTAAATTTTATACAACTAATTTTTAATGTATTTAATTGTAGTGTAGATATCTTTTTCATTTTTAAACATGATCTTTACATTTCATTATTTAGTTACTGTATTTACCAAATACAAATTGTACATCAGTTTTAAAACAAGTTTAATTTTAAGTTGATCATTTCAAACTAAATTTTAAAGCTTACATCAATTTTCGCAGTCAATTTTAGAAACCCACAATTTTTCAAATATTTTTACGACTTTTATTTAGCTTACTTTTACTGCCGTTTAGTAATATCAGAGATTTTTAAAATTGAAGTAATACTCGTTTATTAGTGTTTTTATTGTAGTTTAATGTGTGTTTGCTTTAAAAATACTTAAGCATGGTTTTAAAATTCATGAACTTGAATAATGAGCTTTTAATGGTATTAAATACGTTACAAAATTGTTTAGTATTGAGTTTTAAATTAAAGTAATCAAGTTAAAAATAAAGTTATAATTTTTTTAAAATAAGTACTTAAAAATTAAATTTTTTTATAATGAGAATCTACTAATTGTTAATTAATTTTTTTAAAGTCAATAAATATATTTTAATTTCTTATCTAAACATGTTTTAACAGTTTAATAAAACAAATCGCTTGTCAAGTTTACTCTTTATATATATATATATACATATATATATATATTAAATAAACTGAATATTTTTCTATTTTTCAAAAATATTTTGAAGTAAAAGAATCCAGACTAGTTTAGAAGAACTCACAGGCTTTAAAAAACTTTGAAAACTTTTTGAGTAAGTTTTGAAAGTTATGTTTTTATACTTTCTAATTATGTATATAAAACTGTTATTAGTTCTTAGAGTAGTTTCTTTAAAGAAAAATTTGTAAGGCTTTTTATTTCTACCAAATAAGAATCTATAGTTTAAAGTAACCATTCTATAGCTTAATAGTGAAAATTTATAATATTTTTAACTAGTACTTCACTTAGGTTTTTAAAATTATTAAATAAGGCTAACTAGGACTTTTTTTTTGTGAGTTCAGTTTAATTGTTTCTATACCTGTCAGCTATATATATCATCTTGTTTTTAGATAATATAAGTTTTATGTGCTATTGGTTTGTCAAAAATAATCTAGCTTATTTAGTACATCGTTTTTTTTTGTCAAACACTAGCTTATTTAGTATATTTTTCTTAAAATTACTTAAATTTCTATTGTACCTTCAAAGTTTTGTATTTTGGTACTATCTGTGAAAAGGAGAAAATGTTTGTAATGTACTCATCTTGGAATGTCAATAACAGTTTTGAGTCTAAAGTAAATATTTGTATTTATTTATACAGTTACTAAAAACTGTTTTCGGTTGTTTAGTGAAATATGAATCCCTTAAATTACTTGCTTTGTTCAAAGCTCAAAATTTTAATTATATTTATAACCCTACGCATCTAATATGAATGTGTCTACATGTATAAATTCAAAAATTTTGTTTGTACAGTAGGAGAGGATCAAGTTTTTTTATAGTGGGATGAAAGCCAGATTTACCAGAAGATTCTTTTGCGGACCGAACGTGTTAAAATATAGTTTTACCCGGCCGCGTAAATTAAAAATTTATATAACAAAAATAGATAAAACCTTTTTTAAATTGAATAATACAGTAAGTTTTAAGCATTGGTTAACAAAAAAATCTAACTACAAGAGCTCATTTTAAACTAAAAATTAAACTATTTTGGTAACTGAAAACTTAACTTTTTCTAATTCACGTAAGTTGTTTTCAAGGTAAAAGTATGTCTTACGTTGCCTACCCCTACTATACAGAGTTTAATTTATTTAATGTTACAAAAAACAATATTTTTAAATGTAAAATTTGTTGAGCTTGGATCAGATTAGTAATAATAATTACAAGTTATACTTAATATAGTCGTAACTAATTTAGCTAACATCCACATCTACTTGGCTATTTTTACCATCAAAGAAGACATTATTAACCTTGATCACTTGGTTTTAAAGTAGAGTTGTAATATGAGCTTTGAAATTTAAATCTTAACTGAGTTTGTTTTGAGTTGTTAAAAAGCATAAAGAATTGAAGTAGAAAAATTTAGAATAAAAAATTAAAATTTATTACTTAATAAATTAATCAAGACTTTTAATCTTAGTATTTTAGTTATATTTTTACAAACACAAGTTTATAAATAGCTAAATCACTTAATAGACAGTTCAAGTGTTAAAACAAAGCTAAAAACTTTTTTGTACATTTAAATTAAATAAATAAAAATGAAGAGCCTTAAACTAAGTGTAAAATGGCCGGAAAATTTTGAGGAGAAAATCTCAATTTTCGGGAATACTTAATATAGGTTCAACGTGTTTTGCCAACTCGACTATTCAAGTCCTCCATCAATACCCCTGCTTTCTTTAACCACTTTAGAAATTTTTCTTGTAATTGTAAAATGAATACAGGTTGTGAAAATGAAATAAGTTGATGAACATGTTGAAGGTTGTTAGAAAGAACAAAGGTTAGAAAGTGAGGAAAAATTGAAATAGACAAATATATGAAACCCGTGGACCAATCAACTTTATTATCTAAATCTAACCTATCTCCTAATTATTTTCCCAAAAAAGAAGCATATAAAATGCTTTATGAAGCATATAAAAATTGATTCATTTTTAGATCTGCTTACACTTTTTAACACAAAAACTTTTTATAATTTCTTGTTGAAGGAGTATGTCAAGCATTTTGAAGAACTTTACAAAAACAAAACTAGAATATCTTCGGAACAAATTTTTCTGTCATGAAGCACTCAAAGGAAATGCGAATCGATTGCAAAGAGCTTCTGATGCAACTCGAAAGCAAAATAAAAGATTCCAACAAAAGCAGCATTGTCAGAGACACATTTTACAGCAAACTATCAGACGTCTACCGCTGCAACTGCGGCAACGACCGCAGGGTGCCGAAGACAGAACAGTTGTACTTGGACAAAGAAACAGTGACATTTTTCACCTTTTCGCTTTGCATTTTTAGACATTTTGAATAGTTTATTGTCTTAAGCGCTGTTAAAAAAAAAACTAAACAGTGTAATTATTTTAGATTGAACTAAAAATTTAAGTTTATTTAGAATATTAAAAATATTTGTTAATGAGGTTATAAATAATTTCTAGTTTTATTCTCACGAATGACGTGTTTTTGCAAAATTAAGTTTATAATTCAAAATTTGTTTTAAATATACAAATTGATCAAATTAAATTTAGCAAAATCCAATGAAAACTTATTATGAAATGAACAATTTATAATGGTAAATATCTAACAAATAAAAAAGGTAAAACAAAAATATTTAACTTATTACTAACACTGTAGTTACAATGCAAAAAAGCTAATAATCTGCAAAAAGACATGAAATTAATTTAAACTTAACCAATAAAAATATAATTTAACTAAGTGAGAAGAGTATCATTAAAATTTAGTACGAAATTCTAAATAATTATAGTTATCAATATACATCTTTGAACAGTCTAATTGAAATTATGGAGACTTCTTTAAGTTTTCAGCTAACCTGGGTAGACATTCTAAACCTTTTTTATAAGCTTTATTACCAATTTTGAAATCTTTATCATCACTGTTTAAGCAGCTGTA
This sequence comes from Thalia democratica, assembly GCF_965202585.1. Taxonomy (NCBI): domain Eukaryota; kingdom Metazoa; phylum Chordata; class Thaliacea; order Salpida; family Salpidae; genus Thalia; species Thalia democratica. The sequence continues at coordinate 7,549,340 of NC_139173.1, read as the reverse complement.
ATGTTTGGAAAAATAATATGCAATAAAGAGTCTTACTGGATGAGCTGGATTCAGATATTCGTTTGATATCTCTGTAGCCTCTATATAAAACTCAAGTGCTTTGTTTTATCATCTTTATGAGAATTGTTTGTTGTATAATTTACAAAGCAACAATACTGTATTCTTTTAAAACACTTATAATGAGCAATAGCTTCTTTACTGATGTATTTTTCAAAAGAATTATTACCTAACACGTAGATTGCATCGTTACACAAATTACATAAGGCTTGTTTAATATTGTTAATTAGATCACTATGTGTTTTTTCATGTATCACTAAGAATGTTTAAAAAGGGTAGTTGTAAATAGCATAAACTGTTATAAATAAGTGTTCTTTCAAAAAAATTGAGAGACATCCCAATCCAACTACTTTTTTCATGTGAGTAATCGCACTGACAAATTGACCATTCTGAAAACATTTTTTGGTAAGAGACACTAACTCATTTTTGTTTATATCGGACATTTTAAAAACACACTGAAAAAGAAACTTAACTAGTTTATTAACGTGAACTACTACAGTATTACTAGTTAATATAAGTGTTAGTTTACTAAAATTTGAATAGTTTTAATCACTCTCTTTATTTACACTTTAATTTTATAATGTAATTTATTATTTATTATTTTTGAAACTAATAAACATAAAAAATAACAGGTATAATCAAATGCATTTAGTAGTATTTTGTTATTACGAAAGATCATTCAAATCTTTACGATTTTAAACACTCTTATTTTGTTCATTAAGATGTTACTTTTAACAGTTTTTAGATTGATTAAATATTTTTAAAAGCTAGTGTGGATGTAAATAAGCTAAACTGTTATGTAAAATTCTTTGCTTTCAAACTCTAAAATTCCATACAACATACTATAGCTTCACTTAATGTTATTTTAATAATAAACTAAATGTTTTAAAGTTTTTTTTTAAACGTTCAAGTCTTAAAAACTTTGATTGTAAAATTGTTATGAACAAGCTAAATGCTTAACAATTAGTTTAGAAATTAAAAAGAAGTTTATATATATAAAGCTTCACGTAAAAGTATGATATACTTTAACAGTTATATTTATTCAAAACTATACATTTTAAATTAACACCTCAAATGTTTCATACAAAAGTATATATATTATAAAATAAAACCAAACATCTTTATTAAAAAATAGAAATTTATAACTTTATGTTAATAAATACTTAAAGCAGTACTTTTAGGTATAAGTCAGAAAATACATGCATTTTTTATTTTTATAAAACTTTATGTTTTAATACTTGTTGTGTAATGGGTATTCTGTTAGGAGAGTTACCATCAAACTAAAGTTTTCAACATAAATAAGTTTTAGACAACCATTTATTTGCACAGTTTTTTTTGGTATGTTATGGTAAATAAAACTTAATATTTTATATGTTAAAACAACGAAGACTGTTGTAAAAACTTTAGTACAATAATTTGATGTTCTAAAAACCAAAAAATAAACTTAATCTTAAGACTCACTTATATAAATTTTAGTTAATTAAGCTTTAAAAATTACTTTTCTAAAACAATAAAGGATATTTAATATGTAATATGTGATACATTAAACTATTCAAAAATTTACGCAAAATGTTTTAAATAAAAACTATACCGTTTGGTTAGTAATGAACAAATAAACTAGACATTTAGTTTTAGTCTACAAAACATAACTGTGTATAGAATAAATCAGTTTACAGAAAACAAAAACAAAACCTACATAATATTATATTGTTAAAAATACTATTATTTCAAATACAAGTACTATTTATTAAAAGAATATATGAAAAAGATAAAAAATTAAAAATAGAAATGTTGTTTATTTACTATTTCGTTTAATTAATTTATATCGCATCGTAAAACAAAAAAAAACAAGTTTATAAATTTTTAAGCTATTTGAAAAGCTAAGCTTAATGAAAAAAGTATATTAGCTAGTGAAGAACAAAACTGTATAAATATATGTATAATAATATAAAGTAGCAATAATAACAATATACATATGTTAATATTAAGTAGTACGAATTGTTAAATGCAAGTTTACTGTTTAGCTTTAGGTTTCGTTACTATAACAGAACTTATTAAGCTTTGCGTTTTACGTTGTAGGTTATTTTTGCTGTGAGGGGCGGCTATGAAAAAGTATATACGTAATTAACTAGCAAGAGCGATATCTAACAATTGAGGCGATTATCTTTTTAATTTTCTACCAACTGGGCGTTTATAAAACCAAGTTTAGAAACATTGTTTTATAGACATAACTCAGGTAAAGCATGCAAATAAAGAGCAAGTTTTGCACTTGCATATCTTATTATACATTTTTATACTTTCTATAGCAATGAGAAAAAATTAATAGATTTTGCAAAACCTAAGATTTACAATTTGTAAAGATACTTTTACTGTAAACGTTTTTACTCTTAATTGTTTAAATCTGTCTTTGAATAGAAAGTTTTGTTTTATACTTAATTTAAATGTTTTTTAAGTACATACAAAAATTTTTCAGTTATAAAAAAGACTACTGATCGTTTTAATTAATTTGATCAAGAAGAGCTAGTGTTGATTGTTTAATGCTTCTCTACTATTCCTGGTTTGTATTTTTTAATTAAACAATAAGAATACGAAATAGGCATCTTGATAAAAAGTGTTAATATCCTTATAAGAATTAATAAAGTTAAAAAATGTAAGTTTTTAAGATTCTATTGAGTTTATTGCCGGAAAATTACAAACTAATAATAAAACAACTAACAAAATATTCTTACAATTTTGGAAATTTCAAGCTAAAGCTATATATAAACTGACCCTTTAATTAAACTTATAATAAAATTTATAGGAATAAAACTTTAACAGAGAATTATTTTATTTTTTCTAGTTATTAAACCAAAAATAAGATGAACATACGATTATAATCTAGAATGTATTTAAAATAAAAAAAATTATATTTTAATAAGTTATAAAACTTATCAAAGTAAAGTTGTACGAATTATTTTCGAAGTTGGTTGATTTTTCTATATATTACAAATTTTGATAGATTATTCAACAGCTTGTATAGTATTACGTATTATGAATAGTAAGCATTGCATTTATAAAAACTGCCTGAAAAAAAATAAACACAAAAACAATTTTGCCCAAGGTTTTCATCAAATTCCGTGTTTCAAATTGCATTTTCTTACGCTCTATCGTTAAAGTTTTAAGTTTAATTTTTAGCTTGAGGCAAATAAAATAACTTGTTATACGGTTATACGATAATTTATAAATTTAAAATGTTATACAATATAAAAATATTCAGAGGAGTGTATTCAGAGTTTATAAAAAGCATATACTATTTTTTTAGTTTAATTATATGCAAGCGTTTTAAAGTGTTTAATTTTTTGAACTCTAACAAAGTAGAGACTTAAAAAAAAAACTACATTAGTTTTGCGTCTAAACTTACAGGTTTAAAAAATAAAAGTTAATGATCAAAAAACTTATTTTTAAAGATAGTTAGACAGCAATAAAACTAAACTGTACTGTTTAGTATTCTTTTTCATATGAGTTAAAAGATAAAGTAAACGGTAAATAACCAAAATGTCTTAAAATGTTCTAAAAAAATTATTTTTTTATCTAAAAGAGCAAATGAAATAACACAAATATTTTTTTTCAATTACAAGCAGCGCTAATTTTTGAAAGTAGTGTGTAGTTAAAAGCTGTATTTCTTAGGGTTTTAAAGTACTTGGATTAATTTTTTCTAACAAACTAGGAAATAAGTTAGTTAATTACTAGAAAAAATCGTTTACTAAAAAAACACATGTTTTTAACGATAATCTAATAGGTTAACGATATCACACAAAAATGTAAAAATGATTACGATAAGCAGTATTCTGAAAGTATATAACATATTCGGTTTATAGAATTTCAGAAATCAAATGATATAGATTGTAAAGCGATTTTTAAGCTTTTATAACAAAAAACTAATTTTTATTAAAGCCAAGAAAATATTTTTTTTTAATAGATAATTGAAATCAAAATATATTATTAAGCACATTTATAACTTTTAGTTAGAGTTGTTTATCAATCATTTAAATTTACTATAAGTTCTGTTACTAAATTACAAACAGAGTCAAGTTTTTAATAAAGTTGCTGAGCTATAGTAAAATAATTATAGCAACAAGAAATCAGTTGTAATTTCATGCTTACAAGCTGATACGTACATTTAAATTGAAGAACAAACTATATAATCACTAATGAGGAGCTTTTTGATTGCTGTTGCAACCATTTTGGTAGCAAATGGAACAACAGGTTGGATCTATATTTTGTTTATTGAAAGTTATGTTTAATTTCACTGTAGTATTTACATTTCAAGTACATTTGAACTATGTTACTTTTTGTACCTAGACTTGTGTTTTCATCAGCTATAAAAAACTTTAAAATTTCATAAAAATATTTAAATATCGTCCACTAAAAACGTGAATTGATAAAAAAATTTTTGAAATATATTAAGTGTTGAACAAAATTTTAAATAAAAAAACGGCTTAAATTTAATAACTTAAAACTGGAACATTTTATTAAAATTGATAGTGTATTTTTATAGAATAGAAATCTTTTTTAGTTAGAAACTTTTTTAATAGTTTCTTGAGAACTTTATGTACTTTAAATTAAAAAAAAGTTTTTTAAGTTGAAACTTATAATTAGAAGTGTAATTTTTATTTTATTACAAATATTTTTTTTTTGTTAACTTTAACAAATTTCAAACATATAAGTTTTGCAAGAATCGATCATAGTATCAATAGATTAAAGTAATTTAGTTACTATTAAGATTTGTAAACTTTTCTGTAATATTTGTAAAAATAAATGTTGTTTTTTATCCAATTCACTTGATACAATTCAGTGAATGATTAAAATTGTTTACATTTCAATGATATTGATAGAAAAGTATAATAAACTATTAAGTTATTAGATTGTGCATTAAAATCTTGTTAAGCTATTCAAACTATTTAATACTAACATTCATAAAAGTTTTTCCATATAAAAAATTTAAACAAACATTAATTTAGTAATAAAGTAAGATTCGTCTCTTTTACTTTTTTATTAATAAGCTATTTGTGGTAGGACTTTTTATGGGTAGTATTTTATGGGCACTACTTTATGGGTAGAATTGCTACAATCAATTCTGCCCATAATTTGATGTGATGTCATTAAAATTATGGGCGTATTCGGTAGGACTTTTTATGGGTAGTATTTTATGGGCACTATTTTATGGGTAGAATTGCTGCAATGAATTATGCCCATAGTTTGATGAGATGTCATCAAAATTATGGGTAGTATTTAGATGCATCTGCAATTAAGCTGCTGCAATTAAATGAAAAATAAAATACTGTCAAGGCCTTATATAAATATTATGTATAGTTTTTATAGTTTTAAATTTATAAACAAATTAGTTTGAATAAAAATTTATAAACAAATAAAAAATAGTTTGACTACACATAAACCAATAGTTTGATTCATTTGTACATTTATTTAAATTATGTTTTTTAAACTAACAGAAGTAGTGGCTAGACTTATTAAAAGATTATGAATAACTTTTTTATTTCAGATTTAATAAAAAAAAAAACTTGAATACACTTAAACCAATTGTTTGATTTTTAAGTATACTTACGTAATTTATTTTTTTTATACTAACAGAAGTAATGGCTTGGCATATTGTAAATATTTTGGAAATTTTTTATTTATTTAAGATTTTAATAACAAAGTTAAAATTGAACACACATAAACCAATTATTTGATTTATAGTTGTATATATGTAATTTATATTTAGTAAACTTATAGAAGTAGTAGTTTACCCTTATGTGTACTATTTTATGGGCACTATTTTATAGGTAGAACTGCTTCAAACAATTATGCCCATAATTTGATGTGATTTAATTTGAATTATGGGTAATATTTAGATGTTGCTGCAATTAAATTGCTGCAATTTAATGAAAAATAAAATACTGTCTAGGCCTTATATAAATATTATGGATAGTTATTTTATTTTAAAATTTATAAACAAAAAAATAAAAAATAACTTGAATACACATAAACCAATAGTTTAATTTATTTATACATTTATTTAAATTATATTTTGTAAACTAACAGAAGTATGGCTAGACTTATTGAAAGGTTATGGATAGTTTTTTTATTTAATATTTGATAATGAAAAAAAAAACTTCAATACACTTAAAGCAATTGTTTATTTTTTTGTTGATAATTGATTGTCTGGTTACAGTAGTAAAAAAAATGCTGTAGAGCTGCTTAAAATTATTTTTTTTAAACTTTTTATGATGAAAATAAAATTTCTCTTTATGAAATATATTTCTTGTGTCAAATTTAAATTTTACTACTGAACATGTTAAAACTGTTAAAAATTCCAGGTTTTTCCAGGTTTTATGTTAAAAGTTCAATGTTTTTCCAGGTTTTTTTCAAAGTTTCTTAAATTAAAGGTTTTTCAAGTTTTTTTGCCTAGATTTTCAAAATCCAGATTTTTCCATGTTTCCAGGTAAAGTGGCAACGCTGAAAATAATATTACTAATACATAAAAAAACATTTAATGAGCATTATAACAAATACTTTAACCTAAAAAGTCCAACTTAACAACTGTTTTACTTCATATATGTTTATTTTTTATATTTTACAAAATAAGTTAAGAAAAATTCTGTTATATAGTCTCCTATTTTGCTGCTGACACTTTTACTTCTTTTAAAACTTTATATCTTGTAAAAAAATACAAAATATATCGACAATACAAAATAAATAAAATATAATTATATTTTCTTGAAAAAAATATGTTCTGAACATATTATTTTTTACTTCTATAGTTAAAAAAAAAAGGCCAATATTAAGAACAAAAACAGAAAAAATCATTAATCAACTTTTATATCAAAATTAAAAGTGACACACTAATTTTTCAAGTTATTTGGCTATTTAAAAAAAAACAAGCATTCATAAACTTTACGTTAAGCAAATTTTTAACAATTAAAATACTAATTTAATATTTTCAATGTTTTGTTTTAGTCAGTATTGTTTACATTGCATAAACATAAATTTTAATTCAACATTTTAGAGGCCTTGGCAGTTTTTGTTTGTTTACAAATGAAAAGTACAAAAATTTATTTCACTTAATTGCAGCAACTTAATTGCAGCAAATACTACCCATAATTTTAATGACATCACCTAAAATCAAATGCAGATTTTATTGCAGCAATTCTACCCATAAAATAGTGCCCATAAAATACTACCCATAAAAAGACCTACCAAACTATTTATATGAAATAGATAAATGTGAAGTTAGCTTAAAACTACGTCATACATACGTATCGAAATTATTTGAAACACGTGCAATTATATTTAATTTCTAAACTTAAAATTAAGTATACATATCAGCAAGAAAGTTAGAACACAATTTATTTTTTGTTTTAGAAATCTTATACCTAAACATATTTCATTTCATATAAATACTTTAAATAAAGGAAATGCATATACAAATTTATCTGAAGATTTAAAGTGGGAGTTCAAAAATATCTTGTTAAATATCTTAGTAAATATATGAGTTACTAGTAAATTTTTACAACAGTGTTTATGAATATTAATTAAACTATTTTTGTTGCCTTTTAATAAAGATTTACATTTGGTACTTGATAAGTTAAATATTTCGTAATTGCAGCTAATAGTTTTTTGAATAAAAACATATATTATTACTGTAATTAGTAAAACAAAGGTTTGAATCAAAAAAAATTAACAACTACTTTATTACTCAGCTGAAAAGAGTAAAGGTCGAAGAAGATACGCGCAGAAAATCATCAAAGACCTGCAAATGAAGCCGCACCCGGAGGGAGGTCACTACGCCGAGACGTACCGATCCCCGGAATCCGCTCCAGTTCCCTGGTCAGGGAATTCCCCCAGAAACTTCTCTACTTCGATCTACTTTCTCCTTCAAAAAGGGGAATTTTCCGCATGGCACCGCCTCCGCTCCGACGAGATGTGGCACCACTACGAGGGTCGTGACGTCACTATACACGTCATAGATCCGTCTTCAGGGCAACTGTCGACCCATGTGTTGGGGAGGGTGAAGGGGGGAGGGCGCCCCCAAGTGTTGATACCCCGCGACGTTTACTTTTGCGCGGAAGTGGAAAGGGGATTTTCTCTGGTCGGTTGCACGGTGACACCAGGGTTCGATTTTGCGGATTTCGAGATGCCGAAAAGGGAGTTTTTGATCGGGTTGTTTCCCGAACACGAGAAAATGATTGAGAAGTTCACCCGGGCGTGAAATTAATGAAAGAAAAATATTTTATTGGATAATTGAAACTTTAAATTAAAACTATTGAAAAAACAACTTTTCATTTTTGTCTTTAACTCTAAAGTTATGATTTATATACTTTTTTTTTAAATAACTAGTTTAACGGTTTAGCTACTTTTATAACCAATGTGTACTTATATTTTTGTTATATAAGACATATATTATAGGGACAACCTCTAATAAAATTTTAAAGATTATCAAAAAACTTCAATTTGGTCATAAAATAAGTATAAGTACACTTAGAATAATATAGTTCTGTTTTTTACTTCGTTTTATTATGCCTCAATTAAACAGTTTACCTAAAATTAGTAAAATTTGTTATTTAAGTAAACTTCAGAAAATCTTTATTTTATGTTAATTAATTTAAACTTCTACTTGTTTTGTAGTAGTACATTTATTAAAATTAAACACAACTCAGTTTAGATTATCTTCAGATTATTTTACCTTTTAAGTTTTTCTTTGCATCTACAATCCTACTTCTAGTATTTAAGTTTTTTAATAATCGTTTTTCAGTCTAGTAATCAACGAAAAAAAAATTAAAACTACTATTTCTTTGTTTTATATAATTTAAACCTTTTGTTATAAGACTTTACCTTTAGTTATATAAGCTTTTAATTTAAATTGCAAACTTAAAAAGAATTTAACGTTTACAAATAAATAAAACAAAGCTGAAATTTTTCAAAGCTTTGTAGAAATCTCAAGAATGCAAAGTAGCAAAATTGTTTTACAAACAAATTAAAGTCTCCTTTATGGAGTTTTAGTGTGTTATTTTTACAGATTTTGTAACTAATGTATAACGTTTTTTAATTCTTTATACAATATAAGATATATTTATATATACCATATAGTTTAATTTAATACATATGGTATTAAAATGTTTGTAGCGTTCTAAAGTTTTAATTTATGTATGTTTTAGGCTAGAAAGTTTAGTGAAACTAAGAAAAGTTTTCAAGTATTAGACTTAATAAAATTAATAAATTACCAAAACGCTTGAAAAGTATATAATAATTTTTTTGAAACAACTCTATTGAATTAGCTTTTAGACAACATTAACTTGTTTTAGATTAGATATAACTGTGTTTTTCGACATGAAAATTAATGTTTAAACTTATATTTTCAAGTAACTTAATAAAAAAACGTAATGATCTATAGAGATTTTTCACAATAACTATTCTTACTTTTTAACTAATTTAACTAATAATAAAAACTCATTTAATACGACTTATAACGACATTATAAAAAAATGACTAGTTTCTAAAACATTGTTATTCTAACAACAAATGAACTTGTGAGGTTTTTTATTGACTCCTTGGTTCAGATATTTCAATTTATTTATTAAATCTAGACTACAAAAGCAGCTTAGCTCTGTATTAATTAAAAACTACAGTTGAAACACGCATGACTTAATTTTACAACGAAATAGTTCTAAATAATTTTAAGTGTTAATAATTCTTTACAACTCCTAAAAATAGTAAAATAATTTTTTATTAAAAATTACTATAGATTAGATGTATAAGACAGTATGACCAAAGTATATAAATTTTATTTCTGTATATAAAAAGTATATAAATTTATATATACCTATTTTTTTACACCTATTTTCTTTTGAATAAATACCTTTAAAAAGTTAAGTAGTATAGTAAAGTTATGTTAAACTTTTTAAACTAATCGTAGCAATCTTAAAAACTTTAAACATTTTTTTACTTGTATAGTTGAAAACTAAAGTAAATGCAAATTTTGTATATGTAAAAAAATTAAATGTGTTTGAAATTAGTTAACAGTTGGTTTTTTTTATTTTGTATGTTTACTAACACAGCATTTGTACTTTTTAATTCAAAAAATTCTGTAGTTTAAACAATCTTGCAGCATTTAATTCAACTAATTCTTGAATAGAATCTTTTGTTTTAGTTTTATTATATCTGCAACATTTTCATTATAAGCCTTTTATTCGTTACATAAATAAATATGAAAAGCCGTGAAACGAAAAAAAGAACTTGAGATATTTTTATTTGTGTATTATGAACTTGAATGTTTAGCTATTTAAAACAAACGTATCAAGCTACTATAATTTTAAAACATTAATATAAGTATTTTGTTTAAATAAATATCAAAACATAAAGTCATTTGTTTAAAAATTTAATAACAGAAGTAGATTTAACTATGCTTTTAAGTTTATATTATTTTACTTTAAAAAACTGAATAACAACTTGAATTAACAATAATTTGTTTTAATATCTACTTCAGTAAAACTTGTTAGATGTTCAAAAAAAAAATTCTGTTGTTTGCTTAATCATTTTACTTATACTTATTTATTAAACGTTGCTATATATACTTTTACTTCATTGTCAATATAATTTTTTACTGCATTTTATAATACATCATTAAAATAAAGTTTAAAATTAAGGTTGAATTTTATAAGAAACTAATGCGTGTTTACTTAGAACTTTTCAAATTAGTTTTTAAACACGTGTTTTATATATTACAGAATTCTAAATATTTATAACTAAAAAATTTATTATAGAAAAATATCCAAATGAAGCTTTTAAAGGTTTGGTTTGTGCAAAAATTATGTTCAGTGCAGAAAAAAAAGATGTTAAAAAAAGACGCTTTAAGCAAGTACAGAAGAACAAAAAAAAACGGTGCAAAAATGACGCTCGGTGCTATACTGACGCCGTGCAAAGTGATCCGTCGTGCTAAAATGACACTTTGTGATAATGTGACGCTGTGCAGAAGTGTCGCATCGTGCTAAAATTACGATTCGTGCTAAAGTGACGGTGTGAAAAAAAGACACTACGTGCTTAAGTGACGCCGTACCAAAGTGACGCACAGTTCAAAAGAGACCCATCGTGCCAAAGTGACGCACCGTTCAAAAGTGACCCATCGTGCTAAAGTGACGTACCGTGCTAAAAAAACACCTCGTGCAATATTGACGCCGTGAAATCTTACCCGGTCTTGATATTTGCATCTTATTTCTAGTTAATAAATGCAATGTATTCCATTTTAATTACAATAACTTTGACACTAAATAATTAATTCTAAATTATAATGCTGAAACATACTAAACTGTTTTTTACAAAGTAACTGCACAACTATAGCTTTTATAAATTTTCGATATAGACTTATTTTTATACTTAATATTTTATGAGAATATATATAATATGACTTACATAGTTTTAAAATATAAAAAATAAACTTAAAATTCCTGTAAAAACGAGCAAAAAATGAATAAAACCAAAACTGGCCCTTTTTTATGTATTTTTAATACTTATAGCCCCTGATAGATAAAATAATAACTAAGGCGATATCACTAACATTGGGAAACCCTGTGCGAATTTGTATAAGAAAACATTTATAGGCAACCTAAACTAATAAAATCAATACAAAAAGATAATTAAACTCTTTTAAAACAAAACTTTAATGAACTTATAACTAAATAACCAGCACTACTACAAATTTGTAAATACTTGTTATGAAAAGCTTAAATTTGCTAGTTTTAAGTTCAAAGCTAAAAAACCTAAAACTAAAATTAACAAAACAGCGTAAAGTTATGAAAAGTGTAAAAACAAGACTAATACTTTTATATAGTTTATGTATTGTCTATAATCTATATAGCATACTTTATCGGCTATGGCTAAAAAAAATTAGAAACTTGTCAACAAATAAATAGGTTTGAAAGTTTGTATTGAAAGTAAAACTTTTTATTTAGTAAGAAATATATATTTATATATAACCAGGATTAAAATTTATAACAAAAGAACATTCTTATTAACATTCTGATTTAAAAATATCTTGTCAAGCAGTCAAGTTCTTTGGAAATATAAAAACTTCAAAACACCATTGAAACATTATTGTATACTTATAACTTAGCTTTGTTAAGCTTTTGTTAATGAAATTTTATCAAGTTTTAACAAGTTGCTTAACTTATTTTTTTTGTACATCATTAAAAACCATTTAAGCAAGTATACCCTCTAATAAAAACACAACTTTCAATTAAATAACAAAAAAATATACTTAACATTTATTAGTTCTTTTGAGATGGAAAAACTAAAGTTTAGCGTGTTTTTCTTGTATATTTTTCAAAAGAAGTTTTTAAATAAATTATATATAGACATACAACATAAAGTATCTTTAAAGTCCCAAAGCAAAGTTTGTATCAGGTTTTATACTAGTTCTGTTCTTTTAGAAGTATGTAAAGTAATTTAAAGGTGATCAACAGTCTTAAAGATGATAGAAAATAGGAATTTTTTAATACTTTATTTAACTGTATAAATTATAAATTAGACTCAGAATATAAGTTTTAGATTGTATGAAAAAGTTTTTACTCTAAATTTTAAGAGCGTTTACAACTTGTAACAATCAAGTATTTTAAAATATTCAATTTTAATTGTTACGTCATTTTTTCTGTCTGAAATGTTATAACACATGCCATTAGAAATACTAACAAAACTAAGTCAACGCAAAGCAAAGATAACGCAAAGTCACAAGCAAAAAGTTTAAAGCCTTTTAACAAGAAGATGAATGCCCAAATCCAAAGCAAGGATTTAAGTTTATTTTTCAAAAACTATTACCACGAAAAATTTGAAACACCTGAACAAATACCAAGCATGATGTGCCGGCAAACAAACGACTTGAAACAATTTCTCACACTATCCAAGGTAAGAAACTTCAAGTAAAACTTATTTGTCTGTTACTCTAAATTTTTGTGAACAGTAAATTAGGCTGTGTTCAAATAAATTGTTTTTGATAACAGTACTTTTTGTGACTTTACAGTTGAAAAAAGAGTTTGATTCAAAAATACAGCAATTTGATAACAAGATGGGATTTTTCGCATACAAAGGTAATGTGACTTACAAAATTGACAGTATAAAAATAATTCTACAACAAAGTAACTTAAATATATTTTGTAATTTTACTTTCTGTTAAAAGTTCTAGAAATATTATTTGCATTTTGCTCTAATTCTCAAAGGCAAACATCTTTATTATTGCTTTATATTTCTTTATAATACATAAGTTGGTTTGAAATTATGAATATTACACTAAAAAATGTTACTTTAAATAAACTTACTTAAACCATATCTTGGTGAAAAACTGATCAAAACATTTGCAACTTTTAACTATCTTTTTTTACTTACTCGTAAAAAAACGTTCTTATTTTAAAAGCGTTTGTTCAATTAAAAATGGCCTTTTGAATAAAAAAGTATTTTTTTGGAAACTCTTCATTTAAAAAAAATTTAATTGCAAATATTCAGACTCTCAGTTGGATAAAAGGATGGATGGTTTACAATCATCAGGAGTGAAATATCACAACTTTATGACAAAAAGTATCAAAAAAACTGAACTTATATCGAAAAAAACCAAAGAAGAACGCAAAAAAAGAATTGCAAATCAAAGAAAAATTTCTGAGCTGAAAATCCATGTTAAGGAAGTTCAAAAAGAGTCAGATAAATACAAAGAAAAAATTAATAAAAATGAAGTAAGACTTTTAGAATGAATATTACGAAGAATATTACTTTTTGAAAACAGTATTTAAAATAAAATGCTTTGTAAAAGTCTGGCAGTAATACTACTAGTGTTTTTTAATTCTTTAGTAACAAAAGTTATTGAAAAATTAATAAAACCAATGATACAAGCAAAAAAGATGTCTATATTTTCAAAAAGTAAAGCTCTGAAATTATTATACTGCTTTAAGAACTTTAAAAGGAAGTTTATACTAAACTGAAATTGTTTATAATGTTTAATGACTTGATATTAATACAAGTCAATAGTTGCAAAGTTTCGAACTAAATAAATATAAAGTATTTCAAAGTTTAAAATAGAACTAAGTGCCTTTAAGCTTATGCTGATGATAAGCACATAATTAACACTTTGAATTTGAAATTAGAAAAATAATATTCATTGTATTAACATAAGTAATACAATGGTTCTAAATAATGTTTTTTGGTTTAAAACTAAACGGAAACAAATATTCTAACAATGAAATAAATTCAACTCAGGTGTACCAGGATTACATGGACAAGGTTCTGGCGAACAGCGAAGGTTTCTTCGACATGAGTGACGTCATAAAGAGATATGACACGCTGGTGGCGACGCAGGTGAAACTTCACGAGAAAGACGAGAGGAAACAAGAACGTCTGATTGCTAAAAAAGCTCAACTGGCCAGGTGTGTGAGCAATTTTGTTTGTTGTAAAGTTGCCTTTTTATTAAACATAAATTGTAATAATGTTTCAAAATTTTGATACTTAAATCTAATATTTAAAAGAGCTGCTTTTGTACGCAAATATTTTATTTCACTTACGACGTATCGCTGTTAATAAAGTATGAACAACTCTACAGAGTAACATTTCAAAAAGTGTTTTGACTATGAAACAGTTGTTTTAATTTTCCAATTGGCTCTGCTAGTTTGTATCCCTAGGGTTCAACACCTTATTACGTTACATCTCAAACCAAAACTTACTAAACTCATTAGCTTTGAACTTGACTAACAAGTTTTTTAGACGGATTGCGTAAATAGACAATTGAGTAAGTTAAGTTTCAAAGTAGGCTATTTACAATGTGCTATATTTGTTTACATTACACCGGAAAAAAAATATATGTAATGACATTTAGTTTTGTAGTTTATAAACTAATGATATAATACCTAAGTATTTACTCAATTTGCAGGTACAAAAAGAGCAAAGAAAACGAAATTCAGGAGTACAACAACGAAATAGCAAGGTTGCAGGAAAGACTGGATAAAGCGAAGAGCAATGCAGCAGACTGGGAGGGAAAATGCGCTGAAGTACAAGTAATTTATTTATAAAGTTATAAAATTTCTACTAGTTTTTTTTCATATTATATATATATCAAAATAAATTTTTTCAGTAGAAATGGAAAGTTTATAATAAAAGTAATGCAACAGCTTGTCAGTTTAAGTTAACAGATTTTATAAGGTTTATTTAAAAAATACCGAAACATTAGTAAAATTTAAACTGGTAAATTTCAAAAAAAAAGTTTCGCATCTATGAATACCAATATTTTATATTTGTTATGCAAACAAGAAAAAAAATACTTGCAAATACCATATTCTTCAGTGCTTTAGCTTTATTTTTTACCTATTTACGGTTTTTTTTTTGCACTATTGTTAAATAGTTTTGAGCTTAAACCAAATTAAACTCAAAATTTTATTATTTATAAACATTAAGAAGTATTTAAAAATTAAACAACAACGACCTTTTTTTAACTTTCCTTACTTTTACCGATAGCGACCTTCTACTATTCAAAGCACTCGTATTTTTTTCTTGCTAGTTTCCATGTTACATCAAACTTACTGCAAAAAAAGTAATTATAAGGTACGTGTAAACAATAACCTTAAAGACGATGTTGAAAAACTATAATAAATCTTAGAAAAGTTTTAAGCAAAAACCAACTCTTTTTCAGAAACAAACGAACAAGCACAACCTGCTCTTAGGCAAGCTGAAGGCTTCCACCGACAGCATGTTCGCTGCCGTCGCCAAGAACCAGTCACTCCTTGTTGACAAGGACAACACTCCATTCGTCAGCAAAAAACTGACCACCATCGCCAAACTGAACAGAATCCGCGTTTTCATGATGGACCTCAGCGAAGTGATACGGGAGCAGGAGTCGAAGGCTCAGGAGAAAAAATGAAGCCGTTTTTGTTGTTTTTATTCTACATTCAAACTGATTGAGCGGCCGAAGGTTATTAGTAAAGGGAAATTTTAAATGGAAAATATATTGTAATGAAATAAACGTAAGAAAAAATTGTTTTGTCAAATTTTCTTAAAACTTAATACTTGCTATATTGTTGTAAGTGTACTGGTTTATTTATTGTTCTGAAGTAAGTGTATTTAATGTTTAAAGTGGTTATCTAAGAGCAAAAAGTATACTAAGTTTACAAAGAAAAAAAAAGTTTGATAAGTAATTTCATGTATAACTACCATTTAATGTTTAAAAATACTTCTTAATAAGTTAGATGTAACTAAAAACAACTTGTATGAGTTGATGTGCTTAAAGACTTAATTTAGTTTAAATATTAAAACCAAAATTTTCCCAAAAGAATGATATCTCCCTCTTTTAGGTGATTTTAACAGATCAGTGAATAATGATAAGAAAAAAGGTAAAAGAGGCGACGGATTTCAGTAATTGAATACTTTTTTGTTAACATTTAAGCTGGCAAATCGCTTTTAATTTCATAAGGTAAAGTAAAAAAAAGAAAATTAAAAAGTAAATTGAAAGTAAAACATACTTAAACACTTTAAAGTTCAGACCATAAATATTCCAAAAAAGATTTCTAAAACTTATGTTTCTTGTTGCCTAAAGATAGTTTTTTCATTATAAACTGTAATTCATCTAACTGGAGATTAAGATGCTTTAGGAAAATATATATAATTGTAACTTCTTTAGAATAAACTAAATATAAGCTATTAAATTTTTGGTTGTTGTTTTGGTTTGTTTTTACTAGTTGTTTTACTACAAGAAGTTGTTTTTTTGTATTTAGATTTTCGATTATTCTTTTTTTTCAAGCCGAATATTCAATTAATTCTGACTATTTTTTTCTTTTGAACGATAAAAAAAGCGCTCAAAAAGTTTAGTCTAAGGACCTGGTGTACAAAGGAACCTTTCGGTTATCGAGTCGTACACCACATGCTTATAAAATTTCTTACGAGCAATTAGATTTATTTTTTTATCATTTAAACATTTAAATAAAACAATCAGTTAAACAAGTAGTTAAACATCAATACTATTTTTTGTGCACAGATTGAATTTTTTAATAATAGAACAAAAACAGGCTGGTACCTTTTCTGCTTTTAATCTCTACTTTTTTAGTCCTTTGTTATCAAAAAAAACTTTTGGAAATTTAATTTACATTGCATAAATTAATAGAATTGTGTATTAAGGGCATAGGTAAACGCTCTTTTTTGGTTTTTGATCTTAATTTATATAGTTTTTACTAAGCTACAAAATAATTTTTACAGATTTAAAAAAATCTAAATAATTTTTGAGATATAGCCGGTCAAAGTTGGAGGCGACAATAGGTTCCTTATGGGAGGCGCAAACTAAAACGGCAAAAATAGACTATTTCACTAAAACAACTACAACAACGTACTATACGATAACTATGCAAGATACTCTTCAATATAAAATACTTAGCTAAACTATATTAAATCAGAGGGGTAATATAAACTTTTCAAATAAAAAGTAAACGTTTTTGTCGATAACTATGAAAAACTCTAGTCAAACTGTAAAACTATTAAATTTTATAAATTAAACAAAATGGTCAAACGTAAAAAAATAGTAGGGTTTTGTGTATAATCTCAGATTAAATAAACTTTCAAACAGACCATTATTAAAACTTTGTTTTTTAAACCTAAAAAGATATCTAAAATATTAGTTTAATAACAGACTACTGCAAATTTTATTGCACCGGTTTAAGATTGTGTTTAGCTCATACAGCTCATTCGTATTTACCAAATGTTTAAAAAACATATTTATTGTGATATTAGAAATGCTTTATTTTAAAATCTGGAAACATAAAAAATATTTCATCCTTTTTGTTTAGGTTTAGCCACTGCTACTTATTGTTTTATTCTTTTTATTTCTTTAGGACATTAAATAATAATCCACATTAGCTAACAATTAATTTTTAATTTTCATAGTGTTTTGTTGGAAGTTTAGTTTTGTTACCATTATTAGCTTTGATTTCTATAAAATTTCATTACTATTTGCTTTTTTCCACCACCAATCGAGAAAAAGCTACTTTTTTATATTAATTACTAACAGTAACATATTATATTATACTAATGCTTCAATAAGTATTTAACATTCAAACGACGAAATTTTATTTGTTTAGCAATTCAGTAAGTGTTTAATCATACCACTTAGATCATCAGACCACAAGCTTTCGGTAGACTGAAACCCAAGTTTTGTTTTCGTTGAAACTTGTCAATCATCGCAACCAAAAAACGTGAAATCGTCAATCTGCAAACGTTTTATCATGTTTTACCATGAATGATTTCCGGCCCATTACGTTGTTCTGACGTATATTTTTGCACTATGGTTTAAACATAAAAACAATGAGTTTTTATCTTATTGTAGTTTATATTTTAACAAAAGCTGCTAAATATACATTTATTTAGTAATATAATGTTCTAAAAACAAAATATTTGTTTTTGTTGAAACTTTTTAAGGTGTAGTTTTATATATGTAAATATTTACTAATAAAAATTCACTTAAAACTTTGTAATGTTACAGCTTTTTAATGTTAAAAGAGTTGGTTAATTGGAACTATGCACAATGTAGATCTGTAGAAAGAGTAAATAATAAGTATGCCTATAAAAAGCTAATGGAAGCCTAGGTCTGAACCTGGCGTATTTTTTCACAAAATCTACCTTGGATTTGATATTAAGAGTATCACGAGAGAATATTATACTTATAAAGGCCGTCGACAGTCGACACCTACTATAAATGTTTATTTCAATATATACACAAGGCTTTATAAAAATAGAAACAAAAAATGTTTTATATAAAGAGTCTTAAAATCTAAAGCTTTGTGTAGCTTAAATAAGTATTTAATAACATGATACTTGTAAAATACTAATAACCATTATCAAACGACTAAAACAGTAATTTATAACCACATGTGTGTTTGTTTATAACAAATAAAGTCTATTATATTAACAATAAGAAACTAAACTTGTGCACTACCGTTCTGAAAAATCCCTTCTTTCAAATACAAAAGAAAAGCAAATATTTATACTTCTGTGAAATATATAGATTTGTTTGGTGAGTTTAACTTATGTATTTTACTTTAAACTATTAAAAAAAAAATTTGTTTAATTTTTCTCTTGCAGGAGGAATTAAAAAAAAAAGTAGTTACATTTTTGTAATACACTTGAATTAACTACAACAAGAAAGTGTAGTTTAAATTTGAAAATTTAGTTTATTCTGCTTTATTTGCATAACTTTTGTTGTGTATGAACTATGAAGCAAGCCTTCGTACTTTGTTTATGTTTTTAGAATTTGAAATAAAATCTAAATAACATTATTTTTTAAATTTTAATTCAATTTAACTTCATCAAATTTAACCTTCGAAATTGAACTAACAAAAAAGTTAAACTAAAAACAATTCAAATTAATCAAAAAAAATTTAAACTACATCTAAGTAAAAATTTAAGCTTTTAAAATTGTGCTTTTTTAGACTTTTAATAAAAAAAAACTAAAGCAAAAAATGCAATGTAATAGACATTTTGAAATTAAATCACATCCTTGTTACCTTTAAAAGTGATAAATTAAGTTGACAAGGAACTATGTCAAACCACAAAAGAAAAAAGATGAACGGTTCATTAATTATTTACATAAATTTTATAAGATACTTTTCAACTTAAGCAAACGTGTTTTTAGCAGTTTTTTGTTATATATTTCTTATTTCTGCATTAGAAAAGTAGTAATTCTAAATTATGTTCTACAACGTAAGTAGTTTGTGTTATAGTCTTTTTAGTTCAGAAAATTAACATTTATAACATACATACAACCTAAAATTTAGTATTTTTCTGAAGTATTACGTTGTAAAATTAGTTGTTTTTAGATTTCATATATGTTAAGTTTAAGTTTATTCTCTTAAAAGTACTTGATTGTTTATTAAACAACTTTTTTATTAAACAGTTTACAAACTGCCGAAATTTAACAAGCGCTTCAAGGACATAATTTTGTAAACGACAAATTTTAAATTGGTTTCAACAACAAATTCAAGTTGTTTACTTTTCTAGCCGACCTTAACATAACACAGCATTGTCTTGGACAACTTTTCTTTCCTTTTTCCTTTTTTAAACTGATTTAGTTTGAAAGTACAAGTCGTTTAATAAGGATAGGGAAGTTAATTTAAAATAACTTCATCACTTTTTGAAATTATTTTTATAAAAACTAATACTTGACTGATTTTAGAGCTCATTTTGTTATTGTAGCTTCTAGATATTTTATTAATTTGGTATTATTTTTGTTCAACTTAACTATTTTATTTTTCTAGTAGATTTTTTTTATTGCAAAAAAAGCTAATGTAGTAAAAAAATAAAACTCACAAAGACAATAAGAAATTATTAAAAAAGAAATGCATTATTTGAAAATATTTCATACAACTCTGATGCTTTTTTTCAAGTATTTACGGTAAAAACTAAAAAAAAAACTATTATAAGTATTTTATATTAAAACCTTTTATGTCAGGAATAAAAATATTCAATGTTATAAAATAAAGTATTATAATCTAATTAAACCAGATACAGTATATTTTATAAGAAAAACATTGCATTTTTTACTGTAGTAAATATTTTTTGGTTAGTTAGATCAAACTATGAGTTTTATAAAAAAATTTCAGTAAAGTTTTTATCGAATTTAACTCAATATACCCGAACAAAACTATACATTTCGTGCATACAAACAAAAATGTTTGAAATGAACTAAATTAAATGATAAAATTGGAAAAAAAAACTATAAATATTACTCAATTATTTATAGCTTTATGCTTTAAATCTTAAACGTCAACTTATTCAGATCAGACACAAGCGATGACTGCTAGTTGACATTTTTATTTATTTTGGGATGAATTTTTTTTATGAATATAAATTTTAATATTTTTAGATCAAAAAAGTTATAAAAATATCCAAAATTAAAAATTAAACATCCAAACTTAGTATATTAATTATTTTAAAAGATTACTTGTGTTTTTTCAATATGTTAAGCTCTTAAAGTATACATAACAAAATTCGCAATACAAAAAGCTTTTTTTAAAGTTAAGTTTAAGCTTGTTTAAAATATTTCTGATAATTTTTTTTTTTTTACTAATACATGTTTTTTATCAAAAAAATTGTAAAAAGTAAAATTTCAGTTAAAGAGAAAGTTTTAGCTAGAATTTAATTAATTAAACAAAACGAAATGCTTAAGTTGTATAAATTTCAAAAATTAACTGCACATTTCTTTGTTTATCGTATTTTACAAATGTTTCGCTGTATTAGCTGTGTGTGGTCATCAGGTGTAAACTCTTAAGTTCTATCACGAAAAAAACTTTTAATAAACAAACATTTCTTGTATATACAGTATGTTAAAACTAGTAGAATAAGTTTTAAAGAACATTTGTAAGTTATTATTAAAAAAATTTATCACATCAAAAATTGGCTTTTTGCAATTACTTCATACCAGTTAAGCACACAAACACTTTGGTAGTTTTATCTTATACAGAGTAGTGATTATTTTCTGCATTAAGTTTTTCGTGTGTGTGTTTATTTTGTTACAGTTATATTTCTTGTTTAAGTATGTATATACAGTTCTGAAGCTTAATAGTTGAAAAAGACTAAACAGAAATGATAAACATCACTGGTTTTCTGCAAGCATATAGTAATTAAAAAAAAATTTAAAGAAGTTTATGTAGATTATTTTATATTTATAAATGAAGTTTCAATATTTTTTTCTCATGCTAAAGTTAGATTAAGATAAGAGTTGTATTTCGCTGTCTTTAAAAAAATTCTTAATCTTAAAAACTTGTCTATAGTTTTTTAGAGTTGAAGTAAATAAGTGATGTATTTATCAAATTTTAAGTTTTGTTTTTGGAAACAGAGATGTTTACAATACTTATTGCAAATAGTAAACAACATTTTTAGCCAAACCCTTTTTGATTTTATCAAAGCAATATAGAAAGTGTTGTGGGCAAATCTAAACTGCCATGTAGTAATTTTTTAATGTTCTTATTTTACTATAGTTGTTAACGTTTTTAAGTCATTTTATATCTTCTTTCTACTGAGTGCTACTTAAAACTAACTGCTTGTACCAAATAAGACTAATCAGACATAGTTTTTGTGTGCCTGCTTTTTCTGCATAAAACCCTTTATTTAAAAAAACTGGTTTACTAAAATTAAAACTTAATTTATTTGTGAATTGACGCAGAATGTGTGACTTGATAACCTGGTTTTCCATGAGTTGAATGTTGCAAGATTAAACACTTTTTTTTTGGTAGAAAAACATCAGTCTAACTCTGCCCTTTAATACAATAAACATTTTTTGAAGGTTATGCAAGTAATTTACATCAAGTGTAATTCTACCTACCCCTTTAGAAATTACATTAAACTAACCAAAAGTAAAAGCTGAAATATTTAACTGAAAAAAATTGCTTGGTTACCCATAATTTGGCAAATACTTACAAGGTTTTTTTAATTAGTTGTTTAAAATAATGTTGTAAGTGTACCTACTATCACACTGTATTAGTTTCAGACAGTATATGTTTTTTTTAACAGAAAAGATAAAAGTTAAAGTTTTGTTTTAAACTTCATGTTAATGAATTTTTTGCATGCTTTTTTGTAATAATTTGTTGGCTGAATACTTATAAAGAATTTTGTGCTTTCTTTTTGGTATTGGTTTGTTTAACATACAACATTTAGTGTTGTAGAGGGGAGTGTGGGTTTCTTCTGATGTTTTTCTACCTTTAAAAAAAACAGCTGATCATTAGATATTTTCAATGGAAATTATCATATAATTCAATTGTTAATGTGTTTTGTCACAAAGTCTACAAATACTTCTTTTGGGATTTGAGCTTCATGATTGTTCCAAACTTTGTTTTTTTTTTGACAATTAAGCGTTTGTTAAACTAATTTTTATTGAAAAATAGAAGGTATTTATTTTTCAATTAATTTAGTTTAAAAAATTGCAAAAGTTCAGTTAGTTTTACATGTAATGTTACACACTTTCTTTAACTTAAAAATGTTTGTATTTCTTGATGAATAAATGAGACTGATGTTTTTACTACTTAAAAGATATTTGTTTAATTAAATTAGTTCACAAAGTTATAAATAAATATAAACACTAAAATACACTTAAAAGTTATTATTTTATTTAGAGTACAATTTAAAATTTACAAATTTGAAGTTTTCTGTTTTCTATTTTTTAGTACAAAAGGGATTTAAAAATAGAAAACCAAAAATAAATTTAAATATAAAAGATATTATGACAATAAAGTGAGTACCAAACTTACTAAAAAATTACAATAGTATTAAGTAAAACAGCTTATAATACAACACAATTATTAAGTTATTGAGTAATTTTTTTTTGTATAAACGAGTAACAATGCTTAATTTGTAGCTTAGTGTCAAATACTTATAGAAATATTTTATCAAGTATGTGATTTGTAAAAAAATAATAAATCAAAACAACATCATGTTACTTTCTTATATATTTAAAATGCTTATCAAAAATTATGTGAAATTTTTTATAAAATTATTACAACTGTTGTTATCTTTATAAGTTATTAACATCAGTTATATTTTTAAATTATTTTATAAACTTATTTAGTTTTGGTGATTAAACTATATTTTAAAATTTTTTAAATATTTTTTTAACAAAAATAACATTTTTATTTAAATAAGCTGTTTAATTTTCACTAAATGAGCAATATTTTTTAGTTAAGACAAAAAACTATATTAATATTATTTAAAAAAAGTTGAGAAAAATAGTTTTAATTTTACTTAATAAAACTAAATGTATAAACAAAGACAGCTTGTACGTAAACAAAATGTTTAAATAAAGATTTTCTTGCCTTCTTACAAAATGACTCCAAGTCAAATCACTACATTTGCTCGATTTGCCTCAGCACTACTTATTTTGGTTGGTTGGATCAACTTGGATTTCATCCAAAGCTGTGTGAATGTTGTTTGGGCTTTTGTGAAAACTCAACCGTGGTACAGAACCGTGTACAATGAAACATTTTTTGTGGCTCTGTGGGCTTTTCCTGCCATGCGCCCGTGGAGGTTCATTGCTAAAAACAGACTTTTTGAAAGCTACAGGTCAGTTTTTGATTAATTTGTTAATATATTAATAACTTTTACAACTACAATTTTAATTTAAGTTTTGCAGTATTTCAAGAATTATTTCAAACCTTTTATTGAATTTAATAAAAGTAGTCTTTTTTTCTTATTTGTTTTTATTATTAAACATTTTAAGTAAAAATTATTATATTCACATAAAATTCTTTATAAGATTTTTTACTACAAACGTCATTTTGTTTATTATTTATTTTAAACCAAAACAGTAAATAAAAAAAAATAATTATACTTTTTGATATTATTTAAAGCTTTTTAAGAAAAGTATTATATTTAGTTTGTAGAATTTTAAGTTATGAACTATCTAAAATGTTGTAAAGTTTGTTTATTTCAAATTAACAATTTTTGAAAAATATTTTACACGTTTGATTTTAATTACTTTATCATAATTAAGTTTATTAAAAATATGTTTATTTTGACACTTTTAATAAGTTGTGCTTAATTTTTTGAAAGTGGTTTGCTAGTTTAGTTATACTAAATTTTTATTATGGTACAAGTTATTTTATGTTTGTTGTCTAATCAAATTTAAGGTCCAAAAAACGGCTTAAAGTTTTTATTGGTAATTGGTAGTGTATAAGTTTTTTAGCAGAACAATTATACTAATAAACATATTTACAGTTGAAGAATCTATTTTGCTTATACATCTTCTAAAATATTTTGTTTATTTTTCACTAAATTAAAAAAAGTATTACGTTAATGTTTTAAGTGTTATTTTGTGAGTTAACAATTTTTGAAGCTTTAAACACTACACATGTTTATAAAACTTTTATTTATAGTTTATACCTTAAAAAGTAAAAATACTACAAAATTAGTGGTAACTAACCATATGAGTTTTTAACTAGAGCTAAAGCATGTAAAACACTAGCTCAGTATTTTTTTGTAGGGAAAACATGTGTGAATGTTAAAGGAACCTTAAACCTAATTGTTTCTTTTTCTTAAATTTTCCATTTTTAAAAGTTGTGCAGTTTTAATTTCATTTTTTTTACTTATGTTTTTGTTTGAAATCATAACTCTTCTCAATCTGTTTAAACTTAAGGATATAACTAAAAAAGTTTAATCTACTAACTACTAAAAATACTGAAAAAAAATGTTTATCTTTTAAATAATTAATACCTATGTTTTTAAACTTAGATTTTATGTATTAATACAACGAATTTCATGAAACTTTAAGAGTAATATAATAAGTACTATATTATTATTGATATTATTAAGTTTATTTTATTATTGTCTTAATTTATGTTATTCTTAATTTTTTGTTTGTATCAATTTTGTTGATTTATTTGCATTTCCTAGTTTTAAAAACTGCTTTGCAGTGAAACCTATAACCAATAAAATAAAGCCTTTTACAAAGCATTTGTATTATTTATTTAGTTTCTCGTTCAGGGGTTGGTAACTTTTATAAGTGAAGGGCTAATTTTCATAATTACAAAGTTGCTCATTGGTCGTATTTTGAAAATGATTTTATCTACTAGTATAAAAACGTTATGAATTAATTAGTATAAAACCGAAATGTGACAAAGTAAGCAACGTTAAGTACTAAGTTGTAAACCTTATTATAAGTTATTATAAATATTTTTTTGTTAGAAAAGTTTTTAGTTAGCTAAAAAGTACATTGTGCCGCAGTTTGGCGACCCCTGTTCTAGTTCAATAAAGTTTTCTATTATTTTCTTGCATTTATTGAATGAATAATTATATCTTAAATTCTTATTGTGCATGTTCCTTTTTTAACTAACAATATACAATTTAAAGTGAGCTTATTTAAATAATTAGACTTTTTATTATATAGTTTTAAGAAAAAGGAACTTTACACTTTTTTTTTTTGAATACATTTTCTTCAAACCTTATATAGTATAGAAGTACTTTTTTTTTTTAATTTTTTGTATTGATTAAAGAAAAACCTACATTTTTTTGCTGGAATGCTCTTTATGCCATTTGGTTTTAAACGTGCTTTTGTTTGGTAATAAAATGATATTTAAGTATATAAAATATATGAAATCTGAAATTAATAAAATTTGAAAGAGAACTAATTTACTTTATAACTAGTTACTTTTTTCAATGTATTATTGTTTAGTCTAAAACTATACTCAATGTTATTTAGTTTTTATGAAAACTACTGGCTAAAAATACTACTTACAAGCTTTTAAAAATACACATCTTTAAGTATTTAGTTCAAAGTTATTAGATTTAGTTTACTTCCTTTGGTAACTAATTAAAAAAAATTCCAAATACAAATTTATTATGAATCTAATTAAACTGGAAATAAATAAAAACGCATGGTTCTTGAATTACATTTTTTAGTTGAGTTTTAAAACTAAGTACTTACTTTTATTTTTACTTACTCGTAAAAATTTTGAAATCTTAAATTTGATGGCTAATATAGATTTACTAGTTGTAAATAGCTGATTATAAAATTGTTCAAACATGTAATACTCAATCGTACACATTCATGTCCACTTTTTCATGTAACCCACTATTAGGCTTTAGTTTTTAAAATCAATCTCAAACAAATTTAATAATTAAAGAATTAAGTTTAATTTTAATTTTAAGTTAATTATAAGAAATAATTTTTTAACATTAGGTTTAGACAAAGTCAAAAGTCCCACTCAACTAAAACTAGCTAAATATATCCATTTATAACTTCGTTTGAACATAATAATACCTACACTATGTTTTGAAGATGCAATTGATGTTTAAGTGAATTGACGTGTTTTATTGTAGTTTTTTTCTTCAAATTGTTTTAAAGTTGGTTTTGTGGTCTAGTTAAATGTTAATGTTTGCAATGTGATCCATTTATCTTTAAAATTGGACTTCGCTACTATAGATCATTGCTATTGTTAGTATTAAACATATGAATTAAAGCAAATACAAATATTGTACTTAAGTTCTACTAGGGATTCAAAACTGACTTCAAAAAAAACCTAGTTGGAGCCATGTAGGCAGTCTAACGCAAAATAACATTCGTCGGTTCCTGCGAAAATAATTTATCTCGGTTAATATTATTCTATATGCTTATTTTTCAAAGTTTGTTTTGAGCGTAACACATATTTTGTCTTTCGAATCTTTTTTTTTTGAAAGAATTTTTATAGCGTTATTAAAATAAAGTTTTGTCTAATGATTTTTTTATATTTCAAAGTAATATTAAGTTTAATTAACGAGAAAGTGCTTCTAAAAAACTCTTTTTCTTTTATTCTAAAAGTTTTTAATATATAATCTATTGAATTGATGCTACTTACAGTTTGAATTTTGTATTACTTCAACAAATATTTTTGAACTTCTTATTGATTTTCAAAAACAAAACTTGATCTTATACTTATTAACACCCTGTACTTTACGGTTAAAAAGTATAATTTATCGTTTACAAAATATATGTTTTGTTAACCTCTAAAATAATTTTCATCAGAATCAAAGGAACGAGCATATTGTTTGAAACGTTTCCGCCAAAGCAACTGTTAGTGGAAGCGTTCACTTACTGCTTTCCGTTGATGATGCTGGACACATTCCACGTGAAGCATTACTTCGGCGTTACTGATGAAGTTATCAAGACAAAAAGACTCGACTGGATACAGGTTAGAACCATAAATATTTCAAAATAATTTTGAAGTTGAACTTGAGGTTTTTTGTAATATTATTTGTTTATGTTAAAGTTAGCTACAAAGGTTCCTTTTTTTTTTCTTTTAATTATAATTAAGTAACATAAAGCAAATTTATTTTTATTTAATATAATGAATGTTACATTATACTTTTTTTTAGGCTTCACATTATATTTTTATTTCTTTAAATCAATACTAGTTTAGTTTAGATACTAGACTTGATTCAGGTAGATTAAAGTTTAAAACAAGCTCTAGTTATGTAGTATGTTTTATTTTTCTCTTATTTCTTTATATGCATTTTTAAAAGTAGTTTCAAACAGAAATTAAAAAAAAAAATTAAATATTTTTTTATAAATTACCTCTTGAATTTTTGACATTCCCCACAACAGATCACACGAGCACTTCCGGAAGATCCTCCCAGAGTGCAAGACATGATCATTCACATTTGCGTCGCCTTGTTCGTATACGATATACTCTTCTTCTGCCAACACTACACTTTTCACAAAGTTCCTTATCTTTACAAGTGAGCATATTGTTTGTAGCTTGAATAACAATACTAGATTTTTAAAATAAGTAATTAGAATCTAGTAGTAAAACTTAACCCGTTATTTTCTTTTGTACAGTAAATAATTTATTTTTATCATCAGTTTTATAAGTTTATTTTTTCATTTTAAAATAAATAATTTTGTATTTTATAAATACTCTCAAGTTTTTAGATAATATTTTATTTTAAAACAAATTGCTTTTAGGAATGTGTTGATGAATTTAATTCCTTATTGTTAATTTTATTGCTTGAATAACGGTGCTAAATTTTTAAAGTAGAAAACCGGGAATAAAAAAGTTACTAATTATTCAGCTCAGTGTAGAATTTATTTTTATTAATTTAACAGAAACTACCACTGCGTGCATCACAACCACAAGGTGATAAACGTGAAGGTGACCAACAGGCTGCACGTTGTTGAAAGGATGGCGCTCATATTGTCCGCCAATGCCGGCTTGAAGGTATTACTGTTATAAAACTACTTTTTTGACAACAATAACTAATCATTGATGTTGCTGACAAACGTTTTGTTGCTATTTGCAGCAAAATAAATTTTATATGCAAATTTTATATATACACTTGTTACGTTTATGTTGTTTTAAACAAAATAGCTTTAGTTAGCCTATTTAAAAAATTATAACGTACAAGTGTCAGTAAGTCTAAATTGTTATTTTGCTCTTATTTTAACTTTTTTTTTTATCTAAAAGTTTTGGTTTTGGACGCAGGGTTGTTGTCTTTCTTTATTTAGCCATAATTATTATTGATGTTCTTTGTTTCTAATTATTCTAAATAAAAATTATTATATATTCCAAATTTTAATATTTTACATTTAGTTGAAGTTCGGAAATGTAATTATTTTTAAGTAAAAGAAAGTAAAACGAGGGCATATGAAATTCGTTAAGTAGTAGTCGATTTTTTAGTCCTTATAAAAACAGATCATAAAATATTGTCAATTTACGCATCTGTCAAATATTTATACGAAACGCAGCTGTTATTTTAAGCGTGGTTTCTATTCCACTATTTTAAGCTTCGCCTGTTTATTAAATCCGACTTGCCTTAAATAGTTTTTTAGTAAAACTCAAATTTTTTACTCGCATTATTTTGAATAATAAATATATTTAATTGATAGTTTGAGTTTAAGTAATTAAAAATATATATGTATAAGCAAGTGCTGCTTTGTATATAATTATAGTTTTACTTTACTGTTTTTTTCCGTATATAATTATACCGTTTAAGTTGGTTTTGAAATTAATCAAGCGTGAAATTATGTGGTAAGTAGTTTTTTTAGTTTGATTGCTTTAAATTTTTGATTGATTTCAGTTTCAAATTTGATGTTCAAATAATCATTTGAATTATCAAATAGAAAAATTTATTATGAAAATTTTTAACACGAATATAAAAAGTTAAAAAATATAAAAATTTAAACAAAACTTTTTTGACTACCAAAAATTTACAAAACATTCAGATATACTCATAGTTTAGAATTAAAGGTTTTTGTAGTTTCATTTTATTTTACTTTCTAAAGCTATTTGAATATTATTTGTATTACATATTTCGTCAGTTAAGTTGTTCTATTATGCAAGGTTCCTTTTTCTAAAATATTTAGAACTATAGTTTGTACGTTAAAATTAGTGATGTACCGGACTCACTATCCGGGTCCGGGTCCGGCCGGATATTGCCATTTTTGTCTGATATCCGGATCCGGCCGGATTCTAATTTGAAAAAAAAGTCCGGATCCGGTTCCGGCCGGATTCTAATTTGGAAAAAAAAGTTCGGGTCCGGTTCCGGCCGGATTCAAGTTTGAAAAAAAAGTCCGGATCCGGGTCCGGCCGGATCCTAACAGAAATCCGGCCGGACCCGGATCTAGTTAGTACAAAAGAGCATACTGAAAAGTATTTTTTCAAAATCAAACCCTGTATAAATTAATAATAGTCATTTTCGTCAGTTAAAATTAAAAACCTACCGTGATTGGCTCATTTTGTACACGTGACTAATTTACATTTGTTTACATTTAAACTATGAAATAAACATTTCATGAAATGCAACTCTTTACATATGTTGTAAAATTGAAAACTTTGGAATGAATACTTGCATTATTTATTGTTGAAAGTTGAGCTCAGAGAATATTTAGAGTTAATACGGTTGAATGAACGAGCCAATGAGAATCATATGACGAAATGTTTCAAACTAAATACTGATGCAACAAAACATCAGAACATGACAGGCAGATTATATGTAAGCAGTTAGTTAGTTTGGTGTGTAGCTTGAAGCAACAAAATATCTTGAACGTTTTTGTGAATGCTTATTGTAAGTAGAAGTGTTTTGTCTTAAAAGTAAATATTTCAATAGGTGTTTAATTGTTTAAATATTTAAACCAGGTTTATAGCTTAATAGTTTATTATAAATTTTACTATTTCTTGTTTATTAAAAGTTTTATTTAATTTTTTTTTTAAGTCTTTTGATATAGATTTAAATAGCTTCCAGTTTTTGAAGTGTTACCAAAGTAATTAATAATTTTGTATATGCTAGTATTTCTTGTTGTGTTTTATATAAAAGATTCATCACTCAAAACTGTCGTGTCTGATTATAGAAAGTAGTCTCAGTCAGAATTTAGTATTTGTTAGATATTAATTAAATAAGGTAGGATTTAATTATGATGGGTAGTACTAATAAGTTAAGTGTACCACAATCAGTCCACAACTTTACTACCAAATTGTCAACCTTTGCTAGCTGTTCTACTGATTATTAGATTAAAGTAATTTTTTCAGTTTTTAAAAACCTCATTCTGAGTTAGACTTGTTTATACTCACTCTAGCTAGTTTTATTGACTTAAACAGTGGCAACCCTGCTAGTTTTAAAATTTTTGAGAATTTTAGAAAATCTTGGATTGCCTCAGGCTAGTTTAGTTTTTTATAAAAACTCAGGCTAGTTTTCTTTTAGATTTTGAATGAATTTGAACTGATCCAGTTTTCAATATTTTGTAATTTTCTACTGTATTTTGTTCAAGAACTTGATTTCAGATTTTTAATTGTAAATAACAACTAAATTTGTAAACCTTGTGGCTAGCTGTTCTACTTATTATAAGATTAAAGTTCTTTTTTTTCAGTTTTTAAAAACCTCATTCTGACTCAGGCTAGTTTATTCTAGTGATGTACCGGACTCACTATCCGGGTCCGGCCGGATATTGCCATTTTTGTCTGATATCCGGATCCGGCCGGATTCTAATTTGAAAAAAAAGTCCGGATCCGGTTCCGGCCGGATTCTAATTTGAAAAAAAAGTCCGGGTCCGGTTCCGGCCGGATTAAAGTTTGAAAAAAAAGTCCGGATCCGGTTCCGGCCGGATTCTTATTTGAAAAAAAAGTCCGGATCCGGGTCCGGCCGGATCCGAAATTGTGGGTCCGGTACATCACTAGTTAAAATACCCATTATATAATGGTTGTATTGTAAAACAAGCGTTTTTGACATCCGGTTTTTGTTTTGTCTGCTCATTGTACTTACAATTTTTTTTTTCAAATTGTTTACTATTCAATATCAAATCTTTGTTTGCTGTTCTCAGTTTGTGTACTGCTTCTGAAGATCTATCAAGTTAGTTTGATTTGCTTATTTTTATTGTTTGATTAACTGTTTTACCTTCTTTTAGTTAAATCATGAAATCTATATTTAAGTTCATGATTGTCTTCTTTTCTTTAAAGTTACCACTTTTTAAAAAGTACTTACTTTTATTTGTACAAAATCATAGCTTATTAGTTTGTTTTACTTGCTTGATTTTTCCAGAATTTCTTCATTATTATTTTTATAATTTTATACATTAATGATACTGTTATCACTTAGTTTTAAATTGTTTTGGTCAGTTTGCTTATTTTGGAAGATTTATCAATTATGTTTTTCAAATTTCTTGCTATGTCGGTTTTTACTAATTTGCAGTAAGGCTTGTTAAACATAACGTTTTATTTTTTTCTTTTACTTTTGTTACTTTGAGTGCATTTCGATTTACCTATTTTAAGCTTCACTGTGTAAATTTATAAAGTATATTATATAATTAGCACTCTATGTTTTCCAAAAACCTGGAATTTGATAATTTAGACAAAAAAATCCTAGGATTTGAGAAATTAAAAAAAAAACTAGAATTTCAAACAAGTTTCACATGTAAAATAATAGAGTTTTAATTAGGTACAAAAAATCTATCATAAAAATTTAATTATTTTGGTATCATTTAGAATGTTATTTATTTAAAAACACATTTAATGTTAGCACAACAGTATCTACTCATTTTTTTCACTTTTTAAGACAATTTTTTACCAAAAATTTAGTTTTATACTAAAAATGTACAAAAAAACTTGTACATTTAAAAACGTGAAAGAAATTTAGAAAACTTGGAAAAACTTTTTAAAAAACCTTAGGCAACTCTGACACTCGCATATTGTGTTGATATTTACTGTACAGCATAAGCATTTTTTTTCAAGTTTTTTTTAGCTCTTATTGTTTTCAATAGTAATACCGCAAGTTTCTTATTAATTTTACATAGATGGTTTTAATTCTTTAATAAAAAACGCAACTTTAACTAAATTTTTGTTCAAACTGCACATTTAAGTTAATATACTACTTTTTTTGGTCTTAGCTCTAATTGATTGATGAAATTAATGAGTATTCAGTTATTTATTTGGTTTGTTTGATACTTTTGTTAGATAATAATGGTTGTATTGTAAAAAAAAGCGTTCTTAACATTTGGTTTTTATTTTGCCTTGTCATTGTTCTAACAACAAGCACTGCAGTATAACAAAACTCATATTATTAGTTCTGCAAATAAAAGTTGTTTTAGTAAGACTAATTTGTTCCTTAGTTACATTTGTTCTTTTTTTGTACACAGAGCTGAATGCTTCTGTTTTTATAGCTTATTAAGTTTTATAAAAAATTATCTAATGACCCTATGAAGTAAGTCCGTTTTCATATTCTATGGAAAAGACCATTTTGTTTGAATTGCATACTATTGTGGTAAATTAGCCAGTTAGCTTTTTGAAAACGGTCAATCAAAGTTAGCAGTAAAGATTAGTAAAATAAAATTTCTCTAGTTTCAACTTAATTATTTTTACGGGTAAAAATACTTGATAAGGTTACAAAGAAATTAAACATTTATTTAATTATGACGTCACTGCAGAATAAAAGGTAAAATTGATTAAAATCATAATTTTCTGAGCACGATATAATCATTTGTACATATTTAAAATAAAAACAAACGTAATATGTATTTAAGATGCAAGGAGCCCACCCGCTCACGAGGAGCTTGTTCATTATTCTGTTTGTGCTGATACTGCTGGACAACCACAGCGGGTACGATTTTCCGTGGGGTTACCACAAAATACTGCCCCACGGGTTGATTGCGGGCCCCACCAAACACCACAAACATCACGAGTTCGGAAACAAGTGAGAATTTATTTTGTATCTTGTTGGGTCGTTTGAAAGTTCAAAACATTAAAAAGCGTGTTTTTTTTAATTTTTTAGTTTGTATTTTTTTAGTAAAACTGAAATTAAAGATTATTGTCAGAAGGGATTATGTTGTATACAAAAACCATTTGCAACTTAAAACCTATAACTTTTTCATTTTTATTATTTATTTTTTTTTAAGTTTTTCGAATTATACTAACTTTTTATCTTATCAAAAAAATTTAAAAATACAACTGTTTAGAAGACTTGTTTAAACTTTTATTGATTATGAAGTGTTTATACAAGGCTATAAAAAGCAACATTTTAACTTTAAATTTATTTCAGGTACTACCAACCAATATTCACGTACATTGACGCCTTTATAGAGTGGAAAAATACAAAGCAAAATTGTAAACAAAAATAATTCACAAAAAAATAATTCAATGTAGCTTTTTGTTGTTAAGCCTTACTGCTTTGTGACTTTAAAGTTTTTGCCTAAGTGATATTATATTGTTTTACTGTTCTAAAAACGATTAAATGTCGAAATTTGTTTTAATTGTTTATTTATGCTACTTAAACTTTCTAACTCAATATATTTTTTTTATTCTAGAAATTCTCATGTCTTTTTTTATAGCAAGATAAATTTTTTACTTAAATTGTACAAATATGTCTTTTTGCTTAACAGAGTATTATGTTTGTTCTTATTTAACACAAGCGAACAAGTCGTCTTAATAGACTCGTATACACCAACATTTTGTTATTATTTATTGGTTGCGTTTGAAACACATTGTTGTAAAAGTATTAAATTATTATATACCATCACTCAGATATAAACATTTACATCCAACGTTAAAATCTTAATTTTTGAATGTTTTGACTTTTTTAACTTAAGTTTCCACAAAATTTTGTTATGTATTAAAGCTAAAAATCAATACTTGTTACTGACCAAATAAAGTTCGCACATTTGTCTAGTATTGTATGATGTTTAAAGTTCTTAAAAGTTTAATCTTAACGTGAACACATATTTTTCTAAATTTTGTTTTCCAATTTCATTTGTTATCATATGTGCTAAGCTGTATGTCTAAGTGTTTAAAACAAGTCAAGTTTTAATTTTATTAATTTATTTAAGTAATATAATTTTGTATGACTATGCTAAACTTTTTTTTTATAAACACGGGTAATAAAATAAATTTTATAAAACTATAGTGTTACTTGTTAAAATTTACTTTTTTAGTTAAAAACAATTTTTGGAAGTAAGCAAGTTCAAATGTTCTGGGATAGTGTTTTTGAATTCATTCATACGTTCTGAAATTCTTTCGATTAGTTTGAAATAAACCTTAAGTTTAAAAAGGCATAAGTTAATTAATTTGAAAAAGATACTACCTGGAAACTTTTGTTTTAAGTTGTCGATTTATGTAGTTTATGGTTACACTAAAACTTCAAGAATTTAAAAATTCGATTTATTACCATAATAGGGCATGTCCAGTTTAGAATAATCTGGGTACATTGTGAATTGGTAGTTTAAATGTAATTAAAATTTTACTGAAACTATTTCAAAACTATTCACTACAGAATTGGTTATCAACCTAATCAAAGTCTGTGCAACGTAAAATTCAAAACAAAAATTATGTTTACCCCAATGTGATCTTCATTACGAACTCCAAATTATCTAGTATAAGTTTGGAAATTTCCCGTAATATCTAGTGTAGGTTTCAAAACTAGCCCGAGATCTTTTTTTGACTTTTCATCACGAAATCCAGAATGTCTAATGTAAGTTTCAAAATTTAGAATACTTTTCTAATTAGGACTCATGCACCCCAAAACAGATTTATATCGTGTGTAAACTTTGGTAACCACTGCACCACAGTATACTAAATTTTTTGTTATCATTGACAATAACAAAAAAGCTTTAAAAACGTGTGTGCACAGCAACCGTGCAGCGAAATTGCATATTTTACGTGCTGACCGTTGTTGGAATATGGGGAAAAAGTAAGTAAACCGGAACGCTACCCTGATTAAATTTTGAGTAAATGACGTAATGTAATTAATAATCAAATAGATCATTACTAATCATTCATGCGCAACGGAGAGCACTGAAGCTTGAGTGAGGAGTCAGAACTAGTTGGTTTGTGTAAGATTGCAAGTCAGAACTCCTTGAAGTCCACAGAAGTGTTTTGATATATGGGCGGTTCAAGACTTTTTCAAGTGGGAAAGCGCTGAGTGTTTACAGGGATGCCACAAGATCAGACTATTTTGAAAAAACTCAGGCTTATTTAATTTTTTTGAAAAAAAAGTAACTTGGATCTTACTTACCAAAGATTATTCTTTTTTGCTTTTAAAATTAAGCTCCACTTTTTAGCTGTTTTACAACTTCCACTTTTATAATCTTAGTTCCTCAAGACTATATTTTTCACGCTTTAATTAAAAAAAAGTATAGCATAAACAACAGCGGCCATACTTAGAATCTAGCTAGTGTGTTTTTCATAAATCTCAGACAAGTTTTAAGTCTTTTTTTTTCTAGATACTAATTCATTTTGTTATTATTGTATTTTTAGGTATTCAAGTTAGTGTTATCTTTAAAGGATAATTTATCGCCTAAACTTTTTTGTTCAAAAAAACTATCTTTAAATATGTTTTTTAAATCGCATAAAAAACGATCCTTTTTTGACCTGCCGACCCCTGGCTTAGACTGACTTTTTTGCTTCAAGAGTATTAACTCTGCATTTAGTAGCTTTTAATTTAAGCATTTCATAAAACGAAGTGAGTGTTTCCTGTGTTTTGATTTTTGATTTTTTTAAATTTAAATATAAGAATAATGGAGAACAGGTTTAATTAGCACTAAAGTATTATATCGTTTTATATTTTAAATATATATAATTTAAAGAACTTTTTTTTTTCTGTCTACAATTTTAAGTTTTCATTTTTATAGGTCATTAAAAACGTTTTCCGATCATTTTAACTAATAACAGTTTAGAGTTGTTATTAAAGTGAAATTTGAACGTTTTCTTTAGACTTAGAAATATAACTTCCTTTGTATTATAATAGTTTTAGTTGATAATATAGTTTAATCTAAAGTTTAATTGTCAGATTAATTTTCAAAAGTTAAATATCATTATTAAAAAATCTTAGTACCTTAGCAACAGTAGTATTAAGGTATCTCTTAAAACTAAAGCAACTTTAATTTTTAGTTAAATACCCAGTATAAAAAAAGTTTTAAAATATAACTATAGTTATGTCTCGTTTAGTAGATAAAATTACATGTCTAGGTTTTAGTAAACCTCAAAAATCAAATTTGAAAAGTCAAAAATCATCGTATATTAAATATATAGCAAAATATGAAAAATAATTTGATATATCACAGCTTTTAAATGCTATATTTTAAACAATTAAAGTTTTGCTGCTGTTTAACTACTAATATATGCAAGGATTATTCCTTGGGCACAAGAGGTCTCGACAATTTTAGTTTTGGAGACAAAGTTAATTTTTTTTTTTTTTTTTTTTTAAGTTTATTTATTTACAAAGGCTACAATGTTTCTCCCCTAAGGGATCTTCAGGCCTGTAAAATAAAATAAACATAAGACGATGGACAAACTTAAGAAAATACAATAATGCAAAAAATTATAAATTAATTCAAATTAAAATTAAAATTAAAAATGTATAGTGCTATTACTAGAGAATTAGTTAACAAAATTAAAAGTTTTATAATAATGAAAAAGACGTTTTTAAACTTTTAAATATGCTTTATACTTACAATAGATGATTTGTTTTATATAGGTTTGGATTTAGCTTAAAAACACAAAACAAAATGGCGTTTAACAAATGAGGGTACAAGTAATAACAAAAGTAGAACTAAGTGATAAAAGAATTAAACGCTAAGTTTTAAAATAAAATTTCCTAAAGTGCGGGCAGGTGTAGAAGAGCTCTTGTCTTTTGTTTAGAATTCGTTTCTTATTAGAAAGTGCTATTTCTATTTTTTCCAAATTGCAAGTCTTACAGATTTTACCTATATTCTTCATTTCCCTGATCTTGTGCATTATGCTCCATTTTAAATCGTAGCTGGTGTTATTGTTTTTTAAACTCCAAATGTACTTGGAAAGCTCTGTTCCCTTGTTATTTTCATTCTTAATATCGCTAATGTGCGCATACCATCTCTTTTTGAATTGGTTTCCTGTTGATCCTATGTATTCTTTTGTTTCTATCTGGCTGGTTATCGTCGCCTTATAAACAACATTCTCCTGCAAACATTTGCCACTTAAGGGGCAGGAGTCTTTGTCGCGGCAGTTGCACGTTTTTTCCTCTTGGTTGTTTTTATGATTCAGTTTGTTTAGTATCTTCCTATTGTGGGTACTTATTAGTGATTTGACATTATCCATACAACAGTATGATATTTTGCAATTACTTCTGTTGAAGATCTTTTTCATGCTCTCTGTTTTGAAATGTTTGTCAATTAGGTCTAAAAATTTCCCCCCAATGTTGGTTTTTACTGACTGGCAGTATGGGGGATTAAAATACAAAATTTTTCTTGTTCGTCTACGTTTCTTCTTGTCAACAGGGTTGGTTTTATTTTCATATTCAAGCTTGTGTTTGAAGTTGGATTGGAGCAGTGCAATTTGGTAGCTATGTTTTGCATTATCAAAGGTTCTTAGGTCTGTGGACAATCTATTTAGTCTTTTCTCAATCATCTTGGGTAGGTTTTTCTTGATTATCTTCGGGTGGTTGGAGTCACTACTGATATATCTGATTGAGGAGTTTTCTTTTCTATATGGCATATAGCAATTGTTTGCGAGGTCTAGCGTGATGTCCAAGAAGTTGCATTTAGTTATACCAATTTCCATTGTTATCTTGAAACCAATGTCTTTAAAGGTCTTTATTGTTTGTTTTTTTATATTCTCGAGGTCCTGGTTGTTTTTGTGCTTGATAATCGCCAAGCCATCATCCCTATATAGGCCTATCTGGTTTGACTTGTATGTTTTTCCTAATCTATCAAGAATGTGCAGACCAATAAGGTCGCATAACTCAGCTCCGAAGTACGACCCCATAGGGACGTCGAACGATGATTCTTGATTTTTCTTGGTCCATACTTTACCATCGTAGGTAAGAACTGAATTACAGGTGTGTGTTATAATCTTCACATCTTCTTCACTTATCTCAGTGAACTTTCTTGCAAACTCTATAGCATTCATAAGGTGTGTTAGTTTGATACTTGGGTAAAATTTTTGGATATCGAAATTAACAAAGCATTTTTTTGATTTTTCATTAATACTGTTAAACCATTCAATGACTTCGTAAGAATTCTTCCATTGGATTAGAGTTGACTTCTTTTTTATTTGGTTTACAATATTTTCTAGTATATTCTTACTTATTTTACCTAGATGATTCTTGCTTGGGTTAATAGTTCTGCACTCGATGTTTAGTGGGAACTCTTTCTTATGGCATAATGGAAATAAACTTTGTTTGTGATTTTTGTTTTAAACAAATACAATCAAATGAATTATATTTAAAAAGTATACTTTTAACTATTTTACAAAGTTGTAATAAACTGTAATAACAGTTATAAAGTTGGTCTATTTTAACTTCTGTGTAACTTTATTAAAATTATGTGCAATGAGGTGTTGTTATCACTGTTGTATTGTATATTAAAGAGATTGATATTTTTTTCGTAAATAAAACAGATACTTTCGTTTTATTGAATATATTAATTTTTAAAGATATAAAGTTTACTGTAAGTAATAAAAACAATTTTTATTTAGTCAGTTTACATTTTTGCAAGTATAAGTAATTCTAATGAAATTTATACTTTTATTTAATTGTTAAATTTTGTAATATATAAGTACTTTTTAAAACAGTTAACGAACTTATTTTACTTAATAAGTTTATTTCAATTAAATTACTTATAAAAAGTTTTCTTATAGCTAATTACAAAAGTTTTTATTTAGAGGATTTTTTGAGAAAAAAATTTGCGCACTCCCTGACCAAAATACCACGCTACGCCACTGGTAGCTACTAGTTGAATTGATTAGAAAAGTTGTATAACAAAACGATCAACTAATTCTTATATCAAAATTACATTTTTTTTTATTAAATTAGTTTATTAAATCATTTAAACTTGTTTAAAAAATAGTGACGCACAAGTTTACATTAACAAAAAACTATTTTCAAAAAAGTTAATATTAAAAATATAAATATAAAAAGTTGAGAAAAGACGTATAGGTTTTATGTAGAAAATATTTTTTGATGAATATACAGATTACAGATTTAAAAAATTTTAAATGAAGAAACTTTTTTAACTGTTTTGTAAGGAAAATTGTAAAAATTTTAATATTTGTTTGTGCAGACTCGACTTTACGAGTATTCCTCGTTTCGAAGCATAAAATTTTTTAATGTTAATTTAGTAGTTTTTTTTTTTAAATTAAAGAATAGTTTAAAGTTGTATTTATAAATAGTTTTAGTTATATAATACTACACTATTACATACTTAGTGTGTAAGTATATATACATATATTTATAATTTTGAATAAATCAATTTTTGCTTAAAGTCTTTATAAAAGTTTTTTTCAATTAAACGACATAATGTACACAAAAGGAAGGGAAACTAAAAATTTAAAAAAAATTTAACAATGACAATTTTTTAGCTTTACGCTGTAAAAAGCTAAAACGTTTTTTAAAGTAAATCAAAATTTTAAATTTGCATACTTTAGTAAAAACCAAATCGTAAAAAGGCTAACAAAGGTACTACAAATATTTTGTTGTATGAAGTTGTAATTCAAATAGTTTAAAAACAAAAATGAACTACAAATAAAAGTAAATGAACAGAAAGATAGATAACTTGATAGAGATTCAAGCCTTTAGCTCTATCAAACAACTAAACCTTCTCGTTTTATTTTTGTTCTTTTCTCAAAGAATTTCTAAAATTCATTGTTAAGCAACACACATGCCGTTAAACCTTCGTCTGAAATTGGAAAACTTATACCTTGCCGAATTTCCTCAGAATTCAAATTGAAAATCTCTGTAGTATTTGTGAAATGATTTGTTAGGTCCAACATACTTCTTTTCATACTAATCGATAGCTGTTGCATGACACCTAAACTGTCATTAGCGGGTGTAGTATTAGAGTAGTCAAATGTGTCTCCGCCAATTATATAAACGTCTGAACTGATTTTATACACAGCAAAGCAGTTTCTAGGAATCAGAAGCTTTGACTCAATTACTGTAACTTCGCTGGTCCTTGTATTGAACTTCTCAATCGAACTTTCCATTTTATGATGCTCGTTTTGACCTCCTAAAATGTAAATGAACTCTCTATGGGCAACTGCACGAGGATGAAATCTGCCAATACTTAAGCTGCTTTGAGCTGTCATCCACTTATTTTCAAGTGGATTAAACTTTTCTATTTTTTTACACCCACCTACACAGAATACTGTTCCTAAGCAATTAACTAGTACGAGTCCACAATTTTTTTCATTTAGGTCTCCCAGCTTCTTAATTTTATTTAAGTTTGTATTGTATAAAAAACTTGTGTTAGTTTTTTCACCATCAATGTATCCTCCTGCTATGATTGTGCTGTCATCACTGTAGTTGCAAATTCCGAAATCACTTCTTGCTGTGTCCATGGACTTCACAGTGACAAGATTTTTAGCTGCAGCATTATATTTGTCTATGTTTTTATTCCCTTCACCGCCAAGTAGGTACAGAGTGTTCTTCACAACAACAGATCCGTGATAAGATCTTTCGCTAGGCCAACCTGGTCCATTGTTGTGATGTAGTGTTGAAAGATATAAAAGACTTTTTGTAAGTTTTCCCTCCTATATATAAGAAATCTGTAAAATTAAGACTTTGTATTAAAATTAATGTCTTTAGTTAACAAGATTTAAAGACTTAAGGATAGTACAAAGTTCTAGTTTTATTATAAACAACACCTTTTGCTGTAAAATTGTATTTATTACCTTCATTAACTATCATAAAAAAATTACAGCTAAGAGCAGTAAAAACAGCTGCTTAC
Source organism: Thalia democratica (assembly GCF_965202585.1). NCBI lineage: Eukaryota > Metazoa > Chordata > Thaliacea > Salpida > Salpidae > Thalia > Thalia democratica. The sequence continues at coordinate 7,507,603 of NC_139173.1, read as the reverse complement.
AATTAAAACTAAATTTTTTTTTTTTAAGATACTTTGGACCTAGTCAAACCTTTTTGTGCTAAAAATTTGTCCTCTTTATACTGATTGGTAATTTCCGTTTTTTTGCTGTGGTAAATTTTCTCACTAAAGTTATCTACTTGCTGAATACTTAATTTTTTCCCTTCACTCATTTTAAAGAATTTGTCTTTTAATTGTGAGTTTTCAGTTGTGAGGTAATAGTTCTATTGATTTTGCGTTTCGATTTGCTTTTGGTAGTCTCCGTTAATTACTTTAAGCTCTTTTATTTGCGTTTCAAATCGCTCACTGTTGGTTTTTTCAATTTCATATTGAGTTTTTAAAGTCTGTATATGTAGTTTCAAATTTGAAACTTCTTGATTTTTTTTGAAATGGTCATGGTTTTTGAAATTAAATTCTTAAGAAGCGTTTTCGTTGAGCATTCTTATCTCCGTTCTCAACATATTATTTTCATCCTTTAAATTTCTTATTTCATCTTTTTCAAAACTTTTAGATGCATTTGATTTACCTTCGTGCTCAGATTCTGAGGAGTTTTTCTTATTTTTAAAGAACTCTTCAAGCAATTTATGATTTTCTTTAGCTAAAAATCTGTTATGATCTATTAATTGTTTGTTTTCTTTTATTAAGTACTCAATTTTTGTGTTTAGATATTGTACATCGATTGAACTGGTTTGGGTTTCTTGCTTAATTTTTTCAGAACCTAAATAGTAAAATATTTTTATGAATATCTATAAAAATTGTTAAATACATACCTGTAAAAAATTGAGATAAAAACAATAGCTTACATAAAAGTAAGTTTAAAGTTAAAAAAATTTGACTTTTTTCTTCCCTTTAAATATGAGAGAAAAAAAGTTATAATTAATAAAGTAAGCTTTTAAACAAAAAAGCTATACAGGTTTATGGTTAACACTTAGCAATTTTAACTGATGAATTACATTTAAAACCCAAAGACTAGAAAAATAAACTTGAATAAGAAGTAAATATTAGGTAAATCAAAAATAAAGCAAAGATTTACAATAAAATGTCAATTTACCTGCGTTTATGAGATTCACCATAGCCGCTTGGCTTTTGTCTTTCATTACCACACTGTTTATATTGCTTTCTTTTCTATTCATGTTGAAAGTTAGCCCGTACCTTCTGAAAAATATTAGCTTTTTAAATTGAAGAATTTCATTATAAATATTAGTTGTGTGTAACTTTTTATTGCAAAAAAGTCTGAGCGTGATCTAAGACTTTTTTTGACTTACTTTATTTCTTTAGTATTTGAATCCATGGTTATGAATTGCCAAGTATTTTTTTTCCTTAAACATTCTAAAAATATAATATTTTAGGATACTTTGACATGCTATACAATTTTTTATTTTTCCGTTATAGATAACAGTTAGCTCAAAGATTATCTAAATTATAATCAAAATATCTTTATTTTGCAACATTTAAGTCTCTATAAACAAAAAACAATTTTGCAATATGTTTATAATATTATTGATGGTTTTTATGCTTGTAAACATAATTCTTTTAAAATGAAATAGAGCGGTTTAAGGTAAGCAATTTTTTTAGTGAGAATTACTCGTTAAGTAATAAAACTGTTAATAGAACTTTCACTAATACAAAGACTTTCACTAATAAAATTAAACTTTAATTATTAAAAAATATCTGAAGTTTTATTTAAGCTATTATTTAAACTTAAATAAAAATTATAAATGTTTAAAAAACATGTTTATATTTTAAAACGGTAGACTATTTTTATGTTACGTTGAAACTTAATTAAAACAAACAAAAAATTAAAATGATACTTATGATATATTACTAACTTTGACTTTAAAATGATTTTAACAAACTTAATATTTTTTATAGCTCATATATTTTAAGCTTCTAGTATGCTATGTTATAAATAAAAAAGTTGTTACTTAAAATTTTCAAATTTGTTAATGAAATCTAGTAGCTTTATTGTTTCGTACTTGTGGAAGCTCTACTTAAAAGAAATTGTTCTGCTTCGAAAAATCTTTTCATATCAATAAAACATCCACACCTATTTATTGTAACAATACCTTTATATTCATTTAGCATTTGTTTTTTTACGTTATTTGGTTTATTTACGTTAAGAAAAAATATAAATTTATTCTCTGTTGAATTTTTTATTTCTATTTTTTTAGTTTTACAAAGTCATTACATTTTAAGTATTTATTGAAACTTAAGTTTAAACCAAGTTTAATTTTTTCAAATATACTTATCTAAAACATAACTCTAAATGTACATTAAACATAAATAAATAAAATACTAACAAGTTTTTAATAAACTTTAATAAAAATCCTTAAGAGCTTGAAAGTTTGATTCGAACGATTAGTTTTTAATAAAACGGCATAAACTTTTTCATTGATCTGTATAAAATACTTTACGTAAGTTATTGCATGAAAGTTTGTAAATGCAAATTAAGCTTAACTCTTTCTTCATTTTTGGATTATGTAGAGCTTTCAAGATAGTTTTAAATACTTTTATTCACAAATTTTAATGTGTGCTTATCAGGAGCGTGTTTTGACTGGTTTCATGTCCCCTGAAAAAAACTGAACTTTTTTTATAAAAAAGCTGTTCAGTATGTATTTTTTAATTATTTTTCCAAGAATTCATAAATTTTTGTTAATTTTTTGATATAAAGTAAAGTTTTGTTTATAATTTTTTAAGAACTACGTCAAATAACGAAACTTTTTGTATAAAAACTGTTAAAAATAACTCAAAAGTTTATAATTACAATAGTTGCACAGTTTAAAAAAATGAAACTTTTGATTCAAAATTAGCCAATCATAAGTATTTTAAAAAGTTAATTTTGAATGATTTTACAACTTCATTTTTATTTTTGGAAACCTTTGACGAAGTCACATATTGTTTCTATTTTTACAACACTAAAAAACCGTAGTTTTACTTTTTTTTCATCAGGTTGTAAAATAATTGTTCACGTCTACTGTTAGTTTTTTATCGAAAACATAGCTTGGTTTTGATTTAAGTTTTATTTTTAACTAAGTTATTTAAACTGGTACTGTTTTACCAAGTAACTTATTAACATATAATTTTACATGTTTTTCTATTGTTTAGACATTTAAATTAATAATTTAGATTAGTACTTCGTTTTTAGTTTCTTATATATAAAATATTTCATTATTTATGTTAGCTTCACAATGTAAGGCAAAATTTTTATATTTTCAGTAAAAAAGGTTTATTAAGTTTAAATTTAATATTTTTAATTAAAGTTAAGGAACTGGATTACTTATAAAGATTTTGCATTGTTTTTTACTTATTATTTTTAAATAGTCTAAAACTTAAAGATTTTTTGTACTTTGGAAATTTTAGACAGTTATGTAGTTTTCCAAAGTGTATTAATATGAACTACTTCACAAAATACTCTACTACTCGGCAAAGACAATGTGCAGCCCCACTCAAAAATGTTAGACACGCCAATGATTTAAATATAAACTTCTTTAACTGTTACAAACAAGTTATTAAATAAAAATTAAACAGTTAAATTTTGAACATAATACTGATAGAATTTAATGTAAAAATTTTTTAGCTTATTATACTTTTACCTTCTTTAAAAAAGTTGTAACCTATCTTTAAAATATTTTCATGTTTGCTATTAGTATTGTTTATTTCGTTTTATAAGTTAAGTTAAAGTTTATTTTTAGTTGTAAAAATGTTCTTTACTTCTATTTTTACTTTTTTTTTAAATTTTAGGCTTAGACTGTATTTAAATTTTTATGTTATTAGACAAGCTTTTTAGTAGATTTTAAATAGAACTTTAAAGTAAACACAATAGTTAGCTGATTTTCGTTTAATTTTTTTTTTTTTTTTTTATTAATCTTTTTTTTAGGTTTAAATGATAAGATCAGATTAAATACATTATTAGCTCATAGGAAACCGTAAAAGCCTGTGGTGTACGACTCGATAACCGGAAGTCTCCTTCGTACAGCAAATTTTAAGACTAAACTTATTGAGAGCTTTTTATTGTTCAATACTTTTACTTACTTTACTGGTATATGCTATTATAGGAAAATTTTTAAACGTATTTATATACCATTTGCAACTTGTTATGTACAGATTACTCATTTTATATTTTATTTCACAAAGCTTTTTAATACTATACTTTACAATTCAAAATTTTTTCAAATTCATTTAAAATATACCACTTGACAATGAAACTAGTATAGTTTTGAAAAGCTTTGTGAAATAAAATACAAAATAAAATCAGTCGTCTGTATAGTTGCAAATAGTATATAAATAATAATATACTTATTTAATACTCAATAAAATAACAACTAAGGTTTAAATTTCCAATAAACTTCTTCAGTTCTAACCAGAGAATGTACAATTAAAACAACTAACTTTAAAATAAATTAGAGTATGTATACTACCAATAGTTATGTAAACCAATCAATTAATACATAGTAAATTTAATCAACATAAACTTTGTTTGTTATCAACTTAAAATGGTATTTAATTAAATAAGGCAACGTATAATATATCTGAATTCTTACTTTTTATATATAAATTAGGTTTGTTTAATTGTGTTGTAATAGCTTTAATTTGGTTAAATCAAAACTGTTCGAGCAATGTCTTAAAAATTGAACCTACAAACTTAAAAAGTTATCACCAGATTTAGGATTCGTTGACAAAGTGTTCTACTATGTAAGATCTTTTCATTGCATTTTTGGCCGGTAAGCTTTTTTTCTTGTTTGCATATCACCTATGTAAGATCAAATACGTTTTGATACATGGTCTTAATACGTGTTTTCAAAAGCTTTGAGGTTTATTTTTTATTGAAATTTCAATAGATTTAAATAGATTTGTGCAAGTTTTTTATTTTATTCGCGACCGGTTTCGGTGGCAAGAGATTGCGATTGCGACCTTTTCAAGCAAAAATAAAATATGAAACTGCATAAAACAATGTTAGTTAATTATACTGTTGTTTAAATACTTATTCATGCGTGAATTTTCATAATTCACGCATTCACGAATTTTCATAATTAATTATTGAAATTTCATAAAACTTTGCCAAAGTAGACTTTTTTTAACGGCTTTCAAGATTTTTTATAGATTTTATAAACTTTCAAAATAAAGTAAAATTTGAAGAACAATATTTGAAATAATCAAAATTAAAAAAATCATGTCAAGTAGATTATAAAACACCGAACAAGTTTTTATAGTTATAAAGTTTGTTGCTCTTCAAAGTTGTGCAGTCAATACTAAAAGTAGTAAAATTATCATACTAAAGTAATTGCGTGGTGATTTTTTAAATTATAAACCTTGCATCTAAGTTGTGTATCAAGATGACCGAAATGAATGTTTTCTCACAAACCAATTCCATTTACTTGATTTATGATGAGCCTAGGTTTAACTAGTTGAAATTAGCTTTAATTTAAAAAATAATACTATACATTATAAAGTAAAAAAATCAAAGTTAAGTCAAGATTAAATTTATAAGAAATTATTCTTACTATTAAACTTATAAGAAGTTATTCTTACTATTGAACTTTAAGCCTCTTATTGAAAACATTACTTTTCGAACGACAAATTATTAACCATATTACGTTTAATAAAAATCTTTAATAAAGTTTTTGTGCCTTATTTCATTTTTAAAAGTTATGAAAAAAACTATGAATTGCTTTTACACTTAATGCCCTTAACTGAAATCATTATTATTCGAACGACAAGTTATTAAACATAAAAAATTCAATAAAAATTATAAATATAGTTATGTATTTATCTTCCTTTTTTTTTAAAGTTAAATATGGAATATTTTAATACTTTTTATATTAGATGATTTTTACGTTTAAAAATTAGCTTAAATAAGTTTACTGTTTGATTTAATGATAAACCCATTTTTTCTACCTTGTTCTTTATGACGTCAGGCATCTTTCAAAAACATTGTGAAGGCACTAAAAATGTTTCAAACTTTTTATTTAAATATTTAAATACAGTTTAAATTATTAACTGCTAACAAAACATGTGATAAGTCTAAAATTTGATTTTGACAATGTTCAATAAATTTTTAATGTATGTTATTATGATTAAACTTTACTTCCATTTCAAAAATTCAATTAAGTTTAAACTTATACAAGTCTTAATTATAGTCAAGTGTAATAGTTAAGTAAGATTGAAACCTCCTAACACATATACAAAAAAATGGTGGCATATATCTGAAACTTACAAATCTATTATTAGTTGTAAACCCAACATAGGATTTATATTTTTTAAATAAAGTTTTTGTATTATAAAACTTTTATGATGCCCATATAATATAAATCTAGATGTTTGAGTTTAGCTTAATGCTTTACTTTCAAAGTATTGACATTTTTCAAAGTTTTAAGTCACATGAAAATTATTTTTATAAGCATTTTATATGTATAAAATTTTCAATAAAATGAAGCTTATAGTTATAATTATTTTTATAGTGAAATTAGACTAACTCAAGCCAGTTTTAAGTTTTTTGAAAAATTAAAGTGTTTCAGACTTGATTTCTCAATGATTATAAAATCTTTATTGTTTTTCAATAAGTCTTTTCTTTATTATATCACACACTATTGTTGTTGTTTTTAAAGTTTATAAGCTTGATTAAAAGTATTTATAAAAAATTTTTGGCTAACTATGTTATTTGGGATTTTTTAAGACTAAATTTCATGGCAGCTCAAAAAAATCCATAAGTTGTGTTTAAAAGTAACAAATAATTTTAGTTGGAAGCATATAATTATTAAAAAAATTAATATACAAAAAACATAAAATATTACTGAAAATAAAAAATAAGCCTGGTAAAACTTTTTTCAAACTAATTTAATTTTCAGGAATTTTACACAGGGTGTTTTTTGTGACAATTGCTACATGTAAAACAACTTTAGGTTAAAAAAGTTTAAGTTGCATTTTATATCCCTAACAGTTTACATTGGGCTTGTTTTCCAAAAGGGTCTGAACAGCAAGCTTTAGAGGTAAGCTTTTTTAGTTGTTTAAACACAATCTGGAACATTTTTAAGTATACCTATACCAAAATAAGTTTTTCATTGACATCTCCCCCTACTAATATTACTTTTTCAAATTTATCCATTAAATCGTGCTGACTCAGAATAACTTTATGTTACTCTTTGTTATAACTTCAAATAGTGTAAATCTTTATCTTAGTAGCATTTGTAAGTATTCTTATTATCATAAGTTTATTAAATAAAACTTAGCGTAATTATTAAATTATGGTTTTGTCAAGCTCACAGAAAATAGCAATTTTATCAGTAAAAATAAGAATTTAAAGTAAACAAGTATTCTACTATAACTTAAAAGTAATGATGTTAAAAAGTTTATTTAAAAAGTTTTGTTCTTAAGCATTTGAGTAATTAGGCACATTTTAAATAAGTCCTGTAGTTTGCTCTAAGTCTTATTAGTAAATATAATTTGCTAAGTAACTAAGTTAAACATAAAAAATATTGAAGTAACAAATGTTCAAGTATATGCTTACATACACTATTAAAATTAAAATTAAAATATTACTAACAAAATGTTGTTTATATAATAAAAACGTTTATGTACTTAGTATATACCATAGTATACTATCCAAATATGAACAGAAATTTTTCTGTAAACTTGTTGCTGTATTTCAAACTAATTTAAAATATCTATTTTAATTTATTTGATCACCAGGGGCAACAATTTGATGATCTCATAAGGGATGCTGAGCAATATAAACTAGTGCTTAAATTTTCTGAATTTTTTTTTTTTAGATTAAAATAACTGCATTTTTTTGTATAAAACACAATGAAATTTAATAAAGCTGCTCTGTATTCTTATATACTTATGAGTTTTATTGAATTAAGAAATAAAACTATGCACTGGATTACTAGAGACAAATTACTTGAACTAATTACACCATGTATATCATATGGTATTGTTTAAAATATTATGTTGATTTTTTATGGTTTTCAACTATTTTTCAAAGTATTAAGTATAAATAGTTCATATTTTGTAACATAATCATCTTAGTAATTTATTTTATTTATCATTTATTTGTTCATTAACAAAAAAAGGCTCATAACTTTTTTTATAACAGTTCAGGCTAGAGGGGTTCACCTTTTATTTACAAGTTTTTTATTTTTAATTTTGCATGTATTATCTGTGTTGACCACCATTAAAAAATTGTTAAAGCAACTTTAAAGATATTAGCAATCAAAATTGGTGAGTTCTACATATTTCTTATAGAAACTAAAACAACAAAAAAGACTAAGTTACGAAAAACCATTTTTTTCTTGAAAATTTTTAACCAAAAGTAGATAGTCTTTAGAGAATTTTTTTTTCCTAAAATTTAATTAAATAAATATATCTTTCTTTGTTGAGTTTATTCACAAACTAATACAAGAATGATAAAGTCTGTAACACAAAACATTACTAAAACTAGGTAAATACTTCTACATCTCCCCCCAGATTTTATCTACTAAGGAGATAAAACGTCAAATTTACCTAGAAAAACAAAAATTTTTTTTAAAAACATTTTGTTACAACTTAAACGCATTTTTCAGGTCTAAAATTCAACGAAATTAAACTCAAAAAGACAAAAACATTTCAAAAATTACGATTAACTTAGTTCACTAATAAATGATTGGTTAAAACAAACTACATTTAAACAAACAAACTGTAACAAAAAAGTTGAGACTTAATCTTTACTTTTCTTCACTCAGTTGCTGAATACAAGTATTTAAAAACTTAATTGCTTCACCGATTCGAACTTTTCAACTTTGAAGAACGAAACCACACGTCATTCATCTAACCATCTTGACACTTCACTTCATTTGCTGATAAACACCTTTATCATATTTTCGGCTTTAAACAAAGTAGAAGGTGCATTACTGATAGCATTTAACACTGACGAAATACTGCTACACTTATTTTCCAAATACTTGATACTAACCAACAGTTCGAATTTTTGAAAGTCAGTCTCTGCGTCCTCATCCAAGATCACTTTGAACAGATGGCTGTTAGACTAGTCTGCTGCAAAGTCAACTACAAACTATAGGACGTCACCATTGAACTGAAACTCATTCATTAGACCATAAAACATTAATTTACAGTGAAGATTCCAACTAACAATAAATGAATATCAGCAACATTGGTGGCACAAAGCTTTTGAAAAGCATCGTAAAGTCTTACACGGAAACGCTGCAAATAATCCGATAATTTCACACACTCAACCCGGACACATTGTTATTCGCAGTAAACTTTGGCTGTCTGTTTACTTTTCTGTAGAAAATATAAGTCAAGAAAATATAGATCAAAGCAAATCCGAGCCATTCTAGTTCAACATCAATTTCGAAGAAAACCATTAGTACAGAAGGAAATTACACAATGCTTCACAAAAAAATCTTCCTTCTATAAAAACAAAGAACATTGAAACTTTTCTTGACATCTTTTTCTCAACGTTACAGAAAAGACAAACTTTTACAGTGGTATGTTTGCCTTTCTCAGATAAGGGGTACATAGATTTGCAAACCGGAGGGGTAAATCTTTTCAGAAACTTACGATTTTGAGCAGTTAAGCGACCTGATCCATCAACTTTGACAACATATTGATGGCAGTCCTTCACTTCCACCACCACTCCACTATTCCCCCACTTGCTAGGAAAGTTACCTGATCGATTTAGTATCACAACATGATCACCGCAATTCAGTGGTGGCAACAATTTTGTGTTCTCACTTATATTTTCGAGAGACTTAACAAAACAAATACTGAGAGATTCTTCCTTTTTATTCCAAACGTCATGCCACATTTTTGAGATCTGCGGATTATTGTAGGTCATAACACTCTTTCTGACATAAGGTAATGACTTCTTTAAATTTTTTCGCGATCTATTCTGTAAAAGTACGTTTTTCTGTCCCTGTACCTCCTTTTTCTTCTTCGCGTTTTTCAGCTCAAACATATTTTTTCTACGACCTTGGCTGCAAAGGCCATCAAAATTTTGTGTATACAATCCACCAACTAGAAGTGCATTTGACTCATCAGCATAATTTTGATGACGTTGATAAACTTTTTTACGGGACTTTATCCAGCATTTTTTACAGACAAAACACTCAATATACCTCATATTTTTACTGCTCCAAACAAATTTATCAGTTAATTTGTTACATATGCTACAAGTTGTTTTACCACTTGGTTTTTGTGTGGTTTTCTTTAAGAGTTTGCATACATTTTGTGTGTACAATCCACCAACTAGAAGTGCATTTGACTCATCAGCATAACTTTGGTGACTTTGATAAACTTTTTTACAGGACTTTAACCAGCATTTTTTACAGGCAGAACACTCAATATACCTCATATTTTTACTGCTCCAAACAAATTTATCAGTTAATTTATTACATGTGTCACAAGTTATTTTACCACTTGGTTTTTGTGTGGTTTTCTTTGAGGATTTGTATGAGAAAACTGATGCTGTAACAGCGGGTTTTGACATTGCATCACGTGCCATCTCTTTTCCTTCAATAAAACCGATTGTCTCATTGACATTTTTCTCATCTAGATTTTCCCATCCTAGCACCTCTTTACGGATATCCTCATTGGCTAAACCTGTTACCATGACATCTTTTAGGATTATGTCTGTAAAATCTATCTTTTGATTACAGCCATCCTTTGGGCATTTACATGTGTACGAACATGTACTGGCTTTTCCCTTTAAACGGGCAGCAAATGATCTAGTGTTTTCAGTTAAATCCTGTCTTGCACTAAGAAAGTCTGATCGTCGTACAACAACTGAAACAGGAATAACTGCAAGCTGCTTGATCATCCTTAAAAGCTCTTGCTCATTGAAATTTACTACATCTTTATGTCCTTTCAGAATAGCATCGCCTAAATCTTCCTCACAGCACTGGTACAGTTGACGGCGTTTTTCTACATCTGTCATCTGTATGCTATCTTTAAACATAGTCCACTTTTGTACAAATATGTTCCAACCCTCTTCACTGCAGTCTGTCCCTATTCGAGGACGGTCCATCTTTGGGAGCTTTGGTTTTGAAGAATTTGCATTAATGTGTACGTTGTTGTGAATGATAAGCAAAGAAGCAATTGTTACAGAAGCATTGACGTCTGGTGTTTCATATGTGCAACTCTCAAGAGGGGATTTAATCACAGGCATTATTGATTCAATTCAGCTTGACTTTATCATAAATAAATATATCTTTCTTTGTTGAGTTTATTCACAAACTAATACAAGAATGATAAAGTCTGTAACACAAAACATTACTAAAACTAGGTAAATACTTCTACATTTAATAATGAAGAAACTGTGGTTCATAAGTTGGTATTGGAAACTTTTTACAGAATACGCTATACCTCAACCATTTATTAGATATTCTATCTACAAAAAAGATTTATAGTTTGTACTTTAGGCTTTCAAAAAAGAGTCAATATTTTTTTTGGTATAAATCTTACATTTAATTGTCCTAAAGGAAGTACTTACCACGACTAAAAATGTTTCTAATATCAAACTATAAATCATTGTCTTTTTATAAAAAAAACTCACTTAATATTGTATTTAAAGCAATTTAATACTATTAGTGTCAAAGTTTCTGAAAATGTTATCTATTAAACAACTCACAGCAAGTTTGCAATCAAAAAAAAAAACAGTAGAATATTGGATTTAGGTTGATGGCTCTCCTGTCAATTACAAGTCCTGTTTTGTTTGTCAAAACAACAAAATATCATTATTAAGATAGTATAAGCTCTAGCTTTATTAAAAAAACAAATATTATTTACTCTATTTGAAACTAGGAACAAAATCTTGTAACAATGTGTGTATAATAAAAACATCTTTACCAGTATATAAGTTATATACATACTTAAGACAATCTCAATATGCAGCAAATTTACAATAATCATTATACATCTCTTTTATTAAAAGTTAAAAGCACAATGGTAATCGCAGTGTTTAAATTCTCATTTTGATAACTTTCCATCAATAATTGCAGTTTAAAAAAAAAAAAAACTGAATTTCTACGGACAAAGTTGAAAAAACCATAAAACACATTAGATTTTACTTTTCTTTTTAGAGCTGGACCAAATTTTGAAACAAATATGTACAATAAAGTGTACTATTTTAGTGATAACAATAATAAAGTTACAATTTTAAAAGCAAAATAATTATATTTTCAAAGCGTGTAATATTTTTTTTAGAACTAAATTAAGTCACAAATTTCATTAAAAGGACTTATGAGTTAAAAAATTTATCTTTTAAAAAGTTTGAACATTAACACACAATTCACAAAAACTTTGTAAAAGCAAACTTTTTCTGAGATTAATAATATAATTTAATAAACTTATATTATTAAAAGTAAATAAAAGATGAAGAAAATTGTAGCCTAAGTCTTTAGTTTTCTGAATCTTAAAAATCTGTGCACAGTAAATAAGAAAAATTCATGTGCTCACCAGGTTATTAAGTTTATTGTAAATATAACTTGTAATAGTAAATATTTTAAATTGAAATAGTTGCAAAATCTATTGATAGCAAAGTCAAAATTAATTTGGATAAAAAGTGTTTTCTAAAAAATGTCAGGTCTATGGTAGAATAAAAAAACTCTTGATTTAAATAATAATTAGTTATAACCTTGTATTAATCAATATATTACTTTATCAAAAAGATATCATTTTTTATATTGGTTTGTAGTATATTAAAGTTTTTATGATAGTTTTAGTTTCAAAATATTTTTTAGCTTTTAGCAATTACTAAAAAATTAAACTCATACAAACAATATAATTTTTTTTAACATTCTATTTTCTAAAGCACAATACCGGGCCCATACACTCCCATATTATGAAAGTACACATACTATTTATACACTATGAGAATAACTGTTAAAAATTAATTTAAGAAAAAAACATTCAAAGCAATAAATGAATTAATTCTATTTAAATTTTAAACATAGGAATTTTTTTAAAGTATCATTTTGGTGACATTTATTTAAATAAAGAGTTTAAATTAGGGTTTCCAAAGTGAAAACATTGCCCCTTCAAGTATCAAAGAACAACAAGTAGTAAAGGGGGTAAATAAGTATGTTGGAAATTAACTAGTTAGAGAATATCTAATAAAGAGGGTAAACAATTTTTAAGTTTTAAGGGGGCAATTATGAAAATGATTTTGGAGTACAGTGATATAAATTATGTCTATTTTAGTTGTACTGTAATTCTCTCCAAAATTTCTGTTAGCAATAATAGGATATTTATTGAAAGTTTTAAAACTATAAAAAAACCTACTTATTGCATCAATAATCTCTTAATGCCTATTTTTTAATAATGTTTTGATAAACAAAAAATGTCAAAAAATTTAGTACTACACAAATTAAAGTAAACATTTTTTTTTTCTGATCAGAAATAACTATTGTATACGCTTTGGAAAAAAAAAGGTATTAATACTACGAAAAGATCATTATTTTAGAAGTTTTTTTCATATGTAGATGTGGTACATGACAAATTATTTTGAAATTTAGAGTTGTAGAAGTTCGTACATATATAGATTTTTTGTTTTAAACAAAGCTGTTTTTAAATTTTTGTGTTTGTATAACACTTATCCTATTCTATTATATTTTAAAAGAAAAAAATATTTAGATAACAAAATAAAATTTTAATTTGAATATATATGCAGTAACACTTTATTTTGTAAAAATGTTTTTATTTTAGTGCTGATGCATTTAGACAGTTATAAAGACAAGGCAATGCAGCAAGTTGCAACCGACACTTTTTTGCGGCACAAGCTCAACCAGCTGTACGAGCAGTTTGTCAAAAACCAAAACTGTGATATTTTGCTGCGCATTGAAGACAAGCTTATACAAGCTCACTCTTGCATCATTGCTTCCGGTTCAACTAAGCTAGACCAGATCGTCTCGCATCATCAGAACAAACTACTTGAAAAAGGTTTGGTTTAATTACTGTGTTTTTACATAATGAGTTTATATTAGTACAAGTTTCATATAAAGTTAGTTGTATTTTGTTTCAGTTACAAAAGTGTAATCTATATGAAATGAAAAATATTGCTCATGCAACTGTACTTTATAAGTGTTTGAGAATAGAAAGAATTTATAGTATTTGAGTAGCTTTTTTCTTTGATAAGTTTGTAAATTATAGTCTTTTTGTTAATAATGTTCAACCATGTTTGTTACTAGGTGAAGAGTTAATTTTAGAAGAGTTTACAGTTTCATCTTTTGAGTTCATTGTACCATTTTTATACAAGGGAACCTTAGACTTTGAAAAACTTAACGACAGTAACTACAAAGACGTAATAAACTCAGTCAAGTTTTACGGCATGCATGAAGTTAGTTTAACTATTAAAAACAAGATTTATGTTTTTCAGGTATTTATTTTAGTTAAGTTAAAAGAAACGATTTATAAATTAATGTTGTAGAATAATATAAAGAATTTTTAATCAAGTACAAACTACTATTTCAAACTAATCAAAGTTTTTATTATTATATGTTTTGATTTTTAGAAAACAAAGTTCTTTATTATATGTTTTGATTTTTAGAAAACAAAAGTTTTTAATGATTGTTGTTAGTTAACATATTTTAAATTTTTATGTTTTTTTGTTATATTAAGAAATAAATTAAATCTATTACTAGAAAAATGTTAACAGACTATCTACTATAGTAATAAAGTTGGCTTTGCATTGAAAAGGTATTTTTGTTTAAGTAAGTTGACACAACTTTTTTTTTGTTTTTCACATATTCTTTTTTTTTTTTGATCACAGTTTATTATTATTTTTTAACTACTAATATGTAATTTAAGTATGAAGGCAAATAAAATATTTGTTTTACCAAATTATTGTATTAAAGTTTTAAAATAAAGTCCAAATATAAATAAAACACAATCCTAAGTTAGTAGATTTGTACAAAAATATTTTACAAATATCAAGATCTATATCTTTTATTTTCAATAACTTTTTGGTGATTAAAATTTTGATCTAACAAAGTTATAGGTTTTTTAAAGTAATATGGAAAAGTTATTTAACAACGTTTTATTAAAAAGAGTGTTTTTATTTGTTAATTGTTTATTAAAGATGACATTTGTCTATAATTTCGTTTAAATAACAGCAACTATAAATGATACTTCCCTATATTTCTAAAACATTTTTTTGCACTTAATTTTTAAAGACACGAAACTCATGATAATCAAAGTGTAAGAAAACCATTGTATTTACATTGCAACAAAACATTAATTTATGACAACTGTGCTACGTACATGGATAACCACAGGTCATTTGAATAATTCAGAATCATATATTAGCAAAAGTTACTAAACCAAAATGAAAATAAAAGTACAAGTAAGCTAACAATATAAATTTAAGCTATGTATTTCCCTTTGATGCCTTCTTTGATTTGTGTTCTTAATCATAAATTATTAGTTGAGTTTTCTGAATTTTTAAGCCCATTCTCTCAGAGGAGATGTTTTCCAAGCATCAACACTTGTTTAAGCAACATATACTTTCTTTCTATCATATCTAAAAGATCTACTAGATTTAATTCAGGTGTTTGAAGAGCTACATCTCATTACCCAAAAATCTTGAGAAATAAAGTTTTTACTAGTTAAAGTTTTTAATTATTTTTGATGGATCTTTATCTTGTTAGCAGGTAAATGGCTGATTTTTGAAATGATATTTTTATCCGTTCAAAATCTAGAACCAAATTAATGCTAATGTAGAAGAAATCTGTGTTTATTTTAACCCCTTATTGAACAAAGGTGACTTTAAAAAACCGAAAAAAGCTTTGTGAAAAGAGCTTTTGTTAAAGATAGGCTTCTCACAGACTCATCAATGACTCCTCCATTTTGATTTCAACTGTAAAAAGTTTTTGTTAAAAAAGTATTATTTTTCTCTGTGAGGAAGCCTATAAATATTAAAAAAAAAATTCATTAACAAATTGTTGTGCTTTTGTGTAGAAATAATTATTGTTGTTTTGTAGGGAAGCATTTTCATTATTCTTCTCATTAAGTTCACACTTTCATTCTGTCTTAAGCAGTTTTACCTGCAAATATCTTCGGATTTCTCGAAACTCTTTCTTGCACTGGTTTAGTCTCCTTTGAACAAAAAATGCAAGACCTGCCACTCGTTGGACAGTCTTTAATTGTACTAAGCTCCTTAAATCTTTGCACAACATGGCAAATTGTGAATGCGGCCACCTTCAAGAGCTTCGCAATATCTGGATCTGTACTTCACTACTTGCACAACGAATTTGGACTTTTGCCTCTTTTGCTCATTTAAAAAAGGTTTAATACTAAAACTATAAACCTTTTACTGAAAATAATAAACAAATATTTACTCGAAACTCCATTAGGCCGCCATCATATTTTTATTTTGTAAATGATAAAAAGATAGTTATCTTCTTGTTCATTTATGTTTACTTGTTTTGTTATATATTATAGGTTTTTTATTCTAACTTTTATTTGTTATGTAGTCTTGACTATTTTTATTTTGTGTAAGTAAAATGTTATTTATCATCCTCTTTTCATAAAGATCATGAGATGATTGCTTTATGCGCAAAGATCACTATTTACCCGAATATATCACCTTATTAACCTGTAAGCAGCCCAGTTTGATTGACACTACTTTAATTTGAATGATAAAAACTAATTTCAATATAAACCAATCAAAAGAACGTCCAACGACTTCTGAGTAACATGTATATTCCAAAAACCGCATTTAACTTCAGGTGCTGCAGCGGGTGAACAGGCTGGCGAGCAGGAGCATCAACCCGAACCTGAACGGGGAGATGGGCAAGATATTCGGCAACATGGCCGACTGCAACGCTAGGCTGATCAAGTCGGTGCTCATCGACTGCTTCGGCGACTCGTTCCACTGCGAGGACAGCGTGAACTGCATGCTGTGCGAGGAGAAGCTGAACTTGAGCGACGTGGATCACGTGGTGGAGCACTGCTGGAAGCACAAGATGACTTCCAACAAAATTGCCGAGGTTGGCATATTGTATTGTTTGGCATAATATATTTCCTCACTTTATACCAAGGGTGATGCAAAGCAGCAGCGTTTTGATTTTATTAAAGTAACATTTGTGGTTAATATTTTTATCTTTAAATCTCTGTGTGTTAGTTTTAGATGATTAATTTTTTTTTTACTGAGAATTATATATAAAAGTTTATATAGAAATATATAAATTGAAGCACTGCAGGTTTTTATCAGTTTTATGTTTTATCCAATTAAAACCTCCCAATCAGATACTGGCGGACGAGGAAGAGGAGGAAGGGAGGGAGGGGAGGTACCTGCTGAACATCGAGATAAGCGACGACAGCAGCCTGTTGGACGAGTACTACTACGCTGACGTCAGCGGTTACGTGGTGGGCGGCGGGAGGAGAAAGTGCTTTCCCACCTGCTTCACCTGCGGCATATGCGGGAAGGAGTTCAGGTACCGCAAGTCGCTCGACTCACACCAGAAGTTTGTTTCTCACACTTTTATCTTTAATTTTTATTTATAATACATAATAATTGTTTTAAGAAAAATAACAGTTGTTTGAAAAAATAAACAAGGCTTTTGACATTTAAGTTTTCGTGGATTAGTAGTTGCGTAAGTCTTGTTTTTTTTTGTCACATTCAAAAAAGTATTAAACATTTCTATTTAAAATTCGTTACAATAAAGTGACTAATTTTTTCAAGGAATTTGTTTGTGGTTTAAGTTTTTTTCTTGTTTTGAAAAGATGTTAAGTATTTGTTTATTTGATAATATATACTGATTAGTTTATGTTTTGGTTTTAAACATTGAATAATAAACTAGTATGGATTTATTTATATTAACTTTTTAGAAATGTTAATAAATCATGTATAGCTGTATTAAATTTATAAAAAGGTTGTTAATAAGTAAAAATTTATTTTGTTGAATAAAAAATTTAAAATCTATAACTAAATAATTTAATAAATAAAAAAGAAATGTGTTTGATAATAAGCTTTGTAAATGAGCTCTTGTAATAAGTTAGAACTATACTACAAGATAATTTAAGCAAAAGTTTGTACGCAAAATTATTTATTAGATTGCAATCAGCAAAGAACATAGCAAAAAAATTTGGTAAAAAGACAAAATGCAATCGAACAAAAAATAGGAATTAAACTTTTTACTTATGGATATTAATATTTTAAAATTAAATTACTTCTTTAAAAGGTGCTTGAATCAAGTCCGGTAGAGCTTATAAACAAATTCATTGTTAATTAATGAATTTATTTTTATATAGTAAAATAACATACTTAAAACTGTATGTACTTCATATAAACTGTTTTTCTTAAAAGTTTATCATATTTTTTTGGAATCAACTTGCGTGTTTAAATGTAAAAATACCAGATTATGTTTTTTTTTTTGTTCCAAATATGATTCTTTAATATAAATAGCTGGACTATATTTAAGTAAAGTATTTCAAAGAACTAAATTACAAACCAACGTTTAACCTGATATGGCTCCCCGTATACATTTAAACTATTATCCAAATAGAGTGAATTAAATGTTTAAATAAGATTTAAAGTTTTATCAAACATTTAAAAATTATAAAAAAAATTGTTTTAATCTTATTAAAAATATGGTGCGAGAACCAAGAAGCCACAAAAGGGTTTATAATTGTTTATTAGTTCTCGAACCATATTTTTAAAAAAATAATAAAAAAAAAATTTTAGTATTAAAATGTATAACAACAATATCTTTATCACAGAGTTTATTGAGATTTTCTTAAAAAATTTTTTTTAGTAAGAAGACTCTAATTAAAGACCAAAATTGAACAGACCAATATAATGTATATAATAAGTATCCGGTTTATATAAAGAACAAGTTCACCAACCAATAAAGTAAGAACAAAACAAAAAAGAAATTAAATGGATTTTTAAATCTGCTGTGAGAGAACTAAAAAAATCAAAATATTCCACTTTTTCTATGGGCTCTAGCGCCGACCCAATAAACCCAATTTAAAAAAAATATATATCTGCTGTATGATTAAGCTAATAAGTTGTATAGAAAGTATTTTATAAAACAAAAAAACTGTTGTGTTTTGAAGTCAATAAAAATGACTCAAGTTTCCCTTATTTCAGATTGAATCTCGTGCATTATTTAGCCTCAAAAATTAACCTGATAAAACCACTCAAAAAATTATCAAACCAAACTTTTTTGTCAATGTTATTTTATTGAAACAAACATCAACTAAATACAACTCCACACAGGTTCTGCAAGATGGCGCAGAACTTGTCGAACGAGCTGCAGGAGAAACGGGTGGGAACGCGGAAGGAGCTGGTGTCGAACATCATGGACGGGAAGTACCTGTTGGATGACAAGGAGCGGGAGGAGGTGATCACGTACCTGCAGGGACCGGAGCAGCCCGGCAAGAAGCAGTGGTCGTGCCCGGTATGCCCGGACATGGTGTTCGACAAGAAGCACGATCAGGTCACCCACATCAGGGAAATGCACGGGCAGCTGAAAAAGTTCCAGTGCGAGTATTGCGACAAAACGTTCCCCGTTGGTTGTTGATTAATGAAATTTTTACACGATTTCAGTTCAAATAATTTATTAATTAACTTCAGCACTAATGTTATGTATTGCGATAAAATGTTCCCTGTTGGTTGCCCCTTGATTGTACTTAAATGCTCATAGTATATTATGTCAAAATTATTCTGTTTGGTTGTTTTTCAGATGTTCTAAAAGTTTTAAGGTTGTAATAACAGAAGAAATAACTTATGTAGAAATAAATGTTTAACAAATCTTTTAAGATGGATGTTTTTATAACATTTATTAAATTAATCTTAATTAATTGTTGTTCTGTTTTAACTGTATATATCTAAATTTTCTTAGAAATAACTTTTATTCATCTTATGCAGTGCCACCAAAACTTAAAATAACTATACAAAGTATATCATTGTATTTAAACCTTTGTGCATAAAAGTTTTGATTCACATAACTTATTAAACAGTAAAGACAGATAAAATATCAAAAGGTATAATTCAAACTCATTTCATAAAACTGTAAATCTCAGTAAGGTTTGTGTTCACAGTAAAATAAAACTAAATATTTTTCAATGCGCACAACTTGAAACAACATACAGACGAAGACGGCGTTGCTGTCGCACACGAGGCGGCACACCGGGGAGCGACCGTTCAAGTGCGAGGTGTGCGGCGAGTCGTTCGCCGAGAAGAAGTCCATGGAGGACCACACGCGCAGACACACGGGAGAAAGACCTTTTCAGTGCCACCTGTGCGGCAGGAGCTTCACTTTCAGGTTTAACATTTTATCTGGAGTTATTTTTAAACTTTTGTTTTTAGAATTTTCGTCGAGAGCTAAAATCATAAAAGTTATTGCTATATTAAAATTATTTTCTAAGCGGTATTTTGTGTTCCGAGTTTTATTAGAAGTATACTTTTACTTTTAAAAAGTTTTAACCTCTGCGGCAGAAGCTTCATTTTCAGATGTTATTTTACGTTTAGAATTAAAAAAGGTATAATTTTTTGATTAATTAAATTTTGCTCATAGTCGTAAATATGAAATGGTTTTAAAATTGATTAAATGAAAAAAAAAATACAATTTATGTAGCTTAAATGTAATTGTATATTCATAGTTTTTGAATAAGTATTTAAAATGAAGAATTAGTAAAAGTACATTTTGTATTTTATAAACAACGTTAAGTTTCAAACTTTTGTAAGGTTTGAATACAAAAGGTAATCCAATAGTATAGCAGTTCTTATTTTATTTGAAAAGCTGAACAAAGACACAAAACTTATAGTTGTTAAGAATATTTTCTTTAGTTTATGGCCGTAAAATATTACTATTAGTAGTCCGAAAATTACTAAATATTTTAGTTGTCGAATAAAGAGTTTGATATTGAGAAATGTAAAATAAGTATTTTGGAACTTTTTTTAAAAGCTTTGAAAGCCCTGGAACTTTTATTTGTGTAAAAAGTCTCAATAGCTTAAGTTGAAGTTCATTTAATCTTACTTTTACTTCATGCATTATTAATTAAATACTAGTACTGTAAGTTAGTATAATTATAAAAACTAAATATTATAACTTAGATTTCTTTTTTAAATATGTTTTTTCTTAGTTAATCGAAATTACTAAGTGAGGCTGTTTTTTTGTTTCATTTGCTTGTTTTAACAGTACTTTACTTTTGAAAATTTTCGATAGCACAAAAAGTTAAAATATTTCTTTTCTTTACTTACTAAAAACAGGAGTACATACTTATATTTTCAACCAGTAGCTATTTATATTTTGAATTTGAGTTCCTTTAAAAAATGTTTCTTTAATAAATTAAAGCATACAGGCAAGTTTATTACACTAAATATCTTATGAAAAGTTGAAAGATTCTCTCAACAACAAACGTTTTATAATCAGTGGTTTAGTTTGACTTATAACAATAGGATAAATAAAAAAAATTTGATGATTACTTATATATATATATACTTATATTAATAGTTTGTAAGCCATAAGTTTCTCATTTGAAATTATTTACTTCTAATAAAAACTCTCACATGTCTTTCTAAATTAGTTTCATTTGAATTGTTTCACTACTAAATTCTATAATATCAATTTAAACCAAACTATCAAGCAGTACATCATAAATATTTGATATTCGAAATAAAAAAATGTTTTTTATGTATCAAATTTTTAAATTATTCTACACATAAATAAACTCACCAAAAGTTTTAACATCACCATGACAACAGGCAGTCCTTGTACCGTCACATGAAGTTCCATGACAACAAGCGGCCCTTCAAGTGTCCCCACTGCCCCAAGCGCTTCGTCCTCCGCCAGAACCTCACCGACCACATATCGAGGCACCTGAAAACCGCCAACAACGCCGCCAAGCGGTCCTCCCACAGCGTCACCCCGATCAGCGAGGCGTGTCACGTGAGTAACGAGAACAAAATGGCGCAAACCAACGATGGCCCGAGGAACTTGGCGAGGGAGGGGTTGGAAGTGCCGGAGATAATAAGGATGCCGCTGACCAACGGGCAGCAGATGAACTTCTCCGCCGCGCAGATCGACATGCAGCGGATTGGTGACAGTTTTAATCCTGCGGGTGACAGTTTTAATCAAGCAGATGCCAATTTTAATCAAGCAGGTGCCAATTTCAACCAAGCAGGTGAAAATTTTACACAAGCTGGTGACAGTCTTACTCCAGAAAGCGTCAATTTCACTCGGGTCAACAGTTTCAAGCAGGCGAGCGACAACTTAACACGGGCAAACAACCATTTCACTCCGGCATGCAACAGTTTCAGTCAAGCAGGTGACAATTTTACACGGAACACCGGCGCATTTGCACCGCCGAGCGACAGTTTTGCACGAGCCGGTCAAAGCTTCACTCCGGCCGGCGACAGCTTCACGGCGACCGGCCACCAAACAGCAATGTCAATGGGCCAGATCGCGTCCAACTGCGTCCGAGCCAATCAGAAGCAGTTCGCGGACCACCCCATGAGCCTGCTGGTCAACCAGGACTTTGAAATCCCCGCCAACCCGCAGATGCCGGCCGGTCACTCGTACCCGGGACTTTTCTACCCGCAACCGTCCCCCATGGAAGTTTTGGGCCAGTCGGGACAGGTCGCCGTGATGCAAAGAGAGGTGGGGATGAACCTGATTTCGGGAGGGCAGGTGGAAGCCAGCCTGATTTCCGACCCGAGCCTGGTTGCCAGGAGTTACGTTGACGACGGTTTCAATTGATAGGTTACTAGCATTTATTGTTGATAATGTAGACTTAAAGATTTCATAGAAATAAAAAAGGTTGTTTAGGCACAAATGTTATAAAGTTGATTCAGGTGATCTGGACCTTAAACTGTAATATTATTTTAGTCACCAAGTTATTTAAAGTTTAAATTTTTAAATAAAAGTTGATTCTGATACAGATATTTACCTCCAATGTTGATAGTGTCAATTTAGAATCTTTTTTTTAGCACTAAAGTTATTTTATTGAGACATGAATCAAATATAGAATAGATTGAGTTGAGCTTGTATTCTTTTTTGACTCGTAACCAATTGCTTAATAGTTACACTTAAAAAAGTATTTGTTTAAACGTTTAAGCTTTATTTACATTGTGAGTATGTTTTATAAACTGCTGTTAATGTAAAGAGTTAATGTGTGAATGCTTGAATTTTTACAAAGCTTGCATTTTGTTTTGTATAATTGCAAAATTTTGATTATATTTAATTGTTGAAACTTAAGTTTTTTACACTTAAAATATGAGAATTTTTAAACAATTTGATAACTTTTAATATATGCATGATATTTAATTTTATAACCAAGTACATCTTTTAACTTATTTTAAACAAAAAATTGCTCAAATATTTAAGATAAGACTTTTGTACTTTTTTAGATAGATGAAATTAAATGAGTAAAGTCATTTTACAGCCAAACATTTAAAATTAAAAATGTTTTTATCATTTTAGACATTTTGTTGTACTTAATTTTTTATACTTCGTTTTGATATTCTTCTGTTTAAATTAATTATTGATTTTTTTTTGCAAGGTTTTTGATGCAACACTTTAATTTCTTTACTTTCGTTTTTAACATGTTCGTTTTAAATGTTTTTAGCTCACCACAATTTCACTTTAGTACAATATATATCACTAGCCTGAAGTTAACATATTCTTAAAAAAATTCTTAACAAAACGGTTAATTTCTGATAAGACTACTTTTTTCAAATAAAGTTTAATTTGCACTTTTTTTTCTTAACTTTGTCGTGATTATTCTTAATATGCTCACACTATAATAGCGAGTAATTATTATGATGATATGCTTACACAATTTTATTAAGCGTTGTTTATTAAAATCTGAACTTAATAAAAGTACTTTTTTGATTTTTGTAACCTCATTTTTAAATACTAATGATAAATTCTAATTTGTAAGTTAGAATATTAATAAGAGTTATTTTAGATGTAAAAAAAAAAAAAAAAAATTACATTTAATTATTTAAAAATTAATTAACTTTAAAACAATTTAAGACATGCATAGTTAAGCTTTATAAAAGTACAAAATTTAAGTTTTTTTTTTTTTTTGAATTAAAAGCACAGTTTGAAATATCAATTTGTCCCACTTTTGTAAGCAGTGATTAAAATATAGTGTATGGGGTTACAGGACAATTCAAATTCAGACAACTCAAATTCCGACAATTCAAATTCTAAAAAATATGTAAAAGAATATAAATCATTAAACAATATAAATTTGAAAAAAATAAAAAGTTCATATGTAGAACTTATCATTGTCTACAAGCCACTTTTTTATTTTTTGCAAAATCTTAAACATATTTCAAGATATTTTGAAACTACTAAAAATAACTATGTTTTTTACTTTATTTAAGCCATATCTCAAAAATTATCTAATAATTTGCGAAAAGAAAAAAAATGGTTTGTAGATATTAATATAACCTACATATGTAATTTTTATATTTGACAAATATACATTACTTTTTCATTTGTGGCCTATTCAATTTTTTATTAAGAATTTGATTTGTCCGAGTTTGAATAGTGCAAATTAGTCGTGCACCCAGTGTATGGGATGGACCTCGGAATAAAAACGATTGGCAATAAACTTAAGCGGAACAACACGCTGAAGATAATACTCTGACCCGTGAGGGTTTAAATCTTGACGCTGTGCCAAATTTTGAATTTTACACTAGTTATTATGGCATTTGAAATGAAGAGCAAAGTAAAAGTCTTAGGTACAAATTTATATCAATAGCAAAATATTAAGGTAACATAAAATTTTATTTGCCGGAACGTATTTAATTAAAAGAGTAACATTCATGTCTGACCCGCCGACTAAGAACTTTGCCCACCCCTTATTCAAAATATAGTTGTCATTGTTTTAGTTTATGTAAATCTAGCATTTGTAAACACTATTTCTTGTTAAATGTTTTGGTAAATAAAGTAAAATTTTTAAAACAGTTAATTTCAAAGAAGTTTCATTTATAAAAAGCGAGGAGAAAATGCCAGAATGAGTTAAAAAAAAAATGTTTTGGCAAGTATATCAATGTATGTAAGGTTGCATATGTTCTTTATTCTTATTAATTCTTTGACCTTGGAGTTAAACTTAGTTTAACTTTTTTTCCGCGGCAGATCTCACAAAAAAAAGGCATCAAAGTTTTTATCATTTTTTGTTAGTTATAAGTTTTTTTTGAGAAAATCAAGAAGTGCCTCAATGTAAATTTCTTTAGATCGTCTTAAAACGCGTAGAATGTGTAATTATTGTTGTTGCTACAAAAATTTTAAGGTTCATACATTTTAAGAGTTATTTTCAGAAAAATGTAAAAAAACGTTATGGTGGTAAAAGCTAGAAAGTTTTATTCTGTGAGGTTTTTTAAGATATTTTTCTTCGCACTACTCAAATATTTTCATTTTTGAGGGCCAATAAATGTACCCGCATATATATTAAATTCATACTAGTTTTTAATAAAGCCACAAAAAAAGGAATTTAAGTTAACTTAAAACCTTATATTATTATTTACTGAACGATTAAAATTTGCTCAAATTTTTTTACAAGGACTTGGTGTACGAAAAATCTTTTCGAGTTATACAACACGATACAGTTAAATGTCGTGTGCAAAACGAAATATTTGATCACAAGTATTAATTTTGCTTTCAATGCTTATTATCATGTAAATTCACTAACAGAATTGTATAAAGAAATAAATCACAAATATTCTTATAATTTTAGATTATTCTCAAAAGCTATCAATACACTTTAACAAACAGTTTCTAAATTCAATAATTATCATAATACTAAATATTTTAATATTTTTGTACAATACTTAATAAAAAAAAAAAAGTAGATTGGTAGTTTATTTAAACTAGTTGTACAAATATAGAAAATAAAATTTTATTTTATTTTCTAAGCATTTAAGCGTTACTAAAAGTAAAACAAAACTTATAACAGACTTTATTACTTTAACTAAAAGAATTAATTTAGCACTAAAAAAAAAACTTTTGTGTTGTGGTATTAGCCTTTTTAGCTTTTTTTTTACTTTGTAAGACTAAGCATTATGTAAAAGAAAAAATAACAGAAATAAACAGTAGAGAAATGAGTAGTGTTCGAAAACTTTTCTCAAAAAATCACTATGTGCATTGTACATTCTTGTAAAAAAGCGATTACTGTTGAACAAACAATTATTTAAAAATAAAACAGAATAATATGTGTTAACAATAACAACCAATACTCAAATAATAAAGGTAACAATTTTTGCTAATTGAACGTCTTTTATTTTTATTGGTATTTGCTAAGTATATTGTGGTGTACAACTCGATAAATGAAAGGTTTTTTTTACACCAGGTCTTAAGACCAAACTTTTTGAGCATTTTTTGTCGTTTCACAAACAAGATTAATACTTTTAGTTTTACTTTGTAGAAGCTTAATACTTTTAATTCTTATATTTCTTTATGTTTATGAATATGAATCTGAAGTAAATAATTTATTCCCCTTACATGCTCTAATAGTTACAAAAAGCTTTATAAATTTATAGTACTATTTCATGTTATATTTACTTTTTGTGCCTTGTAAAAATATTATTACCACTAAAAATATACTGTATAAATTCTACTACTGAATTTCTTTTTACAATATGTTTTTGTTTATTTGTGATATCTAGCCCATTTTTTATCAGGTGTCACTGACTCTTTTTTGTATATGTATTGACCACTGTGTTTCAATCTTGCAACTTTCAAACAAAAATTTTCAATGCAGTCATTAGAACCCATACACCACCAGGCCACAATATGTTAGAACCTAAATTTATTATCTAGTTCAAAACAAATAAAAAACACTTAAAAATAGGTTTTCTTCTGCAGACTTTTTATGCAAGGAAAATAAAGTTTTTATTTTACTGATATTAAGTTATGATGAAGAACCTTAGTTTTGGAAAAGTTACTGAACGTATAGTTGTAATTTTTTGTACATACTATTGAAGACGTTTACATTTAAAGTCAAAATTTTCATCAATTATAGCATTAAAACTTTTATTTTAAGTATAAACCTAAATATTTCTGAAGTCACTGCATAATTGATTGTAAAAAGTTGTATACAAAGTCTTATACAACTTAAAGTTATCTAAGTTACATGCAAATGATCAGATATACCTTAATCTACAACATATACATTAAGCTTTTCACATCCAAAACTAAAACAAACATGGTTAATCAAAGTACTAAGGGAATAATCAGTAGAATGTCTAGTTAGGGTTAGGTTAGCACCAGCACTAGAAATGTAATCCAATTAGTCAACAGTATGCTGATCTTTATTTAATAAGTTTACCAATTATATATATTTTTCCTCTCAATTAATATGTGTAAAACATAGAGGAAATTTTCTTTAAAATTAGAAAATGCAGAGCTTGAGTGTCTATACACATTACAAACTATAGCATTTTTATTATTTTCAAGTTTGATATTAATCCATAATTTGTCTACATCATCATTTTGTTGAAAAAGACTTATTTTCTATAACCTCATAAGAGTGACAAGCTCTAAAATATATGCAACACCACTAGATTGATTACTATTATAAAACTTATTTACAAAATCACACCCATGCAGCTAACCCATAAATGGTCTCAGTCTAGTCAACCTGGTTACACAAACACAAATTATATCAGGTATATTTTTCACTAAACTCAAAAATTCCTCAATTTTATGTAGATTTGCATTTTTGCTTCTTATATTGATGTAAACAACACTAATAGTGTTCTCTCTGCCAAAATTCACACAACTTAAGTCTTAATAATATCAACACCTCTTCTAATAATACTCATCTTATAAGGTTTTTTAAAGCAGTCATGCTCAAGATCAACAGCATTCTAAAATGGAAAAACATATTTTTTTTACATACAGGGTTGCCACAAAACCTGCAAAAAGCTGGAGTTTAACAATTTGGCTAAAAAAACCTGGAAAAACATAGAATTTCAAGCAACTTTTACATGTTAAGTAATAAAATTTTGATTTGACATAAAAATATATCATACAGATAAAAAAAAAATTTATCGTGAAATTTTATTTCAAAAAAAAAAAACATTTTAAGAAGCTTTACAGTATGTTTCAATCTTTTTATACTATTTAGCATAATTTTTTACCTTGATCTTAATTTTAAACCAAAAAAAGACCCCAAAACAGGTACTTTAAAAAACCTGGAAGAAATTTCTCAAAAACCAGTGGCAACCTCGTACATAGATCATAATAAATTATAAGTTCTCACTTTTAAATTGTTACAGAACGTTTTTACCAGTTTTACACTCAAAATGAAATATATTACTACATAAAAACTAGTTGAACAGTTTTCATAGTCTTTACTAACTAAGTTACATCTATAAAAAACAGACATGTTCAAGCCACATTCATCACAAAATAAAAGTAAAGCATTTTTACAATTTTTGGTAAAACTCTTGCTTAATATACTAACACATTTGCAATGCATTTATTTAAAACAACCATCACAAAACATACATTTATATTTAGAAGCCAATCTTTTAAAACAAATTTTACAAAAGTTCTCACTCCCAACAATGTCAAGTTTAAAATTATTTGTACAATATTCACATTAAAATAAATTATTGAATAGTAATTAAAGTCTAGCTTAGATAGCCCAGAACAATTTAAATGTATCCATCTTTTACATCTATCCCAATATATAGATTCAAAATTTGGAAGTTTAAAATCATTTTAACAAGCTCTACAAACCTAAATAAAAGCATTTGTAACTAAGTTTTTGTCCTATTTAGGCTTATGTGAAATACTAAATAAATTGTAAAAAAAGACTTATAGAGTGATAGTTTACAATCGTTTTTAGACTATATTTCACACAACAAGCTAAGACAGCCTTGCTTTTTCCTTCTCTGTCATCAGTAAACCCCACCAGACGACCAAGAAAACTTTCTGCCATTAGCCTTTTGGAACCTTCTTGAATGGTAAAGAAGGTCCAAGCTGAATAATGTCAGATTCTTGTTGATGTAAACCTTCTCAATATTTATTTATGGTCTTCAGATTAATAAATACCATTTAATTTTTTCACGATCTTGTCCTTCTGCTTAAACAACCTAAGTTTAACCAAAATGGACCAAATACCTTCTTCCAGTTTGTCTAGTTCTTCTAAATTAAACAGTATCCTCTCTATGGATACACGAGTCAACTATTTTCAATGTGTTCATAACTAAACTATCTAGATTTTCATTGTCATATACCGATATTCCTTGAATTTCAGCACTTGACTTTCTTAAAAAGTTGACTACTTGGTTAACCCTTTGGAACAATTCATCATCCTCCTTAATTATCAGAAATCTCAGATAATTTAATATTATATGCTTTTAAAATCATATTTAATTTTTTATACTTTTATTTCCCTTCTCCAGTTTGTCAAAACCACCTGTAATAAACTTCACTGATTCTCTTCTTCTGAATCTCCTCCTTTAGTTCCTAAATATCCTCAGAAAGACTGCCCTGGCCTTTTCCAAGGTCAGCATTCACTTCCACAATCAATTTCTAAAAACACTTTTTGGTAATTTTTTGCAGAGACATATTGGTTTAATAAAGTTTCACCTTATTCAAATAGAACTTTGCCATTTTTTTTAGGTTTTCAATAGAAGTGCCATCCCATCAGAAAATTGTTTCACTTTCCTAAATGATTGCGATTCTACTAATAAACACTAAATTTGCCTTGATAAAGCTGAAAAAATATTTAAGTAACCAATTTCTCTATACTTTGTTTTTCCTTGTTCCTGAACAACATTTGGTTAGATAATTGTTTATGATGATTTTTTACAAATTTTTGAAGGACTAAAAATGAGATGAAGCTTTTTAAGATGGCCAAGAAAATGTCTTTTAACAAACTAGTGATAGTTAATTATTGTAACTTTGGTTTCCACTTTGTTGGGCTACAATTTTTTTCAAAATATATGCCTCTTAACATACAATACCAAGAATTTATTACTAGACCAACTAAAAACTTTCAGACAACATTTTGATCAATTTTATGATGTAGCAATTAAACTAATTTATCATGGTTTTAATTTGTGTGTTTTAAGAAATTTAGTTATAGTAAGTAGAAAGGCTTTAAAAATAAAGTTGATAATGTTTAACTTACAGTCACAAACAATTCTCTATACAAACAACTAAAAGTTTGCTAGCACATGTTTTGTCCTTATATCTTAATGATACTGTTTTATTTTGGTTGTAATTTATTAAACAGATCAGTTGTTTTAAGTTTATTTGGAAAACTATAGTTTTTGCCGTGGTATTACTACCAGTGATCGTCAGTTACAATAAATTTGCAAAATAATTACATATTTATAATTTAATAAATACAAATTTATTCTTTCAAAAATTTATTTTACAAACTAAGTTTTGGTCAAAGACCTCGTCAGTGCTTAAATAAATTTAAAAATTATATGTGACATTCATGGAAAATAGCATTTAAACAATTAAATTAAAATAAAACCAAATTTTTACTTAAGAAACTAAACAATCAAATTTTAATATTAAGACTGAGTTTTAGGTAAATTTTAAATTTTAGTTAAGTTTTAAAATCAATATAACAACAGTAGTAATAAAAGCTGCATGTAGCTTTCTTTTTTCTTCTAGTTAATTTACAGAGTAAATATTGCTTAAGCAAAAATGTGATTAATAAAGTGAGCTTAAAATTGAGTTGAATTTAATGTAGCTTATTTTAATCGTGAAATAACTATTGAAAAATTAATGTAGTGAAAGAATAGATTCATTATTTCTCCTCTAGTAGTTGAGATCTCTCTATTTGTTTTCTTAAAATACATCAAATTCAACTCAATTTTAATTTAATAAACTTAAAATCACTTAATCGTTTATCTGAAGTTCTTTAAATTTTTTTAAATTCAGCAAAGTTTTATTAGCTTATTTTAAAGTGAATTTGAATATTAATTGTATTTTATTTATAAATTAACATCTCTTTGAACTTTATCTTAAAAAACATGTATAATGGCTTTTCTTAAAACAATCCAATATCATTTGACTTTGAATAGGAAGAATTCTTTATACAACCAATTAAAAATAAAAGGCATGTTGTTTAATGTTGTGTTGTAATGATACTATTTTGATTAAGTTTTTTTTTGTGTATTTTAAAATTTACAATCATTTGAACTTTATCTTAAACAATTGTAGCCTCAAAAAATATAGCCCAAAGAGACACCAATCCTGGATTTTTTCTGGATATTTTTTGAAATTATAGTTAGAACCAATTCAGTTTACTACTTTATGTACTACAAAAGTTTATTGTTTAGTTAAAACTGTAATATTTTTTTTGATATCTTAATTTTGGGTAATTGTCAACTATGCATGAAGGGTCACTTTTGGACATGTTGAATAATTTTTCTTTTTCTTTTAGTTAATTTATTTAACTTTTTTTTGGCTAAAACTATTAGCCCCTTGGCCAGTAACTTTTTTTTTTCTTTATACTATTTTTTGTTAATGAGTTTATTATCATTATTTGTATTTTTTTACATTCACTGTTACCTCTAAGTCTAAGCTTTAGCTTTGGTTGTTTATTTCTTATTAGTATTTTTTGTTTTTTTATTTTATTTTTTATAATGGTTTTTTAATACCATTCTTAACCTTCACCCTTGGTAGTTATTTTTTTTTTTGTAAAAGAAAATTATTATTACTATTAGTACTATTTTTTACTCTTGTGCAAAATTGTCATTGTCCAAAAGTATCTTTGTACAAAATAGACCCTTAGCTCAAAAGTTTCTTTGTGCATATTTGACCTGTCTCCTTTTTTTAAGTAAATAATTACATCCAGGGTTTGTAAATATGTTTAAAAATCAAAATATTAAGTTAATGTTTTACAACTAGATTTACAACACTGTACATAAGTTCTGATTGATTCACAATCAAAAGTCTTGTAAGTAGTTCTACTAACACTTTTTAAAACTTTTGTTCTTTTTTAAAATTAAAAATTATCTAATTAGTTAAACAACATAAAAATGTGTCACAAGTTTTTTCTTATCAGTGTTATAGTTTTCTTAAACTTAATTTTTTTTTTGATTAGTATACAACAGGTGTCAGCAGGCATTTGTTTGTCAAATTTTTGTTGGCAGCAGCTATATTTTTAATTTTTACTGTTCACAAAACATCTGAAATACATAAGTTTTTTATTTCCAATGAAGTGTACCTAATACCTTATTTTTGCATTTCATTTTTCACCTAAGTATATCTAATAAAATATCAAAAACTTAATTTTGAAGGACCAAATTTTCATGTTGACAGGCCGTTTTTAATTTATATAAAAACATTCCTGCGGGCTTTAATAATAATGTTTCTTTAATGGAAAGTGTAAAGCATGTTTTTTTAAATTTATGTTTTTTTGAAGTTTGTTTATGTAATTAAACTATAGTTATTAAACTTGAATTATTGCAGTTTATTTTATATTTATACCTTTGTTTAGAATTTAGTATACTTAATTTTACTTTTTTTTGTTAGAAAGTACAAAATTTATAGAACAAACTGATTGTAGAAAATTAACAATCAAGCATAACTGATTAGAAACTTTGAATACAGTTTATACAAAGTTTAAAGTTGTTTAAAAAGAATGGAAAAAGAAGGTGGTATCTCAGCCACTGATAAAGGTAAAAAGTATTTGTTGTTTTATCATATTTGTTAAATTTAAATTTTGATATTCTTATAGGTGCTAGTAGGGTCAGTGGAAGAAGATCAGTGAGTTTTTCCCACAATGAAACTGCAGAAGAAGGTAACTTAAAATTTGTTTCATTGCATAAATGATGTCAGAAATTTAGTTAAGTCTCACTTAAGAGTTTTGAAGTACCTAAGAAGAAAACCAACAGATAATTTGTTTGTATGTTTTAACAAACAATACAGTGGGCTCAATTTAAACTAGACTAGATAGTTGTAGGGACTTGGTCATTTCAATTTAAATATGTCAATATTTGTAAATCTTTATAAAAGTAAAATTTTAACATAGGCTAGAATTCTATCAAGACAATTTTCGAAATAAATAAAAATATTTGTTTTGGAACAAAAGTCATCAGACTTAAAATATTAGCTTTCTATTGACTTATTTAACTTCTATTTTAGTTATTTTTTGAATATAACAGATTTAAAATATTTAGTTTATTTTAAACTAAAATTTAAACTTTACCTTAAATTCAATCTTAACATTAAAATTTAATTTGTTTAGTTTTTTAAATGAAAAAAAATTGAGTAAACATTAGTTTTAATTTTAATTCAATTGTTTAAATGGTATTTTCCATGACTGTTAAATATCTTTTTAGATATATTTAAGCACTGACGAGGTCTTTGACAGAAACTTAGTTTGTAAAATAAATTCTTGTAAGAATAAATTCCCTATTTCTCCTCCAGTAATTGACATCTCTTTATTTGTTTTCTTAAAACCAAAACATATAACATTTAGTTTATGTTAAGTATTTGGATAATAAAATATTGTAAAAAATAATACATGCTATTGAATAATAGATAAAAATTAAAAGTAAAAGTTATATAGATTATTTTCAGCAATAACTGTATTCATATTTTTGTTCTATTTAAAGATAACAATTAAAATTCTCATCTTGACTTTAAGACGATAATTACAATTTTAAAATTTTTTTATGTAAAACATTATTTGCCCTGTAAGGCTCTTCAGTTATGATAAATTCTTAAAATTAAAACAAATATATGTGCAGACATTAAGGCTTAATTTAATTTATAAACTATATGAAGTTTTTTAAACTACTTTTTAAAAATTATTTCCACAACAAACTATTAAGTAAATAATCTGAAAAACACTGGCTTATGACAAACACTACAAAAATTAAGCTAAAAATTTCAATTAGTTTTTTTTACAGCATCTTGCAGAACATTGTAGACAATAATTAATATACTTTATCTAACTTAAATTTCAAAAACGATACTGGATTTCTGTAATATATATGTATTGTGTTTTATTGTATTATTTCAATTGTATTTTTCCTAACAAAATTGATGAATTAAGTTGAAAAAAAAGAAATTTGAGTTATATATTTATATAGGAAAAATAAAAAAATATCTTGAAAAGATTTATTGAATTTAAGTTATATGAAATAATATATAAAACATGATAAAGCTTAAACTTTACTATAAAATGCAGTAACTGTTTTTTTATTTGAACTTATTTATTATTAGTTTAAACGTTGCAATCTGTTTAAACGTTTTGGTTTCTTGAATTTTTTATTGTATTAAAATTATTGGAAACAAAAAAAGAATATTTGTAAACAGAATTGCAACCTTAGTTTATAACCAGCTAAACTTGTTTTCCACAACATGCCTTTCTTAAAATTAAAAACCAGCTTGTTTTAGCAATCTTTTTGATGACTATGACAAATACCATTAAAAAATTTTAGTATTAAGATGTTCTAGTGTAAATTTCTTATTTGTCTAAATTACGCTGAAAAGTTTATCTAGCAAAACCAAAAAAAAAGTTTTCAGAGTTTTAAAGGTTTAACTAAAGTTTACTTTTTAAAAAAGTTTTTTTTTTTTTCATCTTGACATGAAATATTTTTTTTAGTTGTTTTATGTTTTTTTAACAAATTTTCTTTTCAGTAACATTGATTGTTTACAAATAACATAAGTTAAAGTATTAGACAAAAAATGAATATTTTAGCCATGGTTTTACAATAACATATGTGGGTAAAAGTCTGTCAATTCTTTTTAAAACAACTTGTTTTTTTTTTAAGAACTGTGCCCCTTAAATTAGAACTGATTTTAAAATAGCGTTTTAAAATTGTTCACAGTCTTATTAAATTATTTATTATTTAATTTTTATTGCAGGTGTAAAAGTAAGCAGAAGATCCAGCACATATCCATCAACATTGAAAGTTAAAGGTATTTTGACCTTATCATAAATATTTTCAAGTTAAGGCCACATGAGAGCTTTATACAGCTTAGTATAGTTTATATATTTTTTACAAAGCTATCAATTAAATGTATTCCATATTAAAATGTTCTATATAACTTTAACTTTACTTGTAACTAGTAAAGGATCAGAGTAAGAGAGAGTTGAACTTTATGGGGAAGCAAACTAAACAGGCACAGGAAAACTCTTCATTAAAAATATATGTTATTTCAAAGCATGAAGCAATTATTTTCAAAACTTTTCAGTCTAACTTGGTTTAATTGTTAAACAATTGTATTTTAAGAATTAAAAAAAAAGAGTTTCTCTAAAAAGTGTTTAGATCTACCGCTTACTTTGAAATCTATAAAAGTATAATAAAATTTAGCCATAAAAAGTTTATTTTGTAAGTTATTTAAAATAATCCTGGAAATATCATTCTTATATAATTATCTATTTTTAAAAAAGTTTGCATTTTCTAAAAATTAATTTCTTTTTAAACTTATAAAACTATTTTATTAACAATATTTTACGTTTTGGGTAAATTAGAATGTGAAAATTTTTGTCCAATATGTTTGTAACATAAGTGAAAGAGTTTAAAAAGCTGACTATAACTGATAAATTGTTAAAATATTTTTACTAATAAAAAAAAAATTCAAATAAGGTCCAATCTTAGTTTATGTGAAAAAAATTGACTTTTTTATTTTTACCTGTTTTTACATTCAAAAGATTAAAAACTAGAAGTTTTAGATAGTATAAAAAATAATGAAATAATTTTTAAGCTTGAAAAAAAAACTCTTTAATGTATAAGAATGATTATAGTAAGTTATTTAACTTCTTGAAATATTTACTATGAATTTTTAAATGTGTTCTGTAATGGAGTTTTAGTATGCTGTTTTTTTAAATTTAATTTTTATTGTTTTCTTAACTAAAAAGTTTAGTTTTATTCTGAATAAAATCATTATAATTGTGGATAGTTTTGTTGATTAATTAAACACTAGTTGTTGCATCAAATAAGTAAAATTGTTTGGATTATGTACTCAATTTTATACTCACTTACTTCATTTATTTTCTATTGAATCAACATTTTATGCAAACTAATACAATAAATAAGTTTAGAAGTTAAAAAAAATTATTATAACCCAAACTTACCAGAAACACCAAGTATCTCTGCTGAACCTTGTGAAAACAACCATGATCAAACTTCTCTTAATCAAAAAACACCAAAAAAATCATTAATTACTGAGGTCAGTTTCAACTAGTAGTTTTTTCTAGATTAAGGTTTTTATTTTTTAATAGTTTAAATATAAGCGTTGGGTATGCTAATATGATATGTTTAGTTTTTTTACATTATCTATTTAATTATAATTAAGTATGCGTATTTGACGTTTAAGTTTTCAGAATTTTTAGATATAGAATAGATACATATCAAATCTATCAAGTTGAGTATCAAATAAGATAAAATAAAATTTGTACAACTGTAAGTCAGATTTTTGTTAGTTAAAGTTTAAAAAAAGTAGTTAGTAGTATAAAGAATAACAAATAGAAATTATTGTGATTAAGTTTTTGAAAAGCTATGAAAATTATAATGACATGCTTTATAAAAAAAAAATGATGTAATTTTTTCACAGCTTTTTTATACATCCAATTAGTAAAACTTATAAATATGTTTAAATATATATTAATAAATAGCATATGTATAAATACATATTGTTTAACTTCCAATATGTCCTTTAAATATATACAAACAAGCTTATTATCTTAAATAAAATATTACACCTAAATAAGTTGTTATACCTTTTATTAAATGTTTTATGTTTTAAAACATATCTATATTAAAAAGGCAAGAAACGAAAATGCACAGAATGAAATAAAAAACACCCCTGCAGCAATTTTCCAAGACAAAGGAATGACTGGTAAGTACGATTTCATATAAACTATAAAATTTCATAGAGCTTAATTTTTATAATGAATAAAAAAACATGTAAATTATGAACTAAAACTTTTCTTCGGGTCATTTTAATTAATAAAAAGTTTATATAACAAGTAAGTCTATTTCAGTGGTTGTAATAATTTAATATGTTTAAACCCAAACAATATAAAGGTGTTAATAAACAAGATCTAAAATTTTAATAAAACTTTAGAAAGTTGCAAGAAGAGGAGCAGGAAGCGGAAGGGAGAAGAAACTCCCTCTGTTGTGGGGGAAACCCCCAGAGTGAAGAGAAAGTGGGTGCGGAGGCACAAGCTGGACAAGGAGGAGGAGAAATTAGTCAGGAGGTTGCGGCTGAGTTGCGCCAGGATGGAGAATTTCTCCATACCCACGCAGCCGGTGAGGCCTGATATTTGCGGGATGGAGGGCACGGGTGTCAGGTACACTAAACAGTTAGTTTGATTGCATATTTTTATTTGATAGTAAATAGAAACATACATGAATATTAAAAACTAATGTTTTTGTACAAAGTTTTGATTATTTCTAGTAGTTTTTGTATTTATCTTATATACTAAATTTATATTGTGCAATAAAGTTATTAAGTTTATTTATTCAAGTTCAAGAACATATGCCAGAAGATAACCCGAAATGTTTTTGAATATAAAAATAAAATAGTAAAATATATATTTGAAGTTTGAAAACGACTACTTTGATCAATGTTGCTTTGAATCTTACCAACTTTGAAACTAACACTTGTTTTTCAGATACCAAGCATTGAAACACCTGCAATACCAAATAGGTTTTCAGCAGAGAATGCTCATTGAAAGCATCAATTTAAACTGTGAAGTGCTGAGAAAGTTGGAAGAATCGCCGTTTGAAGTGCTGAAAAAGTTTGAGAACGAAGTAATAAAAATATTTTTATATTATCTTTTTTATTTTTTTTAATTGTATCCTCCTATCTAACTAAATATGGCTGTCAGTAATTTAATAAGAAACTTTCAAATTTTAAAACAAGACTGTTATTTTTCTATTAATTTTTGATAATGATGGTTACATTTTTATTTTTCATAAATAGATATCAATGCATAAAATATATTTAGGAGCTGAAAGTAGAAAAGACAAAGATTTCTCTAGAAAAAGTTGCAATCGATTGGAATAATGTTTTATTTCCACATAAAACCAGACCCGTTGATAACAAAAAATTGATCAAAAACTTTGTTAGTTTTTATTTATTTGCTACATAGTATTTGATTATAAGTGCACGACAATTCAAGTTCAATTTCACAATCTGGTAATTAAAAGTCCTTGTGAATTAAATCTAAATTTCATCGTAATTTATTAGTTGATTAGTTATACTTTTTTAAACATTCTTTATTATTTTTATGTTTTTTTGTTTTCTGAGGTATGGTTAAAAAATTAAAACTTGTAAAATATGAACATTTTTAATAATTTTAAGTTTTTCTTTTTATCATACATTTTTTATATTAACTATTTTTATCTTTTCTTTTCGATTAAATTGTTTTTAGAGATAGCCGATTAAAACTTTTTATAAGAATTAAAATTGTCACGTAACCTTGATTTCAAATAGAGTATAGTATATATTTTGAACTTTTCAAAAACTAACAAATGCATTTTCTAAGTGCTGCAAGTGTTTGTGATCGACTAAAACTTAACAAAGAATATTTGCTGCAGAGAAAATGTGTTGATGAAGGAAACACAAAGCTCATAAGAGCAATTCTTAACAAGCGAAAATGGAACACATTCGAAAAAGCTCTTTGCAAAAAGCTTGTGAAGGAAAACAGTTACATGGATGTACCTAAAAAGTTTGTGTTTTCTTGTTGAATTATTTAATTAAAGTTTAGAATTTAGTTATATTTTTGTAACTACTTTGTAACGTTAGTAAACAAATACAGATGTAAGTAGAGAATGACTTGTTATAAAGTTTACTTATGAACTTTAACAATTGTTTAATAATAAAAAAATAGTTATAAAAAACATTAATATACTTCAAAGTAATCAACAACTTAAAAGTTACATCAAATAAAACTAAGAAAAACTATATTAATACAAGTTGTTAGATAGTTTTTGAGTCTTTGTAACATTATGTAATACTAATATATCACGTTGTAAAATAAAAGTTTATCTACAGAAAATAAAATAATTTTAAATAAATGATGCTACAAACTAATATAAAACCTGAATTTTAATGCGAACAATAATATTCTTTAAAAGCTAAATAATTGTAAAATTCCAGAACTTTTAGAATAAAATATGTTGTTTTATATATGTCCAAAGTTAAAATCAAGCATATTTTTGTACTAAAATAAAATCTATAAGTATAACAAAGCTGTTTAAAATTTTGGAGCAACTAAACCTTAATCTGTTGAAATTGAAGGCTATAAAAACTATTTTGACAAGTTAAAGAAAACACAATTCTGAAAAGTAAGAAATAATTTTTATTTACTCTATTTTAGGCAAATTAGTTTAGTTTAGTTCAAAAGATTTTTTATTTTTATTTTTTACATTTATTTGAAAGGCATTAAAGTAAAACTAGTAAGACTACTTGAATAGGACTTAAGCTCTTTAGTTTTCATTAGTGTAACAATAACAATATGAAAAGTTGATAAATATTATCACTCATTAAAATCATAATTACAGATACTTGTTGATATCTGGCAACCTGTGGACGAAAAGCGTCGATCAAGTAAAAGCTTTTGTTGAAACCGGTGAAGAAATTGCTTGTAGCAAGTTTGATGTTAGTATAAACAAATTATTATGTTTTTAATTTGTATTGCATGAAAAAGCGTTTACCTTGATTTTGTTGATAGGATTTGGCGGAGTCTGAGCTTCCACTTGATACTTCAAACCCACCTCAAGACGAAGAAGTTAAAAAATTTGCCTTCTCTGAAAATAATAAAAAGGTTCTTGTACAAAGTGTTGTTTATTCTTTATAAATAGTTTTAACATTTTTCATTATCTTGGTTGTTTGTTTAATTTAAACTCTGCGTTAAAATCAATAAGTAAGCATTATTCAAGATATTTTTTTATTAATTTTTCTTTAAAAAAATAACTTAAACTCACCTGATAAAGTAAAAAAAAAACCTAACCAACATACTTATACGTTTAGATGAATTGTGAACCAATCGAGCCAGTTGAGTATTGGAACTCGATTGAAAAAGACGTGTTCAAATGGTTCATGACTGAAGGAGATGGTATTTGTTTGAAACGAAGGTTTGTTTTATAACTAAATACTACTTACCTTGCTGAAATCTTCCAAGTCAATGATTGAACGTTGTTTTTCTATATATGGTAGAATTTAACAAACGCTAGTTTTAAAAAGTAGTTATACAACTGTTCCAGCAAAATTAAGTTTTATAGATGCTTAAGTTGTCTCAGTTGAAAAACTACAAGTTTTAATTTAGATTACTATTGTTTTTGTTTTCGGTACTATATTTTTGAAGTTAAATGCCAACACTTACACTGTTAATATAGTTCAAGTCAAAGATTTTTTCTGAATTGTACAAAGATTAATGATGTATTTAAAAATATTTTTCGTTAACATTATGGACAATCTAGTTTTAAACTTTTAGACTTTTAAAATATTGATTAAATCAATATTTTATAAATTCTAATAAAACTGTTTTGGTTGCATGTAAAATTTAAGATTAATCGCATAGTTTTTTTATATAAAGAGTTGAGAAAATTAAAAAAAAAAAATTGTAATTTTAGTTCGGATTTATAAGCAAAATTAATAAATGTGATCATTCAATGATTTAGTTCTCAGAAAAATCATGAGTTATTAGTAAAAATAGAAAAACAAAACTCACTTTTCAGCTAAATGATTTAAAATATAACAGTAGTAAGTTAGTGATAACAGTTTTTTCATGCAAAAAGATTGTTACTATCAAATTATAATTTATTGAATAATTTGTATTTAGAATGAAGTTGATTGCTGCCGAGCTACCGACGAAAAATTATCATCAAGTCGAAAAATACACCAAAAAATATCTACATCAGCTAGATAACAATGAAGATAATTTTGAAAAAGAAAATGAAAGAGTGAGTAGTTTTACTTCTTCTTATTTTTTAATAAACTTTTTCTGACTTGAGGAATTATCAAATGTTCTTATTCAGTGTTATCAATGATTCAACATAAAGCTATAAAAAAATTTTAGACTACAAGAAAAAATAACTATACTATAATAGTTACTTAGATACTGCCTCAATTTAAAGCTATCAAAAAAGGCTAAATAAAAAAAACTGTGCTACTTGACAAGTGATTTGTTTTATTTTCAGACAAATATTTTTAAGATTTAAGATTCATCACGTATTAACAAATACTTTTTTTTGAGAATTTTTTTAAATGTAATAAATTAATTTTATAAAACCAGCAGGTGAAAAGCAAAACCGCTTTATCTCCAACACTGGTTCCAAATAATTCTCAAGAACGTTTTTTAAACAATCAAGTGAGTATTTGTTTTTCATGTTGTTAGATATTTGATTTGACTTTTTTTTTAGATGGATGTTACTTTCTTTGTTTATTTTACAAGTCAAGTAAAAAAGCTAATGACTATTTTTTGAATTAAAAATAAAACTCCTAATAACAAAGTATGTATTTTTTACCACTCTATTGTTACTTAACAACTTCGTGTGTAAAATTTTATTTGCTCAACTTTACTGTAAAAACTCATAATATGCTCGCAGGAAATAAGCAGGTTGAAAGAAGGCAAAGACATCTACCGTCCCGAACTGCATCGATATGTGGACGTTAGAATAGAAAATGAAGCCAACGAATTTCAACTTAAAATAATGAACGTCATCAAAAGCACTAAAAATGTTGGTATCAAAGTTTACTTATGAATATACAAAATAAAAGTGTTTAATGTGTTAAATAAAAAAAATTTTTTGACTTGTTCTCACTAAAGTAAGGATAACCGGCACGTTAATTTATTTTAGTTAGATTTGTACTAGTCAGTTTTAAAATAGTAAACAAAATATCTATTAGTAGTAAGGAAGGATCGTTTTAAAAAAAGATATCAGTTTTATTATTGACAGAAAACATGTATTCAATTTGTTTGAAATGAAGTTAAATAAATCAGCATAAAACTCTTATTAAAACATCAAGTGGACAGTGTTTGAAAAAAATGGAGTGTAAACTATAAAGCAGTAATCATAAAGCTTATACACAAAAAAAGTATTACAAGGGTTGGAAAAGTTCAAAAAATAGTTTTGTTGACCAGCGTCATTAAAAAAATTGTTTATAAACAAATTTTTATGGAATCCTCGTTAGTCAGACTCCTCAGTTTTACGCACAACCAACTTAACAGTAGTATATTTGTGAATATTTCTTGCAAAGAAGTGTGCTTTTGTTTTTTTTTGAACAAGCTGCATTTAAGCTGAAACTTCGTCGCGGCCAGAAGTGTGTGCTCGGTATTTGCATTAGTATAACGACCCAAGGTATAAAGAGTTTATAGTTAAAATTTAAATATAAAGAAAATCTTATGGGATCGTTTTGTAAACAAGTCCTATTTAGAGGTTAATTTACTTATTAAGTTTAAGCAAACATATCTTTGTATATTAAATTTCTGACAGGTATATTGTCCTGATTTAATTTAGTAGAACGAAAATAGTACATTAAATTATTTTTTTAAGATTGATAAAAAAACAGACATTATGTCTATTCTTTTTTTAATAACTAAAATACGACATCAGATACGTTCTTTTATGTACTTAGTTGTAAAAAATTTAATATGATAAGTTATTTGTTTTTATGTCATTAGTCCTGCAGAGCATTTATGTTAAATAACTTAACATATTTTTCTTTGTAATTATTTTTTAATTTCCTGACCGTAAATTTTAATCATATTTTTAAAAATATTAGCATAAAAAAATATTGGGTATTATACAAGTAAATTGTTTGTAGCTCTTACTAGAATAAATGTTTCAAATATTTTTACATACATGAATAAAAGTAAGATTTTACTGTAAAAGATAAAAAAAATAGATGTTCATAAAA
This sequence comes from Thalia democratica, assembly GCF_965202585.1. Lineage (NCBI taxonomy): Eukaryota > Metazoa > Chordata > Thaliacea > Salpida > Salpidae > Thalia > Thalia democratica. The sequence goes on along the minus strand of NC_139173.1, from coordinate 7,464,797 downwards.
ATACTTAATATTAACTTATTAGTAATGGCCATAATTAAACTGTTTTTTTTTTAAGTTTCCTAGATAAATGTAAACTATTTGTTCAGACAGTAAACTAATAGTTTTTGGTGGAGAACAAATTGTGATATAACAATTTAATTTCATTCAAATTGAATATTTTTTTCTCACAAGTACTTTCGTTCAATATAATTTGTTTATAATAATATTATTTTCACAGTGTAGCAGGTGCAACCTACAACTTGCCAGTTCAGTAGGCATGTGCGTAACTTGTTATGAAAAATATAATATTAAACTGCTCGTGTGCCCCAGGTGCTACGGATACACCGGTATTGAAAAATTGTTAGTTGTTTTATATAGTTTAATATTTTCGTTTAGTGTGAAAAAGTTTATAGAAGTTATATTATATATGACTTGTATAATACTTTTCAAACTAACTTGTTATTGTTGTGAAATTAAAAAAACAAAAAACAACTTTTTATTATAACAGTTAGTTTTGAGATAAGTTTTGTTTTATTCATTAAGAAAACAATAACCGAAAATTCGTGACATTTAACTAAACTTTATGCTTGATGCAATTCACAGGAGCAACACGTTGTTTGCATCAGTTGCAAATTACAAAAACCATGAAAAGTGGCACAAGTGGACACACCAGATGATCCCGACCAATTAGAAAGCTTCTACAGATGATCCAAACCAATTGGAAAGCTTCTACAGATGATCCAAACCAATTAGAAAGCTGTACAAATAACTTAAACCGACCAGAAAGTTTGTACAGAAAATTTAGATAGTTGAATAAAACTGAGTTAAATATCTGAGAACACTATGTTTAAAGTTTTTATCTCACAAATTGTTTAAATCTTGTTTGCTATAATTTGATACTTATGTGTCGTGGTACGTTATGTGTGGTTGTTTAAATTTCATAAATTAAGTTTTTGTGTTTACACGTGTTTTCGATAATGGTTAGTTAAAGTTTTATTATCAAGTTTTTGAATGGAAATGTTATAAATATAATTTCAATAAAAGCTACAAACTGCGTTTAATACTTTTTACCTGGTAGTTGTAAAAATCATTCAGCAGTAAACTGTTTGTTTCCGTCCTATTTATGTAAATTTATTTAATAATTATGCTTTAACGAATACTATTAAAGTAAATAATAAATACTAAATTGTTTTTATTAAAAAACCAACTACTCTTACTTTGAAACACATTATATTTTTTGTCGAATAACAAAATTAAACAGAGAAATGTCTATTAGTTTTGTTAATATATATAATAATGTACTTTTTACTTGTTTTAATTGTGTTTGTAAAAAAATAAATAAGTTTAAAAAATAAATTTGTGTTTTTTTACAAAAATATAATGATGTCTTTTATTTTAATTTGTGTAGACCAGGGGTCGGCAGCCTTTTATTTTCATAAAAAAAATTGCTTACGGGTCCCACTGTATAAAAAGTCTTCCGTTTTATTTAAAAATATTTGCAGTAACGAACATAAAAATGCAATTTTTAAACAAAAATGTATCAAAATAAAAGTAGAGCACTAGTTAAGAGTAATTATTAAACTAACAGCCTAATTTTAAGGTTTCAATTCAATAATTTTTCTTACTACTGTTTTTAAAAATTTACCTTTTGAGCTAAAAAGTACCTCGCGGGCTGCAGCTTTTGATTTTAAGGGTCGCAGTTTGCCGACCCCTGGTTTAATTTTTTCTTTATGTATTTTAAGTGTTCTACAATTTTGAGCATAATAATATTATGAATAAAAGAAAGCTTTTTGAAAATTCTAAATTAAGGCTAACAAAAAAAAATTGTTTATATGCTAATATTTACAAACTGGTTGTTTATATTTTTAAAACTTGATTTAGCGATAATTTACTTTCTAATAAAATGAATTGTTTGAAGGTAGACTGCCTTTTTTATAGTAGAACTTGGACGGCTTTGAATATTGTGATCTACATATAATAAAGTTGGTTTTAAAATATGTACAAAAGCTGTGTCAACTCTTTTACAGAAACAACAAGTACAAAAATATTTTGTAAATTATATAAACTTTTTCAGTCAATAAAATCTGTTTGAATAATAATGGAAAATGTTTATAAAATAAAAACAGATTTTTGTATCTGTTGTTTTTGTAAAAGATTTGAGACAGTTTTTATATATGGTTTCTTTAAACCAATATCATTACATGAGGATTACTATCTAATAGATCATTAATCAGTCAAAATTAAAGAATTTGCTAGTTTTGATAAATAATAAAAGTTAACTGAACTTTTTGTACATGGTTAAATAGCTTTATGCACAACATTAAATTTAACAAAAATGATGCAAAATACTAAAATGAAATAGACATTTTAAATAGTTGTTCCAATCTTTAACGGACAGAAAACTACATAAATTTTATTTTTAAAGAAATAGTGCTGTCTTCCTAACTTTAATTTAGATATTATCTTTTCTGACATAAGTAAAAACATAATGATCTTAGAAAAGGTTTAGATTATTTGTAAACTATAAATACTTATGAAGTTAGTTGTTTATTTTTGAACAAAGTTTTACTTTAGTTTCAATGCTTCAATCTAACACATACACAGGGTAATTAAAATTCTTAAGTAGCCTTTTTTTTGTACTCGTGTAATATATTTAAATCTTTGTTAATGAAGTTCCTTATTTCAGTTTGTGCTAATTACAGTATATATTTGTTAAAAGATATTTTGTATAGTTATTAACAGGTAAACTCTAAATTAAAATGAGTTACTAAATTTTAAATGCTTTGATAAAATATTATTTTCCAACACTATCTAACTAGTTATTTGCCATAATTTGAACTCGAAAGTTCAGTATTTAAAACTAATTTCATTGTAACCATCAGTTATTATACTAATCGATTTATTATTCACAAACTATAAAATATATAATAAACAACCTGTTTAAGAAGTTAAAATATAGAGTATCAAAAATGATTCACTCGCTTAAGTTTCTTGTTCAGATTTTGATATAAAAAAATTAAAAAAAACTTAATAACTTGAAGGTTTTTTCTGTAAATGTATAGTAACGTAATTAAAAAAAATTATCAGCTTTATTAAAAGAACTTAACTTTATACATATTATAAGTTTAGTCTGTTTATTAAGAATTATTACTATTTTATCACAAACCTAACTAGTAAATACTATAGTTTATGTTCTTACTTATATTCCTCTTCAGTAGAATAGATTAATTATTCTTCACCCACGACAGTCAACAACATTCCTTGCAACATTCTAAGATCTGTTTTTGTCCTCATTAGGTAGAAATATTCACAGTAAATTGCTGTTTAACACTTAAAAAGTACAAATTTTAAAATCATATAGTATAGAAATGTACTTAAATTAAAATCAAACAACCGACTAATTAGAACTACGTGGAACTACTATCTGAACATTGGTCAACTTACTTTTTACTGAAAATAGTAAACATAAAAAACAATCTATAAGTTATTGCATTTTTAAATTTTAACTTACTTTTGAATATAGACAATACTGAAGTCGAGTTTCATCCATATAAACAAACAAAGCCACAAACACACTATATATTAAATTAAAAATACTATAATTAAAACTATGTTGCAATGTATTTAATTATTTCAAAAACTTCTACAAATCTTTATTATGAAACCAACTTTTTTGTTTGAAGAAGAAGAAAAACCTTGCTGGGCGGACTGAAGTAAGGTGCTAGTTTCGTTTTTATCTGTACTCCCTGTTTGAAATTTTGTAAGATCAAAACTTTTAAAAGTTATTTTACAAAGCATTGAAATGGTTCTTGAACTATGCTGATACAACTTAAATTGTAAATATTGTTTCGACTTCTCTATTTAAAAAATAAACCAATGAACTAGTTCAATGGTTTGTTTACTAATGGTTTGCTGTCAAAGTTATTCCAGCTTAAATTTAAGTGTAAGAAAAACATATGCTAAATGTTTATTAAATCAACACATTTAAATTCAGTAAACGCTAGTCCTGTTTAAAGTTTAAAAAAAACAGTAAATCATTCACGGTACAAAATATTTAGATTTTTTTTTATTGAAACTTTATTTTGAAACTGGTTTTTACCGTGACTATAAAATTTAATAAAGAACTTGACATTCTTATGAACTAATGAAAAGATTTAAAAAGTGCTGAAAATTTTGCAAACATTGTTTTTATTTTAATCATTAAAAAACGTTATACGTAGCTATTTATATCTTCGATAGTAAAATAACAGTTTGTTTTTAGCTCAAACAAACTAACATTTTTATAAAAAATACTTGTTACTTATAAACTACTTATATCCAAAATTAAAAAAAAAATACCTTCAAGACCTGCTTGTACAACTGCTTTAATCAAAGAATCTACGATGTCTCTCAGACCTCTGACTCCTTGTCTAGCTGTTTTTATTCTTTTCAAGTTGTATGAAGCAAGAATCTAGACATTGGAATCAAGTATTGGACATTAGCTAGATAAAGTTGTAACACACTTTTTGTAGTTAAAACGATAGGTAGATTAATTTAAAAAATTAAGTCTACAATGATAAAAAAAATCAATAACAATTGTTTTGTAACACTTTTTAATAAGTAGAAATTTATATTTATGGTTTAATAATTTAGTACCTTTAGCTCTTTACCATCAAATGAGTTACCAAAGCCTACAGAAAACATTTCAATATTGTTATAATCCAATAAAACCTGAGCTTTCTTGAGTCTATTATTTTTATTATCAGAAGACCTGTAGAAAATAATTTAAAAAAATCACCTTTATTTTATTTAATAATAAGATCAAAAAAGATAACATGTAAAATCGAAAATACTATAAAACACAAATACTCTCATATAATGATAGTATTATTAGTATTAAAATAATTTGACAAGTACTGAATATACGATCAAAAACTGTTAATTTACTTTACTTACTTTCCATCGGTTAATGTTATCAAAACTTTAGTTGTAGCATCATCTTCAAATCTTGTTGAATTTTTAAAAACAATTAAACTTGTTTCTAAACCCAGAGATGTAGGAGTGTTGCCTGAGGGATGTTTTATTTTATTCACTTCTTCCTAACATTAAAAATTGATATAAATTATTTATATTTGACACATCTTTTTAAACCGGTAGAGTAAAAAAAAAACAACATTAAAGTTAGTCACAATACTCATGTATTACTTATAAAAAAAATTATTATTGCTCAATAACTTCTGTGCAAAAAGTGTTTACTATAAAAGTTGACTACTTATTTTAGTTAAGTTGAGTTTTTAGAATTCGTTAATCTTTTATTTTCTAAAAAATAAAATTTAAAGTTTATTTAATAAAAATAAAAGATATACTTAAACTATTTACACTCAACAAACTTGAAATTCCTTAAATTTTTTCACTTGCTTCAAATTAACTTCAACAACAGCCTTATCCTCTGGCGTACCACTAATAAAATAAAATTTTTTTTTTTTACTAAACAGATATAAAAAAACTTAAAAACTACCTTACTTTTTTATTTAGTATTACGTACTACAAAAACTATTGCATAGTGTTACTAAACTAAAAGGTTAACAATAAACCTATTAATACTAACCGTCTAAAGTTTACTAAAGTTAAGTTTTTAACATAGTAAGTCAATTATAGCTATAAAAATTTAGTAGTTTTATTTTAAACACCATTTTCATAAACATTTATAAAATATGTTTGTAATCAAAGATTATAATTAAAACGAATTACTTCTCATATTTTTAAAAGTTAAGTAACTAGAATAGTTAACTTTAAAAAAAAATTATAATGCAAAATAATTTAATAACTTTCCTAGTTTTTTAATTCTTGGAAAAATTTCTCGTACAGTCAAATTTAGTTTAAGTTTTAAGTTGTAAGTATATAGCTTAACACTTAATTATTTTAGTACTTACTTAAAAAGTTTACAAAAAAAATTAACTATTTTTTTTAATTAGAAAAAATTGTGCGGAATATTGTTGAATGAAACTTCTTTGAGAAATTTTTTTTTTTGCATTTTATAAGTAATTTACTTTTTGTACAATGATTTTAGTAAAAAGTATTCTTAGTTCGATTGTAAACTAGTAATCTGTTGTATTGAAAAAAACATTTGTACCTAAATACTATAACACCAACGTAAAGTGAAACTTTTTTGTTTTCAACAATTTTTTTCACTAATTGAATAACCCATTTCAGAATTTCTTGGAAATTGTCTTTTCCTAAAGAAGCTGATCCGTCCAGTAAGAAAATCAAATCAATTTTGATTGGCAGGCACTCTTTCGCGTATTTTACTGCAAGCAAATAATACTGTATACAGTTTAAATGATATCATTAATTAATGTTTGTTTTAACATGTATATATCTTTGAAAAAATATTCGCACATTAAATCAATAACTTTGTAGTTACTTGGTTCAAATAAGGCTTCGGAACGATTTTGTGATATCTTGTAGCATTTACCCGGGAAGAAAAAGTTTTTGCTTTTGTTCGCACATCGGAATACACTTGTTGGCGAGCAACTCTGTAAATTATTTGTTTCAAAATTTTTTAAATTACATAATAAACACACAGAAAAACTTTAACCAATAAAAAATTATTGCATGGTTAATAAAATAGTTTTTAAAAAGTGCAACAAATAAGCTCAAGATATTTACATATTTAGGAGCATTACAAAGTGATTTATTAAGGCATTGGATTTATAAGCAGAAACATGATGCTATACTGTTTCTTTTTTAAAGGTGCAATAGCTAAACAATATTAGATTTAATTGAAAAAAAAAAGCTCGAAAGTTTTTAAAAGTTTATTTAACTTGTAAAAACTTTATGAGGTACAAAGCTAATATAACAAGTCAAAGTCTTTAAACTAAAATTGAAACTCTTATTTTGACAACAAGCTTATTTTGAAATCATTAATGAGATGCTTAAATGAAAAAAGTTTAAGAATTTGTTTTACAACTCATGATTTTACTTTTAAACAACATTTACCAATATTTCATCGTTCTTTATGTTGTTTAAGTTTTCTGCAATGACATTATTCTTCAAGTTTACTTCTACTTCGTTGCAGAAGACATTATTGCTTATTGAATAATTAGAAACTAGGCACTGGCTTATACCAAGTGTCAGGTTTTTCGGATCTGTTTAAGTATTGCAATCAAAATCATTTATCAAACTTTATTGTTATATGGTTTTTAAAATACCTCCTAAAAATAAATATTAACTAAAAATTATAAATACTTGGAAACTCACCAGTGAAATTTGCATTCTCACTTAAAGCAGCGTGCGGTGAGGAAACATAAAACCTAAAAAATATCTCAATTAGAACAAATGGAACGAATATCAAATATTCAACACATAAGCGCTAACTTCAAGTTTTGTTTGTTTAACACGAATGAGGACGAAAAATATCGACGATGTAAATTTGAACTGTTTTTATTTGGTGATAGAAAGTTTGTCCTATTTGACTTTGTGCCAATGTTGAAGCAAAAGCAAAAGTAGTTAATATTAGATAAAACAAAAAAGAAATGAGATAGTTTTATGTTCATGTTTTAAGGTATCTTTTCTTTATAAAAGGTTTTAAATATACTTTCAGTATTTTAAGCTATTTTTCTGAAATACATTTATTTTATTCTAATTTTAAATGACCTAATAGTTGAAACTTATGAAACTTTTACTATAAAAAAAGCAGGTAACAAATAAGTTGGCTATCACTTCATAAAATGAAACTTTGAAAAAAGTTCTGACCTAAAAACTAAATTTATAGCATTTTACAGATGGAGTTTAATTCACCTCATAAGTCAACTTTTATTTTTAAATCGCATAAATGTAGAGTAAAGTTTTCTTTTACAACTTCGTTTTTTTACTTCTATCATGATTCACGTGTGTTGAAACTTTTGCTTGTTAGTATGGCAAAAGGTTAACACTTCAAATATTTAATTTTATTTTATTAAACTTATATTTTCTCTAAAATAACTAAACAAGTTTAATGTAAATCTTATGTTATGCTTTTTTAAGAAACTGAGTAACTGTTAAGGTTATACTAAATAAATTTTGAACGTCCAAAAAAACTATGTTTTTGACTGTTCTAGTACTAGTCTAAAGTTTGATTAAAAATATCATAGTAATTTTATAAACAATATAAAGAAGTACTGTTAGTACTTATTTACTAAACTTAAATTAGTCGATGCAATTTATTAAACATTATTTCGGTAATCGTGAATTAATTTTTTCTGATCATATAGTTTAAAAATTTACTGGGAACAATTTAATTTTTGTTCTCTATTGACGAGTTTGGAATCAGAATAAAACTTTGAAGTAGTAGAAACAATAAAAGAATTGTCAGCATTTAAATTTAAATTCAAACTACTAGGTCTTTAGATATTTATTATTATTCGAGTTAGCGGCTGGTTGCAAAGCATCTTTGCTAGGCGGAAAATATTTAGAATTATCACTCATTAAGCAATAAAACACTTGAAATAACAAGCTTATGTTGTTTGTTGTTTTTGTGGTTAAGATTTTGACATAAAACAATATATTTTAAAACCTAATTCATATATTAAAACTTATCAATGTTTGAAAAAGTAGTTTATATATTAAGTAACAACATTATAGTTGCAAAGCATCTTTGCTAGGCGGAAAATATTTAGAATTATCACTCATTAAACAATAAAACACTTGAAATAACAAGCTTATGTTGTTTGTTGTTTTTGTGGTTAAGATTTTGACATAAAACAATATATTTTAAAACCTAATTCATATATTAAAACTTATCAATGTTTGAAAAAGTAGTTTATATATTAAGTAACAACATTATAGTTGCAAAGCATCTTTGCTAGGCGGAAAATATTTAGAATTATCACTCATTAAACAATAAAACACTTGAAATAACAAGCTTATGTTGTTTGTTGTTTTTGTGGTTAAGATTTTGACATAAAAAAATATATTTTAAAACCTAATTCATATATTAAAACTTATCAATGTTTGAAAAAGTAGTTTATATATTAAGTAACAACATTATAGTAATGAAAATTAATAGACATAATTAAAAAAAATTCTAGAGACCTTGCGACTCATCTTTTTAAATAAAAACAAAACTACATCAAATCTTATATTAATCTTACTACATTAAAATGTACAATAGATACTTGATTAATTTTTTAGTAAAACTTCTTATTGCATACATATTATGTATTACACAACCAATAAACAACTCAGGTATAATTTATACGTTAAGGTTTAAATGTTTGAGAAAATGATAAATTTATATTTAAAATTAATTTTAAAAAATACACAAGACTCAAATTTCATAACATTTAACATAAATTTATACCATGCTTAACTCATCAGTTGTTTACTAAGCAATAAAAATAAAATTTCAAATCTCGCTTATATAGTGAAAATGTAATATTTATAAGCTAGATTTGAAACTTTATTTTTATTAATTTTATTACTGATTAGTTAAGCATGAAATATATATTGTTATGAAATTAGAGTCTTGTGTATTTTTTGAAATAAACTTTTAAGTTTCAAATAAATGTTAAATTTGGAATTAAACAAATTTGAACTAATTTACGTTCGATGTAGACAAGCTGTTTGTTTTTTATACAATTTCAACGAAGCAGTTTGTTTGTTACCAATTGACTAAAATCTGCTAAATACTTCAATAAAATTTTAGAAACAACTTCTAATGAGAAAATTACTAAATCTAATAAAAAATAGTAAAACTTAATGTAATGTGTTGAAAATTTTAGTTTATTTGATGTAAAAATAATTTGTACTACTGTTTATCAATCAAACATAAGTAAAATTTAACAGAGTATCTTTTTAAAGATTACTATAACTGTTTGTAAAGTTTTTGAACCTAAGTATCGAACTAAACTGAATTCTTTATTCAAAAATTCACTATTTCAAATTACTTATTTAAATTTACAAAAAAACGATAAATTTAAAGTTACGAAACAAAGCTTTTTGTTTAAAATTGAAATAGTAAACATAAATAATTTTTAACTACTGTTACTAAAACTGAGCTCATTAAGCTTTTCATGTATCTAAAACTAAACTTTGACACCTACGCTAATATATTAACAAAGGTTTTATTGTAGGTATATCAATAAAATTATATAAAACCTTTTAATCACACCACAATGCTTCGACATTTAGTTTAACATGAAGTTTTAAATTCATCAAGTTAGAAACGCATACATTTAAGAATTTTGTTTAAAAAACACTGAGCTTTTGAGTGTTTATTTTAACAGATATTAATTTTAAAACTTGTATACTTTATTTTTTATCAAAATATTTTTTATGTTGATTAGTATTTGTTCTACAATATTAGTCCATTTTAGACTTAAAAAAAAAACTACTTTGATCATTCCTAATTGAAACATTAATCAGATTCTTTTAAATCAACGTAGGTATACAAAAGTTCGATCTTTTTTGAAACATTAAACTTTAATTATTTTTACCATAACAATGAAGACATAACTTATCTAAAATTTATTCTAAAATAGTTTTAAAGTAAAAATAATGTATTATGTAACTATAACTTTTAAACTATATATTTTTGCATTGACGGGTTGAATTAATACTGATTAAAAATATAAGCACAAAATAAAGATTAAAGATTGTAGCTAAGCTACCAAACTTACTTAAAATGTTGAGTCATGTTTCAACAAAATATTATAAAAATCAACAAAAACTTCTTTATATATTCTTATTAAAAATACTTTAAATCACAAAGAAATCAAATTGAAGTTTTTGATAATTTTTATTTAAAAATATAGAAGTTGTTAACATTATAAAAGTAATGCTAAAGAGTAGAACTTCAATATAGTATTATAGTTGAACAAGATACAGAAAATTTACAGCAAAAAATGTAATTTAAAGCTTTTAAAACTCAAAAGTTTACAAAAAGATTTGTAAAACAAATAATAATAGCAAATAACTGTACTAAAAAATTTCTTTGTTTATAATTCAAGCAATTATGGTAGAAATATTTATAACAATACGCATACTTAAGTATTAAACAGTCTACACTTTTCTTAGAAATAAACCAAAATAAAACAAATACATTGAAGAAATAAAGAAATATATAAATCCTTATTTTTATAGCATTCATCATCAATAATTTGATCAGTATTTAGGAAATTATGAAACAATAAAAATTGATTAACCTTAATTAGCAAATATAAAATTAAACTTTATTTTATTGAACTAAGAAAAACATCGGTAGACAAATTTTTTGTTCTATGTTGTTTTACTTTGTTTTTTAAATATGTTTGGTTAAACTTACGATTCATTTATTCTACTGCTTTAAAAACTTTACTAATGGTAAGTATATTTTAAAGGGTGAACTTAACAGTCTTACTTTCAACAGACTTGCGTCGTATTCTTTTGATGTGAGTTAAACTCTAATAGATCTGAACATAAACAAAATGTATAAAATCCGTAATGAATGGCATCCAGTTAGTAACAATTTTTATAAATTTAACAAGCAAATTTCTTGAAAGCTTGAATTAAAACTATATAACATTTTGTATCATGACTTAATAAATAAAAAGCCTAGTTTAATGTTCAGATATGTGTACTGTACACCTCTTAGACTTCTTTTCGGAAAAAAAAAATTGTTTAAAAAACAAAAGCTTTTTTTAAGGAAAGTTACTGCACGTGAAGTTACACTTTTTTTGATGTTAAGTTTAAGTATATAAGATGTAACATCAAAATATTAAAACACTATAAATCCTTAATACTTAATAAGAAAAGTATGTCGTTTTACCTAAAACTAATTTAATTTAAACCTAACTAAATGTTATATTATTTTTTTTGAGTATACTTTTTATTAATCTTCAACTTCGATTAAAGAAATATTGTTGAAAAACAGGCACAGATCAACACAGGTTGAAAGAAGAATCGATGCAAATTCACAAAAGAATTCACAAACATACTAAGATTGCACAATTTAAATTATAACAAAAAAATAAGTTTGAATATCTATTCCAAGATATTGTAAACATATAGGACTGCTATATAAATTACAATAAATATTTACTATGTAAAACTTTTTACTCCATTGCATTGAAATTAAAAATCTTTAAATACAACTAATAATTTTACACTTTACAGCACAAAATCTAGTTAATTTAATATTAAAGTTACGTTCAATATACAAATGTAACAATAGCAAAGTGTGGAAATATGGCCGAATGGTTAATTTTGAATTCCAGCGCTCCGATTCCGTGTTGGCTTTTACGCATGTTTTTAAGCAAAATATTTTTCTCTTTCAAACTTATATCGATTAAAACGAGTAAGGTGGTATGACTTTTGTATCTAAAGAAATTTAGAAAAGTAAGCTGAAGAATGTTTTTAAACAAAATTTAAGTATAAACAGTGGAAAATATTTTCAAACTACTTAGTTTATTTTAAAAAGATTATCATTGTATTTTTTCTAAAGCTGATTTAATAGTTTTTCTGAGATGAAGAAATTCTTAGAAGACTGCTTAGTTGTTTTTTTAATTAAGTTGACATTTACTTTTTATGGTGTACGACTCGATATCCAAAAGATTCTTTTGTACACCAAATCCTTGGACCAAACTTTTCAAGCGCTTTTATTTTATCTTCAATAAACAATAGTATTAACCACTAAAGTTTTTAACTCTATTTGTGTACTATTAAAACAATTAAGCAAAATAAAACTTTTTTTTTAAACTGTTTAAAATTGTAAGCAATTTTTTCAAATCGAAGACATATTTTAAAAACGTAGTCATGGACAAGACGTTAAAAGGTATCCAATTGGTGTGCGACTCGATAACCAAAAGGTTTTTTTCGTGCACTAGGTACTAAGACCAACTATTTGAAACTTAATTTGTCATTAAGTAAACAGCATAGTAATAATATTTTAGTTGAGAAAACTGGTACAAGAAAACTATTTCAATTGCATATTTAACTTTTTATTAAAAAAAAAAAACTTTTATTATAAGACGGACTTATTTATTTTAATAATTTTTTATACAGTTGTTAATTGAAATTAACCACAGTGTTAATACTATTAATTTTAAATATATAACTAGTTGTAGAAAAACTTTAAGTTTATTATTCTATAGTAAACTAGTTATTTCAAAATTTACAAAATTATATACTTAAACCTTTTCCAACTTAAATTGTAATTATTATTATTCTATTCAAACAAAAATCTCGTATGTGTTATTTTGTAACTTATAAAACATCATCTATTAACTACTTTATTCAAAAAAACGCTATTTTGGTTCAAAATTCAATTTAAGTCATAAGAAATGTTGAGTTCACGATTTATCAAGCGTTTAAAAAGCTAAAATCAAAGTTCTTTTTTAAGAACAAATTATAAAGATTTAAATTAAAAAAAACAACTTTTTTGTCCGTTTTTATTATTAAAAAAGCACTTAACTTCAACAACATAGTTTTATTTGCGGCAAAGTAAAGCTAAATTCAAAGTTGAGCGTTGATTCGTTTTCTCAAGGAAAAGCCTTTTTTCTCAGAACGTTCTGTATCATCTTTTAAATGTTCGTAGAGAGATTTCTTTGCGCTGGAGACGTAGAACTTCTTCTCCAGGTTGCTTATAATTTCCTCGCAACTCGTCAACGGGCCGTTCAGAACGATGAACTGCGAAAGGCGTTTGTGCAAGTTTAACTGAAACTGTTCAGCTCGACCACTTGGTGTCGTGTTGAGACTGCTTTCTTTTGCACTGTTCGTATTAGAAAACACGGTCGATATCTTTTAATTTTAGCTAGATTGATTATTTAAACTTACCTTTTCGCTTTGGTAAAGTACAGCTTTTTACTGAGTTGGTTTTCAATTGAAGGAGTGTTCATGTGGCTTTCGATGGCAGGTTTTGAGTATTTTGTAACCAAGTAGCATGCGTCAGTCAAAACCTGTGTTTTAGTAAAAGTAAAATCACATATACCTACTTTTACAGATGAAAAAGTAAAAAACTGTTTTAGTGAAACTTTTAACTACTTAAGCAGTTGATAAAGGTCTTGATTAGAGTTTTCCAAACTTTTTAAAATATTTTTAAGGAAATTTATAAAGCTATGGCCTCCTCTTAAAAAATTTTTTTCAAAAAACCACCCTAGACCTTTTTTTTTGCTTTTCATCATCAACTCCAGAATATCAATTTATGACCCTCCTGTGGCCACTTTGCTGCTCATAGCCCCCAAGGGGGCCACTTGGCCAAGTTTGGGAAACCCTGGTCTAGATGTTGAAAAAGTGGCTATTTAATTTAATGGTATCCAACGTTTTCCACAGGAAAATAAATTGTTAATTAAACTAATAAATATCTATGATATTTTAATTGTTTAAATCTAAAAATGTTGCTGAAGTTACTGTAAAACAGATAATAGCTTCTGTAGATAATAGTGATAGGGAAAATTAATTATTTTCTTTATTATTAGATTTCGGTAGGAAAAAGTTCCGACCTTTTTAAATATAAATAAAGTAGTAAACTGATAAATGATTTAAATGTACAATTAGTCTGTTTAGAAGTTTTAATTTATGCTATAATTAGCTTTTCTAATAGAAAATTACAAAAAAACGTCATTTAAACTTTTATTCCAAATTAAATTTTATAAGTTATAAATAGCAACTGTTATGTTATGTTCTACTGTTAAAAAGGGAACGGGTCACTTTTGCACGAGTGGTCACTTGTGCACGGCGTCAATTAAACACAAAATAAGCACTTAAAGAGGTACGCACCCGCGTAAAGTGCGTACCACGTTAAGTACGCATAAAGTACGCACAAAATCTCCAAATAAACAAAACAGAAAGAATGTATGATGTACTTTACGGGGGTGCGTACTATACACAGGTGCGTGTTTAACGCGGGTGTGTACTTTATGCAGGTGCGTACTTCTCTTTGTACACAAGTGACCCTGTGTGTAAAATAGCCGTATGTGTGTGTAAAATATGAAATCTTTGGGACGTTCAAAATCAACTTTTTGAACGTCCCAAAGATTCCATATAAGAAGGGACCAACACGTTTTTAATTCCCTCAGAAGATGGATGGACACTGGTTTAAAAAAAACCATCTAATAGATCATCAGCGATAGCTGAACACTTATTAAACAATTCAGATTGCGCAAAGAACTATAGTGATAGTAACTTTTCTATTTTAAGTAAAGCTCGTAACGATTATCACCTAAGTGTTTTAGAATCTCTATTTATAAAAACATGTAAACCTAATTTGTGTAAGCAACAATACGTTTATAAATCTAATCTTTATAAGTTGTTATAGATTTTATTTGAATTTTGTCGCTTATTTTTATTTTATTTTTAATGTTGCTTATCTTAGTTAAATTACTGATCAACTGTTTTATATATGCATTTATGAAGTGTGAATGTCTAATTAATTTTTGCTCAATTATGCTAATTAGTGTTAATTGATTTTTCTGATTTTTCTGATGTAACCTCTAACTATTTATATACTCAAAATTTAATCTTAAAATTAGTTGCTAACAAAAGTAATTAAAAAGCGTTAGCCGAAATCGATTTTACTTGTTTGTTGCTTTAATAAAAATGTTTTTGAATGAATTTTGTCTCAGATTTCTGTACAAAATATTTTATTATTAAATGCCTAATTTTGGGCTGTTTCCAACTAAGTTAAGAACTTTTTTTATTAAAAAATACTTTTTCAAAACCATCTAAAAATATTGATGCGCCATAACTTCAATTTTTTTGCAAAAAAATTAATTATATTAAACCTTTTCAAAAATCTAGAAAAAACTTAAAATTTGTGTTGTTGTTAATGTGTTCATTTAATAATTTGCCTTAAAACCTTGTCAAACACTACAATCTAAAACTATAACTAAAAATGACAACTTATTTCTTCACCTGTAGAAAGTCCTTTTCAAATCCGTGAATACTAAAAAGGTTGACAAGTGCATGCACAGAATATTGGCAAGAATTTTTTGCTAGAAACCATTTTGATTCACTTTTCACGACGTGTACGCAAGTTAGGAAGCCTGTTAGATCATAATCACTTTTATAAATTAAGTTTGAAAACTCTTACTGCGTAATAAAGTTTCTTATTCTTAAAGTTCTCCGTCGTTTCATACAATTTTTTCTTTATCTTAATGGTTTAAATATTTATATTTTTTATATTTTAACTTACCATATAAACTTACCTTCAACAGTTGAGTGATATATCAAAAAGTCTTCATTCATCGGTTTTAAAATTTGACTAGAGTCTTCTTTAAAATCAAAAAACGAATTTTTTTCAATAGTATTAACTAATGCACCGCTAAGGCATTTTGTTTTCTTGTTATACTTTTCAAATACATTATTTCGATTTCTTATGTTTTTAGAACTAATAAAACTTTTACTAATTGGCTCTGGACCCATACAGCTCTGTTTTTTTAATGAAACTTTATTGAGGAGTTTTAGTTGATAACAATCTTTAAAAAAATCAAACAACTATATATTTTGCCTTTTTAGTAGTTTTTGTTGCATTTAAAAGAAATGCTTATTATTATTGTAAGTTATTATTGTAAGTTTATTGTCGTACGAAGGACCCAGGCATCAAAACCTAGGCCACTTATACAGAAAGACATACAACAAAAAGACAAAAATAAACCAAAATTGTACATTAAAAATGAAAAAAAAACTAAGTTTTTGTAATTAAATTTAAAAATTAACATAAAAACACAAAAATTATAACACAAAATTTATAATTCCGGTGCTTCCGAAAAGAGAACAACAATATCCCACTTCAACTTCACCCGAACAAATGGTTTCACTCCAAAACTGGTTTCACTTTCATTCGAACAACTGGCTTCACATTATTTGAACAACTGGTTCAGCCTTCATTTGAGTAACTGGTTTAACTTTTATCCATACAACTTGTTTCACTTTTATTCGTATAACTAGAACCGCTTTTATCTGAACAACGTGTTTCACTTTTGTTAGGAGAGCCTGCTTCATATTTTTTTCAAATCTTTAAGACTCAGATAACTCAGCGTTTGTTGGACTTTCTTAGTAGCTGATAAATGTTGAGAACACTGACTATAAATAAAACTTGAAAACCCAAGGCGCCAAGCACTTTAACAGGCCAATTAACTATGTATTTAGGAACAGGTTTTGTTATACACAGAGGAAAGGCGCCGCTAATACAATAAAGCTATAGGTTAAACCAAATTAGACAAATACAACCAGTGGTTAATGAAGAAATAACAAAGAAAAAATTACTTATGAATTTTGCTGACAAAATATTTATTTAAATCAAACTTTTTTAGCCTTAACCGAAAATGCTCAACTTTTTTACAAGAAACTAATTCGTTTGGAAGCTTGTTCCATAATTCAACTGAACGATAAAAAAAAGAATTATGCTAAACATTATTATTGAAATTATGTCTGCATGTAAATTTTCTGTTGTTACCTCTCAATAAATAAGTACATTCATGAGGTTCAAAAATAGACTGTAAAATAATTGTAGTTTCACTATTAATTAGTTTGAAAAAAGTAATTAAGTCAAACTCAATCCTTCTATACTCTAAAGACTTAATACCAAGTTTTGAGAGTCTATCAAAATAAGATATGTATGAAATGTTGCAACGGTTGAAGACTATTCTTGTATATTTTCTTTAAATGGATTCAAGATGGTTAATATCTTTCTTCAGGTATGGAGACCAAATTGGTGTGTTGTATTTTAACTTAGGACGAATGTAAACGAGATAATTTTTTTTTAGAATATTTATATCTGTAGATTTAAAACTCTTTAAAACTTGAAAAGAAATAGTTGATGCAATTTGATAAACGTAATTGATATGGTGGTTCCATTTTAGGTTTTCAGCAATAAAAATTTCCAGATCTTTGAACACTTTAGTTGAAGGTAACCTTATGTTGTTTATTCTAAATTCAGAAGTGATACTAGATGTATTTTTTTGAATGTTTAGAACCTGACATTTACTAGGATTTAAAACTAGTTTTCTTTCTTTTAGCCAATGATAAATTTTATCCAAAGATTTTTGTAGAATTGTGTTAGAATGGCTAAAAATTTTTGTATCGTCTGCAAAGAAATTTATGTTGCTATCAACATCTACTTCTAAAGCTACATCATTGATATAAATTATAAATAAAAGTGGGCCAATAACCCCTCCTTTAGGCACTCCACTGAAAACAGGTAAAGACTCTGAAAAAGTGTTACCAATAACTACTTTTTGGGTTCTGTTTTCAAGAAACTCTTTGAACCAGCTAACTAAACTTTTATGAATTTTGTATTGAGTTAAAGTCTTTATTAGTTTAAAATGGGATACAGAGTCAAAAGCTTTTTGAATGTCTGTGTAAATAACTTTAGTTGACTTATTGCTTAGAAATGAAACCAACCATGAGTGTAAGCAATTCAACAGTTGATAACTAGATGATCGATTAGGTAGAAAACCAAACTGTTTATGTGAAACTAGCTTATTTAAAAGAAGATGATCAAGTATTTTTTGAGAAATTATATGTTCGAAAATTCTACAAAAACTGCTTGTCAAAGAAATGGGTCTGTAGTTTAAAGGGTTGTACTTACTACCTTTTTTGTGCACTGGTATGACATATGAGACTTTCCACTGGTTTGGTACAGAGGATGTAGCTAGTGAACAATTAAAAATTAGTGAAATTGGAAGAATTGGGAAATAAATAGTACGTTTAATAAAATATGAAGGAATGTTTTCAGGCGTTCTGATTACTTTATCTTTTAAATGATTATCAGACTTAATCACTTCATCATTGCTTATGAAGAAGTTTTTCATTTCCAAACACTTTTTACTAACAGGTTTAAAATTTTTGTCATCACAATCTTTAATAAATACCTTTTGAAAGGACCTGTTAAAAAAAGAGGCTTTATCAAGTTCTGATATTATTGGAAAATTATTTTCATTAGTTAATACAGGTAAAGAAGGTGTTAACTTGAGCTTTGATTTTACATAGCTGTAGAATTTTTTTGAGTTTGTGTTTTGGCAAAAACGTTTTTCATGTTCTATTATGAACACTTTCACTGCTTTTTCATATTTTTTGATACAGTTTTGTATTTTTGTATCATCTGCTTATCTAACTTACATTGTTTGTAGAGTTTTAGTTTTTCTCTTGACAGCTTTTTTATATCAGAAGGATATGTTTTCATTTTTCTGTCTTGTTTAATTAAAGGAACAAATTGTTTGATTGAAAAGTTTATTGTTTTGATAAATTTATCATAAAACATTTGTAGATTTTTGAGTTCTTAAAAAGAACTTTCCAATTTATTTCTGATAAAAATTTATTAATGTTCTCAAAATCTGCTCTACGAAAATCTGGATAGAGTGATTTAGGAGATGGTTTTTTACTTTTGTGAACACTTATCCCAAATAAAGTAACATTGTGATCATTCATATTTGTTAAAGGTGAATCAACCAAATGAAACTTAACTCTATCTAATGCCATATAATTACAAAGCAGTAAATCGAGGATATTACCGCTCTTATGGGTAGGTGAGTCAATAAGTTGTGTAAGGAGATTATCTGAACAAAATTTAATAAAACATTTGTGACAGTCATTGTAGATTGTGCTTGGGATATTCCAGTCTACATTTGGCAAATTAAAGTCACCTAAAATGTAAAAAGGAGACTGTTTTGGAATAAGGTTTCTGATTAAGTCGATCATATTTGAAACGACAGCTAGAGATTTAGAGGAACTTGGAGGGATGTAGACACATAAAAATCTCAATTTGAGTCCTTTAAGAATCAAATCAAAACATAAAAATTCAAAACCATCTGATGAAACAAAATTAGTTTTTACTTCAATTAACTTTAAAAAGTTTTTAAATATAACAGCAACGCCTCCTCCCCTGCCTATTCTGTCATTACGGATTATACTATACCCTAGAGGACAAAAATTTGGATCATTAACATATGAATTTAACCATGTTTCAGTTTAAAAAAATAAATCTAAATTTTGTGTACACATATAACATTCAATGAAGCTTATCTTGTTTAAAATAGATCTTATATTTGTATATGAAACATTTAGAAATAAATCTCTACTAGAGGTTAAACTATTAGAAAAAACAGTGCCCGAGGCCTTAGTATTAGAACCATTAAAGATTAAACTAGATGATTTAAGGTGCATGTCAGTGTTGAAGCTTGACTTATTAGGCCCAGAGATCCTTGGCGTTAAACCGAAAGGGCAGTTGAGTACTTTCAACTATTTTGTTTTGTTTTATAACGTATCTTATGTTCAAATTTTTACTTTCAGCTTCTGCTTGTTTTTGTTTTAGTTCAAATCTCAATTTTCTAAAATGTTCCATCTCTGATTTTGTTCGATCAATATTAATGTAGATACTAATTTGTTTTCCCAGATGCTGTATTTTAAAGTTTCTTAGACTAAATAGTCGTTTTCTGCTAGATTGTGTCAGTAGTTTCAAAATTATTGGTCTCGTTTTATTGCAGTTGTATTTACCAATACGGTATAACGTATTTAATTCAGTTTCAGCTATCTTGTTGGAACCTAGAGAACTTTGTATTTTATTGAGGTCATTTTTTGCATTTTCTACCGTATAAAGTGATGTATTGCTAATGTTTTCGGGAATATTAAATACTATAACATTTAAAGCTTTTTTTTCTTTCAATTTCCTTTCGGTTTCAGCATTTATTTGATGTGTTACTAGTAACAATTTACTGTCAATGTTACTAATAAAGTCTGGTTGTTTTTGAAAGGAGTTTGTTGATGCTTCTGCATACATTGAAAGTTTCTTTTCAAAATTATCAAACTTTTTGCAGAACTCTGTTTTAAATTTCATAAAACTTTCATTTAGTGAACTGATTTTGTGATCAAGAGACTATTCTGTAGTTTGTTTCTTGTAGACCTCCTCATGAGTTTTTTGTGTATTCTGGATACTGATTTCAAGTTCCTTGATTTTAGTTTCATACTGACTTTTCAAGTTATTGATTTCTTTTTCCATTGATTGAAATTTTGCATCATTTTTTCTTCCTAGTTGTAGCAAACTTTCCTTTATTGCTTTACTAACTTTGCAGTTTTCAATTATACTTTTATTTCCAATTCAGACATATTAATTTACTTAAATATAGCCCTTTCTTATTTTTATTGAGAAATTATAATATATATATATACTATATAATAATATATATAATATATAATAATATATATAATATATAATATATATAACTATTCAAATACTTCTCTTGTGCTGTAAATTTAATTTTTTTAAATTAAACAAAAGAAAAAAATATTTTAAGAATATTTATAATACAAACTTCTCCTTTAAACTCTTTACACATTTACGTTTTTAATCGATTTAAGAAAAGTTAACATCTGATTGTGTTCTCTTATATATTTTTGCCATTTGTATTATTTAGAAAGAACTTTAATTTTAATGTAATAATTTATTTCTCATTCAAAATATAACATTAAAAATTATATTAACTTCGTTTCTACAAATGTACATATAAACTAAAAATTTCTACTTTTATTCCTATTTAGTTTAAAATAATAATCGTACTAACAATCTTTATTATAATTTTAGGCTTTCCGACTAAAGCAGGACAAGATTTAGAAAACAAATAAGTAAAATTATCAATGGAAATTGGTTTGTCTCTAGTTGCAACTATTCCGTTATCCATTCCGTGTGAAAGAATTGCACAAACAAAACAATCTTGATCTTTGCCGCCTTTCTCTACCTCTTCTGTTACTGGATTGTTCAAAAGAGAATTTTTAAAGTGTCACTATAAAATTTGATTTTTAATACTCTGTGTTTAAGTTAATTGCTTTGATGTGTTATACGTTAGCTATTTAACTTAGTTTTAATTTAGTAAATCATAAACAAGTTCTATAAACAACAAACCATACACTAAAGCTTGTTCAGTTTCAATGTAAGTCAAACTGTCAAATAGAATTATATCTTCGTGTTTGAAGCCCATTAAATTTGCAAGTTTTTCCAAGTACTTTACATCCTCATAGAAAGAAACATCTGTTTTGTATACTTTTGTGTTTTTGTTCGATTTCTTTTCGTCCACTCTTATTTTCTGAAAATTATATGGAAATTTAAACGGTTAAAAGATATTTATAAAAGTCTTTCAACACAAATAAAAAAACATTTTTTTTTCTTATTCTATTTTATATCAACAAATAAAAGATCATTTTCAGCCAATATAAATACATAAATTCTGAAGTATAATTAACAATGTTTTGTTAAACACAGTATAACTATTTAATAAAAACTTCTGTTAACTTACACTGTAGCAAAATATAACAAAAGTTCCTCGTTTCGAGTGGTTCATATCATAACAGAGCTCCGCTTTCATTTTAACAGCTAGTTTCTTCTTATTTCTAGCAAGTACTCTTTTCAGTGTTTTCTGACGGTTATACCTAAAATTTATACGATACTAAATCGACTGTTCTTCATAATAAAAATAAAGAAAAACTTTTGTTAATATACTAATAGTTAGTTTTTAATAGTAAGTTTCTTATATTTGAAAAAAACGTAGTTTAAAAACAGTTTAACATTAATTTGAGACTTATTTTAACTTTGAAATTTTATTTCAAACAAAAAATAACTAAAATAAATTACAATTAAACTGAATAAGTATAATTTAATAAAAGAATGATTAGTTAAACAATATAAAGTTAATATAGACAAAGTTTAATTAACTTAAATAAAATGATTAATTTAAATAAAAAATGTTTATTTTATATAAAATAGAACTAATTTAATTAAAATATAATGTAGTTGTGTTATACCTAACTTATGTAGGTTTTAGATACAATTTATTACTTTAAAATTTACAAGACAATTTACAAAAAACACTTAAAAAAATTAATTAGTTAAATACATAATCCATTTCTAAAAATTTTACAAAATAAAAATACTTCTAAACTTGTTCTACTTATTTAAAATTGAGCCATCTATTTTAAAAGTGTTTAAGGAATTTTTTCTTTATTTACATTTAAAAAAGACCTACTCAAAACAAAAGTTCTGGACGAGCCGTTAAACTGTATCCAAGTAGTGTACGACTCAATAACCGAAATATTTTTTGTACACTAGGTCTTAGCACAAAATCTTAGTGAACGCTTTTTTTGTCGTTCCATGAACTATTATTAATTAAAAAAAGATTGGAAGCAAAACCTTATTTAAATCAATACTTGTGACTAAAATTACTTCTTCAAAGTTTAACTTGTTTATTGTTGTTCGATTAATTTAGATTCAGTTGTTTCTATGTTTTTAAGCGTATCATTTAAGCATGTTCTGTTCTTACACTGATTTTTAGAACGAACTTTATTAAATTGTTTAAACATTTTCTCAAAGTAATTGAATATTAAAGATTTATTTTCTTCTTTTAAATATTTTGGTTTATATTGTTTTTCTTTATATATTTATAAAAAGTTCAAAACTTTTACATCTTTTATCTTCATTATTTTATGTAAAATAAGAATTTTAATACATTTTATAACCATCTCCTTTTTTATGATAAATTATTAATGAACTTAGTAATAATATTTTTTTTAATAAAACTTATAAACCAGGGGTCGGCAAACTGCGGCCCGCGTGCCAAATGTAGCCCCCAAAGCAAAAATCTGCGGCCCGCGAGGTACTTTTTAGCTAAAAATTTACTTTTTTAAAACGATAAAAATAAAAGGTTTTGTAATAAAAACTTAGAACTAGGTTCGTAGTTCAATTTTTACTAGTGCATATTTTTTGCTTATTTTATCATATACTTCTTTTAAAACAGCATTTTTATTGTTATTATAAACTTTATTTTAGAATAAGTGTAGTCCTTGAGGTTTTTTTTCAAAATAGTGTCATAAAAAGCTGCCGACTCCTGTTATATACTTGTGTGTTTTAGAATTAAAAGTTAGCTGGTAAAAAAGTTATTTTAAATTTTTTAACTAAAGTGATTGATAGCAAACCTAAATCACCGTTTAAGATATAAAAATAATTTTATCTAAACATTTAAAAAAATTAACAAAACCAACGTTATAATTTTTAAATCTAAAACATTAAAAGAGCTAATTAGTATTTATAACGGAAAAGTAATTTTTCAATTAATTTAAGAGTTGCCTTAAGTATTATTTTTATCATCTGTACATAGAAATAATATTTTTGACTATCTAATAGAAACTTGCGCCAAAAACTTATTTATAATATATCAAATGTTAAAAGTATTTTATAAAATTTTTAAGCTATGCTTGAAGTTTTTCTCTAACAACTAGATTTTTTAATTTCTTTAACCAACGAATTTCGAAAAACAAACTTTTACAGAATGTTTTACTTTAGGTACTACTTAACAAAAGTTGTTTACTTAAAAAAGTTTATAATTTTTCATTTTAAAGGTTATTTCTGTCTGTATACTTGTTTAAATATTGATATGGCCCTGTTTATTTAATTTTGTTAAACTTGATAAAGTATTTTTCCATAAATATATTCTAAATACATGCTGACAGAAGTAAGAAGTCAGTCTGGTTACTAAAGAAATAATGTCTTGTAAATTTAAAACTGTTAACGTAATCTATTATAAATCTTATTGAAACATTTTTAAATGTCTTTGGTATTTATTGAATATCTAAAAATACAAATTAAACTACAACAGTTTAAAATATTGTAAAATATTCATTCTCTAAAAGTATATTTTTTTTGTTGAAGTTTTTAAGTACATATAGAGTATTTTTTTTAGACTTGTAACAGTTTTATTTGAGTTTTTAATTAGAGCCTAGTTAAAATACTAACATACTGTTGGAAGAGATTTCAAAATTATAACAGAAACATTTTTGATTTTAATGTTAAAATTACTATAAACTATTGTAATTCTGAAAGCTAAGTGAACTTAAATTTTTTATTTCTTTTAATACCAAGTACCATACAAACTTTTTAATTATCTAGATATTGTATAAGAATAAACTTTTTTAATTGTATGCTTTCAGCATATTTACATTTGATTGACTTTTACAATTTAAAAAACTAAGTGCATCTTCTTACACAAGAACAGTTTTTTATTGAAAATAAAACTATTCTTTTATATAATAAGTTTTATTTAAAACCATCAATCTGTGTAAATTTACAGATGCATTAAACAAGTTTACTTTGTCTTTTTTTATAGTGCAAACGTAATTTAATTTTAACATTTAATTTAAGGTAAAATTTAAGTTTTGCCAATTTTTGATTTCAATTTTCCGATAAGATTTTATTACGATAAATATTCTAAATTTAGTTTAAGTTGACTATTTATATGTGAATTATAAAATAAATCAAGGTTCACAATTACATTAGAATTTTAATAGATTTTTTTGAAATATTAAGTGCAATAATCTTATTAAATAAAAAAAGTACATTATTAACTAATTGAAAACCTACACACTTTCTTTTACCTGAAGTTTAATCAAATTATTATTAAAATGTTATACTCAAAAACTTTTTTATGTCATATGTGTTTAAGAAATGTTTTACTAAAATAACAAAGAATTTTGTTCTCACAAACAAAACAAATTTTTACTCTTGTATTAAACAATATGAGATTGTCATGTCAATGTTTTACTAAATCTAGTTCGTCTCCTTAAAAATACTCAAGTTGAGAACTTTATAATGTTAATTTTTAAACATATTACAATAAAATAACAACGGATAACTATATATGCTTAGCTTTATACAACTAATTAATTATAAAAGATCTCTTACTTTAGTTTACAAACAAACTCAAGTTTTTATTGGTAATATGTTATAATTTTTTTTTTGTATAGACTGTAGTAAATTGTTTTGATTACAATAAGAATGTTTTTAGATCATAGCTTAATTAAGATTCATCGACAAACTAAAATATTTTTACGCTAGTACATAAACGAAGTATTCCAAAACTTACAAAAATATAAAAAAACTATTTTTTATGATTAAACGTAATTTAGATTGATCGCAAAAAAATAATGCTGTTACAAAGTTTTTATTTGGTCATTAAGATGTAAACCAGTCTCTAAGGTTAAACTGACTTTAGCTTAATTTTATTGCAAAAAGCTATGACTTTTTCTTTTTTATTGTATTATTATTGAGTGTAGAACATTATATACCAATATTTTTTCATCTTTTTATACCATACCCTTACTAGTTTATATTAAATTTATCAAAATAAAATTTTATCTATTGTAAAACTAAGTTTGCAAATCAGAACGAAATATTCATACTAATAAGCTTGATAACAACTTTTGCTGTCAAGTGCACTTATTTTAAACAATTTAAAAGTGATTGTACTCTGATATAAAGTTATAATTAAAGTTTCGTAACCTTTTTTTGCATAGACATTTTTTTTAATAATTTTATTTAATATAAAAAGATAGTTTTTATGAAAATTTTATTCCATGTATATATTTAATCTGTAGCATATTTGATATTTTATCTTAACTTATGGAGTTTAAATTCCAGAGTTTCTGTTCAATCCTCGAATAACTTCAGCTTCATCAAGTGTTTTTTAGTATTTTTTGTAAACGTTTAAGCTTTAGTTTTTTATACACGAGTGATTAATATTTCAAACGCTTTTACATCACTTTGAGTTCAGATTTTTCATTCAATATATTATTTTTATGAATATTCAAAGTCATCATCAAAGTACATAAATAATTAGTTAATTTTAAAGATTTTATTTAACAGAAATAAGCTAACTATAGTTCATGATATGTTTTAAAACAGTATTGGTTTTAATGTAAAATTTAAATATTTATATAAAGTCAGTACTAAAGTCTAATTAAGTTGCTTTAGATACACTTTAATGAAAATTTTATTTTGATATTAATAGTTAAAGTAATAACACATGTTTAATAAAAATTTTTACTTTGACATTTGTTAGTATAATGCTGGTTAAATTATTTTTATTAACATATGTTTTTCAAAACCAAAACTTAAACGTAATTACTAATTATATAAAAATTTGAGACAACAATTCATTTTGCAGTATATTTTATTTTTGTTAACTAAAAATTTTTCAATCTACCCTTTTCAATAGTTTTTGTAGATAACTAAATAGATTTTTCTAATATAGTAAAATTAATAAAATTGTAAGATTATGCTTCATAATAGGTAAATAAAATTACATGTACTAGGCGATGCTAATATAAAGTTGTTTAACAAAATTTAAAGTATAAAGCTTAAGTACTAGAAATTGAAAGTATTAATAGCAATTTTAATAAGAGGAAACCGACTTATTTAAACTTTCTTAAAATAAAATTAAACAACAAAAACAAAACTTAGTAGCGAATTTACAATAATTTAAACAAATTAGAGTTATAAACAAATTTTTGTTTGCATAAACTTGGCTTATTAGTTTTAATAAATATAGACTCTAAAACACTTAAATGATACATGTTACGTCCTTTACAAACAATTGAAAACATATTATCGTTATATTTTTTTGCGCATTCTAAATTATTTAACAGATGTTCACCTATTGCCGATTGACTTTTTATTGGCTTATTAGTCCCATAGATCATCCAGTTTCTCAATGCGTTGGTCACGTGTTGGTCCCTTCTTATGTGAAATCGTTGCGAAGTTCTCCCAATATACTCACTATCACAGTGGTATTTGTATTTATAGATTATATTGCATTTTTCTGGATCAGGAGTGAGATCTTTAACAATTCCGTTAAGTGGTTTTCTAGTGGAATGGGTAATTCTTAAATCCCAAAAGTGTTATCTACGGTTTCTAAAACTTGGTTTTCAAAGAGCTTAGCTTCCTTTCCTAAATATGGAAGTCTTAAATATACTACACATTTATTTGGGCCGTGTTTTGTAGGGCTGACAAGCTTCGCGGTAGTCCTATTGATAGTTTTTTCAATAACTTCTAAAGGGTAACCTAAGGAGCCAAAAATACTTTTAATGTTACTGATTTCTTCACTTAGTTTCACCTTAGAACATATTTTATGTGCTCGAAAAACTAAGCACGATATTAAGTTGGTTTTTTGTGAGGTGGGACAAAAAGACTGCCAAGGAATATATTGGCCTACGAAGGTTGGTTTTCTATAAATGGATGTGTTTAAAGAGGTTGGTGTTCTTTGAACTAAGACAATCTTACAATTTTATTAATTTTACTATATTAGAAAAATCTATTTAGTTATCTACAAAAACTATTGAAAAGGGTAGATTGAAAAATTTTTAGTTAACAAAAATAAAATATACTGCAAAATGAATTGTTGTCTCAAATTTTTATATAAAGTTAGTACCGAAAAGAAATTATTTAGTTAATTACTAATTAATTTTTAATTAAACCTTTAATTTATTAATAATGAAATGTATCGTTATATTTTTAAATAAGTTATGTACCATAAAAAAGATATAGTAATTTATTAAGCTCTACCTTGTTTACAAACTACTTAAAAATTTCTAATTACTACGTCATGATACTTTTTCCTAATTTTATTCCAATTGCTAAAACATCTTTTGGTTTTCAAATCATTTGAAGTTTGAAGAATAAAAAGAACAACCCAAATGAACTAAAGCTTTTCCACTTCAAAAACAACTTTGTAAATAATTTATAAAAAAATCTTTTGAATACGATCCAAGAAAATATCGGCGAAAGTCTAACAGAGCCTAAACATGTACACTAAGAGTCCACCGAAAGCTTTTGGTCAGATAAACAAACCTATATGTTAAGAATGTTTTGATAGATTATTTATTCAGTTTAATTTCAAAATTGCATTGTGTGATCTTAAACTTATACATTTCATCCTTTTCAATTGAAGCTCGGTTTCTTTGTTTCTAAAAAAAATTTCTTTCAGAAATACACCCGACCCTCAAAAGCTTTCTAACAATACATCTTGAATTTTGATGAAACTTTCTTTTTCTTTTATCGCTATTTCCACCTTTTATTTATCAGAAGTAACCAATTTATTTACTTTTACTCTTTTTCAATATCTCAGTTTAAAAAAATGTCAATACAAATAGCTCACTATTTTATACAAAAGTTCGCCATTCTTGTCTTTTGCATAATCTAAATCCAAATTAAGTTTGTTCATTTCAAACTCGATCAATTTATTTTGATCCTTGATTCGCTGGCTGCTTTGTCAAGCATTTTCTTGTAGTTTGTTTGAAAACTGTCCAAGCGTCGTTGAAGCATTAGTTTTATATACAAATGAACAATCTTGTATTCAAAATACATTTGAACGTTTGTTTAGTATAAGTAAATAAACTAATTGCTCATTTAAAAACTATATTGAGTTATACAAATGCTACGATTTAGTTATCTGTTTAAAATCAAGGATAAAAACTTTTTATTTTATATACTTTAACAATTTTTTTTTAATATTACTGTATTAGGTAATATTAAACTGCTATTTACTAGAATTTTTTCATAGTCTTAGTTTAATTTAAAATCACTTTACGTGAATTAACTTATATACTTCATCTTTTTCAACAAAAGCTCGATGTGTTTTTCTCAAAATATTTTTGTACAGTCAAATAATCAATCCTAACTGCTTTTCTTGCTTTTTTATAAGATTGTTTTTTCTTTGATAGCTGTTTCTAATTTCTCCCTGACAGATTTAAGCTGCGTATTTTTTTTAATTTGTAGTCACACATTCAAGCCTTAAACTTTCCAACAACACGTCTATAACTTTGACGAAACCTTACTTATCTTTTATTGCTACTTCCAATTTTTTTCATCAGAAATAATAAATTCTTTTTCCTTCTCTGTTATTTTGATTCTTTTTCAACAACATCTTGTTGTTTTTTGGTCAAAGTGTTTTATAAAACAGAGACTTTTGTCTTGATTGCTTCCCTGTTAATTTTGATTCTTTTTTAATTTTATATTCTTAACTTTTCTTCAAATTCGTTTTCAATTGGCAACAAACAAACTTTGCGAATTAATTAAATTCCTCTCAGTTTCTTATTGTAGATAAATGAAATTTACATTTTATAGTTGCATAGCTTGAAAGATTAAGAATTATAACAATATATTTTAGTGTTTAAAATTATTTTATAAATACAACTAACTTTTAATTGGTTTTCATGGTCAAATCATTGATTTTCACTTAGCATTTTAATTAATTGTTTATTGAACGATAAAAAAGCGCTCAAAAAGTTTGGTCTAAGGACCTGGTGTACAAAGGAACCTTTCGGTTATCGAGTCGTACACCACATGCTTATAAAGTTTCTTACGAGCTATTACACATAGTTTTTTTTATCTTTTAAATAATTAAATCTTTAGTAAAAAAACAATCAGTTAAAAGAAAATAAAACTAAATGAAAATTAACTGAATTTTGTGTTTAGTTGTGTATTATGAATCTTGTTTAGTAACATTAGAACTATAAGTATATATAACTTTGAATTAACTTTTAAAAGAAGGTAAACAACACTAATAACAAACGTGTGAATACTTGAATTATAGGTTACAACTTCTTAAAAGAAAGTAAAATGTAATACGCTGAAATATTTTTACGAAACACTTTTTATAAGTATTTTGTGCTAAAAAGGTAATTTTTATTTTGTTTAATAATTTAACTTGAACAGTAAAAACAATTTTACATTTGAATAGTTAAATAAACTATTTCTAAATTTGTTTAAGAATTTTTAAGAAGTGATTTTTACATTAACTTAACTTTTATAAACGAAAATATTAAGATAAGTACTGTAAAATTTATGCTTTTAACAAGAAAAAAAACAATAATCACTATTTAAAAGATAACTTTTAAGTTCATCCTGGAACTTTCCAAAATGAATTATATTTTTTAAACATAATGGTAGCTTAGTCCAAAACTTACTACCTTGGAAGGATAGTGATTTATGACCTATTTTGCTGTTTATTTATAATACAAAACATAAAACGTCGATTTAATTAACCTTTTTAATAATCTAGTGTACACAGTATTTGAAAAGGTTTGAAATTACTGTATCATATTTATAAACCATTTGCAACTTATTATTAACAGATTACTCATTTTGTTTTACATTTATTTCACAAAGCTTTTCAAAACTATACTAGTGCCATTTTCAAGTGGTAAATGTTGAATAAATTTTGAATTTTTTTTTCTTTGGTTAGTAAACAGTTTAAAAAATAACTTTAAACTATGACGTATGAATAAATTCAAATGAATACAAACTTTTGAGATTTAGCAAGTAAAACTAAAGTACAGATATGTTTATTAATAAATTGTTAATAATTTTGCTATTCCATTTAATGCTATTCGCGTATTTATCTTAGATCGCTCTTTCTCAATCAATATTGATTACAGGCTGTAGAGTTCGCTTTGCTTACATCGTTTCAAAATTTTAAAGTTTTTATTTCAGAGTTTTGACAGGGTTGGCAACTAAAAAGATGTTCAAAATTGCGCTGTTTTTCCGCAGTGGTCTGTATTAGACTTTTAAAGGTCTTTTCCCGTTAGTGTCACTACTCACTAGTAATATTACAAATCATAATAACGATGCTTACTCTAAGACAATTTAGCACAGAATATATTTTACAACATATTTGGTTTGATAGAAACAGTTAAGTTGTAGAAATTCAAATATTATCATTTTGGGCTAAAGTTACGCCGTGCTATTTATCTTTTTTAATGATACAAAACTTACAGCTATCATTTGTTTCTTTTTCCCCAATTGAGCTTTTTCTGTGCAAAAAAAAACTTTTGATTTAAAAATTTTTATTGTGTTACTCTCTAGACAATTGCCTCCCAACACTGTGTCCCTCGTGCATTTAAGCGTGTCCGTACAAAAGACACACTTTAAACTTGTAGCGACTAAAATTGACACCATTTTAATTGTTTGATTAGAAAAAGTCTGAAAATGACCAGGGGACAAACATCAATGAATAAAGATAACGTACATAGTACTTTTGTTGTTTGATTATTATAAGTTTTCAAGTTCCAACAAACTTAAGTTTTATGTTAAATATTAAGTTTAACTAGTACATAGTACAGTTTTAACTAACTAAAAATAAAATCAAAACTTAGAATTTATTAATACAATGACTTTCAAATAATTTCAAACTTATTTTTAGCTTACACAAAGCTCAATAAAGTCTTTGCTTTTGGTGGACTAAAAGTTAAAAAAACAACATTTTAAATAAGCTGCTCAAAACCTTTTAAAAGTATAAACAATTTACCGATACTTTTAGTTACTTATTCTGTTCATAAACTACAAAGGCTATTAATAAAACCTACTGAGTAACTTATTTTTCTTTCCTAAAAAAAAGAGCATTTACATATTTAAAGGTAAAACATTAAATAATTAGCAAATGTACTGTGCATTGCTAACAATACTTAAAAAATGTATATTGTAATTAAAGGAAGATTTGTGGGTTTCACTATGAGCTTAATTAAAGATTAGTTTTTTTTTATAACACATCATAATTAAACAAAAGCTCAACAATTTAGCCGAACCACTCCTATATCTATTTGATAAATACAAACACTTTAATACTTAATACACTTCGGTTTAAGACAAATATATACTTTTATTATAGCATTAAACTATTGAAAACCTTTTGCTTTTTAAATTCTTTACAGATGATTTGTATTTTTGTTTAAAAGAGTTTTTGTTCAGTTGTAAAAATGTATTTATAACCTATCGGTAAAATCTATCGGCTTGTTACCACGTTTTAATTTAAATGGGATTCAGCCATTAAAGGTAAAACTGCGGTGCGCGAAAGATAAAACATGTCCGCAAGCTTGAAATATTGTCCCGCGAAAAAAACTTATTTAATGTACAACCAGATGTTCCGGAAAACTTAATTTTTTAAAACTCACACTAGATACATAGGATGGAGTGAAAAAAGGTCTTATGTACGTTTTACGGGAAATTAGAAAATTACACTAGATATTTCGGATCTATTATGAAGAGTTGAGACAAAACTACAACTTCGGCCCGCGAGTATTTTAGCCAGCGACCACCAAAAGCTTGTCGACCATACTTGTTAAAACAAATCGGTTTAGTTACTCGAGTAAAAAAATAATAATGAAAATAAAACAAAAGTTTATACACTTCGGTTATCAGTTGGTACAGAAAATATCAGCATTCTGACAGATCTGCTGCCTACACCTGTTCTAGTTTAATAAAATTAAATGTATCTATTTCTTACTTAAATACTGTTTAGTAAGCACAACGTTGGTCTTTTATGTTTTTTAAAATCTGTGAACACTAGATTACACAGAAAATACTATTGGAGAAACACTACTTTTCAAGATTTAGTATCTTGATATATCGTTTTAATGTCAAGATTAAGAACTATCATTTTATCTTTATTTAGCTTTTTATCCTGGACATGACGTTAAACTGTATCCAATCCGTGGTGTAAGACTCGACAACCAAATGGTTTTTGTTGAGCGCTTTTTTTTTCGTTCAATAAACAAATAAACATTTCTAATAGAAAAAGACAAAATATACTTAATTAAAAAGTATTTCAACCTTTAAGTTTTCTGTTAACAGTAAAATAACTTCTTGCATATAAGTTTGCGATGAAGATCAAAGTCATAATGATGATTTTATGATCTTGTAAAACAAAATTTGCTTAAACTTGTTTTAATACTATACTAAGTAATTTATTATTATTATTTATCTTAATTTATAAATTTAACTTGCACATTGGGTTACAACATTTCATATATTATCTTGTTTAATTTTTTTTAATTACCAAATAAGTTTTACAATTTGAATTAAAATATACCTATATTATGTAAAGTCTTTGAGGCATATTCAGAAACATTTTAAAGCAGTTTTGACAAATTTTTATGGTTTATCATGTGATAAACCACTGAGTGTTGTTGTTGAAAAGTGCCACATTCATCAAAAACTGCAATCTTTGAATTCTGCTGCAAAGCTTTTGCCTTAAGCAACAATAAATACTGTTATTTCTGCTTTTTTATATAGTGAAATACCATTTATTAGTTTCCATATGTAAAGTTTACTAATATATTTTAATACTAAAATAAAAATCAAAACAATTTTACTAATTAACTGATAAATAAAAGTGTTAAGATTTGAAAAGTTTCAAAAATGTCAAAGCTAATCAGTTAGTTAGTTTTTTATGGTAAATGTATTAAATTAATGAAAATCTAATTATAATGTCTTAATGATGCTTTTCGTTTTTATATTTTAACCCACTCAAAGTTCCATTTGTGTTGTTTTTATATTAAAATAAATCAGTTTTATTGTTGTTATGTACTAAAGTATGATGGAATATATGTTTATACTACTTTCTTTTATTATAACATCTATATTATCAAAAGTTTTGTTCACTGTTGTTTTGAATAGCGCCAATTTATTAAAACTAATTTTTAGAACTCTATGTTCTTTATAACTGTAAAGATGATTTTATTTTGTTGGTTCACATTAGTGGCAGTGATCACAATTGGAATGTTGGTGTTTTTTTTAGTTCCATTGTCTTGCAAAAGGATTCAAGAATTTTATTGCACTAATTAGTTTATTAACCTTATTTGCTAAATAACAATATAACCAATGGTTTTTTTATTTTGAAATGTAGTTTTGTTTATTTTGGATAATAAAGTTTTAGTCATTGAAAGGGCTGGCAAAATTACTTATGATAAAACTTGCCTTGATTTTTGCATAACTTTATTGTTGAAGAGGGCAGACACTGGTATGTAACTGAATAAAAAACTGTTTTGAAAACATTTAAAACTTTAAAACATACTTGAAGTTTTCTGTCCATAACAAAAGTTATGACAGATGACACATAGCTATTAAAAAGTTTTTGTTTAGATTAAATTTTAATTTTCCTAGAAAAATTTAAGCAACCATCAGAACAAAGTAATTTAAAATATAGTTTTACATACTGTGTTTTTTATGGCTTAAAAATATATTTCAAAGTTTTGTTAAATAAGTTTGATTCGTAAAGTCATTTAGAGTTTTTATTTTACTTTGCGAAAAATACATTATGTATATTTTGTCCTTAACCTAATAAAATTCCAAAGGTTTTAACAATTTCCACACTCATCAGCACATTTTTTTACAAAAATTAACTTTGGCTTTTATATGAAAGCTTAAAGTACAAACTACTAGCCAGTTAATTTTTTTAATAAAAAAAAAAAATATGACAAAAATTAAAAAAAAAAGTTTTTTTTTCAAAATAGTTACAAAAAATCAAACGATGGTTTAAAAAATCTACAAGTTTATTGCATACTTTAGTTCAAAACAATTTCGGACAACAGTTCTTCTTCAGTGAACTTTAAACTAACAGAAATAAAACACATTCATGCTACTTGAAAAATATATATTGTGATGTAGTAATTCAAAACTGTGAATAAAACCAAATTTTTAAAAGCTAGCAGATTTTTTACATTATAATAATATTTTTGTATGTAAAAGTAAATCCAGATGAAATTGTTGATTTTTTGTGACTATTGATGCAGGGAATAAAATCAAAGTAAAAACAATTGACTGTGTCCGATTTTAGAATTTAATATAAATCTTGTCTTTTTTCAAAATAAAATGGTATTTTTACTAAAAAATTTTTAAGTCCAAAGTAATGTTTTTTGTTACTATATAAAGATTAGACTGTGAAAGTTTGAAGAAGATTGCTTGAAAAATGTTAGAGGAGATAGTTTTTAAATGAAATTGTTTTTTTTCCTTTCCCATAGGGAACCTATTATGTGGCCCAACTTTGACCGATCATATCTTAAAAAATAATTTGAATTTTTCAAAATAGTTAAAAGCAGTTCGAAGCTCAGTGAAAACTCTATAAAGTAAGACCAATTTGTAAGAAACATGGCCTACCTCCTTATGGACTTAAGTTATGAAATTTTGTTTTAAAACAAAAAATCTATCATATAGATATAATTGTTTTTTATCATCAAATTTTTTTATTTAAAAAAACATTTAAAGTAGCTTCACAGTATCATTTCAATGTTGTTGTACTATTTAACACAGTTTTATAGTTAAAACTTAGTTTTAAATAAAAGATAAACCCAAAACATGTACTTTTAAAAAACCTTGAAGAAATTTATCAAAAACAGTTGGCCTACCTGCTTTAATCTTTGTTGTTAATTATTTTAAAAACTTGTATGAAGTAAATTACCTTTATATTTTTTTGTTTTATATGGTTGTATCAGATTTTTTTCATAACTGGTTATAACCTAAAAGTTTTTTTTTGTTCTATATAAAGTATTTTATGGTATATACTCTAAACTTGTAAATAAGAGCTAGTTTTAACTTTTTTAACAAAAATCTTTGACCCCCTTATGAGTTTAACTTTTAAAAACCCAGAAGAAGTTTTTAAAAAATCAGTGGCCTCCTTGTATAATGGATATATTTATGGATAAATATAACAAATAACATTTGTCTTGTTTACGTTTTTAATATCAAGAAAAACATTTGTGAGAATTTTTTTTTACATAGTCTTTTTATTTATTTTAGTTTTTGTGCAAAAAATACAAAATAAAACAATAACACAAATTTTGTTTATTAATTTGTTTCTTATAAAGTTTTTTTTCAAATTAATGGTTATATTTTTTAAGAGTATTGAAACAAGTATTAGCACAAAGCTGTAAAAATAATCTTCTTGTTTGTTTTTTTGATATAAAAATTTGTATAAAAAGAAACAATTTGTATATAATTTATGTTTTCAAGTGTTCTAGCTTTAAGTTTTTGCATAATTAAAACTATTATCTTGGTATTTTCAGGTTTAATAAACATTAGTTTTTGTAAATAATATTTTTGAGTTGGTATACTTTGTTAGTTAAAATAAAATTGTAATTTGTTAGTCAAACATCCACCACCGATAATGAGCATCATACTTATTCTGCTTATTTTAAAACTCATATTTTAAATAGATACATCACAATTAAATAAGTTACAAAAATTATAATATAAACTTGTATTTAGTTTACTCGGCAAGTTGTGATAACTTCTCTTATTTTTAAGGTTATAATTTAGAAAATTTTTGGAAACTATAAAGTTATTATTTGTATGTCTTTTGATTTTATTCTTGATTGTTTTCTTTTGTTGGTGTATTTAAATATTTTAGCTGACAAGCAATCAATATTTGTTAACAAAGTAATAAATAAAGTTTTTTAAATTATATATAAGACTAAGTTAAGAAGTAAAGTTATTAAGTAATTATATTTTGGTCAAACTCATAATTTTCAACTAAGTAATAAATAGTGTTGTAAAGTTATTCATAATACTTAATTTAAATTCTAAAATTATTAAGTAGCTACATTTAAATTTATCTCATAGTGTTTATTAAGTAATAATTAGTGTTCAATTTCTTCATAAAATGTAAGTTGAATAGTAAGGTTATTAAGTACTTACTTTTGAATCAATCTCATAGTCACTAACTTAATTATAAATAGTGTTGTAAAGTAAATTATAATAGTTAAATTAAATAGCAAAGTTATTAAGTAGCTACATTTAAATCAATCTCATATTTACTGCATAAGTAATAATAATGTTGTAAAGTAATTCATAATACTTAATTTAAATAGTAAAGTTATTAAGTAGCTACATTTAAATTAATCTCATAGTTTTTAACTAAGTAATAAATAGTGTTTAAAAAGTATTTTATCAGACATAAGCTAAATAGTAAAGGTATTAAGTAGTTACATTTAATGGTATTTTAGTAAAAAAGAAGTGTTTCCTAACCTTACATTGAATAGTTAAGTTGTACATTTGAAAGTAAATTAAAAACATAAAGTTGATCAAAATGACTTAGTAAGATCAAGTAAAGGCTATAAGTGGCTACAGCCAAAAGTACTTGCAGAAAAGTTTTTGTAAATATGAGTTGTATTAAGTTAAGTTCAACAGTAAGTTTAAATGAGTTACTAGGCAACCTTCTGATACACAAATTAAGTCTACTGGGTATATAATGAACAAAGTTTATATTATATCAAGCAATAGTCAACTCTCACAATACTGGAGGGATTGTAAGAAAAAAAAACAAAAAATTTGTTTACCAATCCTAGTTGGTGTCCAAACCAGTACCCTGCAGTGTTAGCTTACATGATCAGCTTCAAGTGAACGTATCAATATGAGAGTTTGAAAGTTTAATAAAAATAAATCACATATCCAAAAAAATCTTACCCTGGAACACTAATCTAATATAGTTGATAATTTCCTTTTTAATAAAAACAATAAGTGTGAACAGTTATTCTTTTACAGTTTTATTCTAAAAGCTAAATTATGTCGTCTAAAAATGCCGGTGAGCCGATTGAGCAGGACAAGTATGAACATTACAACTATGAACAAGACAAGTTGACTGGTCATGGTGGAAAAGGTAAGATGTTTTTTAGTTTTGTAAGGTATAATTGGATATAATACTAAAAAAAATACTAGTCCTGGACAAGATGTTAAAAGGTATCCAAGTGGTGTGCAACTCAATAACCGAAAGGTTTTTTTGTGCACCAGGTCCTAGGACCAACTATTTTGAGCAATTTTATTTTTGTTGTTCAATAAACAAATACTAGGCATTTACAATTTTTATTAAAAACCTTTTAAGTATCAAAACTTATTTTGTAAACAAATTCATATATGTTAGTTTAAGGATTGTTAACACACAGTTAGCTTACGGCTTTATTTGGCCTATTAACAGAAACCTCTGGCCTGCTATGGGCTAGTTAGCTATAAAAAATCTTTTGAAAACCATTATAAATTGAACTTTTATGAAAATATTTATTTAAAAAGGTATTCTTAGTTTGTTTCACAGTGTAAACAGTAGTGCTTGTATAAATATTTTATTGTTATTTTGAATTTGAAATTAAAAGCTAAAAAAATTGTACAATTTCTAAAAGTTACAACACCCTTATAAGAATGAAAAAAAAGTTATTTAATGTTATATACAATAATGAAAACATGAAAATGTCTTCTTTTTATGAATATAAAGTTTTAACTTTTCAATTGAAAAAAAAGTTCATAAAGATTTCACAATTTCTTATACTAAAGGTCTTTAGCTCAAAAAACTAAAAAGAAGATAGAATATTAAAAAATTTAAAGTTTCCAAAAAAAATATTGGTAAAAATGTGGTCCATTTGTTTTTTTTTTCAGAAACTTTTTTTAAATTATTATATCAATCAAATAAAAATTTTTACACTTTATACAAACTGACTTATAGTTTATACTATAAGCTTTCATATAAAAACTGATATGTTGAATATTGTAAAAAAAATATGGACTTCATACACCCTTAGTAAAAGTAATAATAAGCAACCTTAGTGCTTTAAACATGTATAATATTAAATTTCATTTACCAGTTAGTTATTTTAAGTGTTACTTATCGATTGAAATTGCCCAATAATCTATGAAAAATAATGATAATTTAAAAAAGGCTCATAAATTTCAGATTTTAAATTATGGAATGTTTTTTATGCTGATTTAACTGTTGCCTGTTATTTAAGTAATTTTGTTTTTAGAAATAGTATTTAATCTTAATACAAACCCCAGAATATCCAGTTTTAAATTTTAAATTTCCACTAAATTGTAACAGATCCTTTTTTTGCATTTCATCACAAACCACATAATATAGAGTGAAAGTTTAAAGAAATTTCTTTTTTTGGTTTTACCTTTCGTGGGCTGAACCCATTTAAAATTCAAAAAAATCTCTTTATAGCTGCAATTTGCCAACCATTTTGTTTTAAAATGTTAAAGTAGACTGAGTAAGACTTAGCTTTGTTGAGTTTGATACTGTTTTTGTACTTTAAAAGAGATATTTTTAAAAATAAAATGATCAAAGCTTACAGATTTTCTTATATTAAAACACTTTAAATAAAAGTTTAGAAACTAACCTTTATAATCTAAGACCACTTGTAAATTTTAATTAAAAATTGTAATTTTTGTGTTAGTTAAGAGTTTTTAGTGGAAGAATTATTTGTTAAAGATATAGGGGTAGGTCAAACATTTCTTATAGCAGAATTAACTCCTGTTTTAGAGCTCAAATTATATACTATTTAATACTGTACATAAAGCTTAAAATATTTGATTAGTTTTTAGGGTATAGTTAATTAAGCAAAGAGTTTATGCATCATATGGAGAAATGCATTGATTTTTTTAGATTTAAAAAAATTGACTGAAAATTATTATTTTTCTTCTTTTTTAATAAAAATTCTCTAGGTTTCAAGAAATATGTGTTGCAAGGAGTTAAAAAATTATAATTTTCTGACAAAGTTTTATTTTTTTCTAGAAAAAAAAGTGTGTTTGTGTAGTGTGTTATTTGATTATTTAGAATCAATGAGAAAAATATACAAAAATCTATATCCTTAGTGTTTGATTGTAAGATATTGATGTAAAAAAAGTAAGCTTTAATTACTTTCTGTATGACAATACAAAAACTGAAAAATATATACTTATGTACATAAAAGTTTTTTTTATATATTTTTGCTTTACATGTAGTTGAAGTATAAATATAACATGTATTTAGTGTTCCACAAACCTTTGTATCGTTGCAATTTATACTTCGTATTTAGAAAATTTCATTTTTATTTTTAAAATATTGTCGATTTTTGTATTTCTAGGCTAATTTGATGTAAAAATAAAATAAAAACTAAACTTTTTATGTAAAAAAAAATAGTAATTAAGAACTCTTGGTGAATGAAAGCTATGCAAATAAAGCAAATGCAATTTGCCCTACAAAGTACATGTTTTATTTTACTTGAAATTTCAGGACACAAAACAACTTCTCATATTTTATGGCAATGAAAACAAATAGTTTTTATCCCAATCAACTTACTTATTTTTTTTGCTAGGGCGCTCAAAAAAGGAGTCTGATCAACTGAAAAACAAGGATCCAAGCAAGAAAGTTCCTGGTATGGTGAAAAATGGAGAAGAAAAAAGAAAGAATGAAGCTATTGGAAAACAGTAATAAGTACAAAAATATTTAGTTGTTTTGGCTACTTGTTTTTTAAACAAAGTTTTTTCTAATTTCCACAATGATTAAGTTTAAATAAAAGAAGCTCTTTTTTTTTTAAACCAAACAGTAACAAAATAATGATACCATTTGTTTTTGCTGAATATGATATTTCTTTTTATAATTTTACTTCATCAAGTAGTTTACGTGTTTGTTGCAAATGCTTTTATATTTTTATCCTTACCAATCCTTGTGGCCGTATTATGTTACTCTAGTATACTCTTCTATACATACAATAAAAACAAAGTTGTTCTTTATGTTTTACAAGTATTACTATTCTATTTTGTTTCGTACTCATGTGAAATTTACTTAATAAAGTGCTTCTGTTTTCTGTTGCTTCAATTAAAAATGTATTCTGTTTAGTAATCCAGTAATTAATACCTAAAAACCATTTAGCCAAAAGTGTTATATTTTTTAGATTCTCATGATTAAGTTGTTATCTATTTTATATTTACTAATAATTATACAATGTACAGGTTTAAAGATTGAGTTGGAGTTTAATAACTTATCTTGAATTTAGTTGAAAGAGTTTAAAAATGTATTAAATTTATTTAAAGTATAGTGAGATCTGTATTTTATGACCCTAAAACATTTATGAACAAAAAATAAGGAGTAAAAATAATGATTAGAATTATAAGCCAAGTTTTTATTGTTTATAATTCTATGAAGTTATGTGCTGAATTATGTTATTGATAAAAATCTTGTAAAATTTACTTATTATAATTTGGTAATATCTAGTAAAGCGTAAACACGTTTAGTCATTTTCATAAGATATGTATTCGTCATTTAAATAGTTTGTTACGTATATTATACATGCTAAAACAAATTTTGATACTTTGAAAAACTTTACTTTGCCTTTTTAAAGTACAAGTTCTATCCGTAAGCCTAAATGTTGTACTTTCGAGTACACTAAGAGAAGCTATCAAGACGCATATTGATGTTTTAGATTAGTTAAACTACAATAGCATACTAAAAATAAATTTATACATAGGTATTTGAAAATTACTATAATATTAATATTTTAAAGTAATTCAATAATAAGTTAGTCTCCCAGCCTTTAATAAAAAACAATCACTGTAAAATAAAGTTTTGTAAAAAACTGTTTAATTTACACATGTACTTTATTAAATAAATTTAATTTAAGAATGAAAAGATGCATATTGGAAAGGTTTTAATTATATTTTTACTAAAGAGGTCTATTTGTTTGATTAGTTAGGATTTACATTTTTTTACGTAAAGTTAAAACCTAAATCTAGTAGAAAGTTAGTATTCAAATTTTGGTTGAACTATAATTTTTTTATTTAAAGCATACATTTTGATTATTTATATTCTTTTAAGGCCTAAACAAATTTATTTTAGCAAGTGAGTTTGAAGTGAAAGAAAAATCCAAATGAGAGAGAAGAAAGTTGTAAACCATTATTACAAAAAAATAAAGAAACAATTACAGATTGAAAAAAAATCTCTTTAGTTGAGTTGAAAGGAAGGTTAAAGGTTACGTTATAAAAGTTTTCATTTAAAGCATAGATAACAGCAGCATTAATGGTAAAAAATTGCTTTATTAGATTGATTGAGATACTTGTTGTTAAACTATGTTTTCTATTACGATTTTTTTTTTCATTCTCTAGTAGTTGAGTATTTTAAAACAATTTTGTTCTTTAATAAAGTTTAGTTGTTGGTTTTTTGTTTCAAAAGGTTAGACATTAAAAAATAAACAGTCGAATTTTAATGCTAATTTTTAATAGACATTGCTGACTAACACAAGTTTGGAATTTTTAGTAGTTGAATTTAAAAATAAGTTAAAAAATAAACTTAGAGCATGCTGTAGTTTTTATTTACAAACAAACAGTCTAAAATTAAAGAAATTTTACATTTTATTGTAGTAATGTGTATACACAATTCTTTTGAGTTGATTTTTAAATATATAAAGCAAAAATGATAAAAAATATAAAAATATAATGTATATTTATTTTCAATTGTTCAATTGTTGTATCTAAACACATAAGAAGAGCTTGTTTAATATATACTTTTTTATCATCACTAAAAACTAAAATAGATTTGTAGGGCTATATAGTTTTTTCTATTAGAGTTAAACTATCATAATATAAAACATGTTTAACTACACCTGTGTTCTGTTTGAGGTTACTAGATAAATGTTTGTATTTTTTTACAGAAAATGCTAAGCTAGACGACCGTAAGTTTTTTTTTGTATCATATAAAAAACGTCATATAAAATTTTTTTAGTCAAGTATCAGTATTTTAATAAAATTAGGACAACAATTTTTTTCTAAAAACTTTAGTACAAAGATATGTGTTAGCGTAGTGTATATATTAATATATTGTAAAAAACTCTAAAGTTTTAATATTTATTTGATTTTTAGATGAATTTTTTGAATTTATATTGTCATTTTTATTTGTTTTAGTGAAATATTCTATAATATAACAATATTGCACCTATCTAGCATTGTATTTCAAATGTGATTAGTTTCAATAGAAATCTTTATGTTGAAAACTGCAGAAAACTAAAATTTTGTAATGTTGAAGAACAAAAAGTACAGAATACGCTAACTAACCAAATTCCAACATCAAACAAAGTTCATATAAACACATGTGTAAAAAACACAAAAACTAGTGTTTTCTACATAGTATTCAAAAAAATAACTTATAGTTTTAAAAATTGCCAAGCATAACAAGTTTATATGCTGTAAACTTACATGTAAAAACTTGACTTGTAAAAATACAGTGAATGGTCTGTAACTTTGAATTTAGTTTTACTGCTATAAGCTTACTTGAAAGTTTTTTGTATCATATGAAATTTTTACTTTGATTGGTAAGTTTTTGAAAATTTGTTCCTGTATAAATAATATTATTTTTAACTGTATTTTTAAAACTTTACTAATATGGCACGCATAAAAATTGTACAAATGTATTATTTTATTATGTAATTTAGACAATATGCCGTTTAGTTTTAAGTTTAGTATATAGTGCACTAAATGTTTGTAAATTGAAATATATCAAATTATTAAAAAAAAGTCGAAACTTTTTACAATTGTTTCAAAAATTGTGCACAAAGTTCTCATCAGAGCAATTAGTGAATACTAGAAAGCAATTACTCAGAGAGTTACTTAATGATGCATAAAGCATCAAGTTTGAAACAATTGTAAAGTGATGTCGGTTTTGTTTAGTATACAACATATAAACTGTAGTTTTTTAACCCTAAAAAGCTATTTGTATCATCTTTAATAAAACAGTTTTGTTTTATAAATAATTTTAAATGTTTAAATTAGCTAAAAAGTAAAGTTATTTGCTGCTAACAAGTAAAAAAAAGACATTCAAAATGAATTTATACAAGATAAATTTCATACCATCAGTTGTAACATAGCATGTAATAACTTAAAAATTCTCAAGAAGTCTTAAGTTCTTGATAATTTCTTATGAATTTCTTGAGAACTTCTTGTTATAAATTCTTAAGAATAGTTAGGAAATATTATGCATAGCTTTATGCAACCGACGTGAGTAGCACAAAACATATCTTGTATAAACTAAATTTTGAGTCTCTTTATTTATCTACATAACATTTAATTTGTACTAAATTTTTAATCTTACTGCAAGTCTACATTTTTTTGTCGTAGTTATCAGACATAAAGGTGCCATTGACGGAATGAGTTCTATTTGAAATCTTTTTAAGAAACTTTTAATAAATTTTCTGCGAATTTTTACAAAATAAAGCTTTGAATAAATACCAAAATAAACTTTAGATTTAAGTGTTCT
This sequence comes from Thalia democratica, assembly GCF_965202585.1. Classification (NCBI taxonomy): domain Eukaryota; kingdom Metazoa; phylum Chordata; class Thaliacea; order Salpida; family Salpidae; genus Thalia; species Thalia democratica. The sequence goes on along the minus strand of NC_139173.1, from coordinate 7,420,251 downwards.
TTTTCGATAAAAAAATGTTATTAATTTATAAATTTCTTTAAAAAAATATTTCATATTTTCGTTTTTTTCTGGATAACTCTTATACTTTGAAAAAAATTAAGCAAAATCACATTTTTTAAAGCAGCTTACTCTTTTATAAAATTTTTATTAAACTTATTAAATGAATCAGAAAATTTTAAATTTAATAAAAGCTTTGTAAATGTTTTTATTTAATCTTAGTTGCCGTTCCTACAATCTTAAAGTGTCTTCAGTTTTTCTTAAAAGTTGTTTTGAGTTTTCATGACTTTTAAAACGTAGTTGTGAAAAATATGCCCTTTTTCTAAACCATTTGATTGTAGTACTTATTGAAAAAAAGTCTAGAAACAAATTACTCATTTAAATTATCTGAAGTTTTAGTAACATTTTTTTCGTTTATCTTCATTTTATCAATTTGCAAAGTCCTTTTATACGCTTGAAATTCAATTCAAACAAGACTTTCAAATTTTTTAGACATAAATGTTTTTTGTTTTAACTAAATTATGTTTGAAACGTTCTAACCGACACATAGTATTCAAAAATATTTTTATTTCAGTGAATATTTAAAAAAGAGCACTAAACGCATTGCAACAAAAATACCATATTTTGAGTACACAAAACCAAGCTGTATACACATAAAGCTATCAAAAGTTTTAAAGTTTTTTCAACTTGTTTTAGATTTTATTTAGAAAATTTACAAAACCTTAAATTAAAATGAGGTACGAATCCGTTAATAAAAAGAATTAAATTTGTTACATCGTTTAAAATTATGTTTTTTACAGTTTTAATTTAATATTAAAAGTTAAAAATAAAAAAACATTTAATTTCTTCTTTTACAGAGTTTTTAGATTACTTAAATACTTTAATATCTTATACACTTTAATATTTGAAATTTATTTAACTATCAATTACAAATTTTATTTAAACATTGCATTCAATTAACTTGTTTCAAAAAAGTTTTTTTTCAGAAATAATTATGAGATTAAAAAGATATTGTATGAAATGGTGCAATTATGACTTTGGTAGAAATGAATTTCTAAATTATCTTGCATATCTTATGTTGTTTATTATATTTTTATGGAACTACTACGTTTATAAACTTTCAGTTTATGTATCTGTTCGCGAATTTGAAGTAAAGTCTCTTGAAAAAAGTGAGTTGTGTATTTGTTACCTAATTTATTTATTCAATTAATTTATTGCAGTAGTAAAAGCTTAATTGTGTTTTTTATTCGACTATGATTATTTAAACTATATTCAACAATAATTATTTAAATAAAGAATATTAGTTGAACTAGAATAAAGAACGTCCGAATTCAAACACCAAAATTTAAAATATGACAAATTCAACTCGTAAAAAGTGTTTTAAATATCAAAACTTTTATATTTATTTTTTACGTTTTGTATTTTTTTATTAATTTAACCTCAATGTACACTTTTATTTATTTACTTCTTATTTTCACTGACTGTTTCAGGCGACATCGACTTCTACCAGCTCAACATTGAGGCGCTGCCTCTGGAAAACCTCTACTCCTCCCACATCAGGGGAATTTACCAGATGGGAAACCACCTCAAGCTGCCCCCGCCTCCCCCCTTCACCATCTTCTCCTTGGACCACCCGATGAGGTACTCCCAGCAGCGCGACTTCGTGCTTTTGAAAGATTCTCCCTACAGGTGCGGCCGGGAGAATTTCGAGGAGGCGGACTTCCTGAACCTGGATCGCAACCAGGTTCTGCTGCTGGTCGCCGTCCGGTCGACCTGCAGGCACGTTGCCAGGCGACGGGCGATCAGGAGGACGTGGGGCGACGAGCGGTTCTTCGGGATGAAGACGGGTCGAGCGATGAGGCTGGTGTTCGTCATCGGCAGGTGCAGGAAGGGTTCGGACGCGCGCGAAGTGGAGATTGAGATGAAGGAGAACAGCGACATCTTGCAGTTCGACTTGGAGGAGGAGATGAGAAATTTGACGAGAAAGGACCTGCTGCTGATGCAGTGGTACCTGCGGAGGTGCCGCCACGTCCCGTTCGTTTACAAGGGCGACGACGACGTCTTCCTCCACACCGAGAACCTCCACAAGTTCCTCACGACCGAAGTGAAAACTTTGGAGGACCGAATGAACCTGGCGGCCGGCTTCGTGATGCGCAATCAGCGGAGGGACAGGTACGCGTTTTCTCCCTACCACGTCCCCTACAACCTCTACCCGCACCACACCTACCCCGATTACCTGTCCGGCACGGGGCAGGTGTTTAGCGGTCACGTGATCAAGAAGCTGTTCCAATCGTCGTTCGAGCTGAGGGTCCACCCGATGGACGACGCGTTCATTGGCTCGCTGATGGAGAGATCGGGGGTGGTTCCCCGCCACGACGACAGGTTCCGCATGTGGGGGCTGGCGAGAAAGGGACTGGAGTGGACGAGCTGCAATGTGGACAGGCAGCTGCTGGTGACGTTTCCGGATGTGGTTGACAATCCGAAGAGGTGGTCGGATTTCGACGCGTTCATCTGTGACGAGATCGAAAAAGCTTGGAAGAATTATTTGACACTGGACAGGTCTACTTGCGATTAGTTATTTAAGTTGTTTAATTGAAAGCTTTCGTTGTTTTTACTGCTATAGTTTTTAATGACTTGTGCATGTATTTAGATATTGAAAAATTTCTTGAATTTTTTTGTAGTTTAAAATGTTAACTTTTACTTATTTTTTTAATTTCTAACTTATGTTTAAGTTGTATTGACAAAAACATTAAAAATTGTTTTGAGCGTATTGACAAAAACACCGAAGTCTGAGGTTTTAAAGACATGCTTTTATTTTATGCAAATTACTTTTACATTCGCACTCTAAACAGATCTTTTAAGTAAAATTAGAAATTTCTACATTTATTTGAAACATCAAAGTTTTGATGAAGCTGCTTTATTTAGCTTTTTTTATTTAAATTTTGCTTTTTTACTTCGTTTCTGTTAGAATCATATGAGAAAAAAACCTCTTCTGTATATTTGATCCTTTACTCGTTTGAAAAACTTTTAAATACATCATTTTTAAATTTGTAGACTAAATTATAGTAAATTAAAATTTGTTTATAAGGGTAAAAAATAACAGTCTAGAATGCATACTAAAAAGCTGTATGTATTAAACATTTTCAAAGAAGTTTTGTTTATAAGTTATTCTCTCTTTGATTAATTTATTTTTTCCAATTGATTTCTTTAATCGTTACAAATCGTTTACTGTGAACAAAGAATTTTACTTACATTTGACAATAAGTGGTACAATTTAGTCAAAACTGTTAGATATTAAACTAATATAGTATATTTAATTATAAACCTATTATTTTATACTATGTTTATTTAGTGCATGCCAAATTAAGCATTTATATGCATAGACATATAAACTTTATACATTGTACAGGAAACTTAGAGAGCTTAAGAATGTTTAAAAAATAAGTATTATTGTTTTTTAAATAGTTTTGTTTTTTATACTTACAAAGACTATGAGGTTAAAAGTTTTCTTATAAAGCTAAACTGAACTGTTTATGGGTTTGTTCTTAGTGGTCAGTAGGCACACCGTAAAAAAGTTAGTATTTTCATATTAACCAGGGTTGCCAAAAAAGCTGGAAAAACCTGGAATTTGACAATTTAGGCTAAATAATTAGTATATGATAGATTGAATACGGCTAATGTGCCTTCTGTTCTTTACCCTCTCAAACATCAAGTTTAACAACTCATTGAGAAACAACATTCAGGGTTCGTGCGCGTCAGGCTAAATCAGGCTAAGTCAGGCTAAATCAGTTTTTTGAAAAAAGTTGAAAAACGTCAGGCTAAATCAGTTTTTTTATTTAAAAGTTTGAGAATCTCAGTTTTTCTCAGTTCAAATGCTTCAAAATTTTTGATTAAAAAAAGTTGAGAAATTTTTTAAGATCAAATTGAAATATGAATTTATTTCTAAATAAAGATTTAGTTATTAAAGACAAATCAGTCAGTATTTGTAAATATAAATGCTTAAGACCTTTTATTGAATCTCTAAAAAAGTTTAAGAATCTCTATTATTTTGTTTTGAGTAGATTATATACGTCATAATTATGAAACTTCATAAAAAAATTAAACATTACAGTTTAGTTCAACAACTTTGCTGTTTGTTTGAATTTGTTTACGTCAGCTATGTTTTTCAGAGCTTAGTTAGTTGAACTTTTTTAATTCCTAATTTAAAGGCTTTATACCAAATACTTTTTATATTAAAACTCTTAGCGGTTTATTCATATATTTTAAAGTTATTAGAGACATTTACAACACTAAAACTTAGCTTTAAGATATAAGTTCTAAGTTTTGTGGGAGTATAAACTTTAGGTACAATTAATTTTTCTTTCCAAAAACAAAATATTAAAGGTTTTTTATTTAAAAGTAAGCTTTTTAATTCTGATACGACGTCAACAATCACTGTATTTATAGTTTAGGATTCATAATTATGTATCAATTTTAAGTATTAGTCAAAATACTATAATAAACATTTTTGCTTATTTTAATACTTAATACTCGTGTAAACGTTTCATTTTAAATTTTATTAAAACGCGACAATGCACGTCAATTTATTTTAAATCTTCTGGTTACAATGTTTTTACTTAGTGCTTAATTAAATTGAACAATTGTGTTTAGTAATATATATTAAATTTGTTCACTAGTAATAGATTAGATATAACACTTATTTTAAAATTTATCACTGAATTTGTTATGTAAAGGGCATAGGGGGGTTAAATCACCTTGTTCACAATTTAGTCTTATTTTATTGAGTTGTAGCTAAGCTATGAGTTGCTTTTTGCAGATTTTTAATGCTCAAAATACTTTTTAGATAAAGCTTGTTGAAGTCAGAGACTACAATAGTACTAATCAAGACCCCCCAATACCTAAATTGACTTCTAAAGGGGGTTTTCCTTACTTTGAAAAAATGTCAGGCTAAATTGTTCTCAGTCAGGCTAAATGAAAAAAATTTTGCGCACGAACCCTGAACATTGGTAAAATAAAAAGTAAAAGTTGTCTATTTTCGTATTTTTTATATAAGAAAACAAAGACTTTCAAATTTTTTTTGGTTAATTTAAATATTTTTCTCGATCGTTAAGAAACAACTTTTTGAGTTAGAGCGTTATTCTATAAGCTAGTCGTTAAAAAAAGTTTTTAGTACAATTAAAAACCTTCATTGATGAATGTTAGCAGTGCTACCTCGAGTATCTATGTTCAACTACATTGAGCGATAAAAAAAACTTTGCATTTCAGCGTTTAACGTTGTATGTAAGAGCAATTGTCGACTAGCTTAACGGTTGTCACAACAAACGTATATTATTTTTGACTCGTTAATAAACACTATTAGCTTATACTGTTCTGTAAGGCAAAACAAAAGATTGACCGATAATATTCAAGCCATAATCCTAAAAAAGCTCTTTGTTTGTTTTTGATTTTATTATAGTTATTTCTTCGTAGTTGTTAACTTAATTTAAAAGTGCTGTAAAAGTGTTTACGCTTGAGAATTTAAGCAGCTAATTTATAGTGGTGTTATTATTGGCATACGTGCATTTATCTTTCATTGTAAGTTTTATAGTTACGTTGTATTAGTGTAACCTTATTTTGTAGAAGTTATGTTTTTATTGTACTCGTTGCCATTGCGTCAAAGGCACTATTTTTAAGGATTAAATTATACTTACATGACGACTTCGATAAATTTTGTAAACAATGTACTGTAATAAGTGGATAGTTAACACTGTTTGACTTCGTTGAATTTTTTAAACTATTTCATCGATGAATATTGGTAGCAAATTTTGTTCGCAATGTCATAAAGAAATTTACTTTGTCTAAGAAATTTTTAATGCGGATTTTCGATAAAAAATTAAACTCCCAAATAATTTTGATAAACTTTCCCATAAGAGCAGTTTAATTCAATTTGAATAAATTTTAGACTTGGACTAACCTTTTGACTGTCGTGCAATCTTATCATGAAATCATTTAATAAACAAACATATAGTTCAAAATAAATTCGTTTAATCATTTTAGTTAGTTCGTTTGTTGTCGAAATTAACTACTGCCCTAGCTTAAGTTAAGCTTTCAAGAACTTCATAATTTGTTGTTTAACATTTGCTTAAACTTAAATTCGTCTTTATAATCGTTTAACGAGTATTTTATTGGTAAATGTAATAGTGAAATGAAATTTCTTGTTAGAAATGTTGTACATAAAGTTAGCTTTTAATAGTCAAAAAACTCAGTTTCTTGGTGTTGAAAAAATTAATACGAATTTTCCTTAAATAAAAAATAATGGTATGGCATCGCTTACTCCCACTGTTACAATGTTTGTAGTTATTTAATTCGAAAACAAGAACAGTTTAAACTGTGAAATGAAGTTTCCTTTTGTAGAAAGCTTTGAAATAAAATGTATAAAGGACAACTTTTGACAGTTTAGAATTTGCAGCTGCATTTATAAGTTTCAATCTTCCAGTGTTGACAAGTTGTTTTTCCCAATTTTTTTATCTAAAGAGTTTCATATTGTTCAGTAACTCCCAATATTAAAACATTTCATAATTTTCTTGTTCTAAAAAACAAGAAAACTAAAATTAATTTGTCTGTGAAGTGAAATGCTGGGAAATAGTGGAATAAAGTATATAAGTAAGATAAAGCTTTTAACACTTAAAGATCTGCAGTTTTAGTTATCGTTTTGGTTTTGAAAATGTTATTCCCAAAATTTTCTTAGCTAAACAACTTTATGTACTGTTCTGTGATTGCCAATTTTAAAGTACTTGATAGCTATTTTTTAAAAGCCAAAAACAAGTTAAACTTACAATGAAGTTCTCTTTTATAAATCAATTTGAAGTTTTATTGCGAGTTTACTTAATTTAAATTTGGAATTTCTCTGCTGTAGTTCGTCACAATGTGAAACGTCAATGTTTTGTGTCGTGTAGCTTGTGTTTGTTTCTCAAGAGTTTAACTGAAGTATAATGCTTTTTTTTGAGTAAAAATATACTTTAAAGCGTGGTAAAGTCTTTGTAAATATAGTGAAAATTGTTTTAATTGCTCATTAATCTTTTTCTCTTCTACTTAACGTGTTTTTGCAATAGTAAGAGTTTTCATTAAACTCAACAAATTTTTAATTGTATTTTATTTAATTCGGTTATTTTATATTTTAAGATGTTTTATTGCCGCTTGAGCTGTATAAACTAGTCGTGTGCGGAAAACGCATTTCTGTCTATGAGCGATAATTTTATAATTGAAAAATCTACAGCTAAAGCAATCTTAAAGTTTTACGACTAGTATTGCTAAAGTTATAAAAACGCTTCTCAAGTGCGACTTAGCGTTGTAAGTTTAATATTTTAATTCAATTTATTTTATAACGAAAAATTTTGCTAAATGCACCGGCTGAAATGCAAAATTTGAAAATTTTAGTCAGATTAAATTTTAATTTATTAGATTAAAAAAAGCTAGTAGATCTAGAACAAAGTTTTTACTCAAATTAATATCTCAATGTTCGAAAAAGTTTAAAAAACATGCATCAATCTTACATAAAAATACATTTGCAAGTCAAACAACTGTAATGTTAATATTTTGCTTTAACATTTTCTTTAAACATGTGCATTTAAAAAACTAAAGTTTTTTATTAAGAACTAACTTTTTTTAGGAGCCCAATCGTCCATCAAAAATTGTTTTTTTGTTAAATGTAAGGTCGCTCGGAACCGATGTACGAGGCTATTTCAGAGTTTTCCCGTCGTACGTTGAATTGTAGCTAAACTCACTGCTTTCTGACTTTGTGTCTGAATAGCCAGAGTCTGATTCTTGTTGTTTAAGATGCAATGTTGTCACCTGGCGTATTGGTTGCAGTTGTGTCTCTTTAGTCTGCTTTTGTTTATGTAAATCTTCCTTGTTAATTTCAAAAGCATTTTTGGCTGAGGAATCTGCTACAGTAGGCAGATTCTCATCCTCAGCATTCATAGTTTGTTGAGTCGTTTTCTTCATAGTAGCGTTTTTATATTTATTCGCATTTAGAATATATTTAGCAATATTATTACTATTATTAGCAGTATTAAACTGCTCATTGTCGACGATTTTAGAATGTCGTATTATTTCATAAAAACAATAAGATATTTTTGTCTTGTCGAATGAAACTTTTGTAGACGAATAAAGAACTTGCGTCCTAAAAGAGTTAATGTAATAAACATTGCTTTTAAAATGAAAAGTATATCAAGAAATTTATAAGGAATGAGGTTTTTTTTGTGTTCTCAAATTAGACGGTTTTGCCTCTGTATTATTAATTTTTGCAATGTAATATTCTCTATTTTTAATAGGATCAGAAATAAAATGGTTACTGTCAGCAGAGGTAAACTGCTGGATATTTTTAGACTTAGGACGAACGTTTTTATTTTCTTTGTAAGATTTGCGTGTCTTCTGTAAGCTTTTATCGCGTAATAAACTCAAAGTTTTGTTATTTATATTTAGCCTTGGAGTATTTTTGTTTTCCGAAATGTTTACCGTTTTGGGTAGGTTAGACCGTCTATAACCTGTGTTACAGGTTTTTTATGTACCATTTAAAGATCTCCCTACTGTCGTGTATAATTGCTATAGTTTTTATTTATTTAGGTGAAATTCTACTCGTGTTAGAAATATTACGGCAACTATTATAGCTTTTATTAAAGTTTTTTCCCTTGTTATTATAGTTACGTTCAAAATTATAAGTAATGAATAATATTAAGAGAATACTTAGCTGTAACCAAAAACTTTTACTTAACTAATAGACAGATAAAAACAATAAATATACGTAAAATCTGGCTTTTTCACATAAGTATTTTAACTCAATAAACTAATAAATCTTTTGTTAAAGATTTTTTTTTGGTAGTTACGTCTTACAAGCTTAATGCAATATCAAAATCTAAAAACATTTTAATCTAAGAAAACAAAATGTTTTTTCAGTAAGTCAACATAAGAAAGCTAACGCTTGTGCAAATATGTTTTTCAAATCAGTTGTCCATGTTAAGTTTTTATTTTAAATTGTTAATTTAACTCGTTGAAATGCAAACTGAAAAAAAAAATACATTAGAAAATAAACAATGGTTGTCTTGAATTAGACTAAGTATAGACCAAGCTTATGTAGGTAACTTAAAATGGTAGGCAGAGTCTTTACAACTAATTTAAAAACGATAATAATGTTTTTAGTTGAAATGTTTTCATAAACTTTTAACGAGTTTTAAATGTAAACTTACAATTTGGTTAGTGTTTTTATTAAAATATTTTTGCATGCTTATTCAAGTATAACCATGATAACTTAGCAAAGTATGTTATTTTTGCTAGTATTTTTATAGTTAGCACATATTGAATTATCATTGCAGTAAAACTAACTCTTTAAAAAGTTAAGATAGTACTTTGGTAATAAAACTATACAAAGTAAGACTGCTAAAATATCAGCCTTTAAAAAATAATATAGAATAAAAAAGTTTAGTAAAATTACAGTTTTGAAAAACTTTTACATCTTTAAGTTTTATTTTTTATGTAAATATTCCTAAATCATCGATTGTTAGCAAATTATACTAGTTTTCTTAATTAAAATATTAAAAAAAAAAATCAACAAATCAAAAAAATATGTTATTAAAATACACAAAAACTTTGAAATCCGTTATTATTCCAGAAAATAACTCCAAAATGTAACTCCAAAATGTAAACTTTAGAATAGTGGTCATCAAGGTATACACGAAACTTTTTTTGGGGTGCACGAAGTTTTTAGGGTACACGAAACTCATTTAGAGGTGCACAAAAATTTGAGATTACAAAAAAAATACATAGAGTTAGATTAAGTATGTAGTTAATATTTAATAAAACATTTAAAAAATACTGAACTGGGGATTTTGTAGTAATTGCGGAGAAGTGTTCAATTAATAAGTATGTAAGACCATATAACTAAAATATCATTGTGAAAATAAGGTAAAACAAATAAAGAGGTAATTAAAAATAGGATCAAACAAAAATGTTTCAGCTTCAGTTTTTAAACGGTTTGCATGTAAATACTAACTGAAATATGACTTTTAAGGAGAAATGTACAAATAAAAGTGTTTGCGTAGTCCCACCACTAGCGGCGCTTATTAAAATTATATCTTGGGGTGCACCAATTTTATTTTTTGCCGCTTGGTGTACACAGAATTTGATAAGCTTGACGACCACTGCTTTAGATAACCATAAAGTTAAATACAGACTTTAAAAAGAAAAAAAACACGGTGCTATATTTTAATTTAGGTAGAAATAGATAACTTATAAGTTTTACAGTTATATAACAGTCTTTCTTAAAGTTTGCACTCGTTTATAAAAAAAATATAAGCAATAATATATACATTTTAAATACATATATCTTATGTTTTAATTCTATAAAGTTTATTTTGACATCTTTTTATAAACTTAAATACCTTGTACACTTAAAAATACTATAAAATTATAACATTTGTAGGTTTGTTTACTAATGAAATTTTATATATAAATCTAGTGTTACTAAAGTTTCCAAATCTAGTGCGTATCTTTAATAAATATATTAATAGAACTAATTTTTGGTACTTAGCGGATTTTACGATACTAAAAATGTATAGATAAGCTCAAATACATACCTTTTATTGTATATACTTAGTCTGTTAATGTTTGTTTTTACTTAGACTATACGTACTTAAATATGATGTAGCATGTATTTTTTATTTATATTTCAAATTGTGATACAAACATTTTTGTAAATTTGTTTCCTTACTTGTTAAAGTTTTTTATCGTTTTTTGTGCAATTTTTTCTATTAGGATTTTTTCTCAATCACTAGTAGTTGAGTATTTAAAAATATTTTTGTACTTCTTTAAATTTTAGATGTTGGTTTTTCATTTTAAAACATTATATATTGAAAAACAAACCGTCGACGTCTTACACTCATTTTTAATAAAATAGTAGAGCAAGTTTGCTGACTAAAACAAATTTAAATTTATTAGTAATTCATTTAAAGATAACTTACAAAATTAAATTAACAAAACAATTTTATAAATTTATAATAAAAAACTTTGAAAACAATAATAAAAAATAACCTTATAAACAGAAATTTACTAGGATAATTATTAAGAAACTATTTATAATCTATTAAGCAACAAAATATTTGTGTCACACCTTAAGATTTTTTTAAAGTCTTAGAATATTTTTGATCAGTTGATTGTGCTTCTACAAGTTGTCTAATGTTTTTACTAATGATTGTCACTACGCTTATTATATCGTCATAAACAGACCTGAGTTTACGCATCAGTAGTTGAAATTCGCCGAAGGGTATTTAGAAATTTGTGCTTTACCGAGCCTTCGTTCATAATAAAAATATGATCACATGTTTATTACAAAAAGTAAAACAAAAATAATGAAACACTTCTATTTATTATTATGATTTTAATTTTTAACAATCAGAATGATGCTGATAAAAGCGTTGTTTTTATTTAGTTTTTGTTGTTTTATTTCGGGTTTCGATGAATTCAATGCAGGTATATTACAAGTTTGATTTTTTATTGAAATAAGACTTTAAAAGTTACTATTTATCAGTATGTTATAAATATAAGAATTTTATGTTCACGTATAAGACTAAAAAGTTTTAATCAATGTCAGTTTAAAAAATCTAATTCTTTTAGACGATTAATTTAAAAAGTTTCATTGTTCAAATTAACTTTCAAAAATCACTAAACATTCTTATCTTTAATTTTTTGAAAGCAAGAATTACATTTTCAGACTTTGATATTTAAAGTTTAAGTATTTAGTAATGAATTTATAATCAAAGTTTGTTTTGTGTACACTGTACAGCTTATATAATAACCCATATAACAAAATTTAAATTTTGGAGTTAGTTTGTGAGAAAATAGTTCTTGCTAAGTAGACTAAATCTAACGAGTAATTATTGATTTTCACTTAAACTATCTTGAAATTTTACTGTTATAAAATGTACATCAAGCATGCCGTATTAAAAAAAGCACTATTTTAATGTCGCATAGTAAAGTATAAAACTTTGTAACTAAAAAAATACATACCTTACCTAAGTCTTGTTCGGAAGTAAAAAGTTGTCAAACAAACCTAAAAAGTATTCAAAAAGCAAAAGTAGTTTTACTAAGTTTCTGTTATAATTAAAAAAAATCTTATAACGCTACCTACAAAGTTTAGATAGTAAAAAATGTATACTTGCCAACAGTTTTACTAAAATTAAATTAAGTTTTTGTTCAAACTATCACATTTAAGTAGTTTTTTTTTATAAATAAAATTTATATAAAATGGTTTAACCCATTATCAATCGTTGTTTCAAAAAAAAATAGTTTTGAATGTTTTGGTTTTTAGCAAATGTTAATCAATTGTTTTAGTTTATTAAAGTTCTTCAATCCAAGTTAAGTATAAGCTTGTTTACTGAAGTTAATAGATCGATAACTAAATCTTACGACAAAGCTGAAAAAAATAGTAATCTTTTTATTAATTAAACAAAGATATATCGAATACTTATTACATTTACAAATACAAGTTTATTCTAGCTCATGATTGAAATAAGTAAAGTTTTGTTCATTGATAGATACTACGAGATCTCACAGTTTATCCATGCATTAAAAAAATAATATGTAATTAATAGTTTAAATAAAAAATTATAAGGTTTGAGTGAAAACAACTGTTTATGTACGCTTTATTTACTTACTACGTTTCACTGCTCATAAAGTACAGCTTTATCGAGTCTCTGGAATTTAAAAATAATATAAACATATAAATATATTTAAACATATAAATATATTTAAACATGCTTAAGCGTGTATTTTTACTATCAGAAAAATACTGCACTTTTTTTACTCACAAGTATTTGACAATGGTTATCCAACAGTAAACACATAATGTTGTATACTTTTTTATTGAACGTCAATCATTTACACACTCTGCAGAGCTGTATCTCATGAGCAGCGAAACCAAATAGAGTAAATAGCATTTGCACAAAAAAAGTTGTTTTAGTTTTTTAGCGGGCTCAGATATATGGTATTTAACATGTTGTACAAAAACTGCTTAAATTATGTTGCAGACACGTTGGAGTTCGACGGGGCTTCTGAGAGCGTGCCCTTTGAGGCCGGGGCGGCGGAAAACCTCAACTTCGAGCTGCTGCTGGAGAAGAGATCGGAGAAGATCAAAATAGACGAGGAGAAGGCGAAGGAGGAGACGAGTGGGGAGGAGGAGTGCGAGTTCGACCCGTACAACGTTCAGGTCGCCAAGCTGCCGTCGGACGATGACGTCAGCGGTGATGACGTGACGTGCGAGAACGAGAAAGCCAACCGACTTTTCGTGAAATGTTTGTTGTTACGTCGAACTTGAGAGTTTCAAAGATGAAGTAGCGTAGTTTTTTGAGTGGGAGTTAAAGCGTGCATTAGTACTAGAGAATATTTAATTAGAAAATTAGTTTAAACTGGTTTTATACAAGAGTTTGTGTTTTGAAATTTTATGTTATGAAAGTTTGCTGAAAACTGTAAAAGTAAAATTAGTTTACAAAAGTTTGCACAATTTTAGGTTTTTAATAGATATTAGTTAGTTGATAGATTTCATAGTAGTTTTAAAAATACCAAAGTTTATTATAATTTTTCAACTTACATTAAGTAAGAAAAACTTTTTACTTTACTAGTATGTTTATATTACAGGTGGTCCTCCATATGGAGGCATTGTGTACAAACTGGAAATCCCCAACTACGATTCAATTGTGACGTCATACACAGCTTCTCCCGTCTTCGAAGTCACGCCAAAGTGCACATGGGGGATGGGTCCCTGCGTGGTCCGGTTTTACGCCATTTTCGGCACGGAGAGTGACGTCAGCTGGGAAATTCCCGTTGTCAACGCGACGGGTGAGGTTTCTCACTTCTCCCATGCGACGTTCGGTGTTGAAGGTGAAGAAATGGAAATTAATTTCAACTGCGACGCTGAAGAAGCGTGCACAGGTATGAATTTGTTTCATATGACTTTTAGTTTAAGACATTTTTATTATGTGGTTTGATTAAAGTATCAATTGTTTTTTAATGCTATTAGTTAGTAAAGTATAACTTGTCTTTATTTTATTTAAAATCAAAACGTTTGTAACTTTAATGTTTCTATTTGATGATGTTATAAACTTTTTGCTTTGCTTTGTAAAACAAATAACGTAGTAATTAAGAGTTTCATACTGTAATGTTAACTACTATTTATCAGTTTAAATTTTCAAAAGTGTTTATTTATATGTATAGTTTTGTGATAAGTTTAAGGTAATAATGATATTTAGTCTTTTTTAATTTAGATTTGGTTTAAGTCTTTTATCTCATATCTTTTTCGTCAAAGAGAGAAGTATTTAAAGTTTTTTGTTTTTTACAGTATTTTAAAAAGCTTTTAGTATAAAAACTTTAATTTTGTTCTGTAAGTATTGAGATTTAATAATTAACTAAAACTTGCTAAAAATTATAAATAAATACAAAGTTAATCGTAGCTCAGTTGCTTTTTTGATACCTTGAAAACTGTCTGACTTTAAGGTGTTGTCTGATTAAATCATTTTTAAGTTTGTTTATTTAAGTAAGGTGCAAATTTTCAAAAAAAATCTGTAAAATTAATAAGTTTTCATATATTCTCGCTTGCTTTAGTCAGATTTAATTTGTATACTAAAACAAAATACTCTAATTTAATGTTGTACAAAGACCTAACGAAGTTTGGCTTAATATTTTATTTGCGTCTGCATATAGTTTTTTAAGAAGTTTTGTATATAGTTGTATTATACATTACGTATTTTCTACAGCACAAATTGATGACAAAAGTCCCATTGAGTTTTATGGTCAAAAAACTATTACTGAATATTTCCAACGTGGAATTCACAAGTTAAAGATAAATGAAAAAATTACTTCATACATTTGTGTTCAGAATATATTAACTAGTGTGTGGCTTGACGTAAGTCGTGACTCCTATGAGATTTTTATAACACTATATAATTTAAGTTTTGGTTTTCAAACTTTTGAGTTTTGGTTTAAGATTTAGCAAAACTGATGTTAAATCTATTAGTTAGTACTTAGGTATGACACATTTAAAGATAAATTAATAACTTTTAACATGGAAAAATAACTTCACTATTTAGATAGTTGTTTTAGAGAACATAGAATTATTAAATTATTAAAATAAAAAAGTATTCTTCAATTAATTGTTGTTTATGTTGTTAAACATATATATGTGTTAATTTTTAGGGCATAACACAAGCGAAAGCGGACAACACGAGTAATTATTATCACGTGATGCAAGAGGGGGCAGTTGAATACGTCATTTATGAGTGGATCGTCAAAAAGGAAGACAAAATTATTAAAAAAGTTACTAAAGAAGACATGATGGTTGGTGAGACTTTTATTTTTGTTTTCAGCTGTCAAATTTTGAAGCCTTAGAGCTCGTTACGTTTTTAAGACGAATTAAGAGTTTTGTTGTATTTTATTTATAATGTTTTACTGAACTATTTTTTTGTCATTAATTGTATTTATTTATAGTTTGTTGTGATATAAAACTGTTCAAATTGACATTTTATGTAAGTATTTTCTATGAACTTTTAGATACAGGCATAACATTAAGTTTTAGAAACATTAAAAGTTTAATAAATTGAAAGTTTTTCTAAGCTATAAAAAGTATTTTATAAACCACAACTTTTAAACACCTTTTTAAATAAAATACATGGTATTCATTATTCATTATATGTATATGAGTTAGAAATGTTACATAATTTAAAAGTTTAGATTTTTTCTATACATAGATAACAGTTCGTAACTTGTTTTAGTTTCTACACGCATTTTCTACACCTGGGAACTACACCATTGTGGTAAATGTTAAAAATGACGTCAGTCAGCTACAGACAGAACTCCAAGTTGTCGTCACAGTGAGTGTTTTGAATAGTTTTTGTAAACAAATTGTTAATTTAAATCTTAATGTTAGAGCGTTTTATCTTATGATTAACATTCAAACGTCTACTAAAATGTTGTTAGTTTTTACTTTGTAAAGCAAACGTTGAAAACTTATTATGAAAAAAAAGTTCTATGTCTCATAATATCTTGTTTGTTATAAACTTATTGTATATAAGTTAGAAAACTGTATGAATTACAGTGCTCAATACTAAAGAGCTTAACTATGAAATAATTATTCAACGATTGTTATTTTAGCCGACACTGTTTCTCCTAAAAAGGTCTTCAGAGGTTTTTAAGTAACATTTTATGTTAAAAAGTGTCAGCTAAAGTATAAATTGATGAATAAAATTTTTATAAACTTATTGTAAATGAACAAAAGTGTTAAGTAAAAATAATTTAAGTTAGTTCAAATTTATTTTACTTTTGTAAACAAACGTTTTAGACTAAACACCTTGTACGTATTTATTCACTTGTATTTTCAAAGCTGCTTAAATAAATAATAAAGATTTTATTTTCTATATTAAAGATGTAAAAATCAGTACTGAAGAATTTACTTTTTGTTACTTTTTATTGCGGTTAAAATATTATATAACCAGTTAGTTTTAATTACAGTAAAAAAAAACATAATCTTTATTTTTACAGGAGTCTATTTTAAGGTATATGCCAGAAAATAACAGGTTTGCTTGAATTTAATAACACTAGAGTGGTAAATTTTAAAACTTAAGCAAACAAATTTAAACGTTTTCATAAGTTAAGTATTAAAAAGTACAGTAACTAGTTTTATTCTAAACAATATTTTTATCTTTAAGATTTCCGTAAAATACTCAAAAATGTTTTTTTATAGAAACTATGAACAGTTCCCTTATACTTTACGTAAAAATAATTATCAGTACACTGGACTACGGTTTTGTTGAAGAGAATTGGAACGAGGGAGACGAGTATGACGCAACAACTGAAAATAAAACTGACAGTTGGATAAATAGTTACGACGATTTGACTCTTTATCGAAATAATAATTCTATTGCAATGTCAAAACCATGTTAGTTTGTTTTAACAAATGTGTTTTGTGAGTTAAGTACTTTTCAAGAAGCTGAAGTATTTTATCTTCGATAGTTGTATAAACAATAATATTTTAAAATAATAAACTACTTACACTTCAACAGACTATATATCATTAAAATCAATCATTATAAGAAAATTTAACTAAAAACTTAAAAATGTTAACCAAAATTAATAACGTTTTCTTTAAGACTATATTTAGTTTATTAGTTACTTTGTTGGTATGTTTTAAACAGCTTTATAAAAAAATTGCTCTAAGGAAATAAAAAGTAATAAACTTATTTATTTTTAAAATTAAATTATATTACTTTTTAATATGCTTTGATACAAATCTAACTTAATTAAAAAAAAAAAACTAAAAATAGGTAGCTAGAAAATTTAAACACAGTCAATTTTGTTATATTGATTACTAGCTAAAAACTATCAGTATAAACACATAGTTTTACACATTATAGTTGTTTAACAAGTTTATTTTGATAAAACTAACATGTGAAATCTAGACTACGTTGCAATGTACGATGTACTGAAAATCAGGCTGGAAAATTTTATGGAGTCATTCAAAATACTAATAACGAACGAAAACCAGTTTTATGAACAAAAACTAAATCTCGGTGGTGTTTTAAACCAAGAGGCAAATATACAAATAACTCTACCAGGTTAACATTTTTTATAGTAATGTTTTTATTTTATTAATAGAGTTTCTAACAGAAACATATTAAAAAAAAGTTTCTTTTCTAAGTCTATATATATTTATGTGCTAATTAATTTGTTACTTACAATAAAATTTTTTAACACTCACCAGTTTTATTATACATAACTATGTTTTAAAACAAATTTTAACTATTGTATTAACTAACAGGTCAGTATTCAATATCAGCGGAAAGTGAAGTATCGGGCGAAGTAAATCGCGCCAATATTTTTGTTATAAACAATGTCACAGATATCCAACTAAAACAACTATACAGTCATGAAAAACAAAAGTAAGCCAGGTTTTTTCGAATTAAACAATTTAATTTAAGCATGTGTAAAATATGAGCATAAAAAATTAAAAATATTTGATAACTAAGTTTTTTTTGTAAATAGTTTTAACTTTGGTTTATTAGTTATAATGATGATCGTAAAACTATGTTTGAATGTGAGCCAATTACATAAGTTTGAAGTTATTTTGAGTAGTGTGGAAAAAAAAGACGTTTACAATTTTTCTACTAATTTAAAAGAATTTTTTAAGTACGTATAACTTTTTTTATAAATTAATAAATAAGTATTTAACTAGCAAATATTAAATTTGAGTTATTTCCTAGCTAACATTTAATTTATTAAAAATAGTCTTAAACTCTGTCATACTTTTAAAATAGGTTTATCTATTGTATAGTTCATTCTCATTATCCAAGTATCACAACTTTTAAATTATTATAAAAAGTTTTCGTTTTTTATTTATAAAAGTTATCAGCTAGAATTATGACGAAAGCTGAAAAAACACATTCCGTTACAATCAGCTCGTCTGTAACAAAATTATTTCAATCATCTGTTAAATGAAAATAATTTAACAGGGTCGTTTCAACTTGCCAGCTCCTCCAAACTTCATTCTCATTCTTCACCAACTCCTCCTCCTACGAGTGCGCTCCCCTCCGCCTCTCCGCTCTCACAAACGGGGATTTTGTGACGTGCCAGTTCACCGTGACCCACCTTCCGACCGGCCACGAGGACGTTGCCAGGGTGCGGGCCATACCGGTGGCAAACGAGGAGGTTGGAGAGTGGACGCAACAGTGCTTGCTGGACCATTACATATTTCGACGTTTGTGATTGGCTGATATTTGTTTAATTGTTTTTCTAGAATTTTTTTTTGAGCATAGTGTATGTTTTATTAGTAAGTTTTATATTACAATTTGATGTAGACTTATAAAGCACTAAACATTGTTATTTTTTTGGTAATTTAACTCTTTCGCAGCTTTTTAAAAACACAAAAAAATTAGACGAGGGAGGGTACAGTGTATCAGTGAGCGCGTTCAACAAGCTCGACGAAGACCTGATCTCTTCAGTTCGCTCCTCATCTCAAGTGAACATGATCGCGCAGACGCTCCCGCAGGTCACTGCTGCAAGGCTCAACTATTACGTCATAGTAGGTAAACCGGTCACCTTCAACCTGACCAACCACAACCCGAATCAGGAGGTCGGCATCAGGTGGATACTGAGAAACCAAGTTCTTCAGACTGACGGTTACTAACTTATTGTAGACTATTTTTAAAGATAAGATTTAAAAAAAAACTGTTTTGATTAATTTAAAAGTTTAAACAAGTTTGAAGTATTGTTTATTTAGTTTTAATTTTTTTTTCTTTATTTGGGAAGCATAACGTTAGTTAGAACTAAAAGAACGTTTATAAGTATACTTTAGAATTTTGTAAAAAACTTTAAAGTTATTAAATATTTTACTGATAATCAAACTAATATAAAAAAAAAAACAATTAATAATTAATAACAGCTTTGAGTATCACTAAAACTTTCAATGAAACTGGAAAAGTTCGCATCATAGCAAGTTTAAACAACTCAGTGGGCCAGAGGAACATAACTTTGATTATAAATGTACGAGAAGAAATTAAAAGTAAGAAAAAGAGTTATCATAGAAAACATTGAGAAAAACAAAAAAAACTTTTGATTTTCAATCTTGATTTCCAATACAACATTTAAAAAACTTTTTTATATTGTAGAGGTCAAACTTATAGCGGCAGTTCAACCTTTAAAAACATTTGAAAAATACAAGTTTGTTGCTGAAACTGAGCCGAAGGGACTGGGAAAACATTTTTCCTGGCAAATGTCTAACACCAGTACAAATGTGAATACTTACAGACCGACCTACAATCACATGTTCTTCATTCCCGGAAAGTTAGTTTCTAAAATAAGCAGAATACTTTTAATATAGGTATAACAGATGGAATGAAATCAAAATGTTTTTAACGCTTTAAAATAATGGAAATGGTGTTATTGAAAAAAATATCTTCAAACATAGTTTATATTCAAAAAAAAACTGAACTGTAAATAACTGTTATTACTGACAAATATGTTTCTTTTCTTTTTTAACTAAACACTAAATCAGTATATTTAACTTTGTAAATGTGTATAAACTGAATAAAACTTTTTAAAGTATCTAATATATTTTGACAATCTTATATTATTTTTAAGGTACAAGCTAAGTGTGGTAGTTGTTAATGAAGTTAGCAAAGTCACCTCTCAGTATGTAGAAGTCGATGTTTACGAAAAAATTACTTCAGTAAACATAAACGGACCCAAAGTGGTCAAAATAAACCAGCCCGTCGAGTAAGATATTTTTGTAACTGAATAAAATAACTTATGGTAATTTAATTTGTTTCTTTTATTTTTAAAACAAACGATTTTTAAAACTTTTTGGTTGTGATGTTTTTTTTTTCGAAATATGTTTACATCTAGTTTTACTTTTAATATTGATATTATGTTTTATTAGAAGATATAAGTATTTTACATTTATAAGCTTAACAATAATATTTTGTAAGCATGTTTAATACAGGTTTGAACTTGAATTGGTCACTGGAAATGAACTGAGCGTTCAAAACTGGAAATTTAACGACGGAGTCACTTACTTGAACAAAACAAAAGTCACACATGTTTTCAAAGAGTAAGTTATATTTGAACCGATTGCAAATACTTAAAAAAATTAGAAATGCTTTGGTTATTTGCATCTAAAAATGTTTTAATTAAAAAAAAGAGAGCTTATTCGTCACAAAACTGAGGCAATAAATAGTTTAAGTTAATTTTGTAAGTTTCAAACACTTGATTAAAGTTACTTACTTTTTTGTCTTAAAAACTGACAAGATAAACATTGTTGTACAAAATGCGAAGGTTGAGACTTTATGAAATCAAAGTTGAAGTTTCAAACCCCGTGAGCAAAGGAACTGCCGTGTTAGATGTATATGTAGTTGACGAAATTTGCAAGATACCAAACGTTGAAGTGTCGTTTGACTCACATCTGACTGTTAGAATATTTGTTTTAGCACACTTTTCATGGTTGTTTGTTTATAAATTTTAAATGTTCGTAAGTTTTTTGTCTGTTGTAATAACTCCAAAGTTTTAATTCCGCTAGATTGGAATCAAGTTTCATAGAATACGTTAAAGTTTATTCAGATTCATTTATATTCTTTTTAAATTACTAAGAACTAAAGAAGAAGAAGAAGAAGAACAAAAAAAAACTAGAGGTAGAATATTAAAAGAGACATAAACTTGAAAAAATGTTGAAAACTGCATTTAAATAAATGGGATTAACTATTAAAATTATAAAAAAAATCATAAAAAATTTAAAAAAAGGTCCTGAGAGCGCAAGAGACTCGAATCGAGGCCAAGCTGAAGAACTACGAATGCAACGAAGCCGCAGACGTCCGTTACTCCTGGAAGATCGTCAGAATGCCCCACTTAGCGTACAAAGAAAAGTTCCCGTGCCTCAACGCTGATTTCAGCCACCCCTCTGCTGTGATCAACGACGATGTGGGTGTTTACCAGGACGGCAGAGTGGTCGTCATACCTCCCCTGTTCCTCACACCAGGAAACTACTGTCTCGACGTCGAGGTGTGTTTTATATAACGGGTATTAATAAAAAAATGAAAACAGTTATATTAGAAAATTTCTCAAAAGCTAATGTCTGTCAGTTTTTTGAATAAGAATACTAAGATAACTTTCGTGTTCAGAATTTAATATAAGTTACTACCAGTCAACTTTATAATTTTTGAGTTGTTGCATATATATGCTGTAAAATAGTAGTTATTGGTTGGTGTTAAATAAGTTTGCTTCTATTTTTCAACAATTTCAATGCTTAAAGTTTTTTGCTCCTCGTCTAAGTTTAACCAAACTGGTCAGTTTTTATTTAACCTTATAATTTTCTTAATGTTAAGTTACCCCATTCAGGTGAAGTTGGAAAATTCTCCAATAGCAACTTCTCTGCGTCACAAGCGAGAACTGAAAGTACTCAAGTCACTTTTCTTCCCTCAATTCGCTCCTCGGTCTACTTCAGTCGTTTCTCGCTTTGATGACGTCATAATAGACGCTTCGAGCAGCTACGACCCGGATGGCTTAGTAAAACCTAGGTTTAACATTTTTTTAAGCACTTTAGTTTCTTGTTTATAATTAATTCCTTTTATCTTTACAAACTGGATTTTTTTGTTTGTTTTAGAACTTTATGTATAAAAAAAAGAGTACAGACTTTTGGTTTTGAGCATCTCATAAAAATTATATTTGTAAAACTTTCTGTTAAAATGAAAATAATCACTTTATAGTGTGGTTTAGAAAATTTAATTCACATGAATTTATCTATAGTTATAGTTTATTTTTGAAGGTTTTTATGGGAATGTTACGCGATTGGGGCCCCGCTGACTTCATGCTTCAACGACGAGTTTTACGAGGACGACTACCATGACTTTATAGATATATTGTATGCTTCAATTCACCGCAAGTTTCCCGCCAATGTCGTGGCCGACTCGCCAGTCTTGAGGTTTCCCGCCGAGCTGCTGACCAACGCGGTCGGAAGTTTTCTTTTTAAGGTTCGTTGCTTGTGTGAGAAATAATTATTGTGTTTGAGTTTTAATTTTTATTATAAAAATTAAATTGTTTTCTTTACTCATTCAAATCAGCATTTCTAATTTTATGTTTTGCAAGTTTTCAAGGTTTGTTGCTTGTGTGAGAGCGCATCATTATGTTTAAGTTTCATTGTTATTTAATTTTTGTTTTAATAGTTATTAAAAATATTAAATTTTTCTCTTTTTTCGAATCACAGTTTAAGTTACGTTTAGGAAAAAAAATACTACCTAAGTAATGTTATAAGTTTGTTCACCAGTAATTTTTAGTGAAAGTATTGTAACCAAATATTGTTAAGATTTAGATACTAGTATTTCTAATTATATTTGAGTTGCAAATTTTGCAACTGTTAGCTTTTTTTGGTCGGTGTAAAATTATCTCAAAACTTATTTTTTACAGGTACATACATTAAATTCGCTAACTTAAGCCCATAACCTTTTACTATACTCATGCAACTTTGATACTTCCTATACTTTCTGTAAAAAATACCTTTGATAGTCAATAGTATACTTTTCGATAAAAGTATGATATTAAAACAAACATACAGTACTTTTTATCCTTTTTAGTTTATGTAAATTTGATTTTATTTCACAATTTGTTTATTGTTTTTTGTTTGTTTAGTTTTATTTATTTTATTTAGAAAAAAAAAAATTTAGGTTAAGTTGTTCAACGAAAATGACGAAGAAAAGTCAGTTGGAAGCGAATTTGAAGTGACAGTAGACAAACACGTTCACCATGCTTTAAAGTTAATATACAAGATTTTATTAATTAATTTCAAAAAATTACATTTTGCTTGTTTGCGATTTTAAAACATACTACGTATTGAGTAATTGTTAAATTGATTGTCTAAAAACAAGTTGTTTTTGTTTTAAGCTTTGAATAATACTTCAAAATGCGTATAAACATTCAAAGTGTCCACATTGAATGTCCACTATGTTCAAACTCGATGAGTTCTGATCGCCACCTCGTCCTGTCTTCCAACCTGTTTTCTCCTGTAGAAACGCCTGAAGTTGTGGCGATCAACTGGAAAGTAAGCAAAGTGGAAGAAAGAATGAACCAGGAAGACATATTAGAGCCAAGTATTTTGTTTTCAATTCAGTATATATTCAAACATTTATACTGCTTTTAACTTTACATTTTTATAATGTTGTAACTTGTTTTTCAGAGGAATATGATTGTTCACCGAAATCAGTGGAAAATATTGAAAAGCTTGCCACCAAAGTTGCTGGTTGGTCTTAAAATTTTTGACACTTTCTAAATTTTAGAATTTTATTATCTTGTTAAAAAGTAATGTTTCAAATAAGCGTGATATAAAAACACACAACTTATAAAAAAATTTAATGTATTAGTATTATGTAAGTTGTTTTTATTTATTTGAATTTTGCGTCTAAAAACGTAGTTTGAATTCAAAGAAAAATTACAATGTTAAATACAAAACATCATAGAAGTTATTAGTTATGTTCAAATAGCACAGTTCTTAAAATTTTAAAATTTATTTGTATTCTTTATCAATTTAAGTTTTACTAAAAATATATCTACAAAGTAGATTTGTAAAAGTATTGTAAAAGACTAAGTATCAATTATTTTTTTCTTGATTCTTTAATTATCTTACAACTATACATCTTAAAATAATTGAATGTAGTTTAATTTGCGCTGTTTAAACCTATTTTGTTTCGTAAAACAAGTATAAAAACATAGAAGTATGATTTTTTAGTTTCTGACTTAGAAGAAAAGTTGTACTACTTGCAAGCATACAAGTATTTGAACAACTACACTGAAGCACTAAATCAGTCGATGAACAACTACACAACAGGTTTGTAAAATCAATCGTTAGTTTGTGTTTACAAAAATAAAAAATAAATTTTGAACTCATTGAACACAACTTTATCAGGGCACTTTATTTAGTTAGCATAAATAAAACTAATTGTGCTGCGTTTTTGATATAACATTTATACAGCACTTACAAATCAAAATATTTTTTTAATCAGTTCTACTGAATGAAAATGCAACTGAAACTTCAACAAGTTACGAAAACTTTTTGAACTCTGTTGGAGATTCTGGCAATTATCAAAGCGGAATAAGAAAAATTGAAATTCTAAACAACTGGGATGAACTACCTGATGCTAGTTAGTTTAATTTACTAATTGCTTATAATTAATAGAAGCTTTATTAAAGTTTAACTTTAGGTAAGGTTACTAGGTAAGATGTTTGTAATTAATAAATTTGGCTTAATTAAAGTGGTACTAAAAATTTTAAAACTATAGTACATAAAGATGTTCAGCAATTTATTAATTTAGGTAATTTTAGTACATAACAGTATTTAAACTTAATACTTCAGTATTGAAATGAATAGAAAACTTAGTTCGCACTCATTTATAAATAGTTTAATCTAATTTTTTGTGTAAGTATTGTGAAACAACATTACTTATTTAAAGAAATTTTCAAGATATGAAAACTGGCTAAAATTTGCTTTTCTGTTCGTTTTATTATGCTTTTTAGTTAAAATTTTTTTAAGACATTAGCAATATTTTCATACCGAGAACCCTTTTTTGGCATCTCGTGTTCAAATGTTAACAATCTTATAATAGTTTTTATTTTCAATTATGTTTAAACCGTTTCATATTTATATTTAGATGAAAGTGCTATATGGAACAATATTCTTGAAAACGGCGACGAATCAACACGCTTCAGTTTCGACCAAGCATTCAGGACCGGACCTGGTTTGTATATTTCTACAATGATTTAACTTGTGCTATGTTAGATTGATGTTGAAATATTGTTAAAAGTTTATATTGAAAAATATTCAAAAGTTTATGAGTGTATTTTAGTGCATTAAGCTCAAAACATTAGTGAGGTTAATTTTGTTTTTAAGCAGTATTAAACTGTGCAAATACATATTTTGTTATGCTTTTTTATTTAAAAATTTAAAGTTAAATTTTATACCTGCCAGTTGTGAGAAATTATAAAACAAATATTTAAAAAGAAATGATGAATTTGATTATTTACAATTTAAAAACAGTTGTTGAAGAGTTTCCCGAATATTTAGAAGAAGGAGATTTTCTATTCAATGATGATGTTTATGAATCGGACCTTTTCACTCAAGTTGAAACACAAGTATTTATGTATTCTATTGATTTCAGTTGTAGATAATAACTTAAAGTCATACTCAAAAATAAAATAAGTTTTTTTATTTTTCCAACTTTAAATTTTTTGTCATTTTTTAGATTATGATTAATGTAAATTTGATACATATCGTATTATTCAGACGGACTACGTCACACTTCCAAATGACGAGCTAATCATCATAAGGAATGAAGATCTCGTTGTTTTTGATTCTCAAAACTTCGAGGAAGGACGATCGTACTCCATCCAGTCAGAATACATATTAAAAAGTTCTTTTTATGTTTTTATTTGCAAAAAGTTGAAAAAAGTTATTGTTTTATAAATTAGTATAAAACTTTTTAAAAGCTTTACGCTACGCGTAGTACAAACATACATTTTTAGATATGCTTTGTGTAAGCTAAATAAATACTTTTGGTCAGAGGAACAACTTCAAAATTAAAATTTTATGATTAAATCAGCTTTTTACTAATACTGTTTAAGCTAACAATAAGTTAAAGACTGAAGTTTTAAAAACAAACTTAAGTTGTTTTTTAATGTATAATAGTTATTTGTTTATACCGACGCTAAATTCGTTATTTAGCTACTTGCTTAACACTGTGTATATATTTAAAAATTAAACTATATATAGTTAGATAAATTTATATGTTCGAAAAGTTAAGACAGTTTGTAAACATAAGAGTATATATTTACATGGCATACCAACAATAAAACTTCATAAAAAGATCAACCGCCAGTGAAAGCGAGCCGATTGGTTCATTTCGGTCACGGTCCAGTGGACGGGAGGTGCGCGGTGTTGAGTTTGTACGACGAACAGAACATGTACAGAGTGTTTTGCAGAGACTGGAAAGTTGCAGGTTCCAAGAAGGAGGTACAAATAAGTGCATGAAATTATCATTTCAAACCTTTTTGCTTTATTGGTTGATATTTGTCATAGCAAATCTGCAAACTTCTCAAAAAAAAAAAAAAAAGTTTTTATTACCTCAAGTATTTTTTAAATTCGAATAATTTGATTTACTAAAAATTATAAATTAATTTCTCTTAGGATGATGTCTTATTTTACGAAATAAGTTACCACTACGGTAATGAGACTGAAAAGCATCCAATATATTACGGCACCATGAACGAATACGACTTTATTCTTCCGACAAACTTTTTCAATAAAAGTAAGTTTTTAAAGTCATGATAACAATAAGAAAATAGCGTTGTTAAATTGAACCTTGCTACAAGTTTTTTTTAAATGATTATACTTTGATCTTAAAAGTAGGGGACAAGTTTAAAAGTTATACATCAAAAAAACTGTTTACACTTAGTTTACTTTAAATTTTTTATCATTTTTTTTGATAAATTCAAACATTTTAAAAGTATCTGATATAATTTTCATTGGATATCTTTTGAAGTGCTGTCTATATTCGAGAATTTATCAAAAGTCTAAATTGAGGCTGTATTATATATACATTGGAATGTAAGCAAAAGTTTGAAGTATCTAAGGGACTTGTAATTTTGTATAATTACTTACAGTTGGTAACTTTTTAAATTTTTTAGAACATGTAGCTGGATAAATAGTTTAGTCTAGAATTATTGTTTTAAAGTAAGACTTGTTTTTAGCTTATATTATAATTTTTTTTTTGTTTTTAAACAAACTTCTGAAGTTTAGTGATTGTAAGAAACTAAAATACAGTAACCTTTAAACTCAGATTTGTTCGTTGAAATAGAAATACATAACTTTGATGAAATAAGGACTAGTGTCTGCTCTTATTATGTTAATATGACCAAACATGTACATGTTCAAAACAAGGAAATAAGCTATTTGTAAGTTATCAAGTTGTTTTTATTGTTTAATTAAATTAGTGCTCTTATAAAGTAAAAATAAAGTTTAAATTTAAAAGAATTTCAATTACTTTGTATACTAAAGCTACCATTGTAAGTTTTAAATAAGGTTTTTTTTTGTTCAACTTTTTTATACAAAGCTGTTTTTTTCTGCTGTGCTGTTTAGTTTTTGAAATAAAAATCATTCCACACTCTTATTAGTTACAACGAAACTTCAACTTACTCGGGAGATCTGATGCATTCAGTATCTGAACACGATTACAATTCAGTCATTCATTTCACCCACGTGACTTTAGACTACTTCAATCAGGTACTAACATTGAGTAATGAAAAAATACCTTAAGCGTCTTAAAGTATACATTTTCACCAACTTCAGATTTCAAGCTCAAATTTCGACGGTTATGAAAGAAGCAAAATTGAAAGAATATACTCAAACCTGCTTGTTGGGTTGGCAAGCATCACAGAAAAATCACTGAGAACAAATTGGGAGAAAATAAATTGCTGCCACGAGCTGATGAAAATGATCAGTTTGTATGACATGACGTACCCGAGTTATGAGTTGTTAAACTGTGCTACCGGCTCTCTGTCTCAAATTGCGAAAAAAGAAAACAAACCAGATGGGTTTTCAAAATCGTTAGGTATAGGTAATAGAAACTACGTTCTTTTAAATTTATCTATAGTATGACAAGTTTTAGTTTTTAAAGAAAAAAATTTTTAAACAAAGTTTAACTATGAAAAGATTACTTAGTATTTACTTAATAGATAACAAAAATTAAGTAAAGAGGTTATAAATGTTTTAAAAAGTTACTAAATTAAACACACAGCAACCGAGTTGAAAATCAAAGAAAAAATTGATGATACTTTTGCTACTGCATTTGAGATTTACTCGACGATATCAGATGTTAGAAACAAAACTTTTAGTATCAAACAAAAACTGTCTAACTTGTTGCTACTTTTCAGAAGAGGCATTGCAGGTAAAATTGTTTGCTACTAAGATTTATTTTATATTCATTAAGTTTGTCAGTGATGAATGTTTCAAGTTTAAACAGTTTGTTTAGTTTTACTCATTTAAAAAAACTATCAATGTCCTGGGCTAGACGTTAAAAGGTATCAAAATGTATGCGACTAGATAACCGTAAAGTTCTTCGTTCACCAGGTCCTAGGACCAAATATTTTGAGCGCTCTTTTTTGTCATTTAACAAACTATTCATAATGTTCAAATTAAGAAAAATAGTTTAATTTGTACTTATATAAAGTTTGTTGTATCGTATTTATAATACATTGTCACTTTTAACAGCTTCAAAACATTCGACTTTAGAATTCGAATCTGTTTATTTAAAAAATGGAAATCATGTTGTGTTTTCTCAATCACAGTCTAAAATTCTGGTTATAGACAAAATGACGTACGAAAATAAAACAGGTTTGTTATTTTATCACTGCATTAATAGAGTTCTTTATTTTTCTTAGATATTAGTTTTTAAAGTTGTAATCATTAAGTGAAGTGTTAATCTTTAGTAATAGAGTGAGTTTTACTGACTTTGTATATGTCTTGTTTAAGTAGTTACAATATAAGTTTATGTTAAAAATATCTAAAGTTTTTGGGGATTGTTATATTTTATATTTTAAACTTAAGATATTCTACTTGCATTAAAATGTCAGAATATTTTTAAAATTAAAATTTCTGTTTAAGATGTAAAGACGTGAAATCATGAACTTTTATTACTTAAAATATAACAGCATTTCAACATAAAGTATAAATAGGAAAAACATTTTAACTGTTTATTTTTTAAAAATAGTTGTTTTTTAATTAAATAAAATGTTCAAGTATTTTAAGTTAAGTTGTGTATCAACTGTTTTATAAATGTAACTAATAAATTAAGACTAAAAACACTTTTTATGAATACAAAATTAAACTAGTTAGTAAAATTAAGCTCTTCTTTATGCGTTTAGTCAAACTATTTTGATTTGAAGTCTTTTTTTGAACTTGAACTACTAATACACAAATTTGTAACTTGAAGTAAACAAAACATTAAATAATTTTACAGTTGAAGTTGGAATAAAGTTTCCTGAGAAACAAAACTTTCCTTATAAAAGCCTTCAACAAACTTTAGCTCTCCAAAAATTTGATTTTTCAGTCAATAATGATCTGTTTTCAGACGTAAAGGTACAAACTTTTATTTTTCCTCATTATAGAAAAATTATTGTCAAAATTATAAACTTATGTTTTATAAAAGACTGAATATACCTAATTTTTTTTTGATATCGCTATAAGTTTCAACCGTTTTATAATTTTTAGCTAAGCAAAGATGTGCTGTCTGTTTGGTTATCATTTGACAAGCAAGATTTAAAAATACAAAATTATGAGAAAAATATGAAAATTCTGTTACCCCCAAGACAACAGGTATCTATAATACTGTGTGAATATTAATTATCATCATGTAAAAGTTTTTCTTTTGAGTTTGTTTAACTAACATCTTTAGATAGAATCATATTCCATACTCTTTTGAACATAAATTCTTATGTGTAATACTATACGGTATTTTTTCTTAGATTTAAATAATGAAACTAACTATATAAACTCTACTTGTAAATAAATTTTTAGACAACTTTAATGTGTTTATCAGTAAAAATTTTATCTATATAAATACGCATTGCAAGTAATTAAGTTGTGTAAACTATTGAATTTTAGAAAAGGTATTCTAGTTAAAGCTAAATAAGTCAAGATTTAAAAATTCTACTGGTTAAAAGTTTTTCATTTATTTCTAATACAAAAAAGTTTGTAAAAGTAAACTTAATCATGCAATAAGTTTATTAAAAAGTAAAATGTTTGTCATGTCCGTGTTACATGAAAAATAGTAGTTAAACGTCAAGAAATAATAAAATGTATTGATATTTTTTAGAGCACATCATACGCAACAAATACATTTTTTTATGGCACAGAGGTTGTATTTCATAAAATAAACAATAGTGGACTTTCAAATAGAAATAGTATTCTCATTTCTGTTGAAGCAGAGGAAAATTCTCACAGGTATTTTTTTTATAAAACTTACATTTTTTTTTAAAGTAATCTATATGCTTTTTATATTTCTGCTTAAAATAAGACTCATACTTATGTTTACAACTATTATAAAATAGCTTTAATTTTTCACTTATAATATCGTTGTTTATTAATTTTTTAAATGAGATAGTTATAGAGTAACTTTTAGTTTAATGAAAAGTAATGGGTGGTAATAAATGCATTTAGATAATACAGGTTTAATTACTAACACTATGCTAAAATATAAAATAAAATTACCGTTAGTTTAATTGGTTAGTATACTAAAAGTATATTTGATCTAATGTATGTTAGCTTTAATTTCTAAAAAGCAAAAAAAAACTAACCAAGCCACGTTTTTTGTTTGCTAAAATTTTTCATACAGACATATTGAATAAAAAAAAAACATTAATAAAACTGTTTTGTTACAGACTTTATGACACGTTTTTTGTTTGCTGCAATTTTTTATACAGTTATATTTCATTTAAACAATTGATTTTATTATTAAAACTGTTTTGTTACAGACTTTATGACACAATAGTCGGACTCACACAAAGAAAACTGAGCATGGATGACGTAATGAGTTTTTCACCTGAAAACAAAAATTCTCACAAGAATTTCTTGTCTTATGGTGTTATATCAAAAAGGTATTCAAGGTCTAAAAGAAAAGGTTGATACTTTCTATGAATTAAATTTCAATAATGATTTTGATGAATTTAACTTTAGATTTCTGATCTTAAACTTTTATCTTTCTTACAATAGTTACTTTTTTTTGTCTAATGTGTAATAATTTCATTAGAAAATTACTATACTAATATATAGTTTTTATCTTCTAAATCACAATTAATAATTGGAACAAAATTTAGGTTATTTTATTTTTTTTGCTGACATATATTTTTTTGAGTTAAAATTCTCATTAATAGTTTTTGAATTATATTTAAGTTGTTAAATTAGTAATTTTGTTGTTTATCACTAATAACAAACATAAGAAGTCCAAAATATTTCAATTTCGAAGCTTAAAATATATACTATTTTTGAACAATAATTTCAATAAGTTCAGTTACTTTGAATATATTTTAAATCTGAAAATCGGTGTTCGAGTTTTAGTTGCTACTGTAAAATTAAAAGAAAGTTTAGATTAAGTAATAAATTATTTAAAGGATTTCGGTCTTATACAAAGTTAAAAGTAAATTAATTAGTAATTTATAAAATATCGTTTTTAAATTATTAGTGTGAATTAATATTTGAAAAATAATTTCGGTGAATCAAAGGATCTCGGAGTTTTTTGTTTATTTATGATAAATATCATTTAATTTAAGATAAAAAGATAACAAATTAAAGATAACTTAGATTCCTTTTTTATCTTTTTCTTCAAATTAAAGTAGCATTTATTTTTTTTTATTTGTATTAGTGATTTTATATTTAATTATAATAGCTTTGTTTACACTTTTTCAAAAGAGTAACATAGAGGCAATAATTTTTTCTAACTTTTCCTACTACAAAATATAAATAAAATGATACCTACAGATTTAGTCCAAAAGCAACAAATAAGGACAGTCACAGAGTAAAGAGTTTCCTTACCAGTTTAAATACTAGCACAGCAAAGCGATATATCGTATTTTTCCCACAAAAAATTCTTAAATTTGTTATTCTTAAATGCTTCTGTTATCAATAGAAATGAACAAACCGTCTCTCTGATGTGCTCCGAGAAGAGTCCACCTCTTACAGATGCAATTTTCACTTATGGCGTTTTAGCATTTTAGTCTTTTAAGTCACTTTTTGTTGTTGTTCAGCATGTGATTAAAACCAACACAGATCTCTAGGTTAATATTATTTTGATTAGAGTTTTTAAAGGAATGAAAAAAAAAAAAACAAGATGAAGCACTAACCAAAACCTCAACAAGAGCTCAGGACTGGTTAAAATGTCATATTTGTAGATTATGACTAAGAAGATGTAGCCTCTTGTTTTGCCAGTTTCGAATCTAAATAATTTTGTGATCTATGCTAAAAGAGGAGGTCTCTTCTGTAATTTATCCGAGTCTTGATGCTTGTCAAACATCTCCTGTGAGAAGATTGGCTAAAAGCCTCTGAAAATGCTGCCTGCTTCAGTCGATAACTTCAGAGAAAGAGCTACAACCATAGTCTTAAAAGATGGACATCATTTAGAAAATTAATAGTGTATAACCCTTCTTAATTATCAAGTTATCAGTTCATTAATTTTTGTTTATAACAAAGTTTTTTGAGCTAGCACAACTTAAACCTAACATGCATCAGATTCGAACCGTGTGGTCAAGCTTTTGCTTCAATCGCGTTCTTTTCAACCGAGTTCGGAGTACTATGTCGTTGTGTGGAAGATGCACAAAGAAGGCGAAGGTGGTGTTGTGTCAACCAAGAAGATTGAACTTATGGTGAATGTTTGGGTGTCGGATTGCTACTATTGGGTTGAAGATAGTAGAATATGGAGCACGAACGGAGTAAAAGTATGTGAATGCATAAATGTTAATTTCTATGCTTTTATAGTTTAGTTAAGATGGAATAATTTAATGTTGTAACTTGTTTTATATCAAACAATTTAAAGTTCTCGACTTAAATGTTTTTAAGGAGATTTTTATCTATATCTCATACATACATATGAGTGAAACATTGTTTTGTTAGTAATAAACTGTTAAAGTAAATACAAATAGAATAATTTAATAGAAATAAAATGGCCGTTTTGAATAAAGTTGATATAAAGTAAAACTTTTGTTTCAGAAATCTATATTGTATCAATTGTTGTCTATTATTTTTCAGGTGTCAGTTGATTCAACAGTAGAGCAGACAGTTTGTTTGACCAATCATCTGTCTACTTTTACGAGTTCCTTCAAGAAGCTGTCCTTTTCAACTTCAAGACAAAAACTCTACTACTATGAAACAAACTACAAGTTTTTAACTGTAAGTTTTGTGGTCACAATAGTTCGAAAGCTTCAAATATTGTTACGACTTTTTTGTGGTTTGTATATGAACAATAACAGTTCTTTTTTTACATAAAACAGAAAAAAACTTTTTAAATCTAAGTCTCGTCTTGGACAAGACATTAAACTGTAATTGTGGTGTATGACTAGATAACCAAACGTTTTGAGCGTTTTTTTGTTGTTTAATAAACAATTAATTTATTATGGTTTGTCACAACAACAACATTGAAATTTTTAACTGCTAGACCAAAGAGTTTAAGAATTTACATAAAAAATTTAACAGATTGTTGCCTTAATCACTTTTATCAACGTTTCACTGCTAATGATGTCTCAGCATCTCTCGAAAAACATCAACCAATCGGCTTCGAGTAAAAACGGCAACTTCTTTTCTGATTGGCTCGGTTCGAGCAAGGTGCTGGAAGCAGTCGTGCCTGCAATTTTACCCGACAACAAGTTTTACCACACACAGGTGAGCAAATATGATTTACAATTTCAGCAAACTTGATTCAAACGTAAAATTTTTTTTTGTTACGTAAAGTTGTTAAAACTCTTTTCTCTAGTACAAAATTACAGCTAAAACTTTAGTACGAAAAGTGTATTCAGTTACAAATATTTTGTTAGTTTATAATAAGATTTGTAGCAAAATTGATTGTTTGTACATAAGTTTTACAAGTGGTAAAACTCGTTCGAGTAATACGTTTTAAACAGCTAGTTTTGAATATTACACAACAAAATTATTTGCTTGTTTGACTTTTTAATAAAATTGTTCAGACTTATGAGATAGTGATTCAAACTAGTTGTTGGCCGGGAAGCAACTGTGATGCTGATACAAATGTCTACCTGAAGATGCACACTGAATCACAGGGTTCTTACAAGAAGCGAAAATTGACTTCATCTTCTAACTCGGATGTTAAACCTCGTTCTACAAACTTCACAACAGGTTAGTAAGTTATTTTATTTTGATCATTAACAAGTTTTCAAAAACATTTTTTTTTAAGTCCTAATACTGTAGGGATAAGTTAGTGTTATAAAGAAAAAAATAATTAAAATGTACAACTTATAATGATTTTAGGTAATCAAAGTATAATTAAAAAAAAAAAAAAAATAATAAATAAATTTCAAATATCGAAAATGATTTTAGTTCCTGTATATATTTTCACTCGTTTTATCACATCTAAACTTTCATTGTTTAGGTTCTTCAGAAGCGTTTGTAGCAACATTCAGCCAGTCCCTCGGAAACCTCAGCCACGTCACATTGAAATATGGTGACAAGCATCAAAAGAATGACGTCAAAGATTGGGCTGTTGATTACGTAACAGTTCGAGACATCAATACTCAAAAGATGTTTTATTTTCCTGCGTTTAAAACAGTCCGCGCGGGTGACAAAATAAAGCTGAAAAATTTAGATGGAAACATCAAGTTCTCGACTTCTTTTCTTTACAGATTGAGAAACTACCTCGTAGAATTTCACAAGTTTGATACTACTTTTTTTTTATAATATATATAATAAATCTAAAGTAAGTTTAAAAAATTTCTGAGGAATGTTTGTTTACAGCACGGTTTTTTATATTTTGCACCCAAATTGCACCTTGGGCCTCAGGGGGCCATGAGGTCATAGTTTAAAACTAAACTTTCTGGATTTGATGATGAATAGCAAAAAAAAAAGTCTTAGGCGTTTTTAATGGCAGTTTTGAAATTTATACCAGATGTTAAAGAAAACTTTTAGAAAATTTAGAAGACAATAAGCTGTAAAAGGGGAAACCACAAAGCCATGATTTGAAACTCTCACTAGATATTCTGGAATTGATGATGAAGAGCAAAAAAAAAGGAAAAAGAAGATCTTAGCCGTTTCATTAGTAGTTTTTTAAGAACTCTTTTAAGTTTGGGCAGTAGCTTTTTTAGTTATTTTATAGGAGACCGTTTGAAAAAAAGTTTGGGAATTCCTGGTTTACAGTAATTATACTTTATATAATAAACTAATATTTGTAAAGTTTTATGATTTGCTAAATTTTTATTTCAAAACTTGTTGTGTTGTTTAAAGTTTTTAAGTTATTCTAACACTCAAAAACTATGTAAATAACAATGAAACAACAGTTTGATGTCGGTATTCACTTGTCCTCAGTGGGGTAGTTTGAAGAGATCTCAAAGAGTGATCAACTTCATTGCGCTCTTATCATCCCTCCTTGCGCTCAGCTGTTCAAAGAAAATTTTCAACTTTCAGTTCTTTCATTTTGAAGGTTTGTTTTAAATTATGACGTGTTTAAACAAAAATTTTTCAGAATAATAGTTAATTCTAGTCAACAAATTGTTTAAGTAAATTTATTATTTGAATATAGAGTAGACGGAACAGTTCTTATAACCTTAAAATTCAAGTTTGGGAAACTTTTGATAATGATGCATATTTTTACTAAAGTTTTAAAAAACTTACTGTTTTAAAATAGATTTAATAAAACAGTTTTTATGAAAATTAAAGAAACTTAAACAGTAATGCGA
Organism: Thalia democratica; assembly: GCF_965202585.1. Classification (NCBI taxonomy): domain Eukaryota; kingdom Metazoa; phylum Chordata; class Thaliacea; order Salpida; family Salpidae; genus Thalia; species Thalia democratica. Next base: position 7,384,257 of record NC_139173.1, on the reverse strand, counting down.
CTAAACAAAATTAGTTTCAGTTTAAGTATTAGTATAATATATCTGAAAAAGTTTTTCAATATATTTCAATTTTTTTTAAAACAGCTAATATTTTATTTCAAAGGTTACTACTTGACAAAAATAGAGGAATTAGTGTGGTGTATTTGTATATCGTTTGCATCTTGGTTGATTGTACAACCAGGCAATCTTGTTTATAGGTAATTTTTTATTGTTAAAATTTTATACTTTTATTAAGCTATTAAGAAAACTATATCTCTTGTGATGCTACTGCTAAGTTTAACTAGTAAATCTAAAAGACTTAATTAAAATGTATCATACTAAAATTTCAATTGAAAAACAAAAGCTTTTATTTAGATCTAATAAAAAAAAATAATAAAGACTAAAAGAAACTCGATAACCGAAAGGTTCTTTGTGCACCAAGTCCTAGGACCAAATATTTTGAGCCGTTTAACAAACTCTAATAATATATAATTATTATAAATTTAAGTCAAGACTTTTAGGAAATAAAAAATAATTTTCTTCAAAGATTAACTAAACTAGACGACCGAATTTCCGTTGTAGTTGAGGACAACACAAGCACAAAAAATACTGATTCCCAGACTTTCGATGATAGCGAGTACTTTTTTGATAATCAGGACAAATATTTCAAGCACGAATTACCAATGAAAAATTTTTCTCGAAGTACGTGTAAATATGTACACTTCTCAGGTTTTAGATATAGCTCCTAAGTATACTTAATTTAGATTTTATTTATAGCTTATGTTATTATGTTGTTTTATAAAATAAACAACTAACAAGTCTATTATTTTTTCTTTTGTTTTAGAGTAAAAAATTAAAATGCATGCACTAATATTGAATTTTATGAATAATTTTATAAAAACACTATTATTTGTTTGATTGTTAACTTTTTACTTAGAAATGATTTTCTTTACGAAACAGGCGGACTGAGAAAAACGGAAACGCTCGCCAACTTCGACTTGCAAAAAAGTTTCGGCTTTCTCGCCAACTCGCCCATCGATGACGTCATAGCGGAAGTGGACAACGTCATGCGCTACTCGTCAGCAGATGATCACAGCGAGCACGACAAATATTTGTCGTCGTATTATGACGCGTACAGTGACGAAAACTACAGAAGCTACCCAGGTGTGATTGATTCTAATTTATTAAATATTTTGTTCAGTTTTTATAATGTAAATTTAATATTTTTTCAGATATGAGTAAAATAAGTTTTACAGCGTATTAAACAATGACTTTATAAATATATATTGTAATAATATATGAGTTCTTTTATTTAACAACTATTTTCCATTTTATCTTAATACGGATTCTTAATAATGACATCTTAAATTTTACTTTTATGACTTTCATGTCACTGAGATGTGTCACTGAATTAAAAAAAAAAAGTACTTTCATTGTCGTATAACCAAGCTTAATTTTTAAACACTTCTTTTATAATATATAATTTTCATCAGAAAACGGTGACACGGCTGTCTCGGTCATGTCTTCTGACTGTGACGTGACAATTCCGTCTCTGATGATGTCATCTGAAACGTCACGCATAAAAGACCACTCGTACTTTCCAAGTGACGTTATTGCTTCCGAAACTGGCAGGTTAGTTGTTTACTGAAATAAATAGTTTGAGTTTATGAAAACAGATATTTTCACATAATGTTGCTTATTTTTTAATAAAACAAAACGTTTTGAAATCCCTACACCATTTTATAAGATAGAAATTTTAAATCTTAAAAAATAGAAAAAAAAATGTTTGTTTAGTTAATAAACCATAAAAAGTTAAATAATATACAAGTTTTCAATTGTAGATTGCTTTGGAAAGTATCATAGTTATAATACCAAATTAAAACAAAAAATTGAAAAAATTCAAACAGCGATCTGGTTTGGTTAAACTCATTGTCTCAAGTTGAACATAACAACTTAGGAGAAATGCACAACATTCCGATTATTACGTCATACCTGCCGCCACATGCAAGCAACAGCCAACCGAGAAGGTTTCTCCCGCGCTTTTTCAATCCCGTCGCAACAGCCTACCACATCGTTATAATTATGACGTCATACGCGCATGTGACGTATGCGTGCTTCTTCCGCCCTTGTTACGTCACGGATGACGTCATGAATTCGTGGTGGCAGAGTTTCGTCGTCGCCTCGCTGATGACGTTCGCGGTCGTCGACGTCGTGGTTGTAGTGACGGTGGCGCTGTTCAGCGCTATGACGTCATCAGAAGAGTTAGGAGAATTGATGCCGAGTGTGGAAGTCGTCGACACCGGAGACTACTTTTACAAAAACAATTCTTCTGGTAAGTGTTTAACTTATTTAATAAATACTTTATCAACCATTAAAGAATACGAAAAACAACTTTCCAAATAATTTTTGGTCGCTAATTAAAAGTAAAAATATTTGATGTACTATTCATGCAGATTATGGAATCAAAGAAGACTGTGTGGAAAATTTTGCGAGCAGCAAAAGCTCAAGATTCACCACTCTCATGCAGCAAGACAAACCGCAAAGAAGATTTGAAAAGAAACGAAGCAGCAACCGCATATGCCAAGTTTCAAAGTGGAAAAGATCTAAAGCCATAAAATCGTTCAACAAAGTGTTAGAAATCTTGTCAATGTGGCTCCTTGTGCTGATCTGCCTCACGAGTGAAAAGCACTCCGGGGGCGGCGACACTACGAGGGCGAGATCCAAACTCGAGTTCGAGTCGTTTCTGCGCAACACCACAACTTTAAAGTTTGACGAGTACAAAGTGTTGAACGATCGAAACGAAGCTGGCAGCAGTTTGCTAGTGGCGCCAGTTCACCAGCACCTGCTTTCGAAAACGCTACAGCGAGACAACTGTCAAAAGTTGGTGCAAGTCGGGCTGAAGAAGGCGAGTGACTGCAAACCGGTTGGTGACATCAAAAACGTGGACGGTGTGAATTACGAAGTGGACCAGCGACGTACTTATAAACCGTGGATGAACAATGAGTTTATAAAAAGTAATTTGAATTCGGACTTGATAATGAGCGATTTGATCACCTTCGATCCTAAAACTGAGTTCTTGATAAAAACGAATCATAAAAGTTACTTCAAAAGCAACATACTTATGAAAAAGAGCGCAGTTAGCGAAGTTATATCTGTTTCGCACTCACAAAAAGATTTCCTTCTTTCCGAGCTGGTATTCGTAATTTGGTTCTGCTGTTACAGTTTGTACGCTCTAATGAGCAAAACAAACGAAAGTTTGGCAAAATCGAAAAGCAAACATTTCAAATACGAAAGCTGCGTAGAAGCGTCGGTGTGGGTTTTCGGTGCGGCACATTTGTGCGCAGTAGTTGCGAGCAATTGCTTGAAGAAGCGAATCGCGGTCAAGCTCGAACTGACTTCGTACAACTTGCGATCAGACGATGTGTTCGAGATTTTTGATGATTTGGTTTGCAGCGATCAGGTCGAACGTTGCTTCCTTGCAGCTTGGTTTGGCGCGCTTCTCTTGAAAACTTTGATGTGCATCCTGCAAGCGCTTGACGAAAAATACTTAAAAATAACAAAACTCTTCAGAAAAACAAGAGTTATTTTCAGCTCAGTTTTCATAATGTTGATTTTAGTCGTGTTAGCTTACCTGATGAGCAGACTTTTTCACACTTCACCGATGAACGACTTATTCGCGCTCTCTTGGCCGGCAATGCTGTCCAGAAGCGCACAAAAATCCCCCAAACCCAAACTTTCCTTCCTAGCCAACGTCGCGCTCTTCCTCTACTACTCCGCGCTCTTCTTCGTCGGCAAGATCGTCCTGAAGGTGGTTTGGAGCTCGAAGAGAAGGAAGACGAGGAGAAAGGTGACGGAGATGATGGCGGAATGCTTCAGGATGTCGCTGCGCTTGAGGAAGAAGAAAAAGGTGAGGAGGGAGAAGAAGCTGAAAGTAACAGAAACGTGCCGGGTCCTCCTCCGAGTTCTCGCGGGGGGAGCGGGGCGTCTCGGCAGCTCCTGCTTGTTCGCCAGGCTGCTGCCGGGGAGGACGGATCGCATGCGGCGCGCGGAGGGGCGCGGATCGAAGAGGAAGCTGAAGGCGATCGAGGAGATGGGGGGAGTTGTTGAGGAGAAAGTCAAGTTGGAGGATCACGTGTACACCACGGAAGCCGTTCTCGCCGAGGTTGGTTTTATTTTATTAGAAGTTGAATTTTTTGTTTTTAAACAATTTGCACGTAGAAAGTTTCCTTCTTTTATCAATATTTTATGACATTATTGTCCTACTTGAGTATAAAATATACCCACAAACAAAAATTCATTGTCATATAACTTCTTAGTTTATTTTGTAACTGAACTCGTAAGCTTTATTATATATATAAGCATTTTTTTAACACATAGGTCGAGTCGCAAGTTGACGAGCTATTTTTAAGAGTAACTTCGTGGATGAACGATTATTGTTATGAAAAAATTTCAAATGAAGTTATATCTTACGCCATTAGCAAGTTTGTTTATGAAAAATAATTATATTTTAGTTGATAACCAGCTTAAAGATGTTTGTGTATTTTGAACCAAAAGAGAAATCAAAAAAAAAAGACTATTTAATTATAAATTTTAGTTTAAAATATTCAAGGTTTTTCAGATAAAATTGTTAAAAGTTTTTATTTATATATTTATTTTAGTTTTATATATAAAAAATATACATATGCACTTTTGTGACATAATTTAATGTTTTTATCAAGAATGAAAAGAAAAATTAAAAGGACGATCACAAAAGTTTTATCAAAACATTAATTTTTAGTGATCTGGCTTCAGAAACAGATGTAAAAAAACTAAAATCATTAAAAAGCAGTGTAAAGGAAGCTAAGAAAAATCAAAACCCAAGCAAAAAAGAAGTATTAAGAAGAACAAACAAAAGTTTTAAACAAAATGACCGGTTTTATTGAACATAAGAATATGTTAACAAACACTTTTTTCAATGTGACTTAAAGTTTAAAAATGTTAAATAAATGTTTTTCTTAAATGTTGAAACAAAATTTACAACTTACTTAATTTAAATACAAGTGTTTATACTTCTTTAGATAACTATAATCACATTCACAACCATGAGGGTACTATAAAAGTGTTTTAAAAGATATGTTTTTGTATTTAAAAATGTTGTAATAATTAAAAAAATTATTTCAGTGGTTATCTACAATAACTAAAAAAAAGTTGTTTGAACTAAATTACAAGCATATTTTATAACTTAGTTCAAAAACAAAGAAATCACTTTTAATTTGATTGAGTATGAGTTTTATTTTAAAGCATTTGCTATTAGTTGTAATTATAAAAAATGCAAATTGTAAGATTAAGTTTATTACTTTAGTAAAACATCTTTGACTTGATTAGTATAAAAACTTTGTTTCTTAACTTTCTACATTTTAGTTTTTTTATTTTTAAACGATTTTTAAACATTTGAAATATATTTTTGTTTTAAGCTTTAAACTTTTCTCTTTTAATTGAAACATTTAAAGAATTTTTAGTTAACATTACGCCGTTGTTTTAAAACAGTATATATATAGTATTGATTAAAGATTTTTTTTAATATATTTTATGGTGTATGACTTAACAACCATCTAGAATTAAACAAGTGTAAGAAAAAAAAGTTAAGCGATGACTAAAAATAAACTAGTTACTACTTATTAACACTGTTTTTATTTTTGCTACAAGTTGGTTATGTACTTGTTTCGAGTTTCACTTTTCGTTCAAGACTTAACCCACACAGTATAAATACAAGGCTGTTAGCAAAAAAAGATCAAAAGTGTCTGTAAAAATGTTCGAAGTATGTTGATGAGGTTATGAAATTTAAACTCTAACGCTTTTTAGTTGCAACAAAAATAGTTAATGATTTATTATTTTTGAGAAAAAACAATTACTCAGTTTCACCGCAGAGCGGATTTTTAAATTGTAAATCTGTAGTAAAATAATAATGGTAAAAATGACAAATAACTTAAAGTTGGTTTGAAATAAGGTTTTTGTTAATTAAAAAAGCTTAACTTAAACCAATTTTTAGTTATTTGTAATTTTTGCCATTATCATTTTACTACAGATTTACAATTTGAAAATCCGCTCTGCGGTGAAACTGAGTAATTGTTTTTTTCTAAAAAATAATAAGTTATTAATTATCAATCTCCTATTAGTGGATAGATTACTGTGTCCTATTTATTTGTTCTAAACTCTATAGTTAAATAAAATTGGTTGGTTAAAAAACTAAAACAAAAAAGTTTAACTCAACACAAGATTAAAATAAGCGCCATAAAACATGCATAAGTGTAGTCGCTTTTACCGGATATGCTTTTTCACCATTTCCTTTTTTAACTTTCAAGTTACTCACAGCTCTGTCAAGAAACAGTTTGAGCTAAAATGTCAGCAACGTGTAAAAAACAAACATTTATTCAAAATAGTGCAGTCTGAAACATTCTTAAAGTTGAATTGATTTCTAATTATTTTTTACTGAGCTTCAGCCTTGAATAGATTTTTTTTTCCAAGAACAATGCCTAATAAGCGAACACTAGTACATTTTAGACTTAAAATAAACAGTTAATACCACAGATTTTCGACAACGTTTGTTTAACACATATTCTTTTCACGTATCGTTTTCATTCAAATACTGAAACTTTAGATTAGTATTTTAAAAAGGAGTTTTTACATTTAGTCAAGCAGAAACAATCGAATTAATAGAAAAATAATCATAAATAGTGTAGTGTTGTAGAAAAGATAATGCTTTATTATATTTCATTCACTGATTCTAAAACAAAATTATTTTATTTGTAAGTTTTTTCTAGTACTCCAGTTTAACAAGGCTAATTCAACAAAGTATACTGAGTTAAACTAATAAAGATACTTTTTTTTTTATTTATATAAACCAGGGTTCGGCGAACTGCGGCCCGCGTGCACGTTTTAGTTTTGAATGGAATTCGGCCAGCAGAAAAAAAATTTGCGGCCCGCAAGCATGTAATTGTGGCCCGCTGAGCAAAAATTTATTTTAAGTTAGATATTTTTTAGGTAATTTGGTTTAATTTGATTAGTTTCGTTTTGAGAACCTGTATAGTAAAACAATTTTAAAATAATTAAAATACTTTACTGCTTTAGCATAAAAATCTGAAAAAAACAGATTAGAATTCATCAAGTATTTTTTCTCAGTTTCATAATAATTTTCTTCTTACAACAGCTTGTATTTAGTAAGTTAGTTATATAATACCTATTTAAAAAATAAACTAAATGTAAATGTTTTCCATTTTATACAAAAATAATGCACAGTAATTGACTAAAATGTCGCTTCTTTACAGTTTAGATATTTTGTTTAACATACTTTTATACCTAAGTTTCTATTATAGATCTTGTATTACTAAATATAATATTTTGGTATGAAAAAAAATTAAAATAACATAATAATAAGAAATAAGGTTTATTTTATTTTGGTTTTGACAAATTTTGATCTTTTAGAAGGTTTTTGTACTTTAAATTAATTCCTAGTTACACCAATGTTCAAAGACACTGATACTAGTTACTACTTTTTATTTAGCACTTATGTTAGATTACGTGTAGTTTATGCAAAAAATTTTCTATTGTTATTGTTCTACATGTAATATCTAAGTGTGTACAGACACATTTGAAACAATGTATACATATGACATAAATTAAAGTGTTTTTTGTTAGGTTTATATTTTCATTTTTCAAACAATGTTTTTTTGGCAAAAAAGTAAATTTTTATTCGATACATAATAATAAACTTAATTGCTGTTTCTCGGAATTACATATTTAATACAACCTAGATTTAGGGATGGTAAATTTATTAAGTTTGTACATTGTTAATCAAAATAGTTCAAATTCAAGCAAATAAAAAATTAAAAGTTGACAAACAAATAAAAAATGAATACTTAAAGGCTTCAAATCTCTGGCCAATTTAGTTATTTTTTATGCGTTTAGCTTGCAATGCTTTTTGTATTCTAAAATATCAGGCTAGTTTTTGGTCACTTAGGCTGGCTTTTTTTTGCTTTAAAGAGTGGCAAATTAAACTTATTATGTATGTTTTGTTCAATTCGCAGTGTTGGTTTGAATTGTAATATACGTTAAATTTTAAGTCTTCCAGCTGATATAATTTGATATATTATCTATATTAACTGTATACAAGTGTGAACAATCAATGCTGCCGGAAAAGCTTGGAACTTTACAGTTTATGCTTAAAATATCTGGAAAACCTTGAATTTAAGAAATTTTGTAAAAACTTTAAATTTAAAAAATAATTTCAATTTGAAGTAATGAAACTTCAATTTGACACAAAAAATCTACCATATAAATATATTTTATTGAAAAACACATTTTAAGAAGCTTAACAGTATTTTTTTAAATATTGCTATATTACTAAAGGCAGTTTTGTTATCTTTAATATAATTTTATACTAAATATAGAAGCAAAAAGTCGCACTTTCAAAAATCGTTTATTGCACCTTCGGAACTGGTGTATTAAATTTTTGTTTTTTAAATTTATTTACCTCTTGCTATGCTTTGCATGGAACTAAACCTATAGATTCTTCTAACACGTTAGTAAAAACAGCTCTAAGAAAAATTCTCAGATGATCAGTATTTGTTATATCAGTGTTCTATCTCAACAGATTGATTAAAGTCTTAATTTAATTTATGCGGCTGTATAATCTTCAGACATTTCCTAAACATGACTTCTTGTTGTCATTGAAGAAATAAACAAAATCTTTTACTACTGCTAATACAAATTCATACAAAAAGTTTTTAATTTTAAACGGTATCTCCTTTTGATAAACTACTTTTGCTATTTTATAATTTGCCGAAACAATTTCTTTTCAGTTTGTAGTTACTGAAGATAACCATGATATTTTTTCTTGCAATAACTCCTAACTAACGTTTTTAAATCCTTATAACTCGTCTTATATTTCACATTTACTCTTTTTAAACGAAATATTTATAATGCAGATAAAAAACTACTAAAGTGCTCAATAAAGATAAGTTTAATCTACTTCATTACTGTCTTAGTAAATTTTTAAACTTATACTTTTACTTTATATATTTTATAATATTTAATAAATTTATTGCCGATAAATTAAGAACTACTACAATGCTCAATAAAAATAAGTTTAATCTAGTTCATAAAGAGCAAAATAAATTTTTAAATTGATAATTTTACTCTATAACTTTGTTTAAATATTTAAGAAACTTAACTGTCCATTCAAGCCGACTTACAAAAATAATCAATCTTAAACAGGGTTTTCAAACAAACAGGCTAGTTTAAAATTTGAAAAACTCAAACTAGATTAACCCTGTTTAAAACATTTAAAAAAAAACTCAGGTGTGTGTAAAACTTCTATTCAAACACTTTAAATAAATATTCGAATTCTCAGAATAGTTTTTATGACTACAGGGTAGTTTAATAATTATATATACTTTTTGTCTTCTTGCATATTTTGTACTTTTTTATAATGATAATATTTTAATTAGGTATTCAAGCTAGGTTAACAGCAATTTTTTTTTCTACTTTTAATAAACTTAGGCTGGTTTGATATAAACCAGACATTTTTGCTTTTAAAGTGGCAACCATGTAAAAGACTAGCTAGTTACAAACGAAGTATTTTATTATAGTATAAGAAACATTAATTATGTCAAAAAATTTGTTTACCTTTTTTAATTTGTGTGGCAACCCTGAATCATGTCAAAACCTAGAACTGATTATTAAAAAGGTCGCAACTTTTTAGAGCAAAAATGTTTGTTGAGTGTTAAAAACATCTATCCTGAGTAACATCAAACTAGTCAAGTCATCCTAATTTATGAAAATAAAAATAAAAAAATGTTACAAGACTAATTTTTAATATTCAAAAATGAACAACAGTTATCTTTTTTTTTAATAAAAAACCAAAATAGTTAGAAAATAAAGATAGTCTTAGAGAAAAAGTCTTTAAAATTTCAAAGTTAAGAAATTTAAGTAACAAGTAGTTTATTAAACAGTTTCAAAAAAATATAAATATGTGCAATGATTAGTAGACTGTGTAGTGTATAAAAATTTTAAAACGTTTTTATCATAAGTATTCGTTACAGGTAATCTGAATAATGAACAAAGTAATTTCAAAAGCAAGGAACCTTGCAGCGTTTGTTTTTTTATTTACTGTTATTTTTTGCATTCATATGAGTAGAAAAGTCAACGATACATCAACAATCAGGTACATTAAAATTTTGTAGAGATTATTTACAATTTTTATTAAAGTTGATCATATATAATATTGTTTCTACATTTTTTTTCTAATGTTTTTCTTCAAATAAGTACGCCTACACATCTGTAAGGCGTGTTTTTTTTTAATTTTTTTAATTTTTAAGTTAAACGAACTATGATCTTTTACTATTTATAAAAATATTTACAGATTCGTTAATTTTTAAAATAAAATAGTTTGTTTAAAAACAAAGTTTGACACACTATTTTAAAAATTGTACTCACAACATATTATAATGTTGAGTTATGACAAATTATAACGAAAGCTAAAATATTTTTTTAGAAAATTCAAATCAAATGTACACAATTCTGTATCTGGTCAAATACATGACAAGTCGGAAGAAAAAACTACAACTTCACAAGAAAAAACTCCAACTTTACAAGAAAAAACTACAACTTTACAAGAAAAAACGTACACCGCCCACAGTTTACATAAAAAAGAAAATAGTTCTAGATGTGAAAGTGAGTGTTTGAAGTACACGAAATTAAATAGAATAGTTAAATTAAAAATAAAACGTTTGATTGTATTTAAAACAATAACTCCACAATGTGATTGGATTTTTCATGTTAGTCAAATTAACTTTTTTATATCAATAGTTATATTAACAATAAAGATTTTAGTGAGATTGATTTATACAATATTTTTATTTGTAAAGTATAACAACAAAACTAGATTAGTTAATGTGTTTAGACAAAATACTATAGTACGTAAGAATAGCTATCTTACACAGTTAGCTAAAGTTATTTAAACAAACAAAAACTTAATTATGCCAGTTGTGGATGATTACTTTAACTAAAACTGTTAAGGTTGTAAAAAACTACAAACTAATATTTATTAACTACTTAATTCTATTAAATTATTAATTTACATTAAACTAAATGTTAACTTTAAAATATATACTTTAGATCAAAGTCTCATATTATAAAACTTTTGAATAAAGAGTTTAGTGTAGGTTGTAAGTCGAAAAATTATTTACTACGGGCTTCTACTAATAGCTATAGTGAACAACAATGATTATAAATTTAAGTTTAAAGTTTAAACTATTTTACCAAATCCTATGTTTTAATCTTAAAAAAATAATTTTGATAAATACTGTTTTGCTACAGTAAAAATACTTTTACTTATTGCACAAAATATTAAATCAAATTAGTTTTCAATAGACTAAAATGAGTTTTGTTTTCAAAAAAGTATTTTAAATTGTTCTTAAAATAACACTTGCATTGTTTTTCATAAAAAGTATTCTAATAAAAATGCTAAATCTTGTAGCTTTTAGTTTTTACAATAAGAAAAAAAAGAACTCTTATTTTGTCAAGTTAAATAATCATTTTTGCAGCTTTTTAAGCTGTTATACTTCAAATTATAGTTACAGTTTACAGCTGTTATACTAATAAAGTCCAAACTATTTATTTGGTTGTTTTTTTTTTATGAAAAATAATTAATTTTATGAAACAAGCATGGATTCAAACACATTTTCTATAAAAAAATCAATTTGTTTAATGTTAGGATTAAAGTTTGTCACAAAAGTTTAAGTTAATAAAACTAAAATAACTAAGTATATTTATAGCTCTAAAGCGTATCTTATCTACGAGAAAAGTGTGTTTCGTTTTATTTGTCATTGTAAAAACTGCTGCTTTTGCTGTACAAAGTTTTAAATTTAACTGAATGATTTTTAAAAATTGATAAAACTTTATTTCTAAATTATAGTAAAGAATTCCAGTTTAACTGAATTTCGAATAAGCTTTTGTAGTTGCAGTATTACACAAAAAGAACCATATTTTAAACATTACTAGTTTCTACACTAAACTAAAAAAAATATTTCTTTTCTCATTTTGATCTGAGTAAGTAAATAATTTAAAAACTTTTAAAACAAGCACAAACTTTAAACTAATGACTTTCATGGTGTACACCTGTACAAAATATTGTGCACAGAATATTATTTTGCTGTGCACAGAAATATTAGTAAGAGGTAAAAAATTTTAAAATTAAATTGTTATATTGTTTGTTTTTATCAGAAAAAGCTAATTAAAACATAATCTAACGATTTTTAACAAGTTAATTACATACTGCTACACTCAAAACCTTAAAAAAACGGTGTATTTAACAGTTTTGATTTTTTTTAATCTAGTGTAGACAAAATTTATTTTTAAGTATTTATTTTTATATCAACTGTATTTTGATATTAAAATTATAAATAAAATTGTTTTAAATTAAATATTTATGTAGAATATGTAAGTATAACAAAAAATCAGTTTAATTAATGCGTCTAAACAAAATACTATAGTAAGTATAAAGAGTTGTCATATATGAATTTACATAAATAGCAATTGAAAAAGCAAAAACCTTTTGAATTATAACTTTTAGCTAATTATGTAAAACTGAAATTTTAAATATAAAGTTTAGTTTGAGTTTACAAGTCGAAACATATACTTATTACAGGTTTGTACAAATAGCTATAGTGATGAATAATGATTTAAGTTGCATGTTAAAAATTATAAATATTTTATCGAATCCACTACATTTTATAAATATATAAGTTTGTACTGTTTTTTACTGCTTCGTTATAGTAAAGCTAGCTTATTAATTTGTACAAAATAATAAATAAAATTAGTTTACGAAATGTTTTTTTAGTTTTTTTTTCGAAAAAGTATTTAAAATTGTAGTTAAAATATTAATTTTAACCCCTTTCACAGAAAGTATTACTCACATGGTTTACTAAAAGCTTTTAGTTTTTATAACTATAAAAATCATATTTTTTTTTGGTCTAGCAACTTTTAAAACTCAAATTAAAGCTACAAATAATATAATAACGTTTTTTTACTAATAAAATGTAAACTTATTTTTATGTAGTTTATGTTTTTTTTTTATATAAAATTAATTCAATTTCTAAAATTAGCTTGAACTAAAACCTATTTTCTATAAAAATATTAATTTTTTGATGTCTTGAATATAGTTTGTACACAAAAAATTAAAATTTATAGTAATGATCAATTAGTATGTATATAATCCTAAAGAACATTTTATCTATAAGAAAAGTGTCTAGTTAGTTCTCTTACGTTCTTTTATTTAGCTTTAAAAAAGTTGTATAAAGATACTGTTTTGACAACAACATAATGTTAAACAAGTTTTCGATGATACAGGTCAGTTGTTTGGATGTTTCCAGTTTATTTTGAAAAAAGAATCTAAAACAAGTGTTTCAATTATTAGAAATAAGGGAGAAGTTACCAGCATTGATTTTGGAGAAAAGGCAAGCAGGAACAAATGCATTGAGTACTGCTCCGAGAGGTTGTTGAAATTTATATCATACTTTTTTATACATTTGAAACTTCCAAGTATATTTATTCTTAAAAACTTTATTGTAAACAACTTTAATTATTGTAAAGTTTGTTTTTGTTGTAATTTCGAGAAAAATCTAACAAAAAAGGTACTTTAAATTTGACAAAAATAGCTTGAAAAAAAAAACTTCCATTATAGTCTAAATACCGTAATATCACAAAAAGTAATCAAAAGTCTAACTTATTAGAAAACTAAACTACGCTGGACTGAGGTATGCAACTTGTTATTGTGCAAATGAAGTAAGACACTTTATGAATATGAAGAATGTTGATGGTTGCGATACAAAATGTCGAGGAAATCCAGAAGATAGTTGCGGAGGAGAGGATGGCGTAGATTTGTACATTATTACGTCACGATGCAATAAAAGTGTGTACCTTTTCACGCTTTAAATTTTGTAAAAGTAAGCAAACCAAGACTACAAAAAGGTTTGGTAGGATTATTCATGTACTTTTTATTTATAATTCAGATACCTTTTCTATCTAAACCACAGACTTTAGCATATATAAAGTTTGTCTTCAATGTTCAAAGTACATAACGATTCGTTAAAAAAAAATGAATAAAACAACGTTTCGTCGCCAAATAAAGTTTTCAAAAAAAAATTCAAGTTAATATAAAAAAAAACTCAAAAACGTGATTACTTAACAGGTTATGAAACTTTGTGTAAGCTGGATTTTATATAGAGATACATCTTTAAATTTTTCGTATTTCGAAATTTTAATTCTTACAGAACGTCATATGTAATAAAATCGTAAGGTCTTAGTAACTTTTAATTTCAGTATATTGTTACAACTTTTTTTGATGTCCTTATTTTTGTTTCATAAATTTTGACCCGCTAAATAAAAGTAAATTTTCGAGCGACGTGATTTCTAAACTTTTTGATGTAAATTTCATTATTTAAGTTGAATAAAAAGTTAAAGTTGAACATTTAGTCTAATTAAAATAACTTAAATATTAAAAACTGCAAATTACAGCTTACCACAAAAGCTATAACAAACAATAGCACGGATAACTTTAAAAAATAGTAGTAATGAAGAATCAAAAACTATAAGTTATAAACATATATAAACAAAGTATAATATAGATATATAAAAATATATGAACATTATAAATAAGTATAAATATAATTTAGTTACTGAAAAAAAAAAACAATTAGAACTTTACCAAATTTACTTTACTTTCAAATTCATAAAGAAGTTTTACAAGAAGTAAATCTAACATAAAAACTTAAAAATATATTTCAACTAGAAAGTAGTTATTTAAAATAAGGGTATAAGGGTAAAAATCAAAATAAAATACAAAAAGTAAAATGTAAATGTTACTTATTTTTACTTTAAATATAAATGTTATCTATTTAGAGCCAATTTCACTTCAGCAAAAGTTGTTAGGATGTTTTAGAGCCAGTGACGATCTGTTTATACCTTCTAAAGAAATATTGACAATCTCTAAACAACCAACGACTTTATCTTGTTTTACTTATTGTGAAAATAAAGGTCGGGTAATTTCAGGATATAAAAGTGAGCAGTGCTTGTGCGGAGAGTTTACATCAAGGTAAGATTAAAAGATAGAAAAGAAAAATGTTTATGTATTGATTTACAAAAACTTAAGTCATAAATTAACTTAAGAAAATTAATCAAACATACCACTCTCAATGATCATAATAGATTACGGAATAAATTTAGTTAACTAAAATTACTCTCAAAGTATTAGCTGATAACGATTTTTACGTTTGTAATCTAAACATTGATTTCTTAATGAAGCAGTTTATGTTTTAAATAATACTCATTCATTTTTTAATTGAATGTATCAAAAAGTAACAATTTATGCTACTTTTCATTGTTTCGAGAGTTTTAAAAAGCTTGTTTTAAATTTTTCTAATTCTATTTTTTAAATTTTATTTTTTAATTTGGATCCGATTTAATTAGCTGCAAAAAATTAATTATTTCAAACATTTTTACTTTAAACACAGTTTTGATCAATCATTGAAAGTTTAAACTGCTCATTTCGTTTAAGTCTATAATTAGTTAGAAAAGGTGTTTTTAGTCTTAAACAATGCACCAATTCAAACTTATAACTATATATATATTAATATAATTTATTGAAATGTACGATTTTAAAAATGGTGGAACATATGTTTCATAAAGACAAAAAGTTCTTTAAAAACAAAGTCGTCATTAGGATCCTTATGATATAGGGCCACACCATCAAGTTAAAAAAAAATAATAAAAAAGTTTTGTTGTTGTTGTACAATAATTTTAAGCTATAAACTTTATTTTATTAAATATAAAACTTTTGAAGTAAGAAATTTGTATTTAAAAGTTTTTAAGTTATGTATAACTATACTTATTATGTCAATTAACTTTAAGATTTTTAAATAGATAAATTCTTAATTATAAATGTAAAACAAATTATAATTTTCTTTTGACTTTTATTTTACTAAGTAAGTTTCATAATTTTTACACAAAATAAAACGATACTTTTAAAATTTAAAATTTAATAATCAGATATTGATGACCTTAAATAACCTGAACAAACTAAACACAATAAAACAATTTAGTAAGTTTCAAACTTATAACTAAATATTAATCCTGTAGTTAAAATTATATAACTTTTTAGGCAAAATTTTCATCACACATTACTATTTTTTTAACCAATTTTAAGTCTACGATACTATTGCAGTTCTCAGTTCAGTTTGAATAAAAGCTTAACTTTCAAGGTTTCAAATACCTTTTCTAATAAAATTATATTTTAAATATTAAAAATAAATGAACGTGAAACTTTTTAAGAACAAATTTGTTACTGTTGTACTATTAGTTTTTTAAAATGTAGTTTTTTAATGATATTTTAAAATCTAACATAGATACATTCTTTATTAACCCATCTAAGGCATACAAAAATACTTTTAAAGCTTTAACTTGGAACAAAAAGTATCCAACATGAATTGTTCATTGTATTTACAAGGAAACAAGCAGGTTGAACCAGCAAATTTGTGGACTTTATTCAAAACATCAGTAGAAGACAAACGGTGTTCAGAAATGAAGTAATTGTTTGTTGTTTATACCCATATCGATTAAATATACCTAGTCTTCATTTAATATAAAGCATTTACGCTAAATTTGTATCAAAATAAAAATATATATTGAAAATAACTTAAGAAAATTTTAAAACCTACTATAACAGACTGAAAAACGGGATAGGAATCGAATCAAGAGTTGGTTTAATTTCACCTCCTGCATCTGGAAATACTTGGACTCGATATTTGTTGGAAAAAGCTTCAGGATACTTCACTGGAAGCGTATACGGAGATAATTCACTCTACATTAAGGGTTTTTTGAAATTAAATTTAATTGAAGTTATAAATTAAATACTCTAGGCTTTCATTTGAACCTTACTTCAAATTATGTAACTAAAAAAATTAAAAATATTTATTGTTGAAACTTTCTTACATTACAAGTTTTAAACCAACTTATCATAGTTATTTTGATAGCTATAAGTTTATTACAATTTTTTGGTGATTACAACTTAAATAAAAAAAGAAAAATTCAGTATTATGCATAAATTGAAAAAAAGTGATTTGGTTCTAATAAAAGAGGTGTATAACAAATTGATAATAGATATGTTGGTGGTACTAAGTTAGTAAATATATTGGACAAATTCTTACAAAAATGTAGTTGTTTAACTTTATAAATGAGGTATTTTGCAAAAAAATAGGTTATAACTGTTTTTATAAATATACTTCATGTAATTTAAGCTATACCAAAACGTATACAAATAGCGTACGTAAATTAATTAAACACAGAAACATAATAGTTATACTATACCTAAAGCTAGTTTATGTCGAAAAGTTTAAAACAGTTAGTTTTCTTATTGTAGAATTTAATTTAATTTTGTTTGTATGCTTTTTAATATGAACTAAATAAATATATCTTTCTTGGTTGAGTTTATTCACAAACTAATTACAAGAATGATAAAGTCTGTAATACAAGACATAATTAAAACTAGATAAATACTTATACATCTCCCCCCAGATTTTATCTACAAAGGGGATAAAACGACAAATTACCTAGCGAAACAAAGTTATTTTAAAACAGTTTGTTACAACTTAGACACATTTTTCAGGTCTAAAGTTCAACGAAATTAAACTCAAAAATTCAAAAACATTTAAAAATTACGATTAACTTAGTTCACAAACAAATTATTTCTTAAAACAAACTACAACTTAAACAAACAATGTGTAAAAAAAATTTGAGACGTAATTTTTACTTTTCTTTAATCAGTTGCTGAATACAAGCATTCAATAACTTAATTGATTCACTGATTTGAACTTTTCAGCTTTGAAGAACGAAACCACACGCCATTCATCTAACCACCTTGAAACTTGACTTAATTCGCTGATAAATATCTTTATCATATTTTCGACTTTATACAAAGTAGAAGATGCATTACTGATAGCATTAAACACTGAGGAAATACTGCTACACACATTTTCCAAATACTCAATACCAACCAACAGTTCGGCTTTTTGAAAGTCAATCTCTGCGTCCTCATCCAAGTTCACTTTGAACAGACGGCTGTTAGATAAGTCTGCTGTAAAGTCAACTACAAACTTTATGACGTCACCATTTGACTGAAATTCATTCATTAGACCATAAAACATTATTTCACAGTGAACATTACAACTTGACAATAAATGAATAACATCAATATCGGTGTCACAAAGCATTTGAAAAGCATCATAAAGTTTTACACGGAAACGCTGCAAATTATCCAATAATTTCACACACTCATCCCGGATACGTTGTGGTTCGCAATTAAACTCTGGTGGTCTGTTTGCTTTTCTGTAGAAAATATAAGTCAAGAAAATATAGATCAAAGCAAAACCGAGCCATTCCAGTTCAACATCAATTTTAAAGAAAGCCGGAGGGAAATTACACAATGCTTATTCAAAAAGAATCTTCCTTCTGAAAACACAGAACATTAAAACTTTTCTTGACATCTTTTTTCTCAAATTTACCAGAAAAGACAAAATTTTACAGTGGTATGTTTGCTTTTCTCAGATAAGGAATAAAACTTAGAGATTTGCAAACAGGAGAGGTAAATCTTTTTAGAAACTTACGATTTTGAATAGTTAAGCGACCTGATCCATCAAACTTGACAACACATTGATGGCATTCCTTCATTTCCACTACCACTCCACTTTTCCCCCACTTGCTAGGAAAGTTACCTGTTTGATTTAGTATCACGACATGATCACCACAATTCAGTGGAGGCAACGATTTTGTGTTCTCACTTATATTTTCCATAGACTTGAGAAAACGAATACTGAGAGATTCTTCTTTACTATTCCAAACGTCACGCCACATTTTTGAGATCTGCGGGTTATTGTAAGTCATAACACTCTTTCTGACGTAAGGTAATGACTTATTTGAATTTCGTCCCAAAAGGATCTGTGCAGGGGATAGTTTGCATCCTGGATCAGGCGTATTTCTCTGCTTAAGTACAGCTTGTACCATTCTGTCATTATTTAGTTTTTCATTTCGTAGACCAACGTTTTTCATTAACAAACGCTTAGTTGCCTTTACTGCTAATCCGCCCTACCGTTTGACACTGGTTGATATGCAGATGACATACGAGTCTGTATATCCCATTGTTTAAGAAAATCCTTGATAATTTTTGTTGAAAACTCTGAAACACCATCTGTAGATAATTCAACAGGAACACCAAAAGGAAAAAAATACGACGCAAAGCTTTACATAGCCCTTTTGAACTAGAATCATTTGTACCTAATTTGATTCTTAGTTGTTCTGTCCACCCTGAAAGTCTGTCAGCAGCTACAAAATAGTACCACCCTTTGAACTGAAAATAATCACAAACAATTGATTCAAAAGGAGCTTTTGGAGTAATGGTTCATTTGGAGGTAGGTGAGGATTGCTTTGGGATTTGTGCGGTTTTCGTCGCCATCCAGTGTGTAGAAATACATTTTTCTGTCCCTGTATCTCCTTTTTCTTCTTTACGTTCTTACGCTCGAACATATTTTTTCCTACGAACTCGGACGCAAAAGCTATCAGAATTTTGTGTAGACAATCCACCAACCAGAAGTGCGTTTGACTCATCAGCATTATTTTGGTGACTTTCATAAACTTTTTTACGGGACTTTATCCAGCATTTTTTACAGGCAAAACACTCAATATACTTCTTATTTTTCCTGCTTCAAACAAATTAATAAGTTGATTTATTACATATGCTATATACTATTAACTATTTTACCACTTGGTTTTTGTGTGGTTTTCTTTAAGAATTTGTATGAGAAAACTGAGGCTGTAACAGCGGGTTTTGACATTGCATCACGTGCCATCTTTTCCTTCAATAAAACCGAATGTCTCATTGACATTTTTTTCATCTAGATTTTCCCATCCTAGCACTTCTTTACGGATATCCTCATCGGCTAAACCTGTTACCATGACATCTTTTAGAATTATGTATGTAAAATCTATCATTTGATTTCAGCCATCCTTTGGGCATCTACATTTGTACGAGCATGTACTGGCCTTTTCCTTTAAACGGGCAGCAAATGATCTAGTGTTTTCAGGCAAATCATGTCTTGCACTAAGAAAGTCTGATCGTCGTACAACAACTGAAACAAGAATAACTGCAAGCTGCTTGATCATCCTTAAAAGCTCTTGCTCACTTAAGTTTTCTACATCTTCATGTCCCTTCAAAATAGCATCGCCTAGATCTTCCTCACAGCACTGGTACAGTTGACGATGTTTTTCTACCTCTGTCATCTCCATGCTACCATAAAAAAAAAGTCTACTTTTGTACAAATATGTTCCAACCCTCTTGATTGCTGTTTGTCCCTATTCGAGGACGGTCCATCTTTGAGGCTTTGGTTTTGAAAAATTTGCATCAATGTTAGCATTGTTGTGCATGATAAGCAAAGAGGCAACTACAGAAGCATCGACGTCTGGTGTTTCAAATGTGCAACTCTCACGAGGGCATTTAATCACAGGTATTGTTGATTTAATTCAGCAAGACTTTATCATAAATAAATGTATCTTTCTTGGTTGAGTTTATTCACAAACTAATTAAAAAAATGATAATGTATGTAATACAAAACATAATTAAAAACTAGGTAAATACTTATATAAGAACCAAATACTGACAATTCTTATATAATACCTTTAAATAATGCCAAAAAAAAATTCATTGTATTATTTTACTCGCATGTGCATTTTCATGTGTAGATTGCCGTAAAAACTAAATCCTGATATACGTAATTCTGTCGTGTATTAATCTTAGTAATATAGTAAAATTTTGAAACTCAAAAAATCGAATAGTTCTGCATTTTGTACTAATAAAAATATCAAGGCTAAAACTTTTTGTTGCCTTAAAAACAGCCAAAGACGTTTTTTTTCAGTGAAAACCTTTAAATTGCTGTTAAATACTTAAACAAAACAGGATACCTAGGAGAACGCAGTAAGGATGCAGTGATTATAAAAGATCATTATTTCAAGAACTACGTGACACCATCGGAAGAAGACGTCAGCAAGTCTTACTCGGCTGTTATTTTAATTGTTAGAAACCCGTACGACACCATGATATCAGAGTGGCAACGCAGTAAATCCGGCTCCCATACCGGATTGGTAGACATCAAAATTGTGGAGAAAGGTTTGAATTTTATTAATTCATTACTTTACTAATAATTATTCATAAATAATTAATTATTATTATTTTAAACTTAAAATTATTTTTGACATTAGGTGATTCGTTTTTGCAGTTTAAATTTTGTAATATGACGATGACCTTAAAGCTTGAAAACAAAAAAATCTTCAGATTTTTAATCTATAGATTTATTTTTATTCCTGTAAATTATAGTTTGTAGCTTTTGTTATTTTAAATTTTTTTTTGACATATCTTGAATAAATATTTTAGCAAATGCTAGTTAAATGTTTTTTTTTGCATTACCTTTTAAAATTATATAACTTTAACTTTTATTAAAGTAAGCAGAGTTTTGTAGAAATATTTCTAAAATTTAGTCATGCATATTCTCATAAGTACGAAACAGTTTTTATAATTTTATAT
This sequence comes from Thalia democratica, assembly GCF_965202585.1. Lineage (NCBI taxonomy): Eukaryota > Metazoa > Chordata > Thaliacea > Salpida > Salpidae > Thalia > Thalia democratica. Next base: position 7,362,617 of record NC_139173.1, on the reverse strand, counting down.
TTCTGAGCAAAGCAAAATACTAATTCATACTTTTAAAACTTTTTTAAATTGTCTGTATAAGTAACTTAACGTTAAGATCTTTAACCTACTATGATACTTAAGTATAAAATAGTTTCATATATTGTTTGAAGTTTTATATAAAATCGACATACTTACGAACAAAAATAATGATTATTTATTTACTTATTACTACTAAACATAGATACAGTATGCTGGAATACAGTTAAATAGGTCAACTTACTGTATATTTATTAGTACGTTAGTTATATTCGAAGAAAATTTTGTTTACTATATTACTATAACAACTAACTACAAAGCTCATAAGTTACTACGATCAGTAGCAGATTACTACTCTAACAAGTTTGTAGAAAGATTTTGTAAACATCTACGTGTGTTTATATCTAATTTTGTATTGAATAAGAAATATATTAAAGTATCTCTTTTATTTTACTAAGATTTAAAACTTCTATATTTTAAAATACTATTTTGTAAAAGTAATACAAATATTTTGAAATCAATTTCATTCAAACCTAAAAAGTTTTATACTTAAACTTTGTTAAAAGCATATCAAAAATTAAACAGATTAAAGACTGTTTTAACGATTTGTAAATAGTACAAAAGTTTCTCATTGAATTGAGTTTCGTATACTCATTATTTAAATAGTGTTAAAGTTCATGTATGACCATAATCTAAAGTTAACTTACAGTTGCAATATCAAAATCTACAGAAATAGCAATACCTAATCCAATGTATCTTTCTAAACTTTCAAAATCTATGACTTCAAAAGGAGTGCCCCTGTATGTAATTGTATACGAAAACCTTGTTAAAGACCCTATTGGTGAAATTAGAAAACTATTGACAACTTTTGCACCTTTGAAACCTGTTCTTCCAGACAGTAAAGAACTTGAAGATAGGTTGTTGTGTTTGTCTTCCCAACTGACTGGTCTTTTCAAGAGAAAAAAACAAAAGTTTAATTATGATAAAATTTATACTAAAAAAGTAGAAGAAGTACTAAATGAAGATATCAAACAAGCAAGAAAAGTTTTGATAGAAGCTGGTTTTGCGATACCAAACTACACAAAACCTGTGTTTTAAAGCGTTCGAATACTACAAATGTATTAATTACCGAACTATAATGTGATGTATACATTTTAAGTTTATTTTTTTATAAAGCTTACAATTTTTAACAAAGAGTTTAGAATTATAATTCATTTTATTTAATAAAAATCTAGACTTTGTGCATTAAAACTTGTGTGTTTTTACAATTATCAAAGTTTTAACAAAAAAATATATATAAAAAATTATTAAGATATTAAAAACAGTTTGTTATATTTAATTTTAAGTATTTTTAAATAAAATCTTCAATTATTGCTTCTATTTATTTTTTTAGCAGTTTTGTATACTTTTGATATTCAATAAAGAAGTTAAAGTTCTTAACTTAATATTTTATTAGGAAAAAAATTGTTTTTTTTATTAAAAAAGTTTACAAGCTTTATAGACCTTAGTTACTGTTTATTTGAACATAAAAATGATTTCATGCATTTTATAAATCATAAAGAAGTTTTTAACTGTAGTCAGTTCTTACACGACTTATTTATTATAAAATTTTACAAAAGATATGTATAAGTTATTAGAAATATATCGTAATAATTAAAAAAGCATTTCAGTGGTTTATCTACAATAATTTTGAAAGTTGTTAGAAGTTGATTACAAACATATTTTACAATTTAATTAAAAAAACAATTAAATCACCAAAAATTTGATTGAATATAAATTTTTCATTTATTCATTTGATATTAGTTGTAACTAGAAAAAAATGAAAATTATGAGATAGAGTTCATCACTTTAGTAAAACATCTTTGACCTGATTAGTATGAAAACTTTATTTCGAAACTTTCTATATAGTTTTTTTCATATTTAAATAGTTTTTTAAACATCTAAAATGTATTTCTGTTTTGAATTCTAATTTGGTTTTTTAATTTAGATAAACTTTTCTCTTTTAGTTAGTATTTTTAAGAATTTTTAGTTAACACTAAGCCGTTGTTTTTAACAGTATATAAAGTATTTATTAAAATAAAAAATACATTTATAAAAATTATGGTGTATGGTTAACAACCATCTAGAACTACACAAGTGTAAGAAAAAATATTTAGCGACAACAAAAAAGAAACTAGTTAGTACTTATTAACACTGTTTTTTTTTTGCTACAAATTGGCTATGTACTTGTTTCGAGTTTCACTTTTCGTTCAGCACTTAATTCACACAGCATATATACAAGGCTATTAGTAAAAAAAAAAGATCAAAATTTGTATTCTGACAAGGGTTTTATTTTAAAAAATGTCAAACATTGTATCTTTTTTAATCACCTGCTCTTCGAAACAATTTAGGTCATATCATATAACTTAATAAATTGCTTATCAACTAGAAAAATACAAAAAAAATATTTATTAATTTTTACTTGAACACTCTTCAAAGTATCCTATTTAAGAACCATTCGCTACATTGAACCGAAAAAATATAGTAGAAATCGATCAAAGTACTTTAGAGCAAATTTCCAGGTATTATTCAATGAGATCCACACAAGTTTTTACAAACAAAAGTTTGGCATAGCAACAATGTCATTCTGGTAAATCTGCTTTGAAGAATTTTGTCATAATATAACTTGTTTATGCATTAAAATTAAATTAGCATGAATCTGATAATTTTGTAATTTCATTGAAGATTCTAATTCTGATAGTTTTGACTCAAACTATCTCGTTTATTGCACAGGTTTTCAATTGTTTTACTACATATTAGAGTTTTTATTAACTTTTAGAATTATTGCTATAATCAAATAAAAAAATTACTAAGAAAGTGGTGTATTTTTCAACAATAAGTAATGATATTGTTTTTACCATTATAATCTATTTTTAATTGGCCTTATGGTTTTTTTTTTCCAATTTTCTCTTGCTGTTAGATATAGTCTCTTTAAATTTGTAGTGTATACTTAAAATTTAACAATAAACAATTGTATTTTACTAAGAACTATAAAACAAAATATAAAAGGTTATTAATTGTTTTTTTTTGGTTTTCACATAGATGTTCACAAGAATTTACGATCTACTATATATTCGCTTACTTGTACAAGTTAGTAAAATAAATAATTAAGTACTGACAATAAATCACAACTCGTTAATATTTTTTTTGTGATCCTGGTCAACAGTCTATTCTGATTTTCATTCTATAAATTAACACTAAAAAACTAATCTGATATTTGTACTACATTTCACTCAAATTTCCTAAAACTTATCTGGCATATTTAAAGTGTTTTTTTTTTTCTTACCATCACTTAAATAGTTTACAAGCAGCACTGATTGAAAACTAAAAAAAAATTAAGCTGTTTTTACTATGTGGCATTATAGTAATAACATGTAGAAAATTCTATATTTTTTAGTTTTAATTTCAGAATAAGGTTACGTTTATTTTAAACAAGTGTTAATGAAAGCGGAAAATTTTGAATATTTTTTGTTTTTCACATACTATGTGCTAATAACACTAATTAAAGGAGTTTCTTGCATTAAGTACTATTATTTTGTTAATCGGAGCAAATTATGTAGAGCTATAGAAAACTTTGAAAAGTTCATAAGACTATAAGTTTTTGAACAAAGTTTAAAAAAAGAAGAAATAAAATGTAAGTTTTTGTTACATAAAGTTAACAAGGCACATAGTTTAAATTGCACACTTTGTGCAAACTTTTAAACTTTGATGCTTGGTTAAATATTAATAGATAGAAGTGCAAGTAAATAAAGGTTAAACTTATTCTTTCCATGCTTTTTTTGAGGGGCAAACACGTAATTTCTAAGAAATCGAGCCGTTTTTACTCGTTACATTGAAGAACAATAAAAATCTTTAAATTACTCAATCAAGATTGACATGTAGAAGGTAAATGTCAGTTTTATTTTATAATATTTATTTGATTGTGACTTATTTAAATTTGACATTTACCGGTCTATTAGTTTTTTCCAGGTGTTTTATTTTCAAAAGAATATTAAAAACATTTCTACTAAAAATTGATCAATATTGACTTATTTATCTAAAACAAATGTTTTTCATTATTTTATACTTTTATAACATTTTTAAGTTTTATACACTGTAACTAGATTAATATAAAAGTAATTAGGTGTCATACACTGAAAAATGTACGCCTAAAAACTTTTAATTTGTCTCATTTTAAATTGATAATGTGTACTTCGTAAGAAGTATTTAAAAACTAAATCCGTAAAAAGAAAATTTTATAAAAAACATGTAAATTTTCGATTTTAATTTGTAAAAAATAATGAGGTAAACTAAATCCGGTATATTTCATAAAAACGACTTTTTAAATGCTTTTTTTAGACAGTTTGTTATCATTTTGTACTTAAATAATTCAAGTCATGTAAACTTATGAAGCATACAAAACTATAACACGAATGAATTTATAATACCTATTTACAACTAGATTTTGCCTAGAAAAATATCAGGACCTCTGTAAAACCTTACCTACTAGTAGTTACCGACATTGAAAAAAAATAAGGGACTGACATAGAGACGTTGTTTGTATATATTTTAATTATATTTTAAGCCGGTCTACCTACGGAAAAGAATGTTTTATTAACTTCACATAAAACAAGCTAAACTATAAATTGACTACCAGGAGCTATATCATACCAGGTACCTGTTTAGTTTAAAGTAGAAGTGTTACTGGAATTAAAGCAATCTACTACAAATAAATTAAAAGCTACTGTTTGTGAATGCCTACCTGATCGAATATCCTTTATAAATAGTCTTTTTATAAAAAACATTTTAATGAAACTAAAACTTTACCTAGTGTTTTTTATTTATTACTAGTAATGTCTTTATCTAAACTTCTAAGTTTTTAGAAATTCATAGACTTCTGCAATGTTATAAATAGTCTTAGAATAAAGAAACTAACATTTAAGTCATATAAATAATTTTCTTAATTTTTGAAACTAGCTCTAAATTTAAGGACTTAGATTCACTAGTCGTTTATGAAAGCACAACAGTAAAATAATAAATAAAACGCAAGCCGTTAGAAGAAAAGTTGTTTTTGTTAAAAAAAGCATTAACTTAATTATAAACAAGCTAAAACTTCTGCTAAAGATACATCAAAGCCAAAGTTTTGACTTTCATGTTCCGTGGGAAAATACACGAACTTGAATTTTGCTTTTTTTTGAAAATTATTAACCAACTAAAACAAAATAAAGTTGTAGATTGACGGGTAAACCTTCTTCGGCTACGATGAGAAAGTAGCCGAATTTAGAGTGTATATATTTTGAATAAAAATGATATTGATTTATTGCGAACTTAACTTTGCTTGGTCATCTTGTGACTATTTAAATAGTTTAATTCTAAAGTGATAAATATAATTTATGTTTGTAACACTTTGTCAACTCACGTTAAAGGTTACGATTAAGTAAATAAATTGTATTTACTGTTTAATTTTTTTAAAAGGTTTCTTTTTTAGAACATAGATTTCAAAACAAAAAAAAAACTTTTTCACTTATGTTAATAGGAATAATAAAACAACACAACGAAGTTCCAGCAGAGAAAAACTTTAATAGTAAAGATAAAAAAAATAAATAAAAAATAAACTCTTGTAATTTACTCTTGTTAATATTTTATCATTCTAAAGCTATGCTATTAAATAGCTTTAGTGTATAAACTTTAATTCAAAATTTCAATTTTAAATTAATCACCATAAGTGCGTTAAGAAATTTAAATTATTAAGATAAGAAATTGAAAAATAAAAATGTTTCCAATTTGTAAAGATCTTCACTAAATTTTCTAGATAACATAAGTATGCCTTATATAAAAACTAAAACATTGATATTTGTTATATAAGTGCGTAAATTAATGCGAATGCAAGTTATAAACTGACAATTTTTAATTTCGTAGATTTACATCTAGTTTTTAAAATTAAGTTTAGTCGTCATCAAAGTTTAAATGTGCTTAAATGTTTTATTTGCTGTTTTAAAACGTTCTTCAACGGTTATAATTATTTAAAAGCTGAAAGGTCATCGTTAAGTGAAAAAATTAAACGGTTGAAGTGCGTTTTGAAGCGCATTCAAGTTTTAAATATAGATTTCTTACAAGTATACAAAACTTCTTGAAGTAATTTAGTTTTACTTCAGGTTTTAAATAGTTTTTTAGCCTAACGAATGTTTATTAAAACTAGTATCCAAACTTTTAATGTGATTTATTAATAGTTTTTTTTTTTCAGTTTTAATCAAAATAGATTCAAGCTTTTCATTAGTCTTTTTAAAATTCAATTTGTAAGTTTAAGTCAATAGTTTTTTTTTGAATCAGAGTTCAAACTATTATTTTTAATATTAGTAGCCAAAAATGATTTCAGTTAGTGTTTACCTATAAATAGTTTTCTAGCTGAATAAGCCGCTTTTTGCTGAAAATAAACAAACAAATGTCTATTGAATAAACAAAAGTACTTTAGAAAAATAAATGTGTTTAAATTAAACAAGTGTGATAAAATTCCAATATGTTGTCTGTTTGCCTAAAAGTTTTTCACGTTTTATTTAGTAACATTTTTTGATAAATTATTAACAAACTTCTTTGATTGCTCAACAAACAAAACTTAAGCTTTCCACTAACCCTTATTAGTTTTTTGTTACCTTTTTAGCTATAGGTTGTGAACTTTAGTTGAAGCCTTTTTAAAAAACAAAAATAAAGTTTACGTTTTAATTCATTAGATAAATAAAATGTTTGTTAACAACTTTTTCTAATCTAGTTTAGTACGACCATACGATCAATTTATGTTATACTTTTTTAACATGAAGCATTTCTTTAAGTTATTCAAATCACCAGTTTAATTAGTCACGCATTTTTTATAGTTTTACACAATGTAGCTTTAAGTTTTTTTTTTTTGAAAAATTGTGTTCATTCAGTTTTTATTCAACTTGTTTGCTATTCAGTATTTCAAAGTACTTCGAACAATACAATCAATATAAAATCAAAACTTTGTTGATTTTTTGAAGTACAATAGTTATATATTAAAAAAATATATATACGTGTAATGACTAGTAGACTATGTAGTGTATAAGAATTTAAAAAAGTTTTTATCAAAAGTATTTGTTACAGGTAATCTGAATAATGAACAAAGTAATTTCAAAAAAAAGGAACCTTGCAGCGTTTGTTTTTTTATTTACTGTTATTTTTTGCATTCATATGAGTAGAAAAGTCGACGATACATCAACAATCAGGTACATTAAAATTTTGTAGAGATTATTTACAATTTTTATTAAAGTTGATCATATATAATATTGTTTCTACATTTTTTTTCTAATGTTTTTCTTCAAATAAGTACGCCTACACACTTGTAAGACTTGTTTTTTGTGTATTTTTATACTTTTTCAAAACCTTTTTAAGTTTAACGAGTTATCATATTTTTCTATACATAAAAATCTATATAGATTCGTTAATTTTTACAATAGTTTAATTAGTTTAAATAAACAAAGTTTGACCCTGTATTTTTAAAGTTTTACTCATAGCATATTATAATGTTGAGTTATGATAAAATATAACTAGAGCTAAATTATTTTTTTAGAAAATTCAAATCAAATGTACGCTTTTTTATATCTGGTCAAACACATGCCAAGTTGGAAGAAAAAACTACAATTTCACAAGAAAAAACTACAATTTCACAAGAAAAAACTACAATTTCACAAGAAAAAACTACAATTTCACAAGAAAAAACGTATATCGCCCATAGTTTACATAAAGAAGAAAATAGTTCTAGATGTGAAAGTGAGTGTTTGAAGTACACGAAACTAAATCGAATAAATAAATTAAAAATAAAATGTATAATTGTAGTTAAGACTCTAGTTTTTTAGTAAAATTAAAACTGTACTATATTATTAGATTTTTTATGTTAGTCAAATTACTTTTTTTATATCAATAAGAAATTAAGTATGATTGTTTTATACAATGCTTTTATTTGTAAAATATAACGACAAAACCTGACTACATAATGTGTTTAAACAAAATACTGCAATAAGTAAATTTATATATCACACAGAGTTAGCTAAATTTATTTAAACAAACAAAAACTTTTTTATTTCTACGGATGATTACTTTTAACAAAATTTTAAAGGGTGTAAGAAAGCTACAAATGAATTTTTACTAGCTATTTAATTCTATAAAACTATTAATTTACCTTACACTAAATGTTGTCTTTTAGATTATGTATCATACTATAAAGCTTTTCAATAAAAAGTTTAGTTTAGGTTTGTAAGACGAAAAAATATGTCTACTACGGGCTTCTACAAGTAGCTATAGTGAACAAAAATGATTTAGAACTCATGTTTAAAGTTTTAAATATTTTGTCGAATCCAAAATTTTAATATTAAATTTGATTTTGATAAGTACTGTTTTGCTACAATAAAACTATTGTACAAAATATTAAATTAAATATTTTACTCAAGTTTTTAAAAGATTTAAATAAGTTTTGTTTTCGAAAATTTTTAAGAATTCTTATTAAAATAACACTTGCATTGTATTTTGTCAGAAGTTTTGTCATAAACATGCTACAGCTTATAGCTTTTAGTTTTTACAATAAGAATAATACTTTTAGAGTTCTAGTTTTGTCTTATTAAATAACTATTTAAGCAGCTTTTTAAGCTGTTAGACTTCAAATTATAGCCACAGTTTATTGTTGTTTTATTAATAAAGTCTAAAATTTTTCTTTGGTTTTTTATTTTTTTCATGAAAAATAATTTATTTTCTGAAAATAGGATGGAGAAAAACTTGTTTTCTATAAATACGTCTTTTTATTTTGAAGTTGTGATTAAAGTTTGACACAAAAAATTCAAGTTAACAAAACTAATTAACTAAGTATGTATATAGTTCTAAATGATGTTTAATTTATAGAAAATTGTGTATAGTTTTATTTGCCATTGTAAAATTTGCTACTTTTGCTGAACAAAATTTAATATATAACTGAAAATATTTTTAAATTCATATGACTTTGTTTTTTAACTTATTATAAAGAATTCCAGTTGAACCGACTTTCGAAAAGCCTTTTATAAAAAGCATTACACAAAAAAGACCATGTTTTAAACAACATTAGTTTCTACAGTAAAAAAAAATCTTTATTGTTCTAATTTTGATTTGACTAAGTAACTACTTTAAAAACTTTAAACTAATGACTCTAATGGTGTACTTCTGTACGAAATAGTGTGCTTGAAAAATATATTGCTATGCACAGAAAATTTAGTAAGAGGTAAAAATGTTTTAATTTCAAATTGTTATATTATATGTTTTTATCATAAAAAGCTATTTACAACATAACCTAACGATTTTTAACATGTTAATTATATACTGCTACACTCAAAACCTTAACAAAACGGTGTATTTAACAGTTTTGATTTTTTATATTCCAGTGTAGACAAAATTTATTTTTAAGTAGTTATTTTTATCTTAATAGTTTATTCATAATAAGAAATTAAGTAAGATTGTTTTATATCAAATAGTTTTATATATGTAAAGTATAACAAAAAATCAGTTTAGTTAATGTGTCTAAGCGAAATGCCATAGTAAGTATAAAATATTTATCATATATGATTATACATAATTAGCTAAAGTCAATAGAAAAGGCAAAACGCACTTTTTCAATTATAATTTTAGCTAATTATGTATAGCTCCTTTCACAGAAAATATCACTCACATGGTTTACTTAAAGGTTTTAGTTTTTACAAATAGAAAAAAGAACATTTTTTTTTGGTCTTACTTTAAACTTTCTAGCAACTTTTAAAAATCAAATTAAAGCTACAACTTAACGTTTTTTTACTAATAAAATCTAAACTATTTTTTTATGTTTTTTATGTTGTTTATGTTTTTTATCAGAAAAATGATTAAGAAATTAGCAGGAATTCAGACCAATTTTCTAAAAAAATTTGAATTTTTTGATCTTGTGAATATAGTTTTATTATTAAAAATTTATAGTAATGATTAATTAGTATGTATATAATTCAAAAGAACATTTTATCTATAAGAAAAGTGTCTATAAATCTTTTTGCTATTGTAAAATTGCTACTTTTGTTGTAAAAGTTTTCAAATCAAACTATATATTTGAATAATTATTCATTAAACTTATATTTTTAAATATAAAAGAGTTAAAATCATTACACAAGAAGAGATACATCTTAAACCTTAAGGATTTTAGTTTGTCATAAAAAAAGTGTATTTAAAAGTTTATAGTCATACACATTGTTTATTTTAAAGTATATCGGTGCGCACAACTTTTGAAATTTCTAAAACGACTGCTTTAGAATATTTTTAAAGTATAAAAAGAAAATTCTACCTTCTTTAATTAAGCTTTAAAAAAATTGTATATAGATACTGTTTTTTTGACAACAATGTAATCTTAAACAAGTTTTCAAAAACTAGGTCAGCTGTTTGGATGTTTTCAATTAAGTTTAAAAAAAGAATTTGAAACAAAAGTTGAGGGAGGGTTTACCAGCATTGATTTTGGAGAAAAGGCAAGCAGGAACAGATGCATTGAGTACTGCTCCGAGAGGTTGTTGAAATTTATATCATACTTTTTTACACATTTAAAACTTCTTAATGTATTTATTTTAAAAACGTTTTTGTAAACAACATTAGTTATTGTAAATATTATTTTTGTTGTAATTTTGAGAAAAACATCAAACAAAAAAATACTTTAAATTTAACAAAAAGGGCTCGAAATACATTACTTTTAATATAGTTTTAATACCGTAATGTTACAAAAATGAATTGAAAAATTACTTATTAGAAAACTAAACTACGCTGGACTGCGGTATTCAACATGTTATTGTTCAAATGAAGTAAGACACTTTATGAACATAAAGAATGTTGACAGTTGCGATAAAAAATGTCCAGGAAATCCAGAAGATAGTTGCGGAGGAGAGGATGGCGTAGATTTGTACTTTATTACGTCACAATGCAATAAAGGTGTGTAGTTTTCACGCTTAAGTATTTGAAGTAAGTATACTAAGCTTTAAATTTTGTAAAAGTAAGCAAAGCAAAACTTCAAAAAGGTTTGGTAAGATTATTTATGTACTTCTCGATTATAATTCAGATAGCTTATAATATTTTCTTTAAAACACTTTAGCATATATTAAGTTTGTTTTAAATGTTTAACGTTCATAAAGATTCTTTGAAAAATTTGAATATAAAAAACGCTACGTCGTCAAATAAAGTTTTCAAAAAAAAATTCAAGTTAAAATGAAAAAAAAAATCATAAACGAAATTACTTAACAGGTTACGAAAATTTATGTAAGCTAAATTTTATTTAGTAGTTTACCTTCAAATTTTCTGTATTTAAAAATGTTAATTCTTATAGAATATCGTATATAATTATATCTTAAGGACTTATTAACTTTTAATATCAGTATCAATGTTAAAATTTTGTTTAATACCCTTACTTTTATTTCATATATTTTGTCCCACTGAATAAAAGTAAAAATTCAAGCTACGTGATTTCTAGATCATCTCAAAAATTTTTTGCAGTAAATCTTGTAATTAAAGTTGAAGTAAAAAATCAAATTTGTACATTAATTCTGATTAAAATAACTGAAATACTAAAAACTATAATTTACAGCTTACAATAAAAGCTATAACAAACATCACTACGGATAAATTTAAAAAATAGTTTTAATGATAAATTAAAAACTATAAGTTATAAAATATAAATAATTTTGTATACAGGAAAAAAAGGAAACTTTAACGCATCAACTTCATTAAATAAAATTATAGGGAGTAATTTTAAAATGAAATTTAGAGTTATATTTTAACTCAAAAATAGTTATCTAAAATAAAGTTAACAATCAAAAATCAAAATAAAATATAAAAAGAAAAATATTAATGTTATTTATCATTACTTTAAATATAAATTTTATCTATTTAGAGCCAATTTCACTTCAGCAAAAGTTGTTAGGATGTTTTAGAGTCAGTGACGATCTGTTTATATCTTCTGGTGAAAAATGGACAATCTCTAAACAACCAACGACTTTATCTTGTTTTGCTTATTGTGAAAATAAAGGTTATGTTATTTCAGGATATAAAAGTGAGCAGTGCTTGTGCGGAGAACTGACATCAAGGTAAGATTAAAAGTTAGAAAAGAATAATGTTTATATATTGATTAACAAAAACTTAGGTCATCAATTAACTTAAGTAAATTAATCAAACATACCACTCTCAATGATCATAACAGATTACGAAATAATGTCAGTTAACTAAAATTACTCTCAAAGTTCTAGCTGATAAAGATTTTTACGTTTGTAGACTAAAAATTGACTTCTTAATGAAGCAGTTTATGGTTTAAATAATACTCATTTATTTTTTAATTGAATATATCAAAAAGTAACAATTTATGCTACTTTTCATTGTTTCGAGAGTTTTAAAAAGCTTGTTTTAAATTTTTCTAATTCTATTTTTTAAGTTTTATTTTTTGATTGGGATCGGTTGCTGCGAAAAGTTATTAATTTCAATTTGTTTTTGTTTTAAACACAGTTTTGATCAATCATCTAAAGTTTAACTGCTCATTTTATCTAAAACTATAATTAGTTAGGAAAGGTGTTTTTAGTATTAAACAATGCACCAACTCAAACTTATAAGTAAATATATATATATTAATACACAAAATTTTTGTATACGATATTCGATCTTACAAAGTTTAATTCATAGAACTTTTAAAGTAGTCATTATGATCCTTATGATATAGAGTCACACCTTCAAGTTAAAAAAAAGAGATAATAATGGTTAACTTAATTTGTACAACAATTTCAAGCTATAAACTTTATTTTATCAAATATAAAACTTTTGAAGAAAGAATTTTGTTTTTTGAAATTTTTAACTTATGTATAACTATGCTTTTTAAATCTAACAACTTTAAGATTTTGAAATAAATAGATTCTTAATTATAAATGTGTAAAAAAATTTTACTTTACTTTAGACTTTTATTTTATTCAGTAATTTTTATAACTTTTACACAAAATAAAAAGATGCTTATAAAATTTAAAATTCAAAATTCAGATACTGATGACCTTAAATAACCTGAACAAACTAAAAACAATAACAAAATTTATTGAGTTTCAAACTTAGAACTAAATATTAATCCTATAGTTAATATTATATGACTTTTTAGGCAAAACTTTCATGAAACATAAATATTTTTTTTAATCAACTTTAAGTCTATAATACTAACGCAGTTCTGAGTTCAGTTTGAAAAAGCTAAATTTTTAACGCTTCAAATCCTTTTTCTATTAATAATAAAAATTCTAATCTTAAAAATAGGATGAAAGTAAAAATTGTTAGGAACAAACTTATTACAGTTGTAATAAAAAATGTTTTAATTATAATTTTTAAACTAATAATACTTTAAAATTTAACATAGAAACATTCTTTCTTAACCAAGCAAACGTGTACAAAAATACTTTTAAAGCTTCAACTTGGAACAAAAAGTATCCAATATGAATTGTTCATTGTATTTACAAGGAAACAAGCAGGTTGAACCAGCAAATTTGTGGACTTTATTCAAAACATCAGTAGAAGACAAACGGTGTTCAGAAATGAAGTAATTGTTTGTTGTTTATATCCATATCGATTAAATATACCTAGTCTTTATGTAATACAACGCATCTACGCTAAATTTGTATCAAAATGGATATATACGGAAAATTATTTAAGAAAATTCAAAATCTACAATACCAGACTGAAAAACGGAATAGGAATCGAATCAAGAGTTGGTTTAATTTCAGCTCCTTCATCTGGAAACACTTGGACTCGATATTTGTTAGAAAAAGCTTCAGGATACTTAACTGGAAGCGTATACGGAGATAATTCACTCTACACTAAAGGTATTTTTGAAATAAATTTTAAAAAAAGCTCTTAATTAAATAGTCTAGGCTTTTATTTGAATGTTACTTCAAATTGTTTAACTAAAGGGAAAATCAAAAAAAAATGTAGAAACTTTCTTACATTACAAATTAAATTAAAACCAATTCATTTTAGTTTTAAACCAATTTGTTATAGTTGTTTTTATAGCTATAAGTTTTATACATTTTTTTGAGGTTCTAACTTTATTAGAAAAATAAAACCCAGTACTACCCATAAATTGAAAAACAGTAAGTTGGTTATAATTTAGAGGTATATAACAAATTAGTAATAGATGTGTTAGTGGTACTAAGTTAATACGTATATTGGACGAATTCTTACAAAAATTGTAATTGTTTTACTTTAGTAATAAACTATTTTGCAAAAAAAAAAAAAAAAAAAATAGCTCATGACTGTTTTTATTAATCTCTACTTATATAATTTGACCTATACCAATTTATATACAATAAACGCACGTAAAATAGTTAAACTATACCTAAAGCTAGTTTATAAAGTATAAAAATATGAGTCTTAAAATAGTTAGTTTGCAAATTTAAAAGTTTTTCTCATTGTAGAATTAATTTCAATTTTGTTTGTATACTTTTTAATAAACACCAAATAGTTATAGTTCTTAGTTAACAACCTATATATAATGCCAACCAAAAAATAATAAATTAAATGTACTATTTTACATGCATTTGTATTTTACATTTAATATTAACGTAAAATCAAAATCTTGATATACGTAATTCTGTCGTGTAGCTCATACTGATCTTTTTAATAAAACAAAAGTTTGAAACTTATAAGATTTGAATAGTTCTGTATTTTGTAATAGTATAAGTATAAAGTCTAAAACTTTTTGTTGTCTTAAAAACAGCTAAAGACTTTTTTTTTCAGTAAAAACATTTTTACACTACTTTTAAACACTTTAACAAAACAGGATACCTAGGAGAACACAGCTCGGATGCCGTGATTATAAAAGATCATTATTTCGGCAAGAACGAGGCACCCTCGGAAAAAGATGTCAGCAAGATTTACTCATCTGTTATTTTAATTGTCAGAAACCCGTACAACACCATGGTATCAGAGTGGCAGCGCAGAAAAACCGGCTCCCATACAGGAGTGGTAGACTTCAAAAGTTTGGAGAAAGGTTAGAAGTTTATATCAATGATTTTTGACATTTGGCGACACTTTTATTGCAGTTAAAAAATTGTAAAAACAAAAAAAATCTGATTTTTTTCTAAAGTTTATTTCTATCCCTGTAAATCTTGGTTCGCAGCTTTTCTATTTCTAAGTTTTTTTTTGACATACCTTAAAAGATATTCTACCAAATGCTAGTTATAATGTTTTTTTGCATTAACATTTTAAATCTTATATTTTTATAGCTTTTGCTAAACTAAGCAGAGTTTTCTCATAAGTAAGAAATCGTTTTAACTTTTCTAAGCTAAGCAAAATACTTATATATACTTTTAACACTGTTTTAGATTGCCTAATTTCGGTAGAGATCTTTAACCTAATACTGATACTTAAGTATAAAATAGTTTTATTTATTGTTTGAGCTTAAAATTTTGTAAACATTTGTGTGTGTTTGTATCTACTTTTATTTTATATTAGAAATATACTAAAGTATCTCTTTTATTTTACTAAAATCTTAAACTTTTATAGTTTAAAATATAATTTTGTAGAAGTAGTAAAAAAAAATGTTAAGTCAAATTCGTTAAAATGTAATTGGTGTTAATACTTGAATTTTATAAAAAGCAAACTGAAAATAGTTTTAACTGATTGTAAATATTACAAAAACTTTGTTTTATTCATTTAACTAAAAAGTGTTTAAGTTGATGACTTAAAGTAAACTTACAGTTTCATTATTAAAAATCACAGAAATAGCGATACCTAATCGAATGTATCTTTCTAAACTTTCAAAATCTATGACTTCAAAAGGAGTGCCCCTGTACGTAATTGTATACGAAAACCTTGTTAAAGACCCTATTGGTGAAATTAGAAAACTATTGACAACTTTTACACCTTTGAAACAAGTTCTTCCGAACAGCAAAGAACTTGAAGATAGGTTGTTGTGTTTGTCTTCTCAACTGACTGGTCTTTTCAAGAGAAAAAAACAAAAGTTAAATTATGATAAAATTTATACTAAAAAAGCAGAAGATATACTAAATGAAGAAATCAAAGAAATAAGAAAAGTTTTGATAGAAGCCGGTTTTGCGATACCAAACTACACAAAACCTGTGTTTTAAAGCGTTAGAATATTACAAATGTAAAAATTACCAAACTTTAAAGTGATGTGTACATTTAAAGTTTTTTTCTTATGAAGTCTACAATTAAAAAAAAAACATTTAGAATAATAGTTTATTTTAAACTAGTCGTTGTGCATTAAAACTTGTGTGTTTTTACAAATATCCAAGTTTTAGCAAAAACAATTTTTACCAAAAGTAATGTAGATTGCAAAAACAGTTTGTCATACTTTAATTTAAGTTTTTGTAGGTTAAGTCTTTGATTATCGGTTTTAATGGTAGTATATATATTAGCTTAAATTGTTTTTACTTTTTTTTTTTAACTCTATACAGTTTCAAAACTCATTATATGCAATTTACTTTTTTAGTAGATTTGCATACTTTTGATATCTTATAAAGAAATTAAAATTCTTAACTTTATATTTTATATTATGAGTTTTGATTTTTCGAAAACTTATAAAAAGATCTCCACTTGATATTTTATTTAGAAGAAAATGGTTTCTTTTTTTTACTATGACAATTTATGAGCTTTATACCATCTAATTACTTTAAATTGTTATAATTCGCGCATTAAAATGATTTTATGCATTTATTAGTTCATAAAGTTCTTTTAAACTTTAATTAGTTCTTTGACGAAGTTTTATTATTATTTTCTATTATATACCTTTTTTTCCAATTGTAGTTCGTAAATTTAAGTTAAACCTCAATATAACGTTTATGATTGTTTTATTTTTCAAAAAATTTAAAATTTTCGACCTCAATAGGTTGAAAAATTGTATTATAATAAACTTCTGATTAGTTTAATTACATATTTTATTTATTATTAGAACTTTAACTTCATATACTTTTTTATCATGCATTTCTCCCTTAGTAAATTTTTAACAAATTAAGTTCAAGTTTTGCTTTTTTCTAGGAATATTTTTGAAGTATTATTGTTAAACTCTGAAGATATTATGACATATGAGACTTGAACCATTAGTTTTATTTCTTAAAAACGTTTATTTTAACATTAACAAATTTTAATAAAGCTGAATTTTTGCTAGCTTTTTGGATTAAAGAAAGCATATAGATTTAAGTTATCGGTGTTTTTCTTTCAACTAAACGAAATAAGTGGCAAATACCTTGTTCTGTACTGAATCAAACATATTAAAACTGTAACGTTAGAAAACAAAGTACAAGAATATTTAAGGCAAACTTTACTGAAAATATGAATTTTTGTGTTAGGTGAAACATAAAATGTATCTGCAAATTGCTAAAAATTACAAAATTTGAATGTCTAAATTTACTAAAAACTTGATTTTCTTCTTAAGCATACATAAAAAAATTACTTTTGTAGAACTAACTACATACTCATCTGTTTTTTTTTGTTTTGAAACTTATAACTTAATTTTGAAAAAGTTTAATAAATAGTTATACTTAAATGTAAAATTAAATTCGCTATTGCAGAAAAGAAGAATCTCACTTTAATTCTTACTAGTAGTAAAAAAGGTTTTAGTGTTCTTCTAAAGTTTTATTTAAGGTAACAAAATAAACATATAAATACCATGGGTAGCTGTCAAATTTGCACGAGAGTACAAAACTGCACGAAGATAATTTTGCACAAAAGGGTCACTTTTGTACGAAGACTTCTTGCACGAGCAGGCAATTTTGCACGGAGACATTTTTGCACGTTTTGAATATATATATATATTTTTTTAATTTTAATTCAATTCTTTTTTACCTTCACTGTTACCCTTAACCCTTACTCTCGGTCGGTAGCTTTTTTTGTCTTTTTTTTTTGTCAAAACTATAAAATTAAACAACTTTTTAATCCACTTAGATGTGTTTTTGACAAAATTTAAACTTTTTTTATCAACGCTTTTAAATCTTTCTCATTTAATTTTTCTCACCTTGTTAGATAAACTTATTATTTACCATTAGGCTCTACTTAAAATGGAAAAAAGAACAATAAAGTCCCATGATTAAATTGTTCCTTTAGTTTCAATAATCAAGCTATAAAGTACAAGCCTGCTTAGACAACTGTGATAGAAATACTTAAGTTTGATTAGTATAAATTTGAAACTATTTAATATTTTTTTTTGCATACTGTAAGCTTTAGTATAGTTTGTAAAAGAACACTGATTTTTACGTGAGTTACAAAACAAGCGTGTTTTAATATGTTAAAGGTGCAAACTTGTTGCAATGAATAATTCTAAACATATTTTTGAATCTAGAGCAGAGATTGGCAAGCTGAGTCCCGCGGGCCAAATACCACCCTCAAAGCCAAAATATATGGCCTTTACTTTTCAGCTAAACGTTTATTTTTATAATATAGTAAAGAAAAAATGGTGAAAACCAAAATTTAGTCTTTTAATTTATTGGTTACTATGTATTTCTTTACTAGTTTTCTTTTACTACGTATTTTATCACATTTTGATTCGAAATGATTTTTTACTGGTAATTACAAGTGTTTAAAAGTACTGCAGCCCTGAGAACTTGCTTTTTAAAAAAGCAGCACAAGAGCAACTTTTTCTAGCAAAACTGTCTTATAAATAGCTGCGGACCTATTGCAACAAAAAACAATATATATATGTATATGATATTTTAGGATTCTTATAGAACTTGAATAAAAGGACGTGATTACTTTTTATTAATTTTTTTAAAGCTGTTTTTTTCACAAGTTACTGAAAATCTATGTTTTTTTAATTGACTCAAATTTCCTAATTTAATCTTAAAATATTGAACTTATGTTAAACCTTATAATAAAACTTATTCAATTTCTCCTAACACTTTCAACGTTAAATATGAAATATATATATTTAGATCTAACCTAAAATAGAAAGGTATTATATATAAAAGTATAATGTCAAAATTTACTTATATATCTTTATAACATTAAATAAAAAGTAAAAACTAGTATATACGTGCAATTTATTCAAAAAATTAATATGTTATTATAGATTACTTGAAAATTCGTATTTATTACTGTTATTTGTATATTTACATAAAAACTTTCTGATCTTGTGTGTTTAACTCTAAGTTAGTGGTAAGAACATCATCAGATAAGTTTTCCTCTTCATTGTGAACATTCATTCTTTGTACCAAACCAAATATTATCAGCGCTATTACAACACAATGGATATCTAAAAGTTAAAACAATAATATGAAGATCTTCATTAAGAATCTCTTTGTAGTTACTCAAGCAAATTGAGCATTGAATGTCTTTAAACTTCAAAATCTCACTTTGTTAGTCCTTGCCCGCTAATTTTTCACTTATTTCAGACTAAACAACTTCATATTCTCCATAGTCTTCGCTGATAAAACAAGAAACTTTAAGTAATTCACCTATTAGTCTATCATAAACGCAAAAAAATGTGCTGCTAAAATATAATAAATTTCCTATAATTAATTTAAGAGTTGACTGGAATTTTCGAGTTAACTCTCTAATAGCTTCTTTTTTATTTTTATCTTTGCTAGGGCTGTACTTTGCAAACTTTTCTTGTCAGTATCTACAACATACTAACAACGTACTTTTTTCCTAATGTTTTTTAGTCCATCTCTACTCATTCTTTGAACTTCTACTCTATCTATCATTAAAAACAATATTGATTTTATTATATCTGTTATACTTATACAAACATTATAAAAAAGTAGAATTAAAAGAACAAGAATAAGTTCAACGTATTAACTTAAATAAATTTTATAGTTTATAAACTCACAACCTTATAACCTATCATATATATCTATTATCAGTAAATCTATTAGAAGTAAGTTTCCTGGATTTTACTACTTCTGGAGCTACTCCTGTGAAGAATGAAATTAGTTTATTACATAATTTTACTTTGTAATATAAAACTTTGCACATTCTGTTAGACTTGTTTGTTCTTTTTAAAAAGCAATCAAATTCTTTTTACACAAATGAAATCATATGATAAAATTTACAACAAAATTGCTATAAATCAGGTTTGCTAGAATTAGAGAAAAAAAGAGGTCTGAATACTAAATAAATTGATGTTTGTTTTAATCGAAAATTCAATACACGAGTATTTGTGTGACTATTTCTTATTGATATCATGTAACTGTTATCATATTAAATTTATGTGTGTTTAGACTTTTTTAACACGGGCAACTATGAAACAATCTACAGTGGTTTAATAAGAT
The DNA here is from genome assembly GCF_965202585.1 of Thalia democratica. Lineage (NCBI taxonomy): Eukaryota > Metazoa > Chordata > Thaliacea > Salpida > Salpidae > Thalia > Thalia democratica. Next base: position 7,342,326 of record NC_139173.1, on the reverse strand, counting down.
ATGGGTCAAAATGATCCACTAATTTTCACTAAAAACTACAATTTACTCTAAAAATTGTTAAAGCCCTTTTGTTAACACACCTCGAAAGCTGTTAAAAGGTAAGTTATTGATACTGACTTACAATAACTTACTTCAAAAAAGATCATTAATTCACTTGAAGAAAATAAACATATTTGCTGCAAATTTTATTAGTTTTTAAATTACAGTATTTATAATAAAAAATATCCCGTACTTTTACAGCATGGCACATTTTTAATATTTGTATATGTATGCATATTTATTATAACTATTATTTTATACTAGTTTACTGCAAAATTCCCAATAACAAAAACCATTAAATGTTTGTACATTTTCTTGTGATTATCTCAAACGCAACTTTATAAAAACTTTCAAAAAATAAAAAAATGTTCTAAATAGAGATTAAACGTGCATATCAAAATAAAATCAAACACATAAAGGAAATTATTTGAAACTTTTTCAGTTTTTTGTAATTTTGCTTACTGTTAAAAACTGCTAATATTTGTAAGAATAAACGTAATTTTACTTAGCTGTCATAATGAGAAATTTCAAAAGGATTTTGTTTTAGGTAAGTAATTTAAAACTCATTATTTAATTCAAAAATAAAACTTAGGCAAACTACAAAGAAAAACTATTCTTTGAGTTACTAAATAACTTTAAGGAGTGTAGTATTTCTGCTTTTGATTTTTTTTATCTAGTGTTCTTTACCATATTAATGATAAAGTGACTTGATCACCTCGGAATTCAGTGTTTATATATAAGGAAAAAACTGAATGAGAATTTTGAAATTAAGTTCAACGACATTTAAAATTTGATTAAAGACCAATTTAGTCAATAAGTTAACTATTTAACTTAAATAGTTTGATTAAAAACATTTAACTTTTTTTCTTTTTTTGTCTCCTATTTTGGTATTACTCTATTATATTTAAGAGTTAAAAAAAACTATCTAAATTGTCAAAAATGAGCATAAACGTTTAATCAAAACTTGATACATTTGTTAACAATATATTCTTAAGCCTTTTTGTCTCACACGTATTATATATTTCTTTTCTAGTAATATGAGAAATTTAATCTGTCTGCTTGAGCAGTCTGAGCTCACATGAGGACTTTAATTCAACTATTGCTTCATACTGAGTTATTTTAATAAAACTTGGTTGATCATGCTTAAAAGCTTAAATGATTCTCTCGTTTATTTTTAAATGATACTTCTTATTGATATACTTAAGATCATAAAAATTATAACATTTGTACCTTCTTTTGTTGTTAGCTTAAGTTTTCTTTTGTTATAGTTGAGTCTATAAGTACTTGTATATTTATTTATTTACGGTTATGAACAATTCATGTCAATTCAATAATACTAAGTTTATTGTCCCTAGCAAATTTTTATTCTGTTACTTAATAACTATTTATTATTTCATGTTAAGTTGTTTTAAGTTAACTGTTACATTGTGTTTTGTTTCTTAAAAAGAGCAAACAATATTTCAACTACAATAGCAATCTCTTTGTTTTTAAACTTAAATAATTTTTTTTTATAAACTTAGTTATGATTTTAAATCAACGTCTAAAAAGACATCAAATTATATTTTTTTTTTTTTTAAATTTGCAAATTTGTATGGTTGTCTCTTTACTTTTAAGTTTCACATTTGCATTTAACTTTAAAGTTTTAGCGATTATTTCAACACCATGTCAAAAAAGACAAGAGTTAGTTCCAAGTTGTTTCAACCTTATGATGAAGATGAAAGCTATCATGAGGTTTGATTAATTGTTTAATTAGATTTTTTATTAAAACTATTTTTTATCATTGATTTAACTAATACGCAGTATTTTAAAGCCACCTTTAATCTGTTAAACTTTCTGTTTGCGTTTAAAATGACTTTTTTTAAAGACAGTTTAGTAAGTTTTCAAAAGACGTTAAATAACACATACAAAAAGAAAATTTTAAATTCAATAACATAAATCATTAAGTAAAGTTATCATTTAACAAGACCGAGCAATTAAAATCTTTTTATAGAATTTTATTTATTATTAGGAGTAAATACAAAATACTTAGATATAATTTTAAGACTTTTGTAATTTAAAGTGTTTAAAGCCACATTTAACAAGTTAATGTTTATTGTTGACGTCTAACATGCTGTTTTTCTAATGTTGATAACACATACTAAAAAAAAGTTTTAAAATCAACAACAAAAATTTTTAAGTAAAGTTATCATTTAACAAGGCCGAGTATGTAAGATCATAATTCTTACAAAATACTTTGAAATAGTTTTTAGACTTTTGTACTTTAAAGTGTATAACAAGTGTTAGTAAGTTCTTAACAAAAAAATCTCTGTTAGTACAATGAACGCAAGAAGCCGGAAGGAGCGAGAAAAATCACCGAAGCAGATAAATCATCATGTAGAAAAAGGTAATGGTTTTTAATATTTAATTAAAAATTATATATACTATACTTTTGTTTACACTTAAGTAAGTGCGTTTTGTTTAATACTAGAAAATAAAGTTTATTCATATGTATTAGAGTGTTAAAAGATGTTACTTAGAACACTAAACTGTTGTTTGTATCAATGAGTTCTAGAAGAATTATTTCATTAGATAATTCTCTTAGCTTTAATCTTAATATACAATTAACAGCACAAGTCTATATATTTCTATATATTTTGTATGGATTTTGTTAGTATTTTCATGCATCACTAACCCTCATTCTGATTGGCTCTTTATGGTTGAGTTCTTTAAGAGTTCACTTCCATATATGGTCATTGTCGCTGGATCTACATATTCAAAGTTCAAAACAATAAAAAATACAATTCAATGCAGCACTTCATTACAAGTGAAAGTTCTAAAAGCATAAATCTTAATATCGCTTTAAATAAATTAGAAGTATTATGGAGTAGCCGCTAACTAGTAGATCTGATATATTTTATAATTTATACTAGCAGCCTGATAGTTTTTAATAAATTTAATGACTCTTGATAAGATAAAGAATAAACGCCATTTACTTTTTTTTTTCTAGTTTCAGTTTTAATAGTTTAATAGTTTCAGTTTTATTTACCTACAGTTAATATGATTTAATTTTTTTCTTCTTTTCTTCTACAATTATATTTAAATACGTTTGCTCTAACTGAGAAAAGCTGTTAATAACTATTTAATTTCAGATCTGTTTCTCAGAATGATAGACCGTTCAATGAAAGGATAAATCGTCAGGGTGTAAAAGTGAGTTAATTAACCTGTTTACCTCATTATAGTGTCTCTACTATAAAGTAATAGCTAAACTTCTAAAAAGTTGTACTTTTGTTACCAAGCAGTCAAAACTTAATTTGTTTTCAAAATAGCAAAAAATTGATGAATTTCAGAAAGTTAATGAAGACGGTTTTGAAACTACATTGAAGACGAATCTACCCTTTTCAAACAAAAGGTATATTCCATTTTTTGTTTAAGTAAAACTATCACAATGGAAAATAATGAAAAACTCTAAACTTATTTCAAGCGAATAAAAGATTTAGATAAAACTTGCATATTAGTTGTAGTTTGTTAAAAAACTGTTGTAAAAAACTAGAAAGTTGAACTAAAACTTTGAAACAAAATCATATTATGCGTTTTAAATTTTTAACTAAACAAAGGTTTTTAAAGTTACTATTGCACTCGTAGTCAATGCTGTATATTTAAGAATAGTATGAATATTGAAATATATGATAAATTATAAAATATGTAGTTTTTCTTATATAAATTCTAAATATTTTAAATAACTGTTTTTTTATCTTTAAAATAATTTCAACTTACTTTGACCACCATATTGTTTTAGTTTTGAGTTATAATTCAACTAAATAATTCTTATTATTAAACTATCTGATATTAAAAAGCGTTTAAACTGATCAGAATAAACCTTAAATATGCTACTTTAATTAGTTTCATTAGTTTAAAACTTGTGTATTTTCAAAGAAGTCGTAATGACCAAACTGAAAGAAACGAGCGATCTAAATATGCAAAAAGGTTTGTTTTTATTTTGTTCATTTAGCTTAAAAAAAGACTGCTTTGTTTACAAATATCAAGTACGTTCTTCAATTAATTTTTAAGTGTTCTAGTAATTTAAAGGCATGCCTATTTGCTTCTCTTTATTTTATATCTATACGACTAGAAAAAAGTGATTAAAAGTTTGTTAATAATAACGTTTGTAGCTACTAAAAAAATATTTAAAAGAAATAGAAGTAATTAACTTAAAGAAATTCTTAGTAAACATACATTTAAAAGTAGTGATTCGGGGAAAAATCTTGAGAGGACGGACACCACACATAGTTCGTCAAAGTACAAAAAGTTTTTTACTTTTTATTTATTATAGAACTGTTTAAAGTAGTTTGATAACGTTTTTGTTTTACATTCTTGTGTGGTTTTAAAAGAATTAAGTTGAAGTATGTTTTTTATTCCATTCTAAAATTTAGTAAATAATGTAACCATTATAAAGGTTATTTTAGTTCATATAACTTTTTAAGGTCTTAATTTTTTTTATTCACGAAATAATCGGTTAATAAAAACAATAATCTAAAAAGTTGTTGAAAGTGCTAATAATGAAAACTAGTATCTTAGATTACTTTACGTAGGTAAAAAAGAAGCTAATAATCATTTTATATTTTTATGTAAAACAAGTTATAAAAAAATTTTAAATGCTCTTTTTCGTTTTAGAATTCGGTTTGGAAGTAAGGAAAATGTTGGAAAACTACGCAGTAATTATGAAACTAAACATGATAAAGGAGATTATTCAGAAAGGTGTTTAGTTGTGTATAAGTCTTATTTGTATATATTATACTGAAAATAATTTTATTGCCCTAAAGTGTTGTATAAAATAATTAAGCATGTTTTTTTATTTACATTAATTTAATAATACACAAAACTTTATTTTTTAAAAGTATGTATTATATCATTTATAATTATGTATAGTCTCAATATAAATAAATGTCATAACACTACACTTTTTAGAAGTTAACAGCATAAAAGTGTTTATGTTACCTTAAATCATAATATTGAAGCTTTGTTTTTATACCAAAAAAGGATTATACATTTAAAAAAATATACATATTTCTTTTTCTATCAGGTTTAGAAGCGATGAATTCAGAAGAAATTACCGGCCTATAAGCAGAGAAAGGTTTTTTGTGAAATTATATAGTGAAAAGATTTTTTCGTTTATTTCTACTCTCTATTCACACAAAAAATATTTGCTAAAATTTTAAATTATTTTAAATTTAATAGATATCATTTAAATCTTAACTTATATCCTTAAAAGTTGTACAGTCGTACAATAATAAATCATTTTAAAGTTTTCAAACCAAGAAAATTTACTATTATTAAATACATTAACTTAGTAAAAAAAAATTTAAGTATTCTATATATTTATGTCAAACAGAGGTTCGAGTAGTCGTAGAAGAAACACAAGCTATCCGATAAATAAGCAAATATTCGTTCAAAGGTTATTAGTACGCTTTTTTTGTTTTTATAACAACTAAACTGGACATTTTAGAACACTATGCAAATTTAGACGACTTTTTAGTAAATTACTCATGTATTAAACTCTTTAAAAACATGCAATCGTTTTTAATAAAAACAATTTAGTTTGTATACTTAATGACAACAACCATTTTCATAATTATAATCTTAATGAAACAAATTAGTTTTAAAAAACTGAATAATGACTTGTATGTTTATTGAATCTAAAAGTTAAAAAAAAAATCTCTATAGTTATTATAAACAACTGTTTCTAGAAACGAAAAGGTAGATAATTTACTTATCAAAAATCAAAACAAGAAATTTTAACATAATGTTTAAACATTATGCTGAAAACATTATGTTTAGTAAACACATATATTTGTTTAAAAACTTCAATATAATTTTATTTAATTATAATGACCTACTAAATGTTTATTTAATAAGCTGAAATTACTTTTCAAGTAACATGAAATTTTACCGAATTTTTAACCAAATAAAGAAGAAAATAGTTTTTAAACAAAAAAAAAAAACTCTAATAATTTATATCAATGTTGAACTACTACTTTTATTTTTACTTATTCTTTTAAACATTAAAAGTTGATTAAGTTTACAATATTTCTAGTTTGGCTAAAGAAATTGATCACCCAAAACTAAGCGTCTACAAAATGACTAACCAAATTACCAGTGAATATGAGTTGAATACAGGTATTTAAAACGCATAAAATTTAAAAATTACGTACCTTAAAATAGTAACAAAACCTACAATTCGAACTGTTTTATAATATCAATATAAAAAAAATAATTCAAATTTTTCAATTATTTTGTTTTCAAGCTGAAACCACCCAAGTAGAAGTGGTTACAAATAACGACAACAGCGTAAGAATTAAGCGACCAGCAAGTGACTCGAATAGTAATGGATTTAAGTCTATTTTTCAAAAGTAAGTTTGTACAACAATCTAGTTTCAAAAAAGTAGTAAGTACTAAAAAAAAATTGTTGATAAATCTTGTCTTTTAATAAAGTCCACAGTATCGTACATTTTTGTGTAAGTAATCAAAACTTCAGATTAAAAAAAAGTCTTATTTATTTTTTAATGTTTTAAATACCCTGTTTTTTTTATATATATTATATTTTAATTTGTTAAAAGAGCATTTTACGGTAATAAAAAGGAGACTCTTAATTAAATATTTATCATTAAATTTTAAAAACAAAAATTTTCTTATTAATACTCGAAACGATGACCTAATTGCAATATTTTATTGCTATTAAATTTAAGCTTAAATATCATTTTAAACTTTTTTCTATAACTTGTCGTTAAATTTATTTATTTTTCATTAGCTTGTAAGATTAATTACAGTCTAAAATTTAACATGATTCTTTATCTATCTTTAAAAATATTGTCTTAGATTTTAATAATTTCACTTTAATACAACTGTTTTTAACGTATCAAAAAAGTAAACATATTTAGTTGGCTAAGACAAAAACTGAAGTATTGTACTTTTTGTAAGCAGCTAGAACAAATTATACCAGCCGTTTAAGATACATTAAAGGAAAATGTTAAAATACATTAAATTGGTTTCAAAATATGTATATCATATATTTTTTTAAAACATTATTTTAACCTAATCTTGTTTTGTTTAAAATAAAGTATTTATCATTATGCTGAATGTTTTTTCGCTTAAGTTTAAAACAACTAATTTGTAAAGATAACAACAATTTAAAAAAAATTAACTTAAAGAAAAAACAAGTTTGTATCTAAAAAAAATTTAGACTGTTTAATCACAAATTATTATACCAAATGTGATAACTTTTACTGCTTCGATTTTTTTCTTAGTTTAGTTATTATCATAAGTGGTCTTTTTATGCTTAAGTAGGATGTTTCAAAATAAAACAACATTTAAAATTTTTTTAACTGACAATCACATTAACTTTACTAGTGTTAGAAATAATAACGGTATGTTTAATTAAAACTTTCAGCCAACACCATCACACAGTGAAGTCTCAAATCGAGAAAGCTCTTAAAAGTAATAGGTTGAGTATAGGCAACGTTAACCCGATCCACACCGGTCAGCACATTGCTGAACGCTTAGTTGCAAAGTTTAGACTCCTCCGAAGCATGTTTTCGGTCAGACCCCCGCCTCGTTCTAACGGCTTCAAGATTTTCTTCGTTGAGTTTGCCACTGTTGAGCTGTTGATCATGGTCTACGACCAGAGAGAGTATTTCAGAAGAACTGAAAAGTGGAACATTCAGGTTCCCTATAGTGTTCTGAGGTTACTGCAGTCTCGCGATGCCAAGAGTGGCGTTTTTCAGTTTTACCTTTATACAAAGTCCAGCGACCTTATTAATTTGCACAAGTGAGTTTTAATTTGTTACCAAAAAATTATTACCTCTAGTAATTAAAAAATTAAAAAATGTAAATTATTAAGAAAATTATACAAATTATAAACTCCAAATAACATTACAAATTATAGTATTTGTATCTATGATAGTAACAAACATTTTGATTAATGTTTTAAGTATATCTGTTTCTCACAGGCAAAGAACGGAACAAGATAAAAAGAAGAAGTTTTCGTTGTTTATCTACCCCGCTGAAGATCTTACGCCAGAACACCTCAAAGATGTCGTAGAAGAAGGGTTTAGCAGCAGAATGCAGTGCAAACTCTTCGTAAGAAAACAAAATGACTTTGTGGAGGTGATTTTCTATAACCAGGGAGATATGGAAGAATATAAAGAGAGTAAGAAAGACAACATGTTTTTTGAAATAGCAGGAAAACCTGTGTTGAATTTTTTCAATAAACGAAAACTAGTGAAGTATATTCGCAAATGAAATTGATTTTTTTATGAAAATCAGTTTTTTCTAACTGATCCTTTTGATTTACACAGCTTTAACTCTTGTGTTTCAAATTAAAAACCTTTTCTAATTTTTTGTTTGCTATGATTCTCATAATTGAGTTACCCCTAGAAGACTTTATATTTTTGCATGTTAGTATACATGAATAATAGAAATAAAATATAAACATTGTTTTTTGATATAAGTAAACAAGTGCTCTTTTCTTTTTTTTAAAGTATTTTAAGCATTTGTTGCTTTTATATTTTTAAACTTTTTTTTTTCATATTTCTTATGTTTGTTTTGCATAAAAAGTATATATATACTATTTCTTTAATATATTTTTTTAGTCTTAAAGGCTTTCAAGCATTATTAGTACTGTTAGTAATTTAAATAAATTCGATATTTTTTGATGCTAATAAACTGCTTGGAATAAAAAAATTATAAGCTTAACTGGTGATTTTCGTGTGACTTTAACTGTTAAGTATGTAGTATGATGGTAAGTTTTTGTATAACTCGTTAAGTATAAAATTTTTGATTTCATAAAAAGTAACACAAATTATTAAGCTTTTTTATACAATGTAGAGAATTCAAAAGTTTAGTACAAACTACATAGTATAACGTTTGAAAACTAAATATATTTATTCAAATTTTTTAAGTATAACAGTAAGATATATTAAAGAAGCCTAGTGTTTCAAGTTACAGCCTTATGGCCCCCAAAAATTGCTGAAAACAGCCAATATTAAAAAGCCCTAATCTAGTTATACTTTCAAAACTAAGTTTTAAACCTTTTTTTTTTGCTCAACGTAATGAACTCCAAAGTTTTAAGGATAAATGGTCCCCTTGTAGCCCCTTTGCTAATCACGGGCCCCTTTTGGTCTCTTTACAGCTTTCGGCTCCTAAATTTTTAAAGTGGTCCCCGATGGGACCATCTGACCTACTTTGACAAACCCTAATCCAGACAATGACATTACTAAATATGTTCAAACTATCTGAGTTTATTAAATATGTTCTATAACTACTTAGGGTACCATATTTTCAAAATTAAATTAGTTGTATTTTTATTTATATTACAATTAAAATAGTTCTAAGTAATTTCAATTAGTTTTTGTAAGTTTATATGACAATTAAAGTAAAAAAAATTCAAATTCTTACGTTAGTTTTGAAGCACATTATCTTGAAAGATAACTCCAAATTTAAAATAAAATAATCAGTATCAGCAGGACTAGTTGTTGAAATAGATTATGAGTTATTTTAAGAAGACTTGAAAAATGTTTCTTAAAGGATAAATTTTTAGTAAATAACAAAGCTATATTATTTCAAGTTCAAATTTTCTTTTAGGCATAACTAATAAATTAGTTTAAAACTTATTTAAGACTTGTACCAAAAGTTCTAATTTTTAACATTTTGATGGTTAAATGAATAAAAAAACCTATATACACACATATATATATATATTAAAGATTTTTATAAAAAGTTCTAGTCGATAGTGCTCGAAAAATTAAATTGGAGCTGAATATTTATCTAATTATATAAAAAACAATTGTTTAGACAGCTGTTTCGTACATGATATATAAAACTTCATGTACTCCTCAGTAAGCTAAAGTTTATTACATTTGTAAACAGAAATTTAGATTTTCGATTTTTTTATAATAACTATTACGTAGTAGTAATAAAGTTTATTTTACGTTTAGCTGAATTCTAAATATACGCTGTGTTTGTTAATTGATGCATTTTAAAAAGTTTGAAAAATGTTATTTTAGAAAGATGTTTTGAACTATTTGGAAATTATTTTAAAACTGTTTGAAACATTTTTTTACTACTCGTGTTTGCGGCATAAATTTTACTTTGTAGTAATATTCGGTTAGTTTTTAATACTGCTAAAAAAGTATTTTTGGTAATAAATGCATATGTTTTGTCTTTCGCTTTTCTTGTTTAGTGTTAAGTTTTTATCTGATTTATCGATTTCTATTTTTTCTAAGTTACAAAGTTTGCAGCCAAAAGACAACACATATGCATTCATTATCAAAGATACGTTTTTAGCAAAATTAAAAACTAGCTAAATATTATAACAAAGTAAAATTTTATGAATTTTTGCCAGTTTATTGTCGATTGGTAAATTAAACTATTTTAATATATATATGAAGGTTTATTTTAAGATTTAAAACTCAAAAGACTCGAGTTTCGTGCCTATGCACTCATCAGCCTCAAAACAAGTTTAAAATAAAGCACAAAACTTTAGTTAAATAAACGAATGAAAGTTAAAAAATTTAGCATAAATAGATTATGACGTAATTTTGGAGCTATTAAAAACCATGCAAAACGGCTCGTGCAAAAAATAGTTTACCAATCGACAATAAACTGGCAAAAATTCATAAAACTTCAGTGAGTAACTATATATTAAGACAGATAATTGAAAGAGATAAAGACAAAATTAAGATGCAAATTGAAATTTAGGTTATTTTAAGATGAAATTAAAACTTGTTAAACTTTAAAAGCGATTTTGTTATATGTCTACAAGACGATACAAACTCGCTTCTTTTATTTAGGCATCTCTTGTCTTTCAATGAATATACAACGGCTGTTGTTTCTTTGAGACACAGCCTACATATTGGGCTATTGCCGTCAGCTATAGGCTGTGCTCTTTTTATTACTTCCCAGGATATTTCAAAGTCAATACCGCTGCGCTTTAAGCCACAAACATACTTTGAAAGTTCAGTGTCATTTTCATATATGCCGCCTTTAAAAGATTTTTTATGATTGGCATACCTGAATCTAAACTGAGTCGAGCACAAGCCGACATAGAACCTCGTCTCAACGCCAGAATTAATTATGGCCCTGTAAACGGCCAAAACTGTTAAAAAGTGCATAGATAACGGTTAAAGACCACAAAAAGAATTTTTTAACACACCTTAAATGTAGATTGATTAACCATACTAAGTCTGATGTAGGACGTATTTGTAAGGTCAAAATCGACCGCATTAACAAAGCTAAGCGTCTGAAATCCAAACTTGTGCAGTGGACCAACACAGACCAAGTCTTAAGTTGGTTTATTGGATTGGAGGAACAGAAGTACAGCTGTTTTAAATTCGATGTGGTCGATTATTATCCTTTTATTAGTGAAGAGTTGGTGATTAAATCACTGAACTTTGCTAATAATTACATTAGTGTACCTGCTGAGGACTTAAGCCTGATAAGAAATGCCTGCAAATCGATACTCTGCGAAAAAGGAGCTCTGTGGCGTAAAAAGGGAGTATGTACCACCAACTCACTTTTTGATGTAGCACAGGGATCTTACATGGGCGCAGAACTATGCGAACTTGTTGGACTTTTCTCGTTAGACGGGTTAAAATATATAATTGGTTTAAATAGAGTCGGGTTATACAGAGACGATGGTCTAGCTGTATTGCCCAACTCTTCTGGCTTTAAAGTTAAGAAGCTAAAAAAACAAACCCATGCCTTCTTCAGATCTATGGGGTTGAGAGTCACTGTGGAATCTCCACTAGTGATAACTGACTTCCTATATGTGAAGCTCAACTTGAATGATATATCTTTTATGCCTTAAAAAAACAAAACTAAAATTATGTATGTCAACAAACAATCAAGCCACCCTAAAAATATTATAAAACAAATTCCTAACATAATAAATCAACGCCTAAACAAACGATCAAGTAAAGAAGAAAATTTTCTAAAGACAAAAGATGAATATGAAAAAATAATGAAAAAATGCAGATACGATAATAAACTTAAATTTAAAAAAACCTGAGCAACAACCAAAAAATAATCAAAAACATAAAAAAAAAATAAATGTAATCTGGTACAACCCTCCTTTTAGCAATTCGGTAAAAACTAATATCTAAAGAAAATATATAACTCTAGTCAAAAAACACTTCAATAAACGAAATTCGCTAGCAAAAATTTTTAACAAACATAATATGCGAATAAGTTATTCGTGTACGGCAAATTTAGAGAATATCATTAAGGCACACAACAAAAAAATTTTAAATCAAAACTCAGGAATTCGAAGTCAATGTGGCTGCGCTGGTAGCTGTAAATATAATTTGAAAGGGAGCCATTGCCGTTCAGAGAACATCGTTTACAAGGCCACAGTTAACTCTGGCGTTGAGACGAGGTTCTATGTCGGCTTGTGCTCGACTCAGTTTAGATTCAAGTATGTTAATCATAAAAAATCTTTTAAAGGCGGCATATATGAAAATGACACTGAACTTTCAAAGTATGTTTGTGGCTTAAAGCGCAGCGGTATTGACTTTGAAATATTCTGGGAAGTTATAAAAAGAGCACAGCCTATAGCTGACGGCAATAGCCCAATATGTAGGCTGTGTCTCAAGAAGCAACAGCCGTTGTATATTCATTGAAAGACAAGAGATGTCTAAGTAAAAGAAGCGAGTTTGTATCGTCTTGTAGACATATAACAAAATCGCTTTTAAAGTTTAACAAGTTTTAATTTCATCTTAAAATAATCTAAATTTCATATTGTATCTTAATTTTATCTTTATCTCTTTCAATTATCTGTCCTAATATATATTTACTCACTGAAGTTTTATGAATTTTTGCCAGTTTATTGTCGATTGGTAAATTAATTTTTGCACAAGCTGTTTTGCATGGTTTTTAATAGCTCCAAAATTACGTCATAATCTACTTATGCTAAATTTTTTAACTTTCATTCGTTTATTTAACTAAAGTTTTGTGCTTTATTTTAAACTTGTTTTGAGGCTGATGAGTACATAGGCACGAAACTCGAGTCCTTTGAGTTTTACATCTTTAAATAAACCTTTTTATTTATAAAGCCCTTAAAGTGGGCTCAGTGTGAAAAATTTAATTTATCAAGTTAAATTAAATTTATATATATATATTAAAGGTTTTGTAAAAAGTTCTGATCGATAGTGCTCGACAAATTAACAATAATAAACTGTAACTTACTGACGATCACATAAAATTTTACATTTCAATGTGTGAAACAGCTGTTTAAATTATAGTTTTTATATAAATAGATAAATATATATATATATATATGTACATATGTACAAATAAGGTTGTTATTCAAACTTTAACACCTTCTACAGAGCCCACTTAAAGGGCTTTTAGATAATTTATCGGAAAATTACAATTTTAAAATACTGGGACATATGTTTCATAAAGCTTTAATCGTTTTTTGTATAACTTTTGCATCTATGTTTAGTTAAGTGCATTTTATTTTAAATTGAACTGGCTGATGATTAAAGCGTTTAGCTTTATAAAACATATGTACCAGTATTTTTAAAGTCGTACTTTTCAAATAAATTATATATATATATATATATATATAGAATTAAGTTATTTAACTTAATAAATTAAATTTTTCACACTGAGCCCACCTTGAGGGCTTTATTAATAAAAAGGTTTATTTAAAGATGCAAAACTCAAAGAACTCGAGTTTCGTGACTATTCACTCATCAGCTTCAAAACAAGTTTAAAATAAAGCACAAAACAAAATCACTAATGAAAGTAAAAAATTTTTTGCATAAATAGATTATGACGTAATTTTGAAACTATCAAAATTCATGCATGAATCATGCTGAAAGTAACCGGTTGCTCTTGTTCATTGATTTTTTTATCTACTGTCTTTTTGGCTATGCAAAAATAATTTTGCTAATTATGAAACAAAAACTGTTTTCGTTGTCACCTTGTTTAATTAATGTTTCAAGTACAATTTTTCCTCTGTATTTTTAATCAGCTGAAGTAATTGTTGTATTAGCAAGTTATATAAGTAAAAGCTACATTAGATTAGAATATTAATAAGTTTTGAGATATTTAAATTAATTCTAATATACTTGACTGAAGGAAACTGTTAGTCGGAAAATCTTACTGGTCACTAGACAATATCTCATCAGCAAAAAGATAATTAAAAAAGAGATAAACATTTTTTTTGGTCACACCCAAAAAGACAGTTAAATTAGAACAAAGTAATTTGAAATAATTTCTTCTTTAAGTTTAACAGTTTTAAATTACTAGCAAATTATTATCTATAATTATTGTTTTTTACCACATATACATTAAACTTGTTTTGACTTGTTTACTAATAATGAAAACATCCACTTATGGTTTCTGATGCAACATAATATGTTATTTTTATACCATACTTAAAAATAATTCAGATGATACAAACTTAAAAGAACATACAACAAAACATTTTAAATATTTATTTCAAAACACAGGAAATGATTCAGCTGAAATTTCTAAATCACCATTTGTAGTAAATTTTTAATAATCATTAAAGACTTTAAATAATTCAAACAAAACTTCTACTCACCAACCTTCGACCTAAACTTTGTAGCCATTTTGAGAAAGTTCTCGATTTTAACATTCAGCAAATCCTTGTTTGAATTTTCAACATGCTTTACGAAAGTATTATTATCAGATATTTGAGACAGCTTGGAATTTTTCGCATAAACTTCTTCGAATTTCTACATAAAGTTTAATAAAGTGTATGATGTAGTTAAAAAATATTTTTTCAGTTTAATCAAGTATAAAGCGGTAACACGCGAACGAAAATAATGTAACTAAGGTGACTTATAAAAATGTTGGAAAACTAAGAATTATCTAATTAATAAAAGAACTGTTGAAAATTACAGGCATTTAAAAGTTCTTAAAAACATATAGAAGTAATATTTGAAACATTAATAAAAAAAAAAATTGAGTATTGCAACATGAATAACATTTTTAATTAAATCTTCTGGTACTTCAATAAAGGGATACTCCTTAATACTGTAACCGCTATAAAAGCAAATTATGATTTCAAAATAATAACTTTTAAAAATTGTAAATCATGCAGTTCAATGTTTATTTTGTGAAACAATTTATAACTAATAACTAAAGTTAATTCTTTTATTATCTAAAAAAATTAAACTAAATTCTGTTCAACATCTAATCATAGATTAATAAATATTTTTAACATCTCACAAACACAAATTAAAAACTAAATTTAAGAACATCAAAATAAACTTATAGTTTTAAGCTTATTAAGGCAAAGGGGAAAGCTATTTTTAAATGTTGATCTTATTTTAAATTTCTATTTATTTATTTAGAAGTTGTAAAAAAAACCTGAGGAAATTTTCCCTTTGACTCGCTTAAAACGCCTTTTCCCTGTCTGCATCCCTCATACTTGCTATGATCGTGATGAGTCATAACACCTTCTCCCTAAATTTCAACACTGAATTCATAAAGTTGCTTTGAATTTAGCTTTTTTTGTTTGCAACTTGAATAAGAACCTATTGAGCTCAGCAAACTTGATTGCTTGTATCTCAAAAAATACTTAGAATTTTGTTAAGCTGTAAATTATGTTTTATGTCTAAATAAAAATTATGTCGAAATTAGGTCAATGTTTAACTTATCACTTTTAATTTTTATAAAATTCTTTTTTGAATCATTAATATTGCTGAAAAATGGATGTTTTAGTATTAAAATATATAAACATTTTTATTTAACCATTAGAAATAAGTATTCATTCAGAATAATTTAGAAAATATTCCAATTTAATAACTCATTTCATGTCAGTAATAGCATTTGCATATTGACCTTTATCATGACACTCCCTAGCAACAGATACCAACTCACTTTTGATAAGCTTAGACATTTTTGAAAACACACTGAAAAAAAACTTTATTATTTGTTATAACATTTAAAAAGAAAATGACATTAATTCAAATAATTGAAAGTAACAAAAACTTTCGATAGTTTTAAACATTAAAACAATTTTAATATATAGTTTATTGAACGACAAAAAATACGCACAAAATGTTTGGTCGTAAGACCTGGTGCACGAAAAAACCTTTCGAAAGAAGGTACAACACATATAACCTTTATATATTATAGTTTTATTGTAAGATAGATAAATATGTTTTGATCTCAATGTAAAACCATAAGGATTTATTTATTTTTTTTATAATTGTATTTTAAGTTAGTGTACAATCTAGTATGTAAACATTATATAAGTCATAGACCAATAAAGTTAAAAAACAAAACTTTAGTCCATATTTTTTCATTTTTTTTATTGCTTCATATAGTTCTTATCAACACAAATATTTAAAAAGTATTGCAATTAAACATAACTTATTACTCTTGAACTCATAACACTTCATTAAAATAAATTAGTGTAAAACTTTTATGCAGTTGTTATACATCAATCTTAAACTGTTTCTAAAATTGTTTAATCAGATGTTGGTTTTAATATGGACTACTGTTTACATCTACTAGTTTCAAAAATATAACTAAAACGTGTGTAAATATGTTTCATCAACTAGCACGAAACACAAATTTAAATAAATATTTCCTTGTTCGTTGTAACGATATTGTAAAATAAATTCCCATTACTAACTTATTGTGAAAGTTGTAAATAAACTTTAGGTAAATTAAAAATAAATTAAGTACGTTTAATGCTTGACATAAGTCAAAAAAAAAGTCTTTTTGTTTTAGTAAAAAGAGAAAACATTAAAAATGTTTTTTCAATACTCCTTTTACTGAATTTTAATATAACTTTTGATTATGTTTCGAGCATTTTATTTATTATATAAGTTATATTTCTTTTCAATTCAGTAAAAAAAAGAGGTTTTATAAAACTAATTTTATATTTTGAGTAGACTTTATATCAAAAACTTCCTAAATATATTTATTATGTTAAGTAAAAGTGTGGGTTGAATTTATTCTAAATTTTTCATTATAAAGTTCTTTTTCACACTTTCAAGTACTAAATTGTTTCATATGTCCTTAAATATACAAACATGTGTATATGACTACTTGTTATGTTTTCTCAAATTTTATTCTATTATTTGTTCCTGTTTCTATTAATTTTTTACTAGTGCATTTTTTTTTTTTTGATTTCAAAAAAAAAAGAGATAAGTAACGCTTCTTAAATAACTATTCTGTTAGTCACAAACAATTAATAAGAATTTTTTTTATAAGTAGTTTTAAATTAAATTTTTTAAATAGTTAATCATTTGTTATTTTTATAGAGGAAAAACATAATAAAAGTACTATGCTTTAACAAATTTAGAAGCTTTAAGGAGTAACAAAAATCATTAAAAATTTTTAAATACTGTGTTAGATGTAAACTTAATGTAAACTGTTAATTTAAAAAAATTAGAGAAGCTCAAACTTTTTTAAAACATTCTAAACTCACAACTTAGTGTTAGTGTAAATACGTTAATAAAACTTATGTGAAGTTTAGTTACCTTTTTTTTAGGTTTACTTTTATTATTTAAGCTTTGTTGTAAATACTGAAATATTGTAACTTGCTTTAAATTAAATTATTCAAAGTTCTCGACTTAAATGTCTTTAAGGAGAATTTATCTAATATTTATTTTAACAGTTTATTACTAACAAAACAATGTTTTACTCCTATTCTTGCATATAGGAGATCCTCAGTTGATGTAAACAAATCTGAAAATTTTTTTGAATAGAATAAATTTAAGTAAAACAAAATTAAAAACACAATAATGAACTATTGGTTTAACAACTAAAATAAAACTTAAAGATACTAAACCTGAGTAAAAATTTAATGCTTATGTTTTACTTTTTATGTTTTTCAAATTTATAAAATCAAAAATTTTAGTTTGGTATCATATTTTAATTGTATCGTAAAAAAATTCTAGGAACAAAAAAAAAACTTCTTACAATTACAAATAATTTAATTTACTAAATAAGTAATAGGAAGTTAAACTATTTATAATTGATCTTGATGAAAGCTTCATTTGAACAAATAATTAACGTTTTTAAAAACAAAAATAATAAAACTAACTCACGTAAGATTTTGTTTTAAATTTAAGTTTTCTTAAATAGTACTTATCTTTATATCACATCTTAATTAAAAACGTTAACGTTTTCGTATAAAATGATGATCTTAAACTTACTTTATTAAAATATTAACCCTTAAGCAAGGTCATGTTGTTCCTCTACTCAGCAATTTATGTTTCGTTTTATATAAAGTTTAACCGTAATAAATTTCATAAAAATATCATTTTTATCTAACCTAATAGCTTATTTAAACTATGTTTTTTAAATGCATATGCTCAAAGCTTTTGAAATAGAAATAATATCAGCTCAATTAAATAACTTAATGTCTCTAAAATTATTAATCTGTGGATAATATTATAGCATAAAATAAGTGAATGTACACATCGAAGTAGTTATCTACTAGAAAAAAACTACATTTTATATAATTTATTTTATTTCCAACATAATAAATTTTTCTAAACAAAACTAGTTGCATGCAAACTAAACACAATCATGGTAAAAAAAAAACATAAACTATCAAAAAGCGTATCTTTAAGTTATAAATATATTTTGATTAATTGCAACTAAAAATGCTTCTTTATAAATTTTAACTAATATTCTACATCACTCTTCAAACTTCCAATTAACTCAGGTAGACAATGTAAATCTTTTTCATAAGCTTCTTTAGCAATTTCAACAGCTTTAGTTCTGTTACCAACTAGCGATCTGTTAAAAATAATTTTTTTTTGCAATTTACAGCCTTTATGTATGAGCTTGATTCAGATATTCTTTAGCTATCTCTGTTGCTTCTTCATAAAGTTTTTATAGCGTTTTCTTTTTATATATTTTTTTTGAATAGTTTAGTATATAATGTACTATTTCGTTGTAATGTAAAGCTTTAAATCGGCTTTTAATCCGCTTCTTTTTTAACAGAATTATATTCTAATTAGTAAATTGCATCTTTACAGAAGTTATATAAGGCTTTCTTAGGTATCGTTGATTGAACAGCATTTTCCTTACTTTTTTAATCATTATTTTTTTAAATGGACGTTTTAATTAATAAAAACTTGCAAGAATAAGTCTTTTATCAGAATAATTAAGATTACATTTCGATCTAACTATTTCTTTAGTATGAGTAATTCAACTGAAAAAGTGAATATTTTTATAACAATGCTTAGCAAGAGACACCAAATCACTTTTATTAACTTCAGAAACTTTTGTATAAAACTTATGAAAAACTTTTAACGTTTTTTTTTGAAAAAAAGTAAATTAAAAAAAAAAAGGTTTTTTAAACATTATTGTACTTTGAACTCAGTATTTTTCAAACAAATAAATAATCAAAGCATAGATAGATTTGATAAGATATCGTTACTAGTTTTAATTTAAAATAATATTTAAAGAAAATATTTAAGTTTTATTAACTTATTTTTAATTTTATTAAGTTTATTCAATGAAAAACTTTTTATAAAATTTAAGTGTTTCTTGTATTAGTTTGTATAAAAAAAGTTTTTAATTAAACATTGACAAAAGGAAAACAATTATAAATTATTTTTTTAACAATAGTTTTTTGTTGAACTTCTATACTGTTGTTTTCATTGGCTTTAGCAAACTAATGAAACTTAAGGTAATTAATAAGTTTTAAATTCATGACAGAAAAAATTGCAGTAAATTAACTATTTATTGTTTAAATGCAAATCTAACACATTTATCATAATATTATTCATATCAACTGTTTAAGCATTGGTTACTAGTACGTTTGACTTCAATCAATGATCATTAATTTCCAAATTTTGTAAAGTATTTCTTATGTTTAGGTAAAAAAAAAGCACTATCAACAAGTTGAATTAAATGGTGAGGTTTTCCATATTACTTTATCTTTATAGTTAAAATTAAGTATGTATGTTTATATTATTTATAAGTTACTAAAATCGGTTAGTTTTGCTTAAAACATATATTACTAAAGTACACTAAATCTAATTATTAATTTTTTGCTTATAAGTACTTAATAATTGTATATTTGTTTCAGTAAAAGTGGCTAATTAATCAACAACTTTTCAGTTGTTATTTTATTTTACTTTTATAATAACTTTGATAACTAAAACTTGGAAAAGCGCTAAATAGGTTTGAGCTAAGGATCTGGTTATTTATATAACTTTCAGTTTCTGTTTACCTCAAACTTAATATTTATGATAAAGTAACCCTTTATGTAGAACAAATAAAAGTTTACTTTACTTTTAGCATACACATTTATCGAATTTTGTAACTTTTTTATTAATTTTTACTGTTTTTTACTAAAAAATTTTATGAACTATTATTTTAACTGTTTCAGGAATGACAATTTTTGCATTTTATTTTTAAAACAATATTAACTAAAAATCATAATCATAATTGACTCATTTAAAAAAGGTTTATTAAATAATTTCGTTTTTGCATCCTCAGAATAATCTTGCTAAAAACTAATATTACTAAAGTGTAAATTTTTATTATTATCAAAAGTTCTTAAAAACTGCTATAACTTTTAAATTTAGACAAGCATTCGTAAAAGCTTACATTCGTCACAACAATCCCCATTTTGTTTTATTTATATCTGTTAGTTATGACGTATGAAAGAAACCGTTAGTTTGTTGTGTCTGTTCTAGAATAGAACCAAGACAAAGTTTTTTTTATTAGGATAAAAATTTAAACTTTTAATAGTTTTTGAATAAATTTTTTATACATACTTTTAATTAAATTTTCTTAAAAAATAAAATTGTTACTTAATCTTTTTAAGTTGATGAACTAAATCCTCCAAAACTTTAATTCAGATAGATAAAATATGGCTTAAAAACGTTAAATATATATCTTTTTGTTGTTAATCTAACGGTTACTCCTGTGCAAGAGAAAAAAATTTACTTCTACGTACTGAAAACAAACTTATATCTAATAAAATAACGTATTTTTAGTTATTTATAAAACACAAAAGTATAAGCATTAAGACATCAAGTGTGTTCAGAAGTCGACACAAAATCTACACCTGGTTTCATTAACGTTTATAAATCAGCTCATATTTTTAAATGATACATTTTAAACCGGATATATTCAAATGATTAAAATGTGAAATATAAATCAAATCTATTTATTGTTCATGTTGATTTATATAACATATCTTGTGTATTCGTGAGGAATGTGTTTGTTAACATCATTTGATCGATTTTACCATTGTATTTAAAAGTGTGCAAAACGTTATAAAGTTTAATACCAAAAACTATAGCAAATTATGAAAAATTTTATAATATAAATTTACAAGTTATTTTTATTACTTTTCAATTTTTCTTTTTAGAAACATAATCTTTAAAAACATCAAATATAGACAGAACTTTTTGTTGTAAAATTTTAATACGCAAAAAAAATCCTTATGTTTTTCAGCGCTGTGATAAACTATACATACTTTAAAAAAGTTTATAAGAACTGAAATTCTTAGTATATAAAATGTAGCTTTTAACAAGAACATCAATACACTGTGCACAAAAACTTATCATATAGTATAATAATTCAGAATAAAATAACACAAGCTGTTGATTTGTAAGATTTTTTATGGGTTAAAATAAAGTTACACATTTAATACTTTTTTTGTGATTTAACTGCAAGTTTTGGTTACGATTGTCTATGCTAAAATGAATCCTGTAAGTTTTAACCAAAATAATCTAAGTAGCATTTTTTAGTTTACAAAAGATATTTATAATATTCAAGACTTTTTAGATCTCTTTTACAAAACTTAATGATTTTAACTAAAGTAAATAAGCTTGTCTGTACAGACTAACTTAAATACTTATACTTAAGTTTGTATTCCTAGCCTATTAATAAACCAGCTGTATACAACCAAAAAAAAAAAGTATTAAAAACTTGATATAATTAAGTGTTAGCTTTGGATTAAAAGGACTTACATAAATCACTGATAAACAACACGGATAAACAACAGCAAGCTGAAAATGTAATAAAATAATAGATTTTAGTTATACGGCAGCTGTAACGGAGTTGGTCTTCGGCTAAGGAATTATTTTTTGTTCAGTTTAGACTTGTAAAATTTACAAAGATACCATTTAAGTTAGTATTACTCGATGGGAACGGGTCTAAATTTCACGAATACAAAATTGCACGAAGGGACTAAATTGAACGAGAAAAATTGCTCGAGTGCACAAAATTGCATGAAGACGATTTTGCAACAAGGGTCAATTTTGCACGAGTTAGACTTTTGCACGAGAGTAAAACATACAGAAAAAAAATAAAATAAAATATAAACAGAAAAAATAGCTAAAAAAATATTTAATAAAAAGAAAAAATTTGCTGACTGAGGGTAAGGGTCAGGGGTAACAGTGATAGTAAAAAAAGAAAAAAAAAAAGAAAAAAAACATAAAATTAATAAAAAAATTAAAAACAAATATTAAACCGTGCAAAATTGTCTGCTCATGCAAAAATGTCTTCGTGCAATTTCTTGCACTCGTGCAATTTTGTACGCTCGTGCAATTTTTTACGCTCGTGCAATTTAGACAGCTACCCGTGCTCGATTATATGTATATAATTTACTACGTTGAAAGCTTATAAGTTTATACTTAAAAACTATTATTTTAATATTTATTACCTCAAAATTGATAAACTGTCATTTTACAGTAAAAATCTTTAAACTTTAGCTCAAAGTTACTTTTATAGTATGGTATGGATAACATTGTTAACCAATAGTTTTTAAGCATTTTTAATATTATTTTTAGTTCTAAATTTACAGAGAGGATTTAATATGTATAGACCACCACAACAATTTATTCGTGGTTCTAAAAGTATAAGGTATTCTGTTTTTAAAATTAATAAACTTTATCTTGTTTATTTTAAATACTAGATACTCGTTAAAATAATTATAAAATTTTAAGTAATGGTTGAGATACAAAACGTTTTAAAATTATAAATTTTTATGATTTTTACAATAGAAAAAGTTAAAAGTTCAAAAAATCATTTATTAAATGAAAGTGTCCTATTTTTTATTAAATTAAATTTTTGTCTGAAAAACATTACGTTTTTTTTAAGCAAACTAAAGTAGTTACTAATTTTTTTTTATAAACTAGCTTCGTACAATTTTAAGTTTTTACTTTAAAAACTCAAGTAAAACTTTTCAATTAATTTAAATGATAACTATGACTTAGGTGAATTTTAGTAAGTATTATTTGCAGACAGAAAAATGCATGATAAAACATTTGTCTTTTAAAATTACAATGTTGACTCTTTATCGTTAATTAAATTGTTATTTATACTTATAACATTAAGCCGTAAAAATAAAATTCCATTAGTAATTTAGTTACATTTAGATTTTCTTGTGTTTAGTATGTTTAATCAAAATATTGTAGTAGAAAATAATCATATAACATTAAGATGTATGCTATAAAGCTTATAGCGCTTTTTTTAATTTTATAACTTTAATATCGTTTTATCATTAACCACTATAAATTAAATAATTTGGCATTTTAATTAGTTTATAATATTCAAACTTAAACCAACGTTAAATCATAACATTTCATTTAACACATGCATTTGGTCTAGAATAATATTTTGTATTTGTTATACCAGTTTATTATTTATAACATACAAGAAGACAAAGTATGCCATAAAAGTTAGTAATTTGGTCTGAACTTCATTTCTGCCGACTTTAAACTGTCAACTTCTCTAAAATCGAACCAATGAAAATTTCTGTAGTCGTTATCGCCTTTGTCCTTGTATAAACCATTCAAATTGCTAAAGGTACAATAGTTATACCAATTTCCAGAGCGGTAACTACTTGCACAGATACTATTTTCGTATAAGTCTTGATCGTGGTCATAAGTTGTGAAGCTCATCCCCACATTGTATGAGAATGAATCTCCTTTTAAAATGAAATTAAGTTTGAAAATTTTAAACAAACTTTTGGAAATTTTTCAAACGAAGATCTTTAGTCAGAGTAAGTTTATCAACATAATATATATTTGAGGTTAGTTTAATTACTTTTCTTAATAACAAAACGAAGTAAATAATAATTAAATAATTTAATTTATTTTAGATCTTTTATAAAACTCATTCTTACCAGCATCACCAAAAAATGACTGATCATCGAAGTTTAAAACATATGAGTCTCCTTCTCCTATGTAGAAGTTTCTGTAATTGTTTTACATTTTTAGAAATTGTTAATAAACCCTAATTATTCGTGATAAATTTTCTAAATTCTAGTAATCTTTAACGCTCTAGTACTATATAGTTTATCGATACTTTTCATTTATAATGTATATTTAGGTACCTAAATAAAAATAACACTAACTGATAAGTCGCATACGCTCTCACATTATCGTAATCCATCATATCTATCCTCAAAGTGTTTGGTTTTTTTAAAGTCATCATGTGAAGTTGTTCTAAACCTTAACAAAATAAGGTTACTTCAGTAAGATTATTTACATTAACTTATCTCTATCTGTATACTGAGTATACTGAGCCTTTTTTTAAATAAAAAAAGTGTCTTACCCATCCAAAACTCTCCAGTGATGTTGCCAAATCCTTCTGTGTAATCTGTGAAATTTCTTTCAAAATCCACACTCCCGTCCTGACGTCTCTGGAAGACCTAAAGAAAAAAAAACAATACAACTTGATACAAGTTTATATCGTTCTCCAAAATCATTGTGAATTTTTTAAAACTTTTACTCGAAAAATACAAGTATAGTTATAAGTTATAAAGTAATATAGAAAAAGATAACACTAGTTATTTTTGTTAAACATCAAGATTTTGTTTTTAATTAATTTTTAGTTTGATTATAAATATACAAATCATATGGGTAGCTGTCAAATTTGCACGACGGGACAACAAAACTGCACAAGGGCACAAAATTGCACGAATATACTTTTGTACGAGGGGATAAAATTGCACGAAGATAAAGTTGCACGAACTTACTTTTGCACAAAAACAATTTTGCACGAGCAGAAAATTTTTCACGGAGATGTTTTTGCGCGAGTTAATTTTTTTATTTTTATAAATTCTTAGTTTTTAAGTTTTATTTTTATTATCACTGTTACCCATAACCCTTACCCTCAGTCGGTAGCTTTTTTTCGTAATTAGTTAACTTTTATTTATTTTATTGTTTAATAACAATTAACTTTCATTAGTTGTTTTCTTAATCTTATTTTTACTATCACTGTTACCCCTAACCCTTACTCTCGGTCAGTAACTTTATTATTATTATTTTTTATCAATTTATCTTCTTTTTATTTCTGTTTTTTTTTTATATTCTCATGCAAAATTGACCCTAGGTGCAAATTTGTATTCGTGCAATTTTGACCCGTCCCCAAATCACATATAGTATTATAAAACATTTTTAAATATCTTAAAATGTTTTAACTAAAACAAATATTTTGTTTTTATTTTTAGTTTAAGAATAATTAGTAGAAAACGCACCGTCCACCCTCCTTTGTCGGTAACCATGTCACATGAAACCTGAATTCCTGGAAAGCCGGGTTCCGTGTAGACAGGGAATATTTTATAGATTCCTGAGCGCGCAGTCGGACAGTAATGTTTGATGTCGTAACAATCGCGGGGTTTCCTCAGCATACCTGTGAGTTATTACGAATACGTTGGTTATAATTGGCTACATAAGTGATTTAATAAATTATTTACACTACTACTTTTTTTGCAGTTTACCTTATTTTTAAGCAAATTTATTTTGTAGGATTAACATTAGTTTATCAATAATTAAGTAGTACGTTTCAATGACATAGTATTTAATTTTTTATTTAGTTGTATGGTTTTGTAGCAATATAGATAGTATATATAGATAGTATATAGATTTTATTTGTTTGTTTTAATAATAATTAATTTTGACTAACTAGTGCAAGTTTCAGCCACATTATAACTTTCATCAACCTTTGCTTGAATAATTTGACCTTTTATTTTAATTTTTGTTAATATTTTTTAATACTAAATATTTGGTATTTATTAGAAGTTACTAAATTTGAATATTATTTTTTTTTAGTTATTTGATTATTTTTTTTAAATAATTAACTTAAACTTTAATAAATCATAATCAGGGTTTAATCTATTTCAAATACCGTAGTCGTTATATAAAAATTGAATTACGTGATTATATATTGTAGTATCTAATAACAACTTATCCAGATAAGAATAATTGATTGCAAGTACATCTTTGTTTCAGTATGATTCAATATGAATAACTAACTGTAAATAAAAGTGTGAGTATATATACATAACGTAGCGAAATTCAAAATATGTTTCTTATTAGTTTTGTGATTGCAATATTTAAATAGTTATCTGCGATACAGACTACTCGCAATAAACTTAAAGTTTATTGTTTGCTCGTAAACATGTGCGAAAGATCCTTGCAAAAAGTTTATAACGTAACAGTTTTGAAAGAGAAACTAACGGCAGTTTTTTTTACAAATAATCGATAAGTAATAAATTTAATCAAAAATAAATACTTACATACTGAAAAACTCAAGAGACAAAATAAGCTGTAAGTTCATTTTTTTATAAATCTTTTGAAAAGTAAACTATCCCTTTAATATCGAGGTAATATTGTTAGCTAACGTTATAAAAACGTTAAAAGTTTTTTTTTTTTAAGTGAAATGAATTATTTTTTGAATATTGAGAAAATAAATATATTAATTATAAACCAAGAAACAAAGAGTAATTTATAATTTTAGGTATAAACATTAAATCTGTTTAATTAGCGACAAGTTATCTTACTGTTTTTATATTTTAAAAAAGTTTGTTGTATAAGGTTTTTTACGCCGTATGACTGATTTAAAAATTTATATGATTATTTTCGTCAATAAAAACATATTTACAAAGCTTAAAAAAGTTTAGTTTTTGCAAAATGCTAGTTTAACGATATGTATGAATTATTTTTGACTTTTTTACATATAGTAGTACGATGTTGTAACTTTTATATAACAAGAAATTGTGTTAATTTAAACTTATTTCTAAAAATATTTTCAATTAATTTTGAACTATTTTCAAACTTCGACTTTTAAAATAAGAATTTTATTAGATTTTTGTTGATAAAATTTATTTTTAAATTAACAAAGTAAATTAAATAAACAAATGTTCGGCAATTTTATAAATTAACTTAAGTTGGTGATTTGCTTTTAATTTAGATGTTTTGTTCTTTATAGACTTATACATTTTATTGAAAACATATTAGCTTGTAAAAACAAACAATGTAAAAATACAGTAAATGTTTAAATCAGGTTTTTTGTAGCATAATAAATTGTATATTTATTCGAAATGTTGTTTATTAAAGATTATATAACTTGATATTAAATTGGTAAAAGGTTAAAACAAATTTTATTCTAATTTATAAAAACTAAATGTCTTTTAAGTTGTGCGAATTCATGTTAAACATAACTTATAAAATGTCAAAGTTGTATAACTTAAATTTAACTTAAATAGTGCAAAAGTTTAAAAACTTCAAACTGTAAGTTTTTGATTTTTTTTCTATTCAAGTTTTATGGTGAAATGTTTCAAAATTTATCATTGTTAGTGTTTATGTACAACTCTATTCAATATTTTGATAAAAACACTTTTACTTTTGAGCTAAATCGAATATGGTATCATTTAATCAAGTTTATTAATTTTAGTTTTTGAAAAACATTCGTTATAGCAAAGCTAGCATCAACTACTCAACGTTACTAACAATTCTTACGTCATAATTGTGGTGTTTTAGAATTTTTTAAAAGAAATACCGACAAAAAATACGAGGCAAACTTTATTTTCTTATATACTCACAGAAATTTGATTTGTATCGTTGAATTAATAGATATACTACTACTATTGATCAATACTAGTGATAAAATAATAGTTTTATAAGTATGCACTTTTTAATAGAAACCTTTAACGTATTTTGGATTTAATGAACAGAGACAGCTTATGCAAAAATTATTTTCAGGGTAATTTAGATGATTTATAACAAAAAACATAGTCACAAATCTTCAAAGTATATACTCTCGAATAAAAGTCTAATTTGTTCGACTTAGATTTTTACTTATTCTACTTTAAAAAAATATTTTACAGGGTATTTATAGTTATACTTGTATGAGCATCGTACATTGACACATTTCAGTTCTAAATCTTTGTCGTAAGATAAAGGTAAGTTAACTCATCATTAATTTTAGTTTTTAAGTTGTAGTTTTCTGGATATTTTAAAGTAGAACTACTGTGATTTATTTAAATATTAAATACTTAACTCTGTAAAATATATTATTGTTGAATAAATCTGAAATATAAGTTGTGGTATATCTGTTAATGTAATAAATATTTTTGTATTAATTTAGCTGCATGACATTAAATGTGAAAGCAAAATCATATTTTTAGCTCAAATAGCTAACTAAGCTGTTATGTCTGCTTTATATGAACTATGACGCTCTAATGTTTATCATGCTAACTTTTTTGTGCAATTTGTAAGTTAATTGTTTCGTATACAAAAGTTTTTTATTGGTGGATAATAATGAGCTAAGTTTTCATTTGTTTATTTATAAGCTTTTTGTGTATTACAATTCTACTTTCTCTTTATTTTAAGGCTTCAAAAATTGTGGTGCATAAACGATCAGATATGTTCCAACAATCTTGAGACCGAAAATTTTATTATTTCGAGCAATTGAATTTTTAAAAAAATCGATTAATTTTGTTTGAATTTACCTAATGTTTATTATCTTTTAACAACAACTCTTACTGTTTTTTTTTGTTTAAGAATCTATTATTTCTAGCTAAGCTGGTTTGTGCTTCAACTCATCTTTTGTAAAAAAATATTTCACTTTTCTAAAAGCTAAACATAACATCTAGTTTGAAATTTTAAACCTGCTTCATCACCTTATATAAGTTAGTGTTAATATAAATATGTAGGTTTTAGGCTCAAAACTAATTCGAATCAAAATAAAGTATTTGAAAGTTTAAGGCTTTTATAATCATAGTGTAAACAAAACCAAGTTATAAACTTGTTTGAAACAACACACTATTTTTTTTATCTTAATACTTTGATTAAACTTATTTTGGGTTTTTTTAATATGATTAAAAATCGATTTTTAAAAATGAAAAAATTTTATGATTTTTTAGTTAAGTAAATACAATGTATATCAAAACGTAAAATATTATTAAAACATACAAAAAAAAGTAACTTAATTTTTGTTTATTAATTATATAAATTAAATACAAAACTAGAAGATAATATATCAATCAGAAATACTGTTACTATAAAAAAGTAACTGAATACAAGTTTTTCTTAAACCATTATGTATAAATAAAAATGAAATCTTTAGCGTTAACATTATAAACGAAGTTTTTAAAATAATAAACTATGTAATAGTCATATTTTTGAAACAGACACTTTTGTTTAAAAAGAAAAAAATCTGATTTCATTAACAACTTAGACGTTTATAGTTTATATTACATTACTAGTTTTATATTAACAATAAAACAGACAGTGTTTTATGAAATAAAAACTTTATTTGTAATTAACTATAATAATGCGATGTAAAAAGTTATAACTTTAAATGTATAAAAAGACAGAAGAAAGTTTAAATTGCAACTTAGTTTTAATACGAAAATAACTTCATTTTACAAAGCTACTTGTTTTTATTAAATATTAGTAAAACTGTTTTACAGTAAATATTATCTCTTTTAAGTTTGAAAACTTAAACTGTATCATTCTTTACTAGCTAACTTTTTGCGGTAGTATCTCATCATTACGTCAATAAAAACAACAAGAGCTACATTTAGTAAATAAGAAGTATTAGGCAAGGCTCCAACTGAATCGATATCTTTTTGAACGAGTCCTCTCGCTCGAGACGGTTTGGTTTTCTGTCTCAAACAAATAAACTTGGTCTTGTACTCACCGCAATAGTTCTCATTGGTACCGCTCACAATTCTCAGGGCATTATCGCCGAAAAGAGGGTAAAACTGCGAGGCGGCTAGCGCGTAATTGAGTTTCACCGCTGTACAAGTGAGAGTGCAGCTCATCGTCCCACCGTTCGTGAAATACTTCATTCTGTTGTTGCACGAAGGAGTTATTATCAAGCCAGTATATTGCGAAATAGCTGAAAATCTTCGGGTCAGTTCGTACAGGGCTTGTCGACCTGATTGGTGATCTGGGAGCGAGGATGGTCCCTCTTACAAATTCTCTCGGCTTCGGCCCACTTTCCTCGTCGTGATGAAGAAAGTTCCGTCGTCACTTTTTTTTTGCCGTTTTTACTTGTATGCTTGAAATACTTGTTAATTTTAAATAAATAGTTGTACTTTTTGCTTTCTTATGTATAAAAGAAACACAAACATAAAACATAACAATTCTTTAAGAAACAGCTTATGGCCTTTGAAGCTATATATATATATATATATTTATTTATTTATTTTTTTATTTATTTGTTTATCATTTTATAATACAAAAAACAAACTAGTTTTCGATTTGTGCAGTTTCAATGCATTCAGTATCTCATCAGAACAATAAATACATGTGTGTATATTTACATATTCATAGTTAATAGCTTAAATTATTTTAGTAAGAGCTATTCATCATTTTAGTCTAACTGTTTGTTATAAAAATACCTTGCTTGTTATAAAAGAAATTTGTAATTAGCTAGAACAAAATATTGTTGCATGGAATATTTAATAACGTGGTTTTTATTTTAATCCGCTTACTATTCAGTTGGTCACTAAGTAGTAAAAATTATATCACACAGATTTAGATATACTGCTACGAAATAAAATTTATTTTTTAGATGTGTTCACTATGGATGGTAAAGTCTCTACTGTTATTGATCTTATTTGCAACAACTGTAGGAAATACCGATACATACTCAAGTAAAAAATAAAAGTTTAAACTACAATAAAACAAAAATGTAGTTACAGTGAGTATTGTATTGGTTTTATTGTTTTCCAACTTCAAATTAGATAAAGTTTAAAAATTCATTAAAATAAAATTTTTTAAATGCATTTATATTTTTATATTTTATGTACTTTTTCTAAATGCAGTTTTAATCATCTTAACTCTTTTTGTCTCTTATACTAAAATTTAGTTTTCTTTTTGTATTTTTGTGAATTTAAATTTAAAATTGCTAGAAACATTTTTGGTATAAAATATTTATTAAAAACAAGTCTTTGATAAACAATAAGCTATGTTCACAAAAAAACTTATCTAAATACATTAATGATAAATTTTTATTAAACCACTATATGCGAGGAATATGTTGAGAAAAACTATAAAAACTCTTAACTATTTTAGTAAATATTTCTAACTTGAACTTTATCTAAATTAAGGTGTATAAATATACCAGTAAAGTTTAACAAAATTTAAGTACCCTATATATGCAATTTAATAGTTCAAATTACTTGTTTTAAAAACCTATAAATACTAAAACTAATGAGATTGCTTGTAACAACAACTGCAATTTTTCGAAAGTTTTGTTAAAAGTAATAAATGATTACTTGATAGTTAGAAAAAAAACAAAAACTAATAAATAGAGTTATCGTATATTAATTTAAGTAGTACAAAATAAAATGAAGTGTTTTTAGCACACTTATCACCTTTTACATACATAGTTTAGTTTATTTTTTAAAACTTAAAGAGTTAGCTATGATAATACACTGTTGTAATTAACTTTTGAAAAACGTTTTAGTTTTGGCTAAGTATGAAACTATATTGATGTAATTGATTAAATGAATTTAGAAACAGTTAATTACTGAACTTTATAATTGGCTTTACAAGTGAATATGTGGCCAAAGTTTTAATGATAAAACAATACTTTACAATCAAATATTATAGGTAAAGCTTAAGGTCACTGTGCTTCCTTAAATCGACAGTTTAAAATGGTTACGGTGAAAAACACAACAGAAGCTGACACGACTTGTCGAAAACAAAACGAAAGCATGCTTGTTTTGAGCGATGATAATCTGAACAATGTCAAAACATTTTTGACACAATGTAAAAAAAGCTTAAAAAAACCGATTGTGTTCAGAGCAAAAAACAATTTAAGCAAACTTAATAAAAAGACTACCAAGGGTGAAGCGCATTTTCGAATTTCTTTTTTTTAACACGATTGAAATAGTTTTTCAACTTACCCCAAGTAGTTTTGTCCGAACGCGTTTTCGAAAGAATCAACTCAACTCAAGAAATTTTCATAGGAACTGCAGTTGCTTTCAGTTTTGCTAGGATTAACTTTCTGTTTATACAAGAAACAGGTTAGTTGTTAAAGCAACATTTTGATAAACTTTATTATTGAAATTTGAAAACTAATACTTAATTAAAAAAAATAGTTTATAAGAAAAATGATACTTAAGTTGTAGTTGAATGTTCTTTTAAACTTTTTGACGTAAAGATTTTTCTTTTCAAATTTTGGTAACAACTAGAAATTAAAAACCTTCAAAAATTAATTTGTAAACTTTTTTTTTGTTTCTGATCTATTTAATCGATATAAGGAAGTTCTTTAAAAAAATTGATTTACTCTTGACTACAATATTTTTTGCTTCAACTAAACCCTTTTGTATAAACTATTATAACGAATAAACAACTTTAAAAAAGATTAAGCTTTTTAGTAGGAAATGAAACATAAAGTTGTATTGAAAATCTTTGTTTTTTTAAACTTTGAACATTGAAAAATGAACAGTTAAATAGTTCATGTTAATACGTTTTTTATATTTGGGTTTAAACTAATTATAAGTTTATTACATACGTGGTTTTTAGTCTAAGCTAACGTAAAAAGTTCATTATTTAATATGTTATTTCAAATATAATGTTAATTATTACAAATAGCATTATACTTTAGATTTTCTGCTAACATTCTAATAAAACTGTTTTAACAAATATAAAACATGTCTATTAAGATAAAAATGCATTTACAAAGTTTCTAGTACAATGTATATTTTTATTTGTATAAATAACAATTACTGTTAAGTAATTAATGTAGAGTCTAACAAAATTATTTTGAAAAAATTCTTGTTATACCAAAGTTAGATAGAACCGTACACATATACTTTAGTTCTTTGAAAAAAAATGTTGTTCAACGACAATACAAGAAACACATAAAATAGAAATAATTGAAAACAAAAACGAGATACTTATGTACAAGATTAAAGAACTTTAAGAGCACGTTAGTTTATTTACACTGTAAGATAATAACTTTTTAGAGCTATAAAAGAATTTTTGTTTTAACTAAAGTAAAGCAAGTAGGTTTAAGGAAAAATAATTACCTTTAGTTTTGTTTTCTCAATCTTAAACAACATTATAATAAAAGAACATATTTTTGGTTCAATTTTTATTGGACTTAAATAAAAATTTTGATAAGGTGATTAAAATTCTGATCATTACTGTTTTTAATTTTTTTAGTTAACTAAAAACTGGACTTTACTCTTATTTACATTACTATCTCTTGATTATAAGCAACGTATCTAAAATTAAAATACTCAAAGATAATAAAAAGATTAAAAACATAAATTTAAAATTTTCAAAGAGTTTAACCAAAAGTTAACATTTACTTTACGTAGGACGAATATAGCATTAGCGTTAGTGCTCTACAATCAATTGTTAAAAGAATTTTTACACTCAAAATCATTCCTTTATTACCTAAGTGAATAAAAAAATGTATAATTTCATTAAGTTATCTTGGAGAACTTTAATGGTGTTAGTAACTTTTTAAAACAAAGTTGTACAAAGTGTGACAAAAATAAAACTGCTGCTTTTTTTGGTGTATAAATATAAGTAAAAACAAAGAAACTCGTTGAAAACAATTATGTTTAACAATAGTATTTTTTATACAAGGACACCGTTGGTAAAAATTCTAACTGACGTGAGGAAAAGTACCCAGTTCCGAAACCTAGCCATCTTAGCTTGGTTCAAGCTGTTTATAGTTGATAATGATGACGAACTCAAGTAATTTTACTTAATAAAAAATGTTTATTGGTTTTGTTTACAAATGATTTGAAAATGAAAAATATGTAACTTAATATTAGTACTGTTTACAAAATTAAATTACAGCTTTTATCTAAAATTCAATAAGTTTAAAGAAGTAAAACTGTTTTAAACTCTAATTTAATTCTCAGTGTATGGCTGTCACAAGGTCAAGCAAATATTTTAATTGAAGATGAAGCCATTGGGATTTATAACAATATAACTAAAAGTCAGACACTTCTAAAACGCAAGTTTTATATTGATTTTTTTTTTTTTGTTTGTTTTTCAACAAGTTAGTAGAAGAAAGTTATAAATACAACTTTACTAACATCGGTTTACCATTTTTATTTTACCAAAACAATTTTTATAGCTAAGTGAAGTTTTCTTTTATTTGCTGTTTTCTCGAAGAGAATTTCGCACCAATTCAATATTCCTAAAAAAACAATTAATAAAAAAATAGAAATAAATAAATAAACATGTCACGTTTACAAGTAATACTACTATCATACAGTTAAACTAAGAGTATGTATTTAATAAACTACAAATGACTAAGTCAATTTTTTTAAAACTTTTAGCTGAAAGATTTAATCTTACAACTGGAAATTGTACAAGAGAATATCAGGAGATTCATGTTCAGAACAAATTGGCGTCGGGAAGCATTTGAAAACTTTGTGATTATAGAACAGGTTAAACTTGCAATGGTATTTTAAAAGTTACCGTTAGATAATTTTTAATTAGGATAATTCACTTTGTTTATTATCAATTTATCGAAATAAAAACAAAACAAATACTAAATCCAAACATATACTCAAAGGGATTGAGCACATTCATAGTCTGAATATTGTGCATGGTAACATCAACGATCACTCTATTTTCCTGAACAAAGATGAAGCTGTTAAGATTGGCCAATTCGGACTATCAAGACAAACCAGCTGTTAGTTGAGCCTCATAATTATTTTTTCTTTTTTTTCTGATGTTTATTTAATAGTTTAGCTTATTTTGCAATGTTAGACACACTACCAACTAAAGGTTGTTAAACAAGTTTTAAGTTTCTATAAAAGTAATTGTATCAATAATATCTGTCAAAAGTACAAATAGTTAAGTTTAACTTTTATCTGCTTATCTGTTACAGTGGACCCAAGGACAAAAGAAAACGCTGGACCGAGTCGTGCCAAAGAAGCAAATCAAACAAATCTTTTTGATTTTCCTCACGAAGTTAGTTTTAGTTAAGTTCTTAACTAGTTGGGGTTTTTATTGTACATTTTATGCATTACTATTACTGATAAGCATTTTTAATCTCATATATAGTTTTTGTTTTGTTTTAGAATAGAGCTTTTTTTTAAGTTTATGAGTAAAAAAAAATGCTTATCATTAGGATTTTTTGTTGCAGAAGGCTTCGGGGAAAGCGCAGTTTTACATAGACATTTATTCCGTAGGGATAATAATATTCTTGCTTTTCGCAAAGAGTAACCAGAATTCGTATGAACGAGCAATAGTGAAATTTAGAAGAAGGATATTTCCTGCAATGTTTTTAAACGAAATGTATGCACCTTTGGTTGGTGTAAATAAGCATTATTATAAGAAAATTTCAAGTTTAAAATTTTGCTATTATAGAATGGTCTAAATCACTTTGTTATGTTATCGAAGGTTATTTTTGTTTCAAGCTTATATATGTTTTCCAGCATTATTAAATAAAATTATACCAAAAGTTTTCTTTTTAATAACAAACTATTAATTTCTTTTATATACATTTCAACTTTAGTAACAAGTTAGTTTTTGTAAATTAAGTTCACTTAAAATTATGAATTTATTTTTAGCTAAACCCGTTACCACATAATTGTGACTAAATTAAAGTCTGTTTATAGGCGAAATATTGAAAAGAACATCGGCAAAGCCTAGCAAGCGGCCAACTGTGAATGAGCTTCAAAAACAAATGAGAAAAGTCAAGAAGGAAATGAGAGTAAAAAGAAGAAACAATGTTTTGGTCAGATATTCCGCGACTGCTTCGAACGCGTTTGTTCAAAACATCGTTTAAACTTCTGTGTTTTAGTAGTACTGCAAAAAAAAAAAAAATTTTTCGCATAAATATAATTGATGCTTAGAATTTAAAACCTTTCAAACAATAAATTTGCAGAAACCTGTTTTTTTTTAAATTTTTTTTGCATAAAGATTACTCTTTAATGTTAATTTAGGTACAAGCACTTTCGATGTTTTTTATATTGTTGTAATAATTGTAAACTTCGGTTTTTATAATATGAAAAATACATATTTTATATAAAAAAAACTTTATAAATGTACCAATGTGTAATTTATAGGTATAATAAATTGTTTACATTTTTTAAAGAACTTTTGTTTTTTTTTCTAGCAGTCAAAATGATGTTTTTACTAATAAATCAACAAAAATCTTTATCTACTATTTTAAAAAACTGTCACTTATTTTTAATTGACTCAATGGTGTTTTTTACTCGTTTAATTTGCGCATTGATCACTTTTTTTTAGGTTATGTGTTGTATTTTGTAAGTTTTTTTAAATAACTTAAAACACCAATTTATTTTAACATGATACAAATAAAAAAAAAGTTTGCTTACTTTGCATGACTAGTTTTTTACTTTTTTTTTTATAAGTAGTATTTTCATTTCGTTATTTTGTTGATTTTGTAGTTGTTTTATAATAAAATACAAAAGTATTTGTTATACTTTATTACTTATTAATTTATTAAAATAACATTTTACTTAAAATAAAACTTTTGCTATAACACAAGGTTGAAGAGCAAATATTATTGTTACTTACATTCTAATAAAATTAACTTGTATTTTTTAGTACTTTTTATTAGTTTGTAATTTATATTAGTTTTGTACATATAGAATTTTTTCAAGTCTTTTATCTTATTAATATAATAGCTAAAATGATAGTTTTTATTTAAAAATACTCAAAAGGGCAGTAAGAATTTTTATACTAGTTGAAAAAATTAACAAGTTGAAAAAACTATAATTTAAAGAGTATAAAACAGTGTTGTTAAAAGTTGTTTGTAGAGTTGTGTCACCTTTTTCAAAAAACTTGCAATAGAATACAGTTACTAAACTTTTGATGTTAGTTAAAAACCTAAACAATTTTTATAAACCTATATACAAAAAAATCACTGAAGTTTTTGCAAAGAAAAGTTAAGTTTTAAAACAAACCAACAAAAATTCTAACCGTAAATATGGTTATATAAATTTTTTTTAAATTACAAAACATTTTTTTGTTAACGCAAAATTACGTATTGCTAAGTATAGTGCTTGACCAATAGTGCTTTTAATTTTAACGTCAATATTTGAAAAATGTTTAAACTGATATTGTGTTTTTGAATCTTTCATTATGAAAGAGGAGCGAAAAATTGAAACACTATAAATTGAAAAGGACTAATAAGATGTGAGTGGATTTATTATTAACTTTGAAATGTAATATTAATTAAAAAAACTAAAATTGTAAGTTTTCTTTTTATTTGTTTGAAAGTTTATTTAGAAAGCAAAACAAGTGATAAAAAATACTTTAAGTAATATTATAAAAATATTTGTTAGTTGTTCATCAAAAGATGATTATTGTCTTTTTTTAATTTTATATATAGTTTTGCGAAAAAGACTAGTTTATAAGTAGTTTATTTATAAACTAAAATGAAAGCTACTTAATTTAATTTTAGGCATCTTAAAAATAATTAGTTAGGCAAAAAAATTAACTATGCAAAAATAAAAAAATAAGCACAAAAATATCTTTTCAAACTACTGTATAAAAAAAATATCTCAAACTAATTTTGCTAATCGCTAATGCCAAAAAAAAAAAGAAAACTTCTTCGTTAGATATCGCTTGTTTTCCAGTTATTTACCCACTTACTTTTTCGCCATGCTATTGCCTACATACAAAACCCCTAGTTAAATGACTAGTAGTTTTTATTTTTTAAAATGCAATAAAGCAGCGATAACTGACTTGATAATATAAAAATAAAATTTTAAATTAAACAGATGTAAAATTTTTATTTTTACTTAAAAGTTGCAGTGTTATATAAATATGTTGATAGATAATTATTAAATAAAATACTTTGAAAAAAATCAGTACAGTAGGGAGTTTCAATACTAAATACCTTAGTTTTTTTTTTGTAAAGGCTTCACAAAATAGTTTTTAGTCAAACAGGATTGATACTACTAAAGAAAACTGTGTACAAATTTAGAACCTAAAACCAAAGTGATTTGGTTAATATACAATCAAAAGTGTTGTTTTCGTACTTTTAATTTTTGACCAGTTTAAAATTTCAGTGTTATACGTAAAGTTTTGAAAAAACAACAAAACGTTGGTATCAATTAATAAATAGTAATAAAATAAGTTTCGTAGTTTATTTACCTTTTTTTTTTTGATTTTAGAAGTGCGCTCTAGATTATTGGCACTAAAAATTTCATACTTGTTTTATTAAGAAAGTTAAATTGTTTGTTTCAAGCGACTAGTTTAAACTCATACGTATAATAAAAATTTAGGTAAAACTAACAATGCTAAAAGATATTGTAGTTAATTAACAGAAAACAAGTTCTTAAAAAAAACCTAGTTGATATATTTCTGTTTTTTTTTTTGCTCTCAAAAATCCATTACAAAATTTTTAATTTCGCACAAACCAAAACAGATTTTACAACAAATCTGGTCGTTTAGTTTTAAAACTGACAAATAGTTATTGTCGATCGCGACACAAGCGCGTTTTCGATTATTGTCGTTGTCGTTTAATTCTCACAAGACTCACGGAAAAACAACTCTACTAAACTTTGGCGTTGTACTCTGAGTTGAGTAACATTTACTTAGATTCTTCTTAAAAATTTGTAACTCCAACCAAAGGCGATTATGCACTTTTTGACTACACTGCGATCTTGTCATAAAAAGATCAAAATTGTTAGAAAAGTTTTGCTCATAATACAGTTTAGTACCTTTGTTAAATTTGTATTTTTCTATCACTTTATAAAAGTTACACAAGTGCTGCTGTGAAGACTGTTAATAGCACTAAATCTAAATATTTTTAAGTGTGAGTGCTTTTCAAATAGAAAACTACAGCATTTGTTCGTTTACCCAAATAAAATAGTAGTAAAGACTTTTATGTAGTACTAACAGCTCGTGATATTTAGTTTTTTTCCGATACTAACTGTTATAAAATCTTCACCCTTTTGAATAAGGTCTCTTGTTACTTGATCGAATTTTATTTTTTGTTAGAACTTTTTTATTTACCTTTGTCCAACGAAACAGAAGTATGTTAATGACTTTGAAAATTGTTTTAAAAGTTTTACTGATGAGTATAAAAACTGTGCTAAATGGATTCACTGCAAATTTTTAATCGTTGAAAAGTTACATAAAGTAATAAGTTTAAATCATCAACAGCAAATAATATTTTTCTAAATGTTTTAGTTTTAATTTGATTATAGATCTATTTAAGTTTTGCTAACATTAAAAGAGTACTATAATTAAGATATAGGATTTTATTGCTATAACATTGGAAATTAGAATTATTCTATTTACATGTTAATTGCATTTTTGTTGAAACTTAGTTCAGAGTATTTTTAGTACTCAAAGTAAAAGGTTTAACCTAAAACTCCCAATAAAAATAAAGTAATTATAAATCTCTAAAATATAAATATATAACTAGTATTATATTGTTAGGTTAATTTTAATTTGTTGTGCAAATTTAACTAAGCCTTTGGTCGTTTACAGTTAAAACTGATAAAATATTAACATTTGATACTAATATCTACAAACTAATACTTAATTAATTAAAAACTTACACAAAACTAATTTATATTTAATATTTTCAACGTTAATTTTTCATGTAATAGGAAAACAAAAATATTGGAAAAATTATATTTAATTGTTTTATTAAGTATGTAAAACCTACTGATTTTAAAATTTTTTATATTTTTTTCAATGCTTAACAACAGGAAATTTTTAACAATGTAAGAAATTTTAAAAAAATCCGTGCCTAACTAAATGTACGTTGTAAACTAACATGACAATGTAGTTTTAGTTAAAGTTTTAACCGCTAGGTGCTCCTAACGAGTCACAAAGTTTTTATGAGATGCAATATTCTGCTTCAATTTGCATTTAATTTGGCCTATTACAACTTCGCTGTGTCGTTGTTTTAGGACTTTAATGATAATACTTTAATAAGCGCCTTATAAAAATAGCCGAATTTATTCTCAATGAACTTTTATTGCCCTTAAAATTAAAGTTTTCCGTCACCATAAGGATTTTTAAATATAACTGCTACTCTTTAAATTTCATCATTTTTGTTATTTTTGTTAAAATGTGCAAAAAGCGGTATAGTTATAACATTATACATAATTTCCTATTAATTAAATTCCAATCCTAGTAATATAACTAATTTTATTTCATTTTATGTTCATGAACTAATAATATTATAGAAAACTTTTTATATAAGCGTTGTAATATACTTAGCGTTGTAATGTAATGTACTATTGTACTATGGGGTAGGTGTCAGAAATGCAAAAAGACTATTTTGCAGGAGTCGTGACTTTTGCACGAAGTAAAAGTCAGGGTTAGGGTAAGAACTAGGTTTAAAGTTATGATTAGGTTCACGGTTAGGGTCAGTATGAATGCTTGCAAAGTGATGCCATGTAAAAGTGGCCAATCCCTCAAACGTGACACTTTGTCAAGAAATGACTTGTTAATATACTTTACATTTAAGTGTGATCAACTATTATACAATGAAGTAAAAATTTAAAGAAGTTGAGTTTTTAAGACTGTAAGAAAAGTTATCGTATTTCTATACAGAAAATTTAACTTTTACAACATAACTTAAATTTACTAAAAAAATTACCAAGATTTTGATTTTTTTACCAAAGTTAAGTAAATAAAAAGCTTTTGTATAAATTGGTGCATTGTTTTTTTAACTTTATAAAATCTGAAAGAAATTAAAAGTTATTTAAAATCATTGTGCTATATTAATTAGTGTATAAGTCTTGAGTTGCGTAGAGTTGTATGAATATATCAATGAAAGTTATATTGCTCTAATCGAAGGTTGTGTTATAAAGCACTTTTAAAGAGAATTAAAAAATACAACGATTTTTAACTTGTACCTAAAACTAATTTTAAGTTAAATTTTGTCTTTTGCTTTCAACACATTGAGTTCTATAGACGAACCAAAACTATACAGTGAAGTAAAAGTGAAATTTTAATCAATTTAGTTGCACCACCTAAATAAAGTTTTAAGGAATTAAGACACTTTGAAAATAACTAATTTTAGATTTGGATATTTTTTTAATATAAGCTGTAACGATAAAAAACAAAAAGTGTTTTAAATAATTTTGCATTTTACATTAAGCTGTTTTTTTTTCATTAGATTAAGAGTTTATTACAGACAAAAAAAACAAAATGTATATTTGTAGCTCGAAGGAATTTCAAATCAGAACAATTTTATTTATATATTAAACTAAATCAAACATTTACATTGAGAAGTATCTCAAGTAAAAAAAAATCATTAGTTTAAGAAATTACGATGAATGTGGAACAAAAAGCGTGATGTAACCGTGATTTAGTTATAAAAATACCAATTTACCATATAATAAACTTTTGATTTTCTACATTATTCATTGTTTCATTAAAACAATTTGTAAAAAAGAGTAAGCTTATTTTTCTATAATATTTAATTAAAAATATTTATATTTTTTAATTTTTTAAGTAGAGCAACCTCTTTAGTCCTCCACCCATATTTCACTGTTGCCACTTTTTACTTCACTTTTACACTAGTTTATTATTTATAAAGATTTATTAAGCAAAAAGTTAAAAGTTAAGTAAATAACTTATGTTCATCTCAGTTTTACAACATTCTGAACAAAAGTATTTACCTCTTACTTATAATCAAGTCTAATTTAAATAAAAAACATCAGTAAACAAAAAAAGTTAAGTTTTATAAGCCTTTGTTGGTAGCAACCACATTCGTAAAAGACTTTTTAGTAATTTTGCACAAAAGACCTTAAAATACAAACAATTTATAAATCTAAAATTTCAATGTGGAAGCTACGTAAAATTACTACATTCATAAAGATTTAAAACGTGGCTATAATATACTTTTGGTTTTTATTACATAGAAATTATATATGGAAATTTGTTAGTTTTTCCTAACTCAAACCTTAATTTTTATCAGTTTTTTTTTATAGTAAAAAAACTATTTTTCTGTGTCAACATAGTTACTTGTAAATGTATTACAACACCAAAAAAATTCATTTAATTTATATTTTTTAAGTCGTCTACTTTGCGTTTTAGTTATTAATAAAAATAAGAACGTTTGCTATAACAAAA
This sequence comes from Thalia democratica, assembly GCF_965202585.1. Classification (NCBI taxonomy): domain Eukaryota; kingdom Metazoa; phylum Chordata; class Thaliacea; order Salpida; family Salpidae; genus Thalia; species Thalia democratica. Next base: position 7,299,994 of record NC_139173.1, on the reverse strand, counting down.
AGTAAAACAAGAAAAAATATAAAAACGGATTAAGGAAAAAAAACAATTATAATTAAAACTTCAACTTTGTTGTTTCAGTTTTTCATTTCCATAAAAATAAAAGGGTATAAAAACAACAACTTTAAGTCTTCAGTTTATTAGTTATCAACTGTAGAAGTAGACTAAAAAAACGAGCAAGATATGATTATCTTAAACTCAAATACAAACATGTATAAACATTATATTAGAACTAATAGATTTTAAGCACAAAACGTTTTCTTTTTAAGTATTAATAGTGATACAAACTAATTGAGAAAATATGCAATGACGTTTAAATTCAACGACTTCGAGTTTATCTAAACTCCAATTCCAACTGCTGCAATAAAAGCAAATATTACATGAATTTTCTAAAGTTAGAAGTCACGATAAATACGCGTGATATGATCGTGATTTAGCAATGGAATTCGCGTGTCCATTACACTTCATTGTGATGATTAAACGGCGTTATTTTAATATTTTTGTATTAATTTAACTGTTCTCGTGATTATTACTTTTTCACAATATGATTATTTTAAGAAATTCGATTTTGATGCTTAAATTTATCCGTTGTTCAAACTACTGTAAAAATTCAAATGCTTACGTTTTCTTTTTTATTTTTCGTGTTGTTTCCAAGAAAACAATTAGCTTTATCCATGTTGGAGTTTCGTGAAAATTATAGCAAGATGATTTTAAATAAATAAAAACACTTTATTTTATTTTGCCTGTTAAGATTGTATTTAGATTGTGAATCATAAACAAATTTCTTTAAATTCTGAAACTTCTGATGTTTTGTGTTTTAATGACTTCTTTTTTAGTTTTGCACAAAAATACAAAGTAAAAACTAATTTCATTTTGTAAATATTTTAAAGTTTAAATCATGTTACTAAAATACTATAGCTTTCATTTGATTATAAAAAAAAACTTTTTAGACATTTTATTTCAATTGTGCAAAGTTTCTTAATAACTTGTTTTAGTTTAAATTTTGTAAAACTACAACAACTAAAACTTTTGGAATTTGCTGTTTACTTTACTTTGTAAAGAAAACCTTTAATAAAGTTGAATATTCTTTAGTAAAATCTAAAAATTTATTGCTCTAAATAGTAATTTCTAATTGCTAAAACTATAATTAGTATCAAATTTTAGTACAAATTAGTACATTTTGCAATCAGTTTTCTTTTAAGACTTCCTTACTACTTTTAAATCTAAACTTTTATTTAAAGAATTATTTAAAAACTGCTTTTTGTTTATACGCAAAAATATAACAATTATACCTATCTAAGAGTTTATACAATTTAATTTAACTAGTTAGACTGCTGTTTCATGAAGAATTTATGACTTTTTTTCGAAAAAAGTCACATTCTTTTTTACGCTAAAGATTTTTTAGTAGCAAATTAAAAACAATTAAAAATTTCTTGATCCAAAAAACAACCTTTACGTTGGAGATTTGAATAATATATTTTATACTCATGCCTTTTATATAATGATTCTTTATAAAACTTTGATCAAAGTTAATAAAAGTACCACGTGGAAGTTACGTAAAACATTTTTTTTTGTAAAACTTAACGTGAATGAACATTTACATAATTTAAACAATTTCAGAATAAAGACTCCATGTGTAAGTTACGTAACTTCCACATGGAACTTTTTATAACACGAGGTTTTCATCGTGTTTTTGTGATTTTGTGGTTTTCTTATTTAACTATATATATATTAACGTATTTAACTAGTAAGACTTTTTCTAGGTCAAATTTGAATTGTCTTTAACAATTGTTTTTTTTTTTGGTAGAATGTGTTTATTAAACGAATTGAAACAACACTTTTGTTTATCTAATAATGTACCTATGAAAACATCTTTTATTAAAACATTTTATTAATAACACCTGCAATCATTTGAAAACTAAATTAAAAAAAAATATTGTTGAAGACATATTATCTATGATAAACCTAGTTGTTTTGTTTATAGTTGTCAAAAAAAAGTTTAAGTAATTATATCATATAAAGTTTAGTATTTTAGTTTTAATTCTAAATTCATGAATGTAAATGTTTATGAATATGTATAAGTTTTACAATAGACAAATTATATATGTTTATACATATGCAGATAAATTATTATTTCGTATTAATATTAACTGTCCGTATATCATAATTTTGAAAGTTTTACGATCAATTTATTTATTATAAACGAAAATTCAGAGAAAACTTTGTTTGAAAAATTAAAAAACAGTATTTATTGAAATCAGTTTTTTATGTCTTAGTTTTTGCAGCATTGTCAAAAAAAAACTGATATATGTAGAATGCATAGCTTTTACATATTTTAAGTGAAAAATAATATTTAAAAATTTTAAGATATTTTATTCTGTTTTCAATTTTAAGTCTTTTCATAAAACCAGTGTTTTTCTAACATTTTTTTGACTTTTTAATTTAATTTTATTTCATGTGTCCACATTAAAATTATGCTAAATATATTTTAAAATTTTAAGCTCTAATTTACTTTGTGTATTCTGTACTACTATTGGTTCACAATTTTCCGGAACAAATTAAACAGCTAATCGGAAAATCTTTGTACTTTCTTTTTAATTACCGAGAATTTCGCACTTGCACAAAACTCCGATAACAATAAGTAGTAAAAATACAAAATAAAATACCACTTTGTTTACAAGTATTACTATTGTTACACACTTACACAGTGACGATTAAACAGTTCATTAAGAAGAGAAATTAAACATCACACCCGCCCTTTTAATAGCCATTAGATATAATAATGATCAACTTTTATACAATGGTATAACAAAATTTCTATTGCAAAAATGCACAGTAAACCTTAAAATACAAAAATATTTTTAAAATAAAGCTTTATGTCTAAGTAACGTAAATAAAGTAAAATTACACACTTTTTTTTTTAATTAGTAGTAATATACAAAGAATGTGTTTTTTTTACTAACTCAAATCTAAAGCTTCATCAGTTGTTCTTTTTTTTTTGAGTTAAATGTTTTAAATAAACTATTTTTTAGCGTCAACATAACTTTATGTAAATGTATTACTATACCAAAAAATACGTTTAAGTAATATATTTTTGCATCATTAAACTTTGCCTCTTTGTAACTAATAAAAATAATAACATTAGCTATAAATAAAGTAAAACGAGGAAGAATACAAAATTTTTTGAGGTAAAAAATTGTTATAATTAAAAATTTCAACTTCATTTTTTAGTTTTTCTTTTCCATAAAAATAAAAAGGTATAAAAAAAAACGAATTTTAAATATCTAATTTGTTAGTTATCAACTAAAAACGTATACTTGAAAAATGAGCCAGATATAACTTTTTGATTTAAATACAGAAATATATAAACATTATATTAGAACTAACAGATTTTAAGCACAAAAAAATTTTTTTTAAGTATTAATACAAAGCAATTGTGAAAACGTGCAGTTGCATTCAAATTCAATGACCTTGAGTTTATTTAAACTCCAACTCAAAATGCTGCAATAAAAGCAAATATTACATGAATTTTCTAAAGTGAGAACACTCGATGAATAAGGAATAAAACGCGTGATATGGTCGTGATTTAGCAATGGAATTCGCGTGACCATCTTACTTCATTGTAATTATTATAAGGGCGTTATTTTATTTTTATTTGAATAAATTTAACCGTTCTCGTGACCATCACATTAACGCGATGTGAATATTTTAAGAAATTCGATTTTGATGTTTAAATTTAACCGTTGTTTTAACTACTGTTAAAATTTAAATGGTTACGTTTTAAAATTTTCCATTGTAGTTTTGCTTCCAAGAAAACAATTAGCTTTATGCTTTATGGAATTCTGTGGCATTTTTAGCAAAATGATTTTAGAAAAATAAAAACTTTTTATTTAGTTTTGTCTGATAAGAATCTTATGCTCAAGATTGTGGATCATATACAGTTTTCTTCAAATACTAAAACTTTTTTGTTTGACTAACATTTTATTTTAGTTTGGTACTAAAAATACGAATTAATTTTTAACTTTAAAAGTAAGTTAAAAGTTAAATTTTTTTTTAGCAAAATTTTTTGGTTTTCACGTAATTATTTGACTATGAATAAACTTTTTAAACATTTTATTTTAATTCTGCTAAATTTTTAAATAACTTGTTTTATTTTTAATTTTAAAAAACTATAACTTAAGTTTTCAAAAGCTGCTCTGCGTTTAACTTTATACAATAACTTTAATAAGATGACCATGTGTTTCGTAAATAAGCTTGAGTAAAGATTTAAGCATTTATTGCTACAAATAATAATTTCTATAACTTAAAATATAACTAGCATCAAAGTTTTTTGTAATCAATTGCTTTTATCGATCTTAAAACTTCCTTACTACTATAAAATCCAAGTTTTTGTTAAAAAATGTTAAAGAAATTAGTTTTTTTTTATATGCAAAATATAATTATATCTAATTAAGAGTTTGTAGAATTTAAATTAACTGTTGTTTGTTGGATAACTTATGAATTTTTTGGTGAGAAAAATAAGTTCTTTTATTACTCTAAAATGTTTTAGTAGCAAATTAAAAAGTAGTTAAAAAAATTAAAATAAAAAACTACGTTTACGTCGAAGAAAAGTAATAAAGTACTATCACCACGTGGAAGTTACGTAAAACATTTTTTTTATAAACTTAACGTGAATAAGTGTTACATATGTTTATAAAAGACTTTCAAGAATAAAGGGTCCATGTGTAAGTTACGTAACTTACACATGGTACTTTTGTTTTCACGTGACTGCATAAAACTCAGTACAACTAAACTCTTGACAAGCCAAAACAAAAGTTTGTAAATTAATACTTACGTAACTTCCACATGGATCTTTTTATGGCCATGAGATCGTTACACGTAGAATGTATAATTTTTTTAACTAGTAGTAAGGCTTTTTATAGGTCAAAACTAATATGTCTCTAACAATTTTTTTGTTTGGTTATATGTGTTGTGACAACAAAAACTGCTTTTATTAAAATATTCTTATTAATAATACCTGAGATTATTCACCAACTACTACTTGTTAGAGATAAAAACAACTATCGCTAAAGACATATATAAAATAAACATCATTGATTTGTTAATAGTTGTTAAAAAAAAACTTTTAAATTAAATTATGTCATATAAAATCTCGTAATTAGTTTTTAATTATACCAATGATAAATTTTTACGACTACCTATAAGTTTTACAATAGATAAATTATGTATGTTTAAACTTATGCATATAAAGTATTCTTTCTTATTGAAATTAACTGTCCGTATTTGAGAATTTAAATAATTATACAAGTATTAATTTATGTATAGTTAAACTCAATGCAAACAGTTTTCTTTTAAAGTTAGTAATATCGTCAAAAAAAAAATCAGAGTAAACGTGGTAAAAAATAAAAACTAGTTTTTAGTGAAAGCAGTTTTTTAAATTTGTGTCGACAGTTTTGCAGCATTGTAAATGAAACTGATATTGAACGCAGTCTTTCATGTATAAAAGCATGTAGAATGCATGGCTCCTACATGTTTCAAGTGGAAAATAATAGTTTAAAGTTTAACAAAAGCTTTATTATTTTAAGATTTTTTTGTTCTGTTTTCGCTCAAGTTTTCCATTTTAAGCCTTTTCCTAAAACCAGTTATCATTGTTTTTCTAACGTATGTTTGGCTTTTTTATTTAATTTTATTTCTTGTGTGATATTAAGATGATGTTGAGTATGTACCATAATTAATTAATAATTACCATATGTAATTCACTTTAAATATTATGTATGCTTTATTTTACTCTAAATTATGGAGTTATATATAAATTTTTTAATATTATGAATGCTTTATTTTAACTAAATTGTGCAGTTTTATCATAATCATTTTTTAAAGTATTAACACATAAATATTATCATTACATTTTTTCTACATAAAACAAAAGTTTGTATCAGTTTTTTGAATGACAAATATTTTTTTTAGTGATAAGGTGTGCACGTTTTCAAAAATATGTTAATTAGGTTCTTCATAACTACATTAAACTTGTACATTGTGTTGACTAGTACTTAACAATGAATCTAAATAAATTTAATATTAAAAACACGATGAAGTTTAACACGATTTAACTTTATTAATACCTTTTTTTTACAAAAACCTGCTATAAGACAAACTAAACAGATTAAACTTCTAGCTAAAATTAAATCTATAATTAGATAAACGCAATAAACTCATCAAATTGATCCAAAAATACAGTAGTTTTTGAAAACAGCACGATTGACCTTTCGGCAATTTTCGCTGCAAAAGTCGTAGAGATAAAAGGGGAAACCCCTATTCAGAAACATGTCAACGTAGACACTACAATGAGAGAGGAAAAGAAATTCTATATACTTTGTTGCATATAAACCAAAACCTCATTATATAACAGTTAATAGGACTGAGGATTCGTGAAACTAAATTTAGTCAAGTAGTTTCTATAATTTCTTTTTTTTTGCTCAAAATTAAATTGAAAAGACTTAATCAGTGTGAAAAATATGTTTGTTTTGACAGTTTTCAAAAAGTCTTTTAAATTTTTTATGTAGTTTGTTAGCATGATATTAATAAGAAAAAAATAGAATAAAAAAAGTTTATTTAAAAACAATGAGTGAAAATATTTTAAATAAATAGCTAATTAAATGTTATTGAAACGAAAAATGAAAATGAAAAAGCAATTTATTGTTTCAATTTTTTTTAATGTAACAAACATGGTTACTTTTGAAAATTGAAATAAAAAAGTATACAGAATTTTAATACTTACATATATGTGTTTTGTGATAGGCTTAATGTTTTGTTGAGATTAAAAAGCTCAACGATTGGTTAAGAATATCGTCTACTTAGTTTGCTAAATGTTCAAAAACACTAAGTTTTAAAACAATATTAGATTTTCGTGCGTATACTTTTAACAAAATGCGTTTAAAACAGTATTTTTGTAGTCTGGATGAGCATCAGGTTAATTAAAATAGTCTTTGAAAGATAATAAAAAAAGTTAATTCTTGATTCAAAATAGCTCCTTAAAAAATATATGTTAACTAAAAATAATAAAATGCATACCGTATTCACTGGTATTCACGTATTCAAATAACACTGTATTCATAAGTGCACACCTTTTGAAAAAATACTTTTTAACATTAAGACCTCAAAACACATAATTGTTAACAACCTACTTTATTTACCTTCGTTTTAGGCGAAGCTTGCTAGGTAATGCTGGCCCTGATAACTTCATAAAGCTTTACATAATATAGGTTATAAAATGCTTATAATATAGATAAAGTTTTATTTTCAAAGATCCATGTGTAAGTTACGTAAAATTACTACAACCACGAGGTTTAAACACGTGACCTATGTTCATATTGTTTAGGTCAAAAGTGTAGAATATTTACTGGTTGGTTTTTGGTCTAATAGTATGAACTAGTTTATTGGTTATAAAATAACTGTTTGACTTCCTTACCTTCTTAGAATTACCTTACTCAAAACAGACTATTTAAAGAGATTGTTAGTTTAAACTTGTTTTAGACTTTATTTTGTGATTGTCTGCTTAATCTTAATGAAATTGCAATTTTATTAGAATAACCACAGTTTATTTGATTTTTTTCAAGAATTTGTTTCGTTATAGCTTCAAAAGATTTGTTTTGTTGAAGAACACTTCAACTGTTGAAGAAAGGTTTAACTTGTTAATTCCAAAACTTTAAATTATTTTAATAATGACTAACAAACATATTTAAGAGTCGAAATAACTTTAAATGATAATTTTATATTTGAATAACTTAACTTTTATGTATCGTATGAAAAATTATAAAAATAAAGTATATCTAAAAAAGGTAAAATTTACTTTAAATTAACTTAAATAAGAAATTTAAATAAATTTAACAAAAAAAGACTGTTCAACTTTTAAAGTTTAAAATATCATAAACTTTTTAAAACAGAGTAAAAGAACAGTTTTTTTTAATATGTTGTAAAAACGATTAAATTTTATTTACAAATTTATGTTTCTACAACTATGTAGTAGTTCATTCGTGTTATTAATAAATTTGTCGCGTGATATAATCGTGATATACCAGTGGAATTCTCGTGATTATTACATTACACGTCATGGTCGTTAGCGCGTATTTTAATAAATTTAGGGAAAAAAAAATTTTAAACTAGATACATTATCACGTTAAGATGATAAGCCTGTTATTTTAAAACTTTTTAATGTGTTATTTTAGATAATTGAAATACTTTCATAAACCAAGTGAAAACATTAATTTTGCATCCAAAGAAATATTTATTAAAGCTTTATACATGTTAGAAACTTAAATCATGATGGTTTAAACAAATAACTCATTTTTTATCTTTTTGTTTTTAAAGGAGTTATTTTCCTATTTCTTTTTGTGAAAAAAAGTTTTACTTAAAATTGATAAGATAATTATTTATTTTTACTGAACCAGGTAAAATAAATTAATTTTTACGTGTTTTGAAAATTGTGAAAGCTCTGTTACAATTTGATCAATTAATAAGCTCTATCGTGCAAAAGCATGCATAAACCGTGGTCTAATCTTGTTAATAAGACAAAAATTTTGAGTAAATTTATAGATTTTTTAAAATGTTATAGTTTTTAATTATTTCTATTTAAGCATAAATTTTGCTTTAAATTTTAAGTTAAGTGGTTATTTTTGTCACTAAAATAAAAACTTGAATGAACTATTTGTATGTAATCAATACTTTTTAAACTAAATAAATGATTGGTTTTTCTATTGCTGATCTTTAGAATTATTTTTGATATAGTGAACACTAAATTATTAAATGATAAAATATATTAATCGTTCAACTAGGTAAAAATGCGTACCTAACCGGCAGTTCGTACCTAGAAACTTTTTTTTCTCTAGTTACGTACAATTATTCTAGTACAAACATGTTAAAAACTACTGAAGTTTACAAACGACTACTAGAGCAAAATCATTTTTATTTATTTTTCGATCATAAGTTATGAAAATTTTAATTGCAATTTTCTTTATTTTTATTTCATTTTTTTCGTTTTTATAAATTATTTATTCCTATGTTTTGTTCATTCAGTATGAAAATCTAAACCGCCCTGATCGTTATTGTCGTTATACAAATTAACTGTAGTATGTTTGTTTTAAATACTGGATTTGTTATACAGTTTTTGAGTACATAGTTTTTCTGATTCTTTTAGTTTTAATCTGTTTAATTGTAATAAAGTAACAATATTGTATTATAACTTTTAGGATGATAAAAAAAATTCTAAGAAAAAATAAAGATTTCAGGCTAAAAAGTGCGTACCTAGTTGGCAGGTTACTGTACATATATACTAAAATATTGCATCGTGGTTTGCTTTACACAATACCTTGTATTTAATTCTTTATCTTGTATTCATCATTTAAAAAATTGGGTAATTTTATCCTGAAAAAAGTATAATTTTCGTGTTCAAACTTTTGCTTAAAGATAGAACTGAAAAGACTAAAACAGTATAAAAATTTATTTGATTTAATATTTAAAAGATTTGCAAATTATATTTTTAAGAATCTAGTTTTAGAACAGTTTTATAAGAGTAAAAATTATAAGAAAATTTATTTAATAACATTAGCTAACTGAATTGCAATAAAAAAAAAAAAAAAACAATACTAAACATTTAGATAGTGTTGAAAGTCTTAATTTTTCAAAGTAATTTGTGTAAACAAATTACAGTCAGTTGATAATAAACTGGAACTGCAATAATTAAAGATTTGTGTGTTAACAATTTTTGTATTTAGCTTATTTTTTGATAATGTTAATAAGCTTTATTGGTTAACTTAATTTCCGCAAACATTTTGTTTGTTTAGTGTGCTTTAAAATGTTACAAAAGTTCTATTTTTTTATAAATAATAAAAGTTTTGTTTTTTTGGTTGGTGTGAGTTTAACGCGACGCGTTTAAAAATAAGTGTTTTTTTACAGTTTTCTGTCGATTAGTTTAATGTTGGTTGTTTTACTTTGAGTACGTATTTAATGTTCTTGTGGAACAAAAATATCATCTTAATTTTCTTTGTAAATAGTCAAGTTGATAAGTGCACACAATAAAACTATAATGTGTGCACACCTTATCTTATAAAACACTGTTTTTGTATATAAAGAGAACAAAACACTTGATATGATCTCAAGGCCAAATTATCTTTTAAACATACTTTATTTATCTTTCTTTTTTAGGCGGAGCTAGTTACATAAAAATCGACTCTAGTAACTTTATAATAGTTTACATAACTTAAAGATTACAAAATATATATTAAATAAATCAAGTTTTATTTTAAAGTTTTCCATATGTAAGTTACGTAAAGCTTGATTTTGCCACGAGGATTTAACACGTGACCTAGTTCGATGTTGTTTAGGTCAAAAATATAGCATAATAACTGATTAATTTTTTGAAAAAATTTATGAATTAGTTTATTGAGTATGTTGTAAAACCTGTTTTTATTAACAAAAGTAATTGCTTAGAAATACAATTCTTTTATTTATGCATAAATGCTATTGATAATTTACTAAGCTCTGTTGTTTTTCATATTTCACTTTTAATTTAAACTTTTAATTCTGTTATAAATAATGCTGACTTAAAGCTTTATTTAACAACAACTAATTTAGCGATTGTTTTAATTTAGTTGTCTTAATACACTTACATGTTAAACTCAATGACATTGAAAAATAAACTTTTAAACAATCAAAGAAGGTTAAAGTTTATTTCTTTGTTTACTGCCATTGTACTTCAATAAGGTTTAAAGTAGCCAATAATGTAAAACTTAAAGTAAAATTATCTAACTTTAAAGTTTTTAATGTGTTGTAATACTGATGAGCAGACAAAGCTAACAAAACGAAATTTATTTTTATTTTATTTGAAATTAACTTTCATTTTAATGTTGAAGAAATAAAATTTCTAATGAATTTGAGTGAACAAATTTTGAAGTAATACGAAAGTTTTGAATACTTTCTAATCTAAGAAATTATAACTTGGTGCAATTTTTATGTTTATGTTAACTCCGTTCATTTAAAACTCTTCAATGTTTTTATTATTTTATTATAAAACGTTATGCTTTATTTTAAATTTGGCAGACAACTAAAACAACCAAGTTTTTTTTACCTTTTTACTTTATTATTATGTTTGTACAACTGTAAAACCATAAGATCAACTATGTAGTTCATTTGTCGTGAAACTGTCGTGTTACGTGACAAAGAGAGGCGTGTAAAAAGCATGATAGAAAGCGTGTATGTGAATTCTCAGACACATTAAAATATGTACAATTGAAAACTGAAACTTTACTGCTTTTTATAGTTTTTTTACAGTTTTTAATTAAATTTTTTGTTCAAAATCTCACTTTTGAAACTTTTAACTCGTATTTTAACGCCTTTTGTCATTTATTATACAACTAAATTTCGATACTTTTATTGAGTAATCAATTATTAAAGCTTATTTTCCTGGATATTTTTGTAAAATATTATTTAATTGTTTGATGTATTTTTACTCAAAATTTTGAATTTAATTAGTTCAAAGTTTGTTTAATTTATACTCAAAAAACAAATTTAAAAGTTTCACATATAAATAGCCTTAATTTTCTTCTACTTACAAAAAAATGTACTATTTTTTTTGCATTTTTACTAGTTATTTTTCTATGTCAAAAGCTTAAACATTTTTTATAAGTTTATAATAAGTGATATTTTAAATAATTTTATTAAATGATATGATTATTGCTACAATCTAGTTTGATTATTAGTTATATTAATATCATACTAATATAATATTATACAATTTTTTTTCGGGTTTTACCCATTGTCATATAAACATGTTTTCGGTGTACGAATTCCGCAGTTGCAACAAAATAAAATAAAAACAAATTATAACATTAACAGTTTAAAACAATACATAGCAAACATAGAACATTGAGGTTTCAACAGCATTCGTTAAAGTTTTATCAACATGCGTTGAAACGAAACCATCAAACTTCCCATAATGCGAATATCAATGTTGGAATGAAATCGTCTCTGCAATGCGAACCGCCAACCTCGCAAACCGCTGCAGCAAAAGTCATGAGTTAATGTTGGGGAAACACCTATGAAGAAAACGTGTCGACGTGTTCACCGATTTGAGTGGCGAGAGAAGGAAAGAAACAGAAAAGTTTCGATTAAATGAAGTGGAACTTAAATATGTATATAAACTCGAGCTTTTTCCACAAAACTAACAGTTTTCTTAAAAGCTCAAACGAAAAGTGTTCAAACGAAAAGGTTTTAGCTGAAAATAAAATGAAGGTGAATTTTGGAAATTACTGCAACAAAAGTAATGTGAAATTTTAGGTTGTATTTATGATTTTTAATTATTCAAAGCTTTTTTTATAGTCTAATTTGGTGGTAAGCCTTAGCTTTAGAAGGCTGAACTAATTTAATTTAAAATGAACTACCTTCTAATGTAAAACTTAAAACTTTTTCAATAGGTCGGTAAGTAAAATAGAAAACAAGTAAATATAATGTATTATAACTGTTATTTAGATTTGAAAAGGCAACTGTCTTATTTTGTACATGTACATACACTGGAAACTAAGTATTAGTACAATAAAATAAGCTAAACAAATTAAAAGCACTGAAAACGACAAAATTCTCAGTGAATACTTAATTTTATCTTAAATAAATCCTTGTAATTTTTTTTAAATAAGTAAACACTATATTCTAGTACTTCCTAAGTAGTCAGTTGCTTGTTCAAAACTTATTTATTCATTTCTAAACACGTGGTAAATAGTTAATGTGGCAGAAAAAGTTAAAAAATTAGTTGAAATAAATTCTTTCATACAAATTGCGTTTAAATAAACTATTTGACAAGTGTACAATTATTTATATTAGTCTTTATACTAATGTGACTTAATTATTTTTTTAATTTTTTGAGTTTGTTGTTTAAACTTGTATTCTCTAATTAAATTCTTTAGACACTGTAAATTTTAAAATAGTGACTATTTATTCAAAAATTAAAACTATAGTTTTATGTTTCTTGCTTTATAAAAACTAGTGAGTTTAAGGTTACCTTCCAAAATTTAGTAAAAAAAAACGTTTTTAAATTAATTTATTTACCTTAAAGATCAGTTACAACTCAAGTCAATAGATGTTTTAGGCTTTAATTCATTATAAAGACAACAATAATTCAAAAATAAACAAAAACAAATAAACCAATAATTTATTTAAAGTCTAAAAAATATACTTTTATAACATAAAACATTCAGATAAGACAACAAGAATAAATCTAAAGCACTTTATCACTTTTATAATCGAGTTTTATAAGTTCATGGAGATATGAGTTTACTGAAAATAATAACGAGAAATATGCTAAAAGTGGAGTAGGCCAAAAGTGCTTCAACGTTTTAGTAGGAAATTCAGAGTGTAAATTTGACCTCATGGTAAACTCATGCTAGAAGCGTGATAGGAAATAACGTGTTTCAGCCAACATTTACTCAATGGCAGTTATTTGTAGGTGTATAGTGTTTTAGAAGCTGCATTCAAGAAGTTTTTTTCTGATATGTTATTAGACAGCTAGTGCAGTTTATAAAAAAATAGCTAATGAAATTTTAGAAGTTTGCAACTCTTTTAATTTTAAATTTAAACTATTTCTTTTAAAATGGCATGAAAACAACTAGTACAATAGTGAAGGAACTTAATTATAAAAATATAGTTCAGTCAATGTACATAGATAAATATAAGCTCTTAGACTATAATGCTTTTCATGATCGATTCTATTACATTCTAGAATTTAGCTTGTTAATATATAATTTATTTTTTTAGTGAAAACATTTCTAAGTAGGTATAAAAGTTTTACAACGACTATGAGTTAAATTTAAGAAACATTTAAAACTTCTGCATTAAATTTTTTAAAGTATACAACTTAGATTAATAATCTTTAGGTATTTTTTACTCTAAATTGTATTGTTTATAGTAATATACCGTAATAAACCAAAACAAAGGTTCTGTTTTAGATAAAAACACTTTAAACTTACTAAATACGAAAAAATCAGGAAGCTTTTTGATATAATCTTGAATGTTCATCAATTTCAGAGTTTTTAAGTAAAAGCACAAATATTCATAATGCCTTCAACTGCCTTGTTAAACAAGACCGCCATGGACAAATATATGGCTCTGGACACAGAAGACAAGATATTCCAAGCAATGTACATCTGGATTGATGGAACAGGAGAAAGTCTCAGGTGTAAAACCAGAAGTCTGACTAAAGAACCAAAAACTGTGTCTGGTAAGACTTAGTAATTTAAAGAAAATATATTTAAAAAGCTCTAATTAGTTGATAAAGAATGTTTGATAAAAACTTAAACAAATTGTTTAATTATACTTTTAGTCTTCATAAATGTTACATCTAAATTTTAAATTGAACAAAAATTAAAAGCCAAAATATAGCTATGTACAATGTTTTAACCATTTCAACATTTTATTCAGACCTTCCCTCGTGGAATTTTGACGGTTCATCAACAGGCCAGGCTGAAGGTTCAAATTCCGATTGTTTCCTGAAACCAGTTGCCATGTTCAACGACCCATTTAGGGGAAACCCCCATAAATTAGTCATGTGTGAAGTTCTTAATTACATCATGGAACCTGTAGGTTGGTATATATTTTATATTTTTAAGGATTAATTTGATTTCGTAAAATATTTAAATTTTTTTTCAGTTACTTTCATGTTATTTATGTTATAAAAATAACTACAAGATTGTAAAACTTTGGATTCAAGTGTGTAGTATAAACTATATATTTTAACAATAATACAAAAAATATAAACAACAAAAGTTTAACAAATTAAAAGTTAAACTCTGTCCTGGACAATACTTTAAGAGGTATCCGTGGTGTGCGACTCTGTAACCGAAAGGTTCTTCGTGCACCAGGTCCTATGACCAAACAATTTGAGTTTCTTTTTTTTTTGTCGTTTAGTAAACTTTAACTTGATGAAAAATAATTTATTCAGCCACCAACAACCGTCAGCGATGCTTGGAAGTCATGGAAAGAGTGAAGGATTCTCATCCTTGGTACGGATTGGAACAAGAGTACACTTTACTCGATGTTGATGGACACCCATTTGGCTGGCCAAAACAAGGATACCCTGGACCCCAAGGTAAAATTTACTATATAGTATAAAGTTGTTGACTAGATTTAAAAGATACTTTTGCTAAAAAAATGGTAAATTTCTTAGTTTAAAAATTTATACTCAGAATTAGATGCTTTTTTTAAAGTCATCATAAACTCTTGTTTTGGATCATTGATTGAAATTTGTACAACCTGTAAAGTGTTTAAAGGAATTTGTTTACAAGTTTAACATATCTTAGATATATAACTTTTTACAACTACAATAATATTTTTTTCTCTCTTTAGGACCATACTACTGCGCAGTTGGAACTGGTAATGTGTACGGTCGTGAAATTGTCGAAGCTCATTACAAAGCTTGCATTTTTGCTGGAGTCAAAATTTCTGGTACCAATGCTGAAGTTATGCCTGCTCAGGTAAGTATATATGACGATAAACTAGTATAAACTAGTTTAAATTTGTAAGTATGTTCTTAGATAAAATACAATGTGTAGTTATTCTAAAATTATTCAAACCACGAGTTATAGTTCGAAGCTTGTGGTTGTATAAATAAATGAAAGTCTTAATTTTCCTAAAATGTACTATCTATTACCTTCAAATGTTTGTGAAATCTTTTAACTTGAATAACTAAAATAAACTTTTTTAAACTGACATTTTTTCTCCAAACAGTGGGAATTCCAAGTTGGACCATGTGAAGGGATTGAAATGGGGGATCATTTGTGGGTGGCAAGATTCCTTTTGCACAGAGTTTGCGAAGATTTCGGTGTCGTAGCAACGTTTGACCCCAAACCAATGAAGGGTGACTGGAACGGTGCAGGTTGCCATGCCAACTACTCAACTGAAGCAATGAGAAAAGAAGGAGGCATTGCGTGAGTTTATATATATAAATTCAACGTATTTAATTAGACACTTACTTTTTAAATATTAAGTATAAAAAATTTTACCTTTTAATTTACTTTCAAACTTAAGACTACTTCCAGCTAGTAATTTTGAAAGTATATTTATAGTTTATTTAAAAAAATTTTGTCAACAGCGCAATCAATGAGGCAGTAGAGAAGCTTTCAAAGAGGCACAATTACCACATTAGAGCTTACGATCCTCAACAAGGAAGAGACAACATGAGAAGATTGACGGGTCTCCATGAAACTTCAAACATTTACGACTTTTCATCAGGAGTTGCCAACAGGCAGGCTTCCATCAGAATACCCAGACATGTTAGTTTAATATTTTTTTTTTTAGTATCTACTCAACTAGTAATAAGTGCGTATATACGACTTAGTATGCAAGCTTGCATTTCATATGAGGTGTGGAGTACTTTAAACAGTATTGAATATTATTCTTTTTTGTATCAAAATATCCTGTTGTGTATAAACTGAAACAAGCAGAAATATTTAATGGGAAAAATAACTTTATGAATGGTATTTAATTGCTGCAACCCTTCTATGACGTCACGACGCGTCGCCATCGTTCTTTAAATTATTTGCTACTAAATTTTTTTTTTTTAATTTTTAAAAATCTAAACTTCAAAGGTTGGAGAAGAAAAGAAGGGATACTTGGAAGACAGGAGACCATCTTCAAATTGTGATCCGTACACAGTGACAGAAGCTCTTGCAAGGACGACAATTTTGAACGAAGAAGGTGACGTTGCTCTTGATCTTCACTGATCTGTGTGATGACAAAATTACTTCACCGGAAACAGTGATGACAAAATTACTTTACACATTACCGCCGCCTCAACTCTTATAGACAAAATTATGTTGTTTATAATTCCCTCAGCTACTATTTTATAACTACTCAAATTAGTTTCTAAAAACTTTAATCAATTACAATAACTAGGTATTACCTTTACAAGCTTTTGTACATGAAATATTAGTTACATCAAATACTTAAGTTAAATACCGATTAAACATTTACTTAACTTTATTACCTATATTAGGTTTTACCTGTTTAAAATATACTTTCCAGTTTGTAGATTTTATTTTATTTCTGTTTTACGAAACGAAGTGCCACAGTTTTTATGTTAATTAAAGTTTAGCGCAAAAAAAGTAAGTTTATAACTTTGTTTGTTTGTTTGTTTGTTTGTTTGAAACTAAAATGGTTTCTAGTTCTTGCTAGTATTTCTCTTTGTTTGTTTTAACGTGTTCGCAGTTTATTTGTTAATAAAAATTTAAAATAACTTGTGTTTTGTTCTTTATTTTTATTGTTCTAACAGTTTATTAACATGTATACTTTTTACAAATGGAGATTGCTAAACACTTCAAAATAGAAAAACTATTTAAATTCTTAATTAGGTTTAGAACTTTGTACAATTTTAAACATAACAAAATATATAATTAGTCCTGCAGAAATTTACAAATACAACTATGATTGTTGATTATTGTAAATCATATTAGTAAGTAAAATTAATAATCATGTATAAAAACCAAAATTTACTGTTAATCTACGGTTTTCACGGGATCGGGTCACTTTTGCACAAGTGGACAATTTTGCACGGCGACTCTTTTGCACAAGCGTCACTTTAGCACGGCGTCACTTTTGCACGAAGAGTCATTGTTGCACGAGAGTAATAAAATAATATAGATAAAAAGAAAAATAAATTGTAAAAAAACAAGAAGAAAATTTAAAAAGAATAATCAATAAATAAAAAGTTACTGACCAAGGGTAAGGGGTAGTGGTAACAGTAATAGTAAAAATAAAAAAATACAAAACATGAAAAAAATAAAAAAAATCGATAAATAAACAAAAAAGGAATAAAAAAGTTACCGACCGGAGGTAAGGGTTAGGGGTAACAGTGATAGAAAAAATATATATACCTAACAAAAATTATTAATCAAAAAAAACTTAAAAATAGATCATAAAATACAAAACAAAATTACCGACCAAGGGTAAGGGTTAGGGGTAGTAGTGATAGCAAAAAATAAAAATAAAATTTTAATATTGTGACGCCGTGCTAAAGTGACGTTTGTGCCAAAGTGTCTTCGTGCAAAAGTGACACCCACCTGTTTTCACAGTATCTTATAATTAAAAATAAAAAAAAATAATCGTAATTCTAAATTCAATTGTTTATAGCGATTTCTATATAAATAGATTTGTATTGCAAGATAGGTATAATTTGCTAAAAAGGAACTAATATGACGCACATCTATTTTTTAGTTTTTTTATCACCCGTATATCTATAATAAACTTAACTTAATCTTAATCGTATAAAACTAAATCAAGCAAACTCAAACTAAATTCTGTATAACTTGTAAAGGATCCAGAGTGTAAACTCTGCAAAAAAAAATGTTTACTTAAATACTACTGAATAAAATTTTAAAAAAATGTGTAAAATTGGTGATTAAGAGCTTCTAAAATGATGACAGTACTTTTTTTTTTGTTCAGTATTTCCTAATACAAGTATTTTACTTTACAAATATTAAAGTCTGTTCACAGCTTGTAAACAGAACTTAAGAAGTTTTTGAAACAATTACAAGTTTAAAATACAGGTTTAAAAGCAGTTTAAAATAGTAGCAACTTATACTAAAGTTTTAAGATTTTTTTTAATGGTTTTCTTTTAAATTTAACTGTAGCTAAAACTAGCTAAATACATATTAGCAATTTTTAAATCATAAAAGCTGGTATAAATTTTATAATTTTTCAAACTTGAAAAAAATTTACTTACCTACATTTAACATATCAATAAATCTATATGTTATTCAAAACTAGCACAATAGTAAGGTTTAAAAACATCCTAAAACGTTTTCAAATGACTTTCAAAGCACATCTTAGGACTTTAAAATAAATTTACTTTTTAAAACTAAAATACATGAAAAACTTTGAAATAAAAGGTTTAATAAAACGCAGCATTAACTTTCAAAAAACCCCTTATTTGCAAGTATAGGTAATAAAAAAATGTTCAAGCAATATAAATTTTAGAATCTTTGACTATTAAATGTGGTATATGAAATATATATTAGGAACTGCCAAAAATTTTAAAAGCAGCTGTCAAATTAGTTTAATTATTAGACATTAAACGATTTATTATTAAATAACTTTGTTTAAAAATACAACTGTACTGGTACTAGCTTTTACCTTTGGTTAGTAGTATCTGGCATTATGGGTCCTTTCTTATACCATTGGGGTTCATGTTTGCTTATAAATGAAAATTGGATGTTCTAGTCAGAAAAATATTCTACATGAATTCTCACAATTCTGTTACTTTACTTAAATGGCCAAATGTAGAACGAAGTGAACACAAAAACTAATTTCATTTTAAGTTGATTTAGACAAGCTTTATATATTGAATAGAACACTCATCTAAAACATAAAACAGTCACATTGTTTGTGATGTGTCGTTTGTGAATAAAATATATGTTTTAAACAAATAATTCTAATTCAAAAAAAAACAAAAAAAAATTATTGCACATTAAAAGTTTAAAACGTTTTTAAGAGGTTTACTCTCATTGTCGATAAACATACTAAATCAAAACTTTTAAAACTAAAACATATTTTTGAAGGTCAATGTTACTATAAAAATAATTAGAAATAAAGGATAATATTATGATGTAGTTATTCAAAACTGTGTATAGTTAGTATGTTATTAGATAGATGTTTCTTTAGTAAAATATAATGCTATACTTGTATTTCAAAATAAGATTTAATAAACTGAAAATTAAACGTTTCCTATAGAAACCTTAGAATAAGAACTATCTAATTAGTAAAAAATTATTAAGTGTAAACTATTGGTCTTAGATAAATACTATAATGCAATAAATAGATGTAATAAAGACAAAAAACCTTTTTAAAACAATAATTAAAATGAGTATAGAAACCTATAATAAAACAAAATAATTGTTGCAAACTATTTGTCATAAAACAATACTATTATCGATAAAATAAGAAGCTTTAGAATGAAAAAGTAAAGTTATAAGAACTATGTTATCAAGAAACTATTTTTTGTAAGTCATTGGTTTTAAAGTTATACAATTGTCAAGTTACTAAAAACAAGACTAAAAACATAAATAAAATAAATTGAAAGAAAAATTTTCAAAATATTTTTAGCTTATATCCAGCATTGCTTTTAACTGTCAAGTTTACCACTTAAAGTGAGAAGTGAGTATTAAAATTCTTCAGTAATTAATCAAACTGGATTAATTTAATTGGATTCCACGTTAAACATTGTGTTAATAGAAAACCCGTAAAATTTTCGGAAAAAATATCTTGAAAATAATCTAACGTTATAATGTATACAGTTAGATATTAGAAAAAATCACATTTCTGTGTTCTTCAAGATTTAGGACACTTCATCGTATAATTTTTTTTTTGTTTTAAAAAAACTACCTATTAATACTAACTGTAGTTAAAAAATTTTCATTAATAAAAAATATTCTGATTTTAAAGTTAGTTAAGATAAAGGCTTACTCTGCTAAGATGTCTTATAAAAAGGCGAATGTTTTAAAAATAAATTCCAAGTGTGTGATTATGAAATTATATTAACTTAATTAAATATGTAAAAAATTTAATTTTAACTAAACAATTTAATATTTAGTTACACATTGAAATTTTTCTAGACCCTTTCCTGTAAACTAAGGTACAAATTGAATATCAAAAGGATGACTAAGTAAAAATTAAAAAATAAGAAAATATTAATTTAGTACAACTTTTATATTGTAGGCTCTGATTTTTAGAAAACAAACAAAGAGATCTCAACTACTATAAAAGAAATAATATATTTATTCATTCAAGACTTTATTATGTAAACTAAGTTTCGGTCAAAGACCTCGTCAGTGCTTAAATAAAAAATCTTGTTCTAATGGAATTTATGCGGAAGTAAACTCAAAACTTTTAACACAACTACGACACCCATTTAAGGAATGAACTCATTTTTCCGATTGCAACCCAATTTATTGCAACAAGTTACATTTGCATAAGTATAAATACGTCATAGTATAACAAAATTTTACTTGCTATTTCATTTGTACAATCATAAGTACGCTATAATAAAATAAAATAGTAAGTGCTATTATATTTGCTCAAACATAAGTATAACATACTAAAATAGATCTGTAACTGTATTATATTTGCACAAACAAGCTATTTTCAGCTATTTGATTTTTTTTCTAATACATTGTTTACATTTAAACTGAGAGTTCTGAAATAAAAATACTATTGAGTTCCGAATGTTATTAGTGGAAAATTTCAAACTTAAATCTAAAATTAAAAAAGTAGAACTTTAATTTTTAACTCTTTTTTCAGTAATGTAAGAATTAAAGGCTTAATCGTTTATGATTTATACCAATATAGATATAAAGAACCTGAATTACTTATTAACTTAAAAACTATTAACAGATGATAAACATCGACAGTAGCACTTTAATAATTTGTAATTAAAAAAACAATTTTTTATAATGTTAAAACTTAATAACTGTTTAATAAAAGCTCACTTTTGTTAAACAAATTTGTTAAACACGTTACGTTGTACAAATTGTGTGACTATAAAAACTAGTTTTCAAACTTTATTTTTCAGTCTAAGCTGTTGACTTCTAAAATATTTAGTTGTAAATACTAAAACCACATATAAAAATAGCAATAAATAAAGAAGTGATATATCTTACACATGGCCTCTGTATACTGAATTAATTTCAAAAACTGCATAACCCCTCAGTTTATTAAAAGTGTGAAAGATAAATGAGTTGAGTTGAAAACTTAAGTTTTGACCAACAAATAGAATAAGTTATTAGAGAAAAAATAATAAAATGTAAAGATCTTCGATGTGGATGTTACATAAGTATGAGCTGATTTGAAAACTTTAGTTTTGATGTATAAAATATTTAGTTATTAGTGAAATTTATACAATCACGTGATAAACAAAAGCTCCATGTGGAACTTACATAAGATACACATGGGACCATTATTTAAACATGTATAAAACTTCAGTTATGTTTTATAAAAACAGTATAATGTGTTTTACGTAACTAATCTGGCAAAAAGGATAAATAAAAATTTGGAAAACAGGAAAAACAAAAAGTGTTGTATACTTTAAATTTTTTTTTATGGTAAAGTTTCTACTTTAGACTCGCTTCATAAAATCATTAATATAATAGCTTAATCAAAAACTTAAAAGAGAAATGACAAAGTTTAATCTTAATATTGCTTGAAACTAATTTGCTAAAACGTCAAAGTCAATAATTGTAACTAAAGCTAAAAATACTAATTAACAGATATATAAAATTATTTATATTACTTTTAATAATTATTTTTTACCAAGTTTTACTAAAATCACAAAAAAAAAAATAACAAAACAATCAATAAACACCTAGACAGTTTAAAAAAACCTAGACATGTTTAATATGATAATTGTTTAGTATCAGTATGGCCTTGAACTTCAAGTAAAACAAATATTTAAAGTTCACAGTTTAATTTTAAAGCAAACATAGAACATGCAACGTCATTAACAAAATAAAACACGTAAATTAGCAAACAAATAACGTAAAAGATTAAACATGTGATGTTATCAGAAGTATAGCTTCCCTTGAGTTTAAATAAAGAATTAAGTAATAAATTTAAATAATTTAGTTTTACAGCTTTCTAAGAATGCCAAAATAATTTTTTAAAGCAATAAACAATAATTACATAGGTAAAACCCTGTACGCAATTCATATCTGAGAGTTACGTTATTTTAAATGATATCTTTTAAATCTTTTATATTTTTAAAACAATTAATATCATATAGTTTAACTTAATTCAAGTAGCCTAGATAAAATAGGTGTAAAAACCACTAACGACACTTAAAAAAAAAAGTCTTTTAAATTTTGCAAACCTTGTTTACAGTTTTTAAAACAAGTTTTGCAAAAACTTAAAACAAAAAATATTAAATTTACGACTAAACGACTATAATAAGATTGAAACAATCTTGACAAATTTTGAACTAAAAAAGCTTATTTGTTAGGCAAAAATTATCATTACTTTATTTATTCTAGATTGCAGCAAAGTAAAAAAAAAATTATTACTTTTAGCAGCAATGAAATTTCCTATATAGCAAGAAAACACTGGATAGTTTACGCGTGATCAATTCGTGATTAAATCGTGGTTTAGTTGTGGTTTATTTTCAATAGGCGTGCTTAATTTCAAAAGTACTTACTTGTGTTGCGAAATGTTTAAATTTGGTAGTTGTGGTTACCACATTGTGTTTTTAGAAGCAGACTTTGGAATAAAATACTAAACCATTGTTTTAGTTTGCAAAAAAAAAATTGCTGCTTTACTTCGGTTTTTCGATTAAACAATTAATTGAAACTTGTGTTCAAGAGACTTTACAAATTTCAATATGCTTCAAACCTGTTTGTTTTAAAATTGTGGTTTTTCAACATGACTTTCTAAAATGTGAAGTATTTAGCTTTTGTGAAACTTTAATTAGTTTTACTGCATTAAGAAAATTATACTTTATATTTTTCATATACTAACCTATTTGTATTTATCTACAACAATTTTTATTTATGTAAGTCAAACTCCTTTTAAAAAGATTTCAAAACACAAAACATAATATTAAGCAGATAATATTTCTGTGCTTAACTTAAAAAGGAACAATAAATTTGTGTGCTAACATACTAAATAAAATACTTAACTGTTCTTTTTAGTTGAGCGACTAAAAACTTGTTAATAATATTAGTTTTTTAGTAATAGTTTCACTAACATATCATTTTAGAAAATTTATAAGCTTCTGTTATCAAATTGTGTCAGATAAACTAAGATGGTTGAAGACAAGATAATGCTTTTGATAAATCAATATTTGATTTTTAAATTAAACTTTAAAAAGGTAAAGATTATTATTATTTAATAAAAACAAAAAAACTTTAGAATTGTTCTAGCTGTTATTTTTTTTTTTTTGGATTGTAACGGTTAAAAAACTTAAACTTCAAATGTTCTTTACAAAACTTGTGTTTATATCTTTACATATCTTATTAAAAATATATTAAACAAAAAGACTTGATAAAGTTTTAACTCCACGCGTAAGTTACGTAAAGTGACTTTTTTTATAAGGTTTAAATAGGTTCTAATAACGAGGCTAAAACTTTTCTCTCTTTATTTTTAGGTGGAACTAGTTTAGTAATATTGGTAAAAAAGTTTATGTAATT
This sequence comes from Thalia democratica, assembly GCF_965202585.1. Taxonomy (NCBI): domain Eukaryota; kingdom Metazoa; phylum Chordata; class Thaliacea; order Salpida; family Salpidae; genus Thalia; species Thalia democratica. The sequence continues at coordinate 7,275,788 of NC_139173.1, read as the reverse complement.
AAGAACTTATAAAACATTAAAAGAACAAAAAGTTCTCAACATTTAAGGCCCATGTGTAAGTTACGTAAAATCTCCACGGTCTACCACGAGGTTTTACACGTGATTACAACATATTAAAATAAGTTTGAATTCGCTTGAAAGTTTTACGTGTTGATAACTTTAACTAAAGTTATTGTAATTTAATGTAAACTATTTATATAGTCCTAAAATTGTTTTTGTGGCATTTCTGTCTTTTAACTTTGATACAAAATATTTTATTAACAAAACACTTTAAACGCTACAGAAAAATTTAAAGAAAAAATCATTTTTTAACTGAAAAAGTTTAAGTTTTGACCATTTGATCTACTGCTGCATTATAGTGGTACAAATTAAACAAATCTTTGTTTAACAATAATGTATTTGTACACAATGATACAAAAAATATTTTAAACAAGTAGAAAATTTTAGTAAGACAAAAAGTAATAAATGATGTAAAAATTATAGTTTCATTAATTACAGTCGTTTTTCTTTAATGATTAAGTTAAAACAATATCACAAAAGAGCTAAGACTTTTTTTAAATTACTATGCTCTTTCAAAAGTTATAGTTACTTAAATACAACAAATATAGAACAGTTAATGGTTGATTTATTATTTTAATAAATCAACGATTGTTTTGTTTTGTAAATCTTGTTTTTCATTAAATGTTATTTTAACTAATGTTTTAAATTTTTATCAAAAACCTTGATTTTAAAAACACATATTTATACAAACATAGAAAAATACATTATTGCAACATAAAATTTGTTAAAAAAAGTTAAAATCAAAGAAACTTGTTGCTTTTCTGCATTCAAAATGTAATGTATAGTCAATTTTTAATTTTTATAATGAAGTTTTAATCATTGTAACTGCATAAATTAGTGTTTAAAAATAACTTTTAAGTTTATTGTTTGTTTAAAAAAACATGTGAGAGGTGAAAGATTTAACTATTTTCTCAAATAATAAGGCTTAAACTTTACTAGAGACAATAAAATTAATGTCAAAGAAACATGTTATATAATATTGACTTGTATCAGTACATTTAAATGTAAACAATGAATTCGACGTTTCTATTTCTTTTTAATTCTAAACTGTTTTAACGAAAACATTTCTCTCTTTTTATACTTTAAAATTTTGAAGTAAATCATTTATAACTAAACTACAACAAGACCACAACTTTTAGCTTGGGTTGAAGTGTTTCTCGGATGGTTTGTGAAATGTGTTCACTATGAACATATAAACTTAGACCTAACTATTCGATTAAATTTGTTGTGTTTAAACATTTTCAAGTATAAACTTTTCATTTTTCATTAATTTGACTTCAAAAAACTCTATAAAAAAACTCCTAGCACTTGAACCAAAGTTTTAAACTATTGAAATTTTCATGCAGAGTAACAAATTTAATACGAACCGTTTGCGTAGTCAACTTGAGTGATTAAAAGGTATATAATGTATTGTTTATCGTAGTTTCTTCGTTGTCTTCATAATCGTAAAAAGTTTCAGTTGTCGTAACTTTTGAGGTATAAATTATTTCAGTTGGCATACATTTCCATAGCTCACTTACTTTCTATAAAACAATTTGAAAACTAATGTTTTAAACTAAGATTGAAGCACACACTATTCTTTAGTACACACGACTAAATACTAGTTTAAAATATTATAAACAAGTAGATTAAGCTTGTTTTTGGAGAAATAGTGTATATTTAATAGCAAAAAATTAGAACTTGTAACAATAAAGTAATAAGCTGATTTTTATAATAGTTTTACAAAACTTTACACATTTAAAGCATAGACAAAAAAAATCACTACACTTTTGTCCTGATTGTATCCACAGATAATAAGTCAGAAAATCTAATAAACAACGAATATTTTAAAACTATTAATGTCAAACTATGAATGTTACGTTTGATTAAATTAATAAAAAAAAACGTAAAACTCCGTAAAATCACAACATTAAGCAAAGATTTAGAGTTAAACTTTTAAGAACTTTTTTAAGTGAAGAGATATAATGAGCATAACAAAGATTTGATATCAAACTGAAAACATAAGAAACACATGAGAAATATGTCCAGTAGAGACTAAACTTAATTGAAGCTCTGATAGTTAAAAATTTTATTAGAAATGGAAATAGTAAAGGAACAAAACTTATACGAGCTTTTAGACATTGAACAACAAACAACAAAAAATAAAGTTTAAACTGAAAACCTTAACAAAAAAATAAGTTTTTAGTTGTTTTTTCTGTAAACATATATAGCCTTTGTATAAAACTATTTTAATTTCGTGATTTCAAAGTTTGATAACAACACGTTTTGATTAAAATTGCTAACACGACTTTAGTCTTATTTAATTAGACATTTTTTTAAGGAATAAATTACAACTTATTATTCAAAAAATGATTAGATAAAGTTAAATTAAGTTAAGTATAATTAAGTAAGTAAAATAGGGGAGTTTAAATACTTGTAAAAAAAGTAGTTTTTATAATATAATTTTTTACTACGTCTCTTTTTTTATTGTGACAACATAGTTTATTAAAATAAAAAAACACTTCATTGAAAAAAAAATTACAAAACTGATTAACTAAGTTTTAATTACACAGTTGAACCAAGAATATTACTTTTAATTTTTGTTACTAAAGGGTAAGTTTTATTAAGATTTATTTATTAAATAGAATTACAAAGAATTTGACAATAAAACAGCCCGGCTGTTTTAAAATTGGTTTATAAAGTGTCTTTGTTAAATGTTTTAAAATTAGACTTGACGTTTACGTTTTTAACTGAAAAAAAAAGGTAAAAAAAGTTGTTGTCCAGCAATATAACAAGAAATATTTTTGAATAGTTTAATACAAATGAGCTTAATTTCTTACAATATTTTTAAATACTGTACTATAATAACTTATGTTTTTACTATTTTTGATAAAATCGCTTTGTCACCTGGTTTAATTTTATTACCCCATTTTGTTTTGTTTATTTTTTCGTTTTATCACTATTTTATGACTAGCAAACAATTTGTTAATATAGTTTAATTGTGAGAAGAAAATTTGGTCTCAAAGAAATTTTTTCAAATAGCTCGCATCACACTGCAGACAGGCTAAATTATTCACAAATATTATCTTCATCAGTGGCGACGCATTATGATGTCATAACTTATCGGTAAAGCTTAAACTACATTTATTGGTTTATCTCTTATAATTCTGATGATTATTTCTACAATTACTGCATACTCATTATTAAACAAAATAAAATGTAGTTAAAGTTAGTCTGCATCCCTAGATGACATCATTACGCGTCGCCCCTGATTTTGTTTAGAAATATATAAAACTTGATTTAAGTATTTTTGTATTTTTGAGAGTAGATGTTTATAATTAATAAATTAATTAAAAAAACTAATAGTAGAAGAGACATTAAATTATTGCTATGAGCTGTGTTTTAAAAACACAGATTACAAAAAATAAATAGTTTTATCTATCTAGTTTTTCATTATTAAGAATAATTAAGTCTAGACTTAAGTTTATTTTTATTTAAAAGCATATCACAACTTATTACAAACTATCAACATTACTAATATGCATAATTTATAAAACAAGTAAACAAATTGATATATTTTATTAATACTTTGAATGCTAGTCAAAATCTCGCAAATAAAGTAAATTAGTTGTATGCGCTAATCTGTGCTCTTTGTTAGATCGCACCGGTTAGAACATACTTTTTTAATACTCCCATAAAGTTTTTAATTTACATCTTATGTTTTTCAAGTACATATATTTGCCCACACTTCAAACAAGTACACACCAAATGCCTAGAATTAAAAAAAAACTTCATGCCAGGTACATTCATCATTTAAGCACTGTCGATCACTTTTTCATATTTGTTCTCTTCTTTTACTACTTGCATGCTCCAACCCACGCGTTATTCATGAGCTTTTTAAATGTATTTCATATGTTTTAATTTAAAATATATTTTAGTTGGTTATCAAAAAGAATTAAATAAATAAGTATTGAGCGAAGTTACTTTTAACGACGTTTTTTACATGTCATTTTTATAAACTACTTTTCTTAATAATCAACTTTAACATATTATTATAGAATTAAGTTTATAACACCTTTATTAAAAAATGATAACAAAATAGGTGCTTCTACATTAAATATCAACTATCTATCGTTACATTTCAACAAATTTATATAATAGAGATGTTATACAATTTATAAACATTTAGAGCTCCATGTGTAAGTTACGTAAAAATACTACGAGCCACGAGGTTTTTACACGTGGTTATATATACCTTTTGTTCAATTGTTTAAAGTCAATATAAAATAGTGTTTATCAAAAGTTATACTTCTTAAAGTGTTTATTTATAATTTTTAGTTTATTTTATTAATTTTAGCACTGTACTTAAAATATTTTTTTTAAAGTTTAAGTGTGTAAACTAATTAATAAACTTAACTTTTAATAAACTTAATTATTTGTAATGATGTTAAAGGTATTCAAAACTTTATAGCTCACTCGTAAAAGTTTATAAATTTATTTAAAATGTTTTTATTAATTTTTCATTTAAATCTATTTCAAAATGTAAAGTAATCGACTATTGTAGCTACAAGTTGATACGAAAGTGACCAAAAACTAAATTAGTTGAAAATATTAGTTTAACTAAAAATATTTATGAAAATTTAAAGCTACGTCTTATTTTTTTAATGAAGTTATTTATTTTAACAAATAATAAAGTTTTTTCGTTAAAATAAGCAGACCATTTTATTTTATAAGTACAAACATTAATATAATAAGATATTAACGTACTATTGTAGATAGAGGGCTTTAAAATTTAGTGAATATAGCTTTGAAGTCTTACCAAACTTTAATCCAGATGTAATTTATGTTTCAAAGTTTAGACAACATAAAATGCAATAATTCGGAATATTTGTGCAATCTAATACGTAGTCTGCATGTTAAAAGCGTGCAGTTAACATGCTAGCTACTTAAAAGATTAATATAGTTTCAATGATAAATTTGCAGCTTTTTAATTTTATCACATTTTAAACAATCTTTAGTCTTACTTAAGATCATTATACAAAAAAAAAAGGTAAACAACTAATACTACTTGATATACTTTTATAAACGTTTTTGCTTTCACTTTTTGTTAAAACCTACTTTTGTGAAACTTATATTGTTTTTGAATTCGTTTATTATTTTAATTTAAGTGACTGAAACAATTATGAATTTTATATACTTAGGTACGAACACATTAAGTTAATTATGTAAAATAAAATGTTTTAAAACATAAAAAATGAAAACTTATACAAAACGAACATTTTATTTGGAATTTAGTTAGCAAGTTATCTCAAAAACTATATGAAACTTAAGTTATTAAATTGAGTAAATTTGTTTCAAGCTATGAACTGTAAAATGTATAACTTCCCTTAAAACTTGAAGTGATCTTTTGGAAACGTAATTACAGGCATTACAAGCAAAATCTTTAAATTCCTATATTTAATTTTATTGCATGGATTTTGCACTTCATAAAGTTTAATTCAGTACAAATCAATCTAACTTCTGCATTTGTAAATGCAGCATATTTGCAGATCATGCTTTCCAAAGTTGCGTTGTTTGCCGCGTATGAGGTTAATAACACGTCATAACGGTCAGATATGAGAGAAGTGTGTGTTTGTAAAGCGGTTAATATTTTCTATATAAACTTGAATTTATTTCCATTTAACAAGCAGTTTTATGAAAATGCTATAAGAACTGTTTCAATATAAGGTTGGGAAAAGTTATGACATGCTTGATCTTATTGTTCAATCATAGAAGAACTTTGGAAAAGGTTACAACAAAACGTTTGTAAAAGTATTGAATATCTTTCTAAACTAATTGAATTTTCATTCTAGATGTTAAAAGATATTTACATATAAATATTTACAAAATAGTTATTCTAATTAGTTTTATTTTTTTGAGGTATTAACTTTAATTATTAAATTTTGCTAAACATTTTGAAAAACAAAAGTTTATTGTCATTATAATAACCTAAAATTAATTTAAGTATATAGTTATATTTTGCTGTTTATTAAAATAAACTAAGCAAGGTTTTTGTTGCCAAAAAACTTTAGTTAAAAGTATTGAGTTTCAGAAAAATGTTTAATTAAAGATATGAGACGTTTAAAAAGGTTAGCTTTCGAGTAAACTTAAAATCAAAAATATAAATGCTATTAAACTTTTACATCCTTCAGAATAAACAAAATAGTGTTTATTAGACATTTTAAACTTAGAAGCTTAAATTTTTAATTAAGGATATAAAAAACTTTTATAAATAATATCAACTTATAAACTTAAACTTGTTCTAAAATTATACCACAAGCAACATTTTATATAAAATTTGAAGTTTTTTATGAGTTTAGTGACTAGAAAACGGTATAGCGTGTTTTATCAAAACACGTGGTAATCAATAGGGTGATAGAAGAAAATTACAAATTTGTCAAAAGCACACACTTCAAAACGCCCATTTGATATTTATATGAGGATTTTTATTCGGATAAAAAAAGCTAATACAAGTTGAGTTAATTGGCAAGTTTTCATGTATAAATGGTAAATAAGTTTTAATCAATAAACTATTTTTTCAACCAGTAGAAATTTTATACTACATCATTTAGTATGACAAAGCCTTTGTTAATATGACACAGGGTAAGTTAGTAAAAGTGATAATTTATTTTGGTATGCTTAAAACTTGTATATAAGCAAGCTTAAAGTGTATTTTAAATTATTACAAGATAAATTTTATCAAAATTTTTAAAACTGAAAACAGCTTTTAAAAAAGTGTTGTAGTTTAATAGACTTACTATGGCTAATAAATTTTTTCCCAATGAAAACTAGTTGGCTAAGTACAATTACAAGTTAATATAAAGTTTAAAATTTATTTTAAACTACTAGTTTGTATTTTAGTGTTTATGATACATTTAAATTTTAGTATGGCTTTTTATCTGTTTAAAACTATTAAAAAATGCTCGTAGAGTTTTTTTAATTAACTTAAGTTAAAGGCAATACTTTAACAAATTTATGTCAAGTTGTAATACAAGTCATTAGTTTTAAAACTGTTTTCATTTACATATATCTTATAGTTTTTTGTTTCTTGTGATGATTTTAAGAAGTAACACATTATTAAAATAATTTTGCGTGTACTATTATTTGTATTTAATAAAAGGCTGTAAATTTAAACTACTACCGGTGAGTTTGTTTACATAGTAACTTATTGGGGAAAATTTATAATCTTAAATAAGTATAATAATGCTTATAGATTAAAACTTTATAAAACTGTTCTTGTTTAAAAATGAAAAGCTTTAAGTTTTTTTACAAAATTTTGATTTAGATTTTAGAACATTTTTAAACTTTAAGTTAGCTTTTTTAAAGTAATATTAGTTACAAACCTTAAGAATTCGAGAGTCAATACAAAACTTTGTACTACATCAGAATTCTTTCAAATTCACAAACTATTCATTAACATTTTCTAAAATTTTTACTTAAATTTGTTATTTAACAGAGTTTTTAAGTAAAACCACAAATATTCATAATGCCTTCAACTGCCTTGTTAAACAAGACCGCCATGGACAAATACATGGCTCTGGACACAAATGACCAGATAGTCCAGGCAATGTACATCTGGATTGATGGAACAGGAGAAAGCCTCAGGTGCAAGACCAGAAGTCTTACCAAATCACCAAATAGTGTAGCTGGTGAGATTTACCACATTTGTCTAAATTTAAATATTATAAAAAGGCAGCTTGTTTTAATTATTTTGTTAACAGTTTCAAAATACTTTAAGCTTTTAAAAGCTTTGTATACAAACTATACATTTAAGCTAAAAAGCTAAAGAGATTTATATAGATAAGTTTTTAAGTGAAAACTTTGACTATTATAGATGTATAACTGTTTTTAATTTTTTTTCAGACCTTCCCTCATGGAACTTTGACGGATCATCAACAGGTCAGGCTGAGGGTTCAAATTCTGATTGTTTCCTGAAACCAGTTGCCATGTTCAACGACCCATTTAGGGGAAACCCCCATAAATTAGTCATGTGTGAAGTTCTTAATTACATCATGGAACCTGTAGGTTTGTAATCATTCAAAAAACTTATATAGTATTTTATAACTTTTATTTTCATATAGAGCTAAAGCATATAAAAACATTATTGTTAATCGGTTTATATAAACATGCATTTAATCTTGAATAATAGGAATCGATAATTTAGTAATACGTTCAGTTATGTTTTACTGCTGTGATTGAATACAGCTAGTAAATCGGACTTAAAAAGTAAAAACTTATTGTAAATAAGTATAAGCATTTAATGTTTACCACTAAATTGAACTTTAATACCATCTTGAATAATTGCAGTGATTTAGTTCCTTTATTTTATTAAATGTTTTGTTTAATAATATTTAATATTTAAAAGTAATAAAATTAAAAGTAGTTTAACGCATCAGTAAACAAAATATTAATAATGTTTTAAGCCATTAGGTAAAGTTATTTTTAATTATAACTTAAAGATTTGAAAAGTAATAAACCTTTTAGCAACCAACAACCGTAAAACATGCTTGGAAGTAATGGAAAGAGTAAAGGACTCTCATCCTTGGTACGGATTGGAACAAGAGTACACTTTGCTTGATGTTGATGGACACCCATTTGGCTGGCCCAAACAAGGATATCCCGGACCACAAGGTAGGATTTTAATTTTTAGTATGAAAATTTCAAGTTGAGTGTAAATTTCTCAAAAAAAAACTTCGTAAGAGGTGTTTAAAGTTCAGATATCTAAGCTTGGGTTTTTTAAACTAGACCAAATCAGCAACAAAATTAGTTTGTTTGTTTCTTGTGTGTATATATTTTATTTATATTTAGACATTTGTTTTCTTCAGGGCCATACTACTGCGCAGTTGGAACTGGTAATGTATACGGTCGTGAAATTGTCGAAGCTCATTACAAAGCTTGCATTTTTGCTGGAGTAAAAATTTCCGGTACCAATGCTGAAGTAATGCCTGCTCAGGTAATTAAATAATACTTTAAAAGTAGCAACATTATTTTTACAATTATCTATTATTAAATTGAGTCATAGCATGAGTAATTCCTCGACAATTAGTCATAGAATGAGTGATTAACAGTTTACTTAACCTTAATAAGCTTAATTTTTTTTTTTTTGAAGTAATTACTAAGTATTTTAGTTTTAACTAAACAACGAAATAAGTAAAAAAGTTAACATATATACCATTTATGAAACAGTGGGAATTCCAAGTGGGGCCATGTGAAGGAATTGAAATGGGGGATCATTTGTGGGTGGCAAGATTCCTTTTGCACAGAGTTTGCGAAGATTTCGGTGTCGTAGCAACGTTTGACCCCAAACCAATGAAGGGTGACTGGAACGGTGCAGGTTGCCATGCCAACTACTCAACTGAAGCAATGAGAAAAGAAGGAGGCATTGCGTGAGTTTATATAGGAATATATATAAATAGAATATAAAAACTTCATTTAACATCTTTTGTAGTAAAAATTTCATTTTAAAACAACTTGAAAAATTTTTATTTTAACAAAGCCTTTTTTTTAGAAAATTGATTTTACTAAGTCTTGTTTACGACAATAAACAACTACTTTTAAAAGTTAGATTTCATTTAATTTTGATTTTTTTTTGCAGCGCAATCAATGAGGCAGTAGAGAAGCTTTCAAAGAGGCACAATTACCACATTAAAGCTTACGATCCTCAACAAGGAAGAGACAACATGAGAAGATTGACCGGACTCCACGAAACTTCAAACATTTACGACTTTTCATCAGGAGTTGCCAACAGGCAGGCTTCCATCAGAATACCCAGACATGTTAGTTTAATTTATTTAGATTTCTTCAATAGTTTTTGTAGTTTATAAATATACCATGGGGTGCGCGTATGCCATCATAGGAATGTAGGAGTAGTTTAAACTATTTCTAATGTTTTTTTTTGCTCATGTGTGTATTTGTGTTATAACAACATTAAACATAATGAATGATTACAGTTCAATGTGTTTTAATTAGCTTTTTAGTTCTGTACTACATATGACGTCATCACGGGTTTCCACCGTTACATATTGCTTGATTATATTTAAATAGACGATCATTCTTTTATTCGAAAACACAATTTTTTAAAGGTTGGAGAGGAAAAGAAGGGATACTTGGAAGACAGGAGACCATCTTCAAACTGCGATCCGTACACAGTGACAGAAGCTCTCGCAAGGACGACAATTTTGAACGAAGAAGGCGACGTTGCTCTTGATCTTCACTGATCTGTGTGATGACAAAATTACTTCTAACATTACCACCGCCGCCTTTAAATTATTTTATTTTTATTTGTGTTTAAGTTTATTATGTTTCTGTTAAAAGTTGCTGCAATTTTAAGCTTTCTCGAATATCAACAAAAAATAGCTGATATGATACAATATAGATTTAAATGATAACTAACTTAACAAAGTAATTTACAATTGTAAAACCTTTTGATTTTAAATGCTAAAACAGTTTTTTTTACTTTTTAAAATTTCAAAATGCCTCTATACTTGTTTACTTGTTATTATTTCCTGTTATTGTATTAAAAAAAAGTTTTTTAAATATTTATACATAATATTTTGGCTACACATTTTTTTAATTAATATTTATTTTTAAATGTTTAAATATTAATTGCCCAAAACTTTAGTAGGAAAATGTTCTTGTTCGTGTATTATTTTGGGTAAAATAAAATATATGAAAATGTAAATAATCTGTGCTAATTTATAAAAATTAAAAATATCAATTGATTTGGTACATAGTCCATTGATTCGTATCTTTTAAAGTTTTAAAGAATGAATTTTTTTTGTTAGAATTAAATTTATCAAAAAGTTAATTAAAATATATTTTTTTTTAGTTTAGCAGATAACGGTTTACAAAACATTAAGTTTAAATTTTTTAGAAATTAAAAATATTTCATAACTCTTTTTAATTTTTAAAAAAAGTTTAATTAAGTAGTTATTAACAAACGAAAAATATATACTTTTTAAATTAAATATAAACCAATATTGTTTATCGTACACTGTTTATCTTACACTGTTTAAAAAAGAGACTTAGGTATATTAAACTAGCTTGCATAGTTCAAAACAAAGTAATTAATAGCCTTTACAAGCAAGTAAAATACGTATAGTTACTAGTATTAAAAAAAAAGTTTCTAGATAAAGAACGCTAAAGGCATCAAAAAACATAAATGTGTAAAATGAGCGAAAAGTTACTAATAAGCTTGACTTATAATACATTAACTTAATTTTCTTCCAATTAAAACATTGTTAACTAGGTGTGTTAAAATTTCATATCTAAAAAATATCTTTTCACTTAACATAATGATTCAATTTAGTAGCTAATATTGTTATCGTTGTTGGTGTTATAATTTTTAATTAATATTAAAATTGAAACTGTTAGTTGTAAGTGTGAAAACAACTAAATTACAAAAAAGAGGGTGTGCATTTAGAGCACAGGAGCATTTTACTTTTATTGTGAAAATTCTTACATATAAAACTATAACTTGATACTTTAGTTGTACTTTACGTTGACTATTATTTCTAAATATACTTTTCCTTTACCATTTTGTTTTACTTCAATTACGAGATAAACTAATAACGAGCGAATTGTAAACAAAGCGAAATCCATTTTAAACTAACTATCGTTAAAATAAAAATTAGTAATCCATTAAATGACATAATCAGATTTAACAGTTTATAAGCTCAAATATCAATAAAATGTGCCACAAAAAAATTGCTAGCCACCTAGTAGCTTTTTTGTTTTCAAATCGACTCACCATAGCTGAATTTTTAATGGTATCTAAAAAGTATAAATATTAATTTCTTTTTAAAGCATGAGAAAAAATATTTTAAATGAACAGCTAGTTTTTAAAAGTAGTTTTTAAAGTAATTATAAAGCTTAGTTTTTGTTTAGTTTTTTTAGATAATATTTTTTAAACATCGAATTACAAAAAGTACAAAAAACATCAGTGTGTTATTTTATGTAAAACAATACATTTCAAAAATGAAAAAACTTTATATTTAATCTTAAATTTTTTGATTATGACAAAATTAGGTATGGTTGGTTGTGCTAGACAAGAGCAAATAAAAAATGTATAAATGATATTAATGTTCTTATAAACAGAGCACTTAGATGCATATATTATAAAAAATACGATGGTATTGTTAGTAAATTAGAAATGGAATAAAAAAAAATAATGTTGAAAGTTAGTATTTATCGAACTAATACTTTTATGTTCTAATTTAACAATAGTTTGTTACCAGCTAGCTTTAATGAATACTTTAAGAATGTTAAAATTATCCCAAATTGTCATACGAGGTCTTCACAAACAAATTATTTCCTACATAGATTCAACAACAAGAGTAGTGACAAATTGCTACCTTACCAAGGTAGTAAATTATGGACTGATCTAATATTATGTTTAAAAAATATAAGTTATTTTGGAAAGTTTCAGGATAAACTTAAAAATAATATATTAAGTAGTGATTATCAAAATCATATGTGATTATTGCTACTTGTTTATTTACTTTTGTTTAGTATGATAGTTTTAATTGTCATCTAATTCCTAAAAGCTTTTGTTCAAAAGTATATTTTTTTTGGTTGCAATAATAGTGGTTCAGTATAAATTGCATCATTTTCTATCTGAACTATATACTCTTTAGATTATTTATTAGAATTACTATTTAAAACTAACTTCAGAACATTTAAAATTACCTTTTAAATGTATAGTTCTCTAGTATGCCCATAGTACAGTTACATATGTACTTTTTCACAGAGATTTAAGCATATAAATAAATGGTTAGTTTATATAATTATTTCAGGTTAGCTTATAATAAACTATGGAAACCTAAAACGTTTTTTTTATTCTGAAACATTATTTGCTTCTTTATAGTTACTTTTTTAAGGTTAGAAAATTTATAAAAATAAATATACTAGTAGAAGAAATGTTTTGTTGTTATTGTTATTCATTTTTGTTGTTTTTTTTTATCATTTAGTGCATAGCGTATAATTGTTAAAGTACTTATTTTTATACTAATATTTATGAAACTTTAGTTGAGATTAAGGTTAAATTAACTTCCTTTTAAAGTAATCAAACTTGTAAAATATTTTTATATTTTTTTATTCAGATTTAACTTCTTTAGTATCTCAATCAATTATAAATGAAAGTTAAACTTTAAGTATAATACAATTTATAAGTTCTGTATTAAATTTTCGTTGTCATTTAGGTATATGTATTTTGTGTATTTTTTGTCTAACATTGCGTCATCTGAAAAGTTAAGGACAATAAGACTAATGTTATTCTGTTATGATTGTTCTGTTAGTATTGTACTGATAAAATTCAACGTAAAAGTATTTCAGTTTGTTACAATTTTACCATCTTTAAAAAAGTTGTTGCATATTTTTCAAGTATTTTTAGTATTATTTTTATCGTTTTATAAATTAAATTAAAGTTAATATTGTAAGTCTAAAAATTTTCTATATTTTTATTTTCAATTTTAGGCTTAGACTGTATTTTCATTTTTATTTTATTAGACAAATTTGGGAGTACATTATGAATAAAAATTTCTTAAGTAGACACATAACTAAATTAAGGTTTGTTTAGTTTTCGTTTCTATTCTTTCATTTTATTGATTGTTTTATTTTATAGGGTTTAAAATTTCAGATTAAAAAGTTTAGTTTTTCAGTCTGTAGGAAACTGTAAAAGTGTTTGGTGTAAGATTTGACTACCAAAATGATTTTTCGTACACCAGATCCTTAAGCCAAACATTTTTAGCCATTTTTATCAATCAATAAACATAATATTTACATAATTATAGCAAAACTAAACCAATAATTACAATGATAAGTTTAGTTAAACTTTATCTTATTGGTCTTAAGTTTTTTCTATAAAAGTAAAGTATAATACATAAATAAAATAAAAATTCCGTTAACAAAAAACCTTATTAAGTTGATGAATAAGCTATAAATTTCAAAATTTTAATAAACATTAAATTGATATATTTAATATGTAAAATTGTATTCTTGTTATTTTGTCTCAATTTTTTCAAAAATTTATCTATTATTGTATTTTCATTTGAACTTTTAGTACTGAAAATCTACGCTTTTCAAATCTACTAGCCAAAATATTTCTCAAACAATCGAAATTATAAAAGTTTTTAACCACCAATTATTAGGTATAAATACTAAATTCTCTTACCATGTTTTCATTGACAATGAATTTCAAATATTACAACGTGTTTTTTATCATATTTTAACTCATTACTAAAATAAATAATAATGTGTCTGTAATGCAAAATTAAAATATTGTTAATGGTTAATACAAAGTAAGTGAATTTAAAAGTTACAAAGCAAAATATAAAGTTTTATAAAATGTTTCACATTGTTTTTATATAATAACAGTTCAAACAAAATATCAAAATAGATCCTACAAATGTGTTCTATTTTAAAGTAGACTAATAACTTATACATATATATCTGTAAATAAAACTAAAACATTTTTTATAATTTTTTTTTATAAATCATCATTATTATGGTATATAAAAATTTAATCATTTTACGTCACGTCTATAAAAAAGTTATACAAATTTTAGTCAGAGAAAAAGCTTTACTAAAACAGAAAATTGTTTAAAAATGTTTATTCAGATTTAATACGAGAATTAATCTTCTCATAAAATTTAAACTCTGATACAAAGTTAATCACGCATAAACTAACGTTTTATAAACAATTGCTAGTGAAGTTATAATAAAATATAAATAATGATATTACAACAAAAAAACTTAATAGCAATAATTTCATTAACATTTGAAAAAATTGTACTTTGAAAACAATCACTTTAAAAATAACTGTTTATAACTAAAATATTATGATTAATAGTTTATACTTTATTTTACTAAACTTAAACACTAAACATTTAACTCAATTTTTATTTAATATAACTGGTCCTTTTATAAAACTCTTTTTAAAAACACTATAAAAAACAAGACCTTACCAAAAATTTTACAAAAAGTTAAAAAATTGATATCACGTGTAAAAATGTTAATCATTTTTGTCCATAAAAAGCTACCATCTTTTTTCACTGACCATTATGACGTATTTTTTAACCTTATGTTAAACTCAATGTTGCAACTTCTAAACTTGCGTGATTGCAAATATGCTGCATTTCAAAAAAAGTTTGTATTTACTCGATGAATTTTACTGCATTCCAAGTCAAATTCCATATCCACTAAAATAAATTGATTAAAAGCTGTAATAGACTTCTCAGTATTGCATTTTTTTCAAAAATGCAAACACTATGCTCAGTATTGCATTTCTTGCAAATATTGTGCTCAGTATTGTTTCAAGCATTTGAAATGCTGAAATAAACCTGATGAACACAGTGGTAGTATAAAATTTTGGAGTTTATAGAAAATAAAAATTTCACGTTGTAATGTTTAGAAAGTATTTTAAAAAAGTAAACATATTTTTTTACCATTTCACGTTTATTAGTTTAGAATAGCCTTTCACACACAACAATTCTCAATTTGTTTTGTATATATCTTATACAAATAGTAGCTTTAGTTTAATAGTCTTTATAATTTACAAAGACTTTTCTTTATTTATTCTAAGGTTAGTTCTATTTAGATAAAGACTCTTTGGGTTAATTGAAAAATAAATAAATGAAAACTGTATTGCTTACCAAGTAGTTTAGGATTTGAATTCATACTAAAAAAGTCATAAAATTTTTAGTGGTAGCTTTAAAACAAAACATGTAGAGTAAAACTGTTTTTTGTGCAGAACAGAAAAAAATGCAAATAAACACTTAAAATTCAATATAAATCCTGATTTTAAGGATGAGGTTTAAAACTAAATATTCATGTAAAAAGTTCTGTTGGGAAAGCAATAAAAATTACTTAAATATTTAATTTACCAAACAAATTGTTTAAAGACTTATAAACTTAAATGGAATTAGTTGTTTCCAGTCATCTAGCACTTATCAAAAGAATTGCAACATAATTTTTGGATTGCAACACAATTTTCATGGAATTGCACTTAAGTGCGTCATAACGTGACAAAATTATACTTGCTTTAATGTTTGTACAAACAGTCCTCAAATTTCAGCTGTTTGTTTTTTTTTCAAAAATTTAAATGCATTCAAACTGTAAGTTTAAATACAACATAATAATATAAAGTTTAGACTGTTGTTCTTTTTTAATGAAATTTAAACAAAAGTACAATAAGTTAGAAAAAAACTTTAAAAAAGTTAGAAATATATTATACTTGTAAAGTAAATGTTTAGTGTAAATTTCTTAACATTCTATTAGAAATACTGCTTCAAGATAAATTCTTAATAAAAAATGTCTAAAGAATGAAATACTACTAGTTTCGAGCTGTTGTTAAATAAAAAATCCTAGTTTTTTAACATTGTATTAAACCTAAAATTAAGTTTTGAATACGTAACTATTATCTTAAATTCAAGTTTTAGTAAGTAGTCGTATAGGTTTTATTAATAGTACTGCTTTAACAAATCAGATTCTGAATTTTTTGTTACTTTAAGTTAACAATTTTGGTGTGTAATAGATATTGTCTGATGAAAATAGGACAATCAAAATAGCTTATTTTGTGTACTAATAGTCTAATAAAGTTTTCAATAAACATTAAAAAGTACTAAAAAAAGTTTTTAATATATATGTAATTATAATATAAAAAAAAGTTTAGTTCACCTTAATACTTGATAAAAAATAACTTTAATCAATTACATTTAATAGAAACAATTGTTGAATGAATGAGTTGGTTTATTAAAATAAACTAGAGTTAATTTGCAAACTTTAGTTTTAACCTTTAAAAAATATAACAATTACAGAAAGTACTGCTAAAACATGGCAATAAGATATTCCATGTGGATGTTACATAAAATACACATGGACATTTGAAACTTTAGTTTTGACTTATAAAGAGTTTAGTTGTTAATGAAGTTTATACAATCACGTGATAAATAAAAGTACCATGTGGAAGTTACATAAGTTACACATGGAGTCTTTAATCTGAGAACATAAATATTAAGTCACGTTAAGTTCAAAAAATATTTTACGTAACTTCCACGTTGTGATTTAATTTAAAAGTAATTTTTAAAACTGTATAACCTCCAAGTTACGTAAGTTTTATAAATAAAATATTTGGACTATATAGGCTTTACGTAACTCATATATAAATTAAAAATAGCGAAATGTAAAAAAAAAACACAAAATATGAAAAGCAGAATTGCGTTGTGTTTTTAAATTACTTGTTAGGGTGCACTTCATGATTTAGATTCGTTACACTTAATTATTGTTAATTTAGTAAATTTAATTGCTTGTTAGCATGAATTTGAAATAAGTACGACGAAGTAAACAAAAATAGGTAGAAACAAATTTTTAAAGAAATAATAGTCAAATTTATGTCAATTATGACCAAAGTAAAAAAATCGCAAACATAACAACTATACAAAAATATTTGATGACAAAACTATAATGAAAAAACTAAAATCACAAATAGGATATCTAATGTACTACAATTACAAGTTTTAGAAAAAAATCAAGAAAATTCTAACAGATAAAGCAAAACAAGTGGTCTTGATTATTTTTTTATTTACATCAAAAAGTAAATAAAACAGTAATTAAAATTCAAAAACTTTAAAAAAAGTGATGAAAACTGGACGTCATAATGAAAATAATAAAAAACGTGATAATAGCATTGAAACTTTAAAAGTAAATGAAGATGCAGGGAAATTAACAAATTTATCAAAATATTTTTTTTACCTCTTTTTCAATGCGGATACTCATTTTAAGATCAGGTAACAAAGTTTAATTCTAACACATGACTGTTACTTATTGAAAGTTGCTTAAGTTACACATGGAATACTTATTTAAAAATCGCTAAATATATAAATGTTTAATAAAAATATTGTTAGTTTTACGGTAATAAACAATGATGTATAATGAGATTAAAATTTGAAATAAAAAAATTAAAATTTATTATGTGATATAGTTTTTATTTTAGACTCTTTTAACATAAATATGAATATTATATATATATTATACCTTTACATCCTTGTAACTAAAAATTTGATATAAGTACGACAAAGTATAAATTATGAAAGTTTAAAACTAATTTGCTAACGATAAAAATTCAATTTTATGTTAATGTAAACGATTCTGAGAGCTAAAAATACTCGCAAACAGAAGCAACATACAATATTAATTTTATTACTTTAAAACTTTTATCGAGTTCTGTTTAAAATCACACAAGAATGTTTGGTATAATGCAATTGAAGTTAAAAAAAGGTTTAAAAACTCTAGAGTCTTGGAAATTTTAACTTAAAAAAAAGCAAATTACCTCATTTTCAGCATGGCCTTGAACTTTCTTTTCAATTAGAACAACAAACAACTAAAACAAATACTTAAATTTCTCAACCTTTAGAGTAAACATAGAAATATTACATCGTTAAAATAAAACTAGTTAATTAGCAAATACATAACGTGAATGGTAAAACACGTTATGTGGTAGTAAATCAGTAATTTAGCTTCCCTAGAGAATAAACAAAGAAATAAGTTAATAAGTTATCAATATAAATTTTATAGCTTATTTAGAATGCCAAAGTTCATTATAAACCAATGTATGCATAAGTTTGATTAATTATTTATAAGAAAGTTTTGTTGATAAATCACTTAATGTAGAATACAAACAAAATTATTAACATGATAAAAAAATGATGCATTATCAGCAATATTTCAAACCGCTGTTCGAAGTACAAAAAGATTCAGTTTAATAAAAAAGTTATTAAAGAAAATAATTAATATTATTAATAAACTAAACGAATGATGTGTATTTATCATGTAAGGTCTAAATAAGTAAAGATTTCACAAACATACCTAGTAAAAGAAACCAGAAAAAAGATAAAGGTTTCTATTTGTAAGATACCAACTTCTACATACTTTATTGATTAAATACGTACTACAAAACCTTGGAAGTAACCAACTCCTATGTAATTCTTTTCCATAAAAAAACATTAAATACTTTGTTTTTCAACTATTGTTTAATAATTAAAGTTGTAGAATTATTTTATAAGTTTTAGAAAATCAGTTAGACAAAAAAGAGAAAACTAAATTAAAAACTTAAACAGACAAATACCTAAATTTATGTAAATAATTATAAAGCCAAGAGTTACATTATTTTTCAGTAGTATTTTTACAATTACATATCCAGGAAACGAGTATTAAAAACATTTTACAGTATTAATTGTTATTAAATTCAAGTAGCCACGATAACAAAAGTGTAAAAATTACTAGTGAAGTTTGGAAATTAATACAAAAAAAGTTATAAACCTTGTTTATACTTTCAATGTCAAGTTTTGCAAAAACCATAAACTAAATATTTGAATTTGCGACTAACAGCAATTAAAAATAATAACAGTATTAGACAAATTCATAAATATCGTGTGTTTTCAAAAATGATTCATTACTTTTTTTATTTCCGATTGCTGCAAAATACAAATAATTTCATATTTTAGCAGCAATGAAATTTCCTAGTAAGCAATTAAAAACTGGATAGACGATGCGTGATCAGTTCGTGATTAAATCGTGAATTAGTTGCGGTTTGTAAACAATAGGCGTGCTGAATTTCAAAAGTGTTGCGAAATGAAAAATAAAATTTACATTTGGTTATCATGGTTTCCACATTGTGTTTTTAGCAATAGACTTTGGAACAATAAACTCAGCTATTGTGTTGATTTGTAAAACCATTGCTATTTAACGTTGGTTTTTCGCTTAAACAATTTCAATACAAGAATTTTCAAAAAAAAACTTTAACATGCTTAAAGCATGCTGTTTTTTAATCTGGTCTTTTAGAATGACTTGCTAAAGTTTTATGTTTGTTTAACTTTGATGAAACTTAATGCATTTTCAAAAATAAAAAGTATTTGTTTATTAATTAGGTATACTGGTTAATTGTACTGGTATACAAATACCTTTGTTTTCTCTACAAACTGACAAAAAACCTATAAAAATATTTTAAACATTTTACTGATTAATTAAGTATTTATCTGTTGAAAAACAGCATAAAAAGTTGTCTTAATAGTCATTTGCACACATTAAATTAAATAAAACGTGATACTTTACGAAATTTATCAAAAGTTTATGTTTGTACCGGTTTAATACAAACCTTTAACTTTTATAAAAAATGATCGTTTTGTAGCATGGAATACAAAACAAAACATATATTTCAAAATCTATTAAAACTATTTTTTTAAACTTGCAATTCAAAAAATACTAACAAACACACACAGTTTATTTGCTTAAATCTAAAACAAAAAGAAACTATTTTCGTATTTACGAATAAAAATGCTTTGCTACTAAGTTGAGTTACAAGAATAGCGTACAAGTTGCAAATTCTTTTACTAAATTTTACTTACACTTAGATATATTCTTATCTCTAAAGTTTCATAAAACTTTTATAGATAATTGTTTTACATAAGTTAAAACGGTTAAAAGCAAGATAAAGCAAAAATTTTATATGTATTAAACTTAAAACACTTAAACTATAAAAATATAACATAAAAAGTAGTTATATAGATTTACCCTTGAAAAAAATTAAAATGTTTCAAAGTGTTTCACATACTTTTACAAACTTAAAAATTTTAAATGTTCGATTCGGTAAGTAGAGATTTGATTGCTAGGATAAACTTTAAAGAGGTTTAAATTATGTTTTAATTTGAAACTTTTTTATGATTCCTAGGTTCAATTGAGATAAATTTAAAAGCTTATTTTAAACTTTAACAATAAAGTAACCTTGAAGCTAAATTTATTTACAAAAAAGGTAATTATATTGTTACATAACTTAAAATTAAGTTATAGAAAAAATTATAAAATAAAATAAGTGCTTAAAATCAAAAAAACCTATGTGGTAGTAACAAAAAGTAATTTTTTTAGGTTAAGACAAGTTTGATAACTAGGCTAAAACTTTACTCTTTCTTTGTTTATTATTAAGTAATATCAGTCCTTTTATAAAGATTTACGTAACTTAGAAATTATAAAATAGTAAAATAAAACAAGTTTTGTTTTAAAATATTCCATGTGTAAGTTACGTAAAGTTAGATTTTGCCACAAGGTTTTAACACGTGATCTAGTTCGATGTTGTTTAGGTCAAAACTATAGCATAATTACTGATTAAGTTTTTGAAAAAAATTATAAATTTTACAACTCAAATATTTATAACATATTAGCTAACAATGAATTTCCTAAAAGTGCTGAACTTGTTGTATTTTCAACAAACGCATTTAGTAAAGTTCTTTAAAAATATTTGGTAAGTCTCTGCAATAGAGCTCTGATGCAAAACATAATACAAAAATACACATTTAATACAACTGATCAATTAAAAGGAGTTATTAATTAATAGTTAAAAATTCTAATGTTTTAATCATCTGTATTGATACTATTTCCTCTTATACAAACAAAATATTTTTTTACGCAAATAGATTAAAAAAATTCTCATCAATGTCTGTAGAATTGTAAAGATACATAAAAAACTTCAAACTTGTATAACTTTTTAATAAAGTCAAAAAATAATTAATTTTAAAACTATTGGTTCACTTGAAACAAACTTACTTTTAAAAAAATTAATTAAATATGTTAAACCGTTGAAGAAATTATCATGCATTTAAACCTTTTATTTATTATAACTGAATTGTTTAAAAAACTAAGTAGACATTTTAATACTTTTAAAATGTTAGTCATTGTTTTCTTTTGTAAAGGGTGTTGTTTAGTAGTTTTGTTTCATGTTTAATTTATCAGAAACAATTTAAAAAGAAGATTATGTTTTCAAACATAAATAAAAACTGAAAATTAATTACAAACAGATTGGTGTATAAGTACACATCAAATAAAAGTCATTAAAAAAATATCAAGTGCAATTAAAGCTTAGAAATCTAAAAGTTAAACAAGTTTACTGTGACTTCATAATTTAAATATTAGTACTTAAAAGTTTTTAAAAGTTTTTAACATAAAATTTATACCTTTTATATCCATTACTCACCTAAACCGTTTATTAAACCTTTTTTAAATTTAATTACAGAATATCATTTTAAAAATACGTAAACTTTTAGAGTGTTTTACTTTATATGTATATAACAAACAAATACAAACCATTTGCATTTTAATCTTGAAGTATTGAGATATCTGACAATCAACTATATTTTGTTCTTGAAAACTTTAACATAGTAGTTCGAAGTGTCTGGCGAGTATTAATTTTTGTAACCATCATGTTTATAACAATCTAAAAAATAAGGAACATCAAACTTGTTTTATATACTAACAACCAATGCAAGTTTGAAAATCATTACAAAAATGTAAATAAAACCATTTACTTTAATTAAAACTTAAATTTTTAGAATTAAACTTTTTAAACTTAAAAAAATATTCGAATGATGTTTTTATAGTGTATTTAGAAAATTATACATTTTCTACAACGTAGGTGAAACGTCACTGTGTTTTTTTTATTTTCAATATACTTTATAATAGCTGTTACTAAAACAAAGCAATAACTGGAAAAAATAATTAAACAATTACAAAACAAAAGTGAATGTTCTCTAGAAAATATTTGTAAAGACGAATTGAAATGAACAATTTCGATTACATTACATTGGGTTAAATAAAGATGGAATTAAAACTAAAGCAGTAAACTGCTAGTCTTCGGATAGAAGCCACCAAAATAAATAAAAAAGTCAAAAGATCAAGCAATTGACAACTTAAACATATAAAGTAAAGTTTTTGAATTGAATGAAAAAAAAAATTAACAAACCATATTCTGTAAAAGGTTAACTTGAAAAATTGAATAATAAAAAGATCTTATGCAAACTTTACAGACCACGATCGTAAAACAGGTTTCATAAGATCTCCTAGACATCCAACAGAAAATTAAAAAATAACACTCAACTTGAAATAAAATTTTCTGAATTTATTGTTAGTATTTGTAAATTGTTTTTGTTTTGTATGATAATTTTACAACAACTTAGAGTGATGTTATTTTAGTATTTTAATAATTGTTGTTTTTAACACTTTTTGTAAGATTATAATTAAATCTTAGTTGTTAATACGTAAATAAAAACAAAACTAGAGCATAATTTACTTTCTATAATTATAAATGGATGAGTTTAAACATTAAATAAATAAAGGTGTTTTTAAACGACAATTAAATAAATACAGTATTCTCATCCTTAAACAACTACAATCGTGTAAAAAAACACAGAGCATGCTTACTTATACTTTAAAAAACAACCTGAGTGTTTAAAAAATGTTTTTAGTAAAAGTACTTTTTTTTTTTTGTAATTAGACTATAACACGTTGTTGCTTAAGTTTTTTAAATAAAAAATATGTTTAAAGATAAATTATAAAACTTATGAATTTTTCAAAAATTATGGAAAATTATGTACTTTACAAATAGTTTATAAGTTGAATTTCTACGGCAATATGTTAACTTTAACATTAAAAAATAATAAATAGTACTAATTTTTTTCCTTGATAACGTTAAACCACTTAAATTTAAATTTCAAAAAGTTATTAAATAATTTTGTTTTTTCATGTTTTATAACTGTTTTTTAATGAACAACAGTAAGTAAAATAGTTTACAAATAAAAACATTTTTGTGAAAAGCACATATGCACAGGAGTACGCATAGAAATTGTTTCACAGAAAGATATGATATGTAGTTATAGTACGTTTTTATACAACTTTCTTAAATATTTTGATGAGTAACGGTAATTATTTGTGAAGATTCTTTAGCTCGGTTATTTAATTAAAGACAGTTATTCCTATGAGACAAATATAACTTTGAATAAACTTTTAGTTACATTGTAGACTGTTAAGAAAAGTTCTTTTCTTTTTATATTTCAATACTGTATATTATTGCTAAGACTAGATTAATTTTCACTTAATCTTTTTTTTATTATTTATAACACAATTGCTACGGAAATTCAAGA
Source organism: Thalia democratica (assembly GCF_965202585.1). Lineage (NCBI taxonomy): Eukaryota > Metazoa > Chordata > Thaliacea > Salpida > Salpidae > Thalia > Thalia democratica. The sequence continues at coordinate 7,251,750 of NC_139173.1, read as the reverse complement.
CTATGAATCAAACATAACCAAGTCTTAATTCAAAACAAGATAAAGAACTAGAAAATTTCAAGAGAATTTTCAATACTTATTAGAGTTTTATATTAACAATAAACTTATTTGCATTTACAACATTCCTGTAAACTTTTTAAGAAATACTGGTTAGTTTTGACACTTGATTTCTTCTATTTCATCATATTCACTTCCTTTTCAACGCTCTATTTAAAAACAGTTTTTAACTTATTATTTTTCTGAACATTTACTAAATCACCCCTATCAGAGCTACACCAAATGCCAAAATTAATATTTAAACTTTATACCAAGTAGATGTAGTGTTTAAAAACTGAAGTCGACATAATCTATTACCTTCTTTTTTCTCTTCTTTTAGTACTTGCATGCTCCGACCCACGCCTTATACATGAGCTTTCTAAACGCAATTAATAAACTTTGGTTTAATTTTTGTTTATTTTATATACTTTAATATAGTAAAATTACCGACTTTTAACTTAGTTTTTATACTTAATTAAAGACAAATTCTTTACGTGTGTACTTGCTTTTAAACTATTTGTTTTTAAAACAATTTAAAAGTAAATTAGTTTAAGGAAGAAAATTGCTTTTTTAAGTTGAAATAGAAAAAATCCTCTAGATCAACTATCCATCAGCATCTTTGTTCGATTTTATACAACAAGGGTGTTATATATTTCACAAAAATAAAGCTCCATGTGGAAGTTACGTAAAATTACTACGAGCCACGAGGTTTTGACACGTGACTATGGAATACTTAGTTTTGTAAATAAAATTTATACCATTTAATTAGTATATTATGAATAATTGTATTGTTTTAAGTCAAAAGAAAACGTATTTTAAGAAGCTTATTTTCATAAAAAAAAGTTTATTATAGATGTTAATTTTTTTTTTTTCAATGCTGTAGTTAAAAAGTTATATTGTTAAACTCTTTTTATTACACTTGTAACAGTAATTTTAATCAATAGTACGAATTGTAACACCAGATATAAAACTTGACAGCAAATTTTGAATTACAACTGTAACGCATCCTTTATTTTCAAGTTGTAAAACAATTTTCAAGTTAAATTGTGTATTGTAGTTACAGATGATGTGATAACGCAACTAAAACACTAATGCAAGTTAAGTTAAAATAATAGTTATCGTTATTTGAATATAAATGTAAAACATTTTTACTTAAAGTTATAACCTTAGTATTTTAAGTTTCTGTTGTAAACAACAATTTAAACTTGTGATTACGCTTAATAATACTATAAGTATAGAGGTTAAATGTTTACGACAATAACGTAAATGTGTTGCTTAAGGGCGTAGTGACTTACTAAACAAAGTTTCTTAAGTTATCAAGTACATTTGCAAATTTAGTTTATGTCTCAAAGTTTATAAAACACGAAATGCAATAATTTGGAATGCTTGTACAAGCTAATGCGTCAAGCATGTTAAAATCGTGCACTTTACATGCAACCCACTCAGAAAATTAAAATAGCTTCAATAATAAATTTCAGTTTATTAATTTTAACACACTTCGAATACTTTATAAATCTTTTTTTGATAGTAATAAAAATAAAAATAATTCTAATAAATAATTAAAAATCAATTTTATTTTAAGTAAGTTATTTTGAATTTTTTGATCACTAGTTTAGGTTTTACAATTCGTTTACAATAAATTATTAAAATTACAAGCGTACAACAAAAACTTTGTTATTAAGTATTATTTCAAATTAAGATTATAACATTTTTATTGTGCAAAATTTTATTTTAAAGTATTTACAGATAAAAACTAATTATTAAAGAAAACTTCATGATAAACAGTTTTAAAAACTAAGTTATACAATTGCAAACATTTTTATTAATTAACTATTTTATAAGGTGTCCTTAAAACGAATAAAAACTATTAGTCCTGCTTAAGTGATTAAGGCAAACTTATTTTATACTGTTATTTGTAAAAAAAATTTTGAATTTTTATTTTATCTGAATTTGTATATAAAGGCATTATATACAAAAAACATTTAAATTCATACGTTTTTGGTTTGAAATGGAATTTGAACTTGACACACAATTGAGTTTGTTTCAGTACAGGTCATTCGATTTGGAAATGCGGCATATTTGCAAATCATGCTTTCAAAAGTTGCAATACTCAGAAGTCATGAGGTCAAACAACACGTCATGATAGAAATGAGAGAAGTGTGTGTTTGTAGAGCGGTGGTAATTTTTGTATATAAACCTGAAATTATTTCCAATCATCAAACAGTTTTCTGAAAAGCTTGTAAAACTGGACAGTTAGATAATTGTTGGGCTTAAAAGTTTAAAACTTTAAAAATTAACTAAAACAAAGATTCAACTTTGGATGCGTTTATGGAAAAGTTTGTTTAACTTTTTATGTATAAAATAATATATACTCTGTTTTAAACTAAGTTTTTTTTTTTTTTTTTGAATTAAAACTTAAAGCTATGATATTTAAATATGTTTAATAATTGTTTTATATATTTATATCATTAATTAACAATATCATTAAAGTACTGAATTTAAAACAGCTAGACAAATATCAAACTAAAAGTAGTAAATAATCAAAAGGTAAAGTTAACATTACAATAAAAACATGTGCACCTTAACTGTAACTAAATTATATATTTTAAAATTAATTTTAAGCTTATGTTTTCAATGTAGTTAAACAATTTAATACCATCTATTTAAACTTTATTCTAACTTGAAAACCTGAAAATTACTGCACCAAATAAACATTAAGCTTTTCGTTACTATACCTAAAGTATTTTAAACCAGTCTAGACACTAGCAAACGATATAGCGGTAATTAAACACGTGGTTAAGTACAACAGAAGAAACATGTTTGTTTAAAGCACACACTTTAAAACGCCTATCATTATTTAAATATTTTCCATGCGAAAAAAATTAAGTTAATATAAGTTTATCAACTGTGCAAACTTTCATAGTAAAACAGTTATATGTTTTTGTTTTTTAAAATGCAAGCTTTAAAGTAGACATTAAAGTAATGACTCAGCTACCTGATGTAAAATGTTAAAACCGGATAAGTTTTCAAAAATCGTTAGTTAACATACTCATTATTGTGCTTATAACTTGGTTATGAGCAGAAAGAATTTAATTTCAAACTTGTATATGATATGTTATATAAATATACATTTGCGTTGAAAACAGTTAAAATTTTGTTTTTGAAATAAAGGTTAAACTTGCTAAAACAAGTGCTGTTATTAGGAAGCAGATTTTATAAATAAAGTTACAAGTTTATTTATTAATGATAAATTTTAATGTCAAACCAACGTTCTTTTATATATATTTTTTTAAACTGTAAACTTTATTACGAAACTTTTATAACTAATTTAATACATTTGTTTTTATTATTTAGGTTAAAGTAGGAAATAGAAAAATTATTGCTTAAAATTTTCAAACATAGTTTGTTCAGAGTTTGTTTGTTTGTTTAGAAAAATTTTGTTCCAACAAACACAAGCTTAAGATAAAAGGAGTATTAAGATAAAAAAATATTTTGCGTTTCGTCAATTAACATTTCAAATAATAAGGGCAATTTTAAATAACAGTGACTTTAGAATGATAACTTAAAAATAGCTTTTTTTTTTCAACATAACTCATAACAAAATTATAATAATATAAAAAAACTAAAACTACTGTAGAGAACGTAGTTTAAAGTATATTTCGTTTTAAAACTTTTTACTTTGCCTCTTCATAAGTACATTGTTTTTTAAGTTTAATATAAATTTAGTTTTTTAGTAATATGCTTCATAGTAAATACAGTTTAATGCTTTACAAATTTGATATCCGTAAAGCAAGAATTAATTAAAAATTAAAAATTTTTACTTAAAGTTGTTATTTAACAGAGTTTTAAGTAAAAACACAAATATTCATAATGCCTTCAACTGCCTTGTTAAACAAGACCGCCATGGATAAATACATGGCTCTGGACACAAATGACCAGATAGTCCAGGCAATGTACATCTGGATTGATGGATCAGGAGAAAGCCTCAGATGTAAGACCAGAAGTTTGACCAAATCACCAAACAGTGTAGCTGGTGAGATTTACCACATTTCTTTAAAATATTTCGAACAAGCGTCGACTGTAAAAGACTTATATAATATTTTTACTAATAGTTTAAATTTACTTAATGTCTGACCAAAGCATTACAAAGTGTAGATGTTGATTCGTTTGAATTTTATTTGGCTATGAAATATCCTTTTCTTAAAAATTATATGAATATTAAAAATTGGTTGAGCTAAATAAGCATATGTTCAAGTTTTGATTTTAAAAAATAATAAATACCAACTTAAAACTATATAAAAACATTTACTGACCATATGATTATATCAAGATTTATAAATAATTCGCTAATCGGTCCAGGACACAAGTCAATTGTTTTTACTAGTGATTTTTTCCCCTGCATCAGTAAATACAAAAAATAAATTAACGATGGTTTAAAAATCTACCAGTTTATTGCACGTTTTGTTCAAATTAATTTCGGACAACCGTCCTTCATCAGTGAAACTTTAACACTTTTAGAGTTTTAAAGTTTCACTGATGAAGGACAGTTGTCCGAAATTAATTTGAACAAAACGTGCAATAAACTGGTAGATTTTTAAACCATCGTTAATTTATTTTTTGTATTTACATATGATTATATGATATAAAAAAAGTTTAAAGTATACTTTGCTTTATTTCAGACCTTCCCTCATGGAACTTTGACGGATCATCAACAGGACAGGCTGAAGGTTCAAATTCTGATTGTTTCCTGAAACCAGTTGCCATGTTTAACGACCCATTTAGGGGAAACCCCCATAAATTAGTCATGTGTGAAGTTCTTAATTACATCATGGAACCTGTAGGTTTGTATTTGTTTAAATGTTATTACAAAACTAATGTTTAGTTTTTTTTGCTATAGATTTTAATTTACCATTTTAAACAAGTAAGGAAAAAAGTTAATTAAGAAAAATATTTATTTCTACTTCTTTTGTTGCTTATATTAAAAAAATCAAATGTATTTTTCAAAGAAAAAGTAGTTAAAACATATTTTAACGTCATTACATAAAATACTAAACATTTAAACTGATTTTAAATATAATTCAACACTTTCTAGCAACTAACAACCGTAAAACATGTTTGGAAGTAATGGAAAGAGTAAAAGACTCTCATCCTTGGTACGGATTGGAACAAGAGTACACTTTACTCGATGTTGATGCACACCCATTTGGCTGGCCCAAACAAGGATACCCCGGACCCCAAGGTAGGACTTTTCTACTAAGGATAAAATTACTTAAAAAGTATACCATAAAATCTTTGAAATATGTATTGTTAAAATGTTCAAAGCCAAGACTTTAAATAAAATAATTTCAGAAACTAATTATACATCTTACGAATATTAATTTTATAATAATTTTTTTTTCAGGGCCATACTACTGCGCAGTTGGAACTGGTAATGTATACGGTCGTGAAATTGTCGAAGCTCATTACAAAGCTTGCATTTTTGCTGGAGTAAAAATTTCTGGTACCAATGCTGAAGTTATGCCTGCTCAGGTGAGTAAACACTCTAAAAAGTTTAGTATAATTTTAAACATTCTTTAACAATAAGTGACCTATAATTAAAAATGGTTAAATGGTAATTATAAAGATAATTTAAACTATGAGTATTTACTCAATAGATAATCATAGTGTTAGTGTTTTTTACATATTCAGTTGTTATAAGGTTATCTGTTATCAAGATAACACTTATAACCAACTTGAATAAAGAAAATAAATCTATTTTGTAAATATTGTAAAAAAATTATCTAGATCTTAAAAATATTGTTATAACTAGTGCTTATAGTAGTAAAATATGAAACAGTTAAAACACAAATTCTTTCGATACGCATTCAAAACTTCTTTTTTAACAAATTACCTATTTAAAAAATAGTGTTTGATATTCTAATTATATGCAACTTTGTAATTATAGATAACGGTTTACATAACAACTAATTTAATCATTTGCTTTTGAAATGCTTAATCATCTTGTTGACCTAGCTATCAAAAAAAAATTGTTAAATTAGTTTAAATTCATTAACATTGCTTTCACATGAAAACTTAATTAAACGATAAAATGATTGTAACTTTTTATTAATCCTTGACATTAATATTGATAAAAGGTTATATAACAATTATTTTAAGTGATTTTTAGAAGATGCTTAGTCATTCTGTTAACATAATTAGCACTAATACTAGTAAGCAAAGTAAACATTTATTTGCTCTTGTTGACAAAAACGCTTGATAGAAAAAGAATTTATTTCGGCCTTCAAATTAAGTTAATAATAGTTTACATAACAAAAATGTTAAATAACTTTAAATGCTTATTCAGTTTGTTAACCTTGTAAATAAAACCATTGTTAACTAAGTAAAGGTTAGTTTTTACTACAATTAAAAACGTTTATTTTATTAAAAACAAACAAAAATAATCTTTCATACTAACAAAATATTTTAAAAAGAAATTGTAAAGTTTTTGCTAAATAAAAACTAAACTTTATAAGTTTATATAACTAAGTTTTAACAAACAGCTAAACAATTAAACTGGAAAATAATCTAATTAACAAAAGTGAAGTAGTATTAAAATAACTGAACTTGTTTATAAAATAAACTACCTACTAACAAAAAACATCTTTTAAATAGTGGGAATTCCAAGTGGGACCTTGTGAAGGAATTGAAATGGGGGATCATTTGTGGGTGGCAAGATTCCTTTTGCACAGAGTTTGCGAAGATTTCGGTGTCGTAGCAACGTTTGATCCCAAACCAATGAAGGGTGACTGGAACGGTGCAGGTTGCCATGCCAACTACTCAACTGAAGCAATGAGAAAAGAAGGAGGAATTGCGTGAGTACTGTATATTTACTATATACACATAAATACAATATAAATACTTTATTTAACATCTTAAGTAGTAGAAATTTCATAAAAAAATAACTTAAAAAAAATATACTAAGCGTTTTTTTAAGTTGATTTTACCAATCCTTGTTTACGACAATAAACAAATTATCATTCCGAAAATTAGATTTAATTTAATTTTGATTTTTAACAACAGCGCAATCAATGAGGCAGTAGAGAAGCTTTCAAAGAGGCACAATTACCACATTAAAGCTTACGATCCTCAACAAGGAAGAGACAACATGAGAAGATTGACCGGTCTCCATGAAACTTCAAACATTTACGACTTTTCATCAGGAGTTGCCAACAGGCAGGCTTCCATCAGAATACCCAGACATGTTAGTTTAACTTAAAAAGATGTAAAAAAAATTTCTTCAAAAGTTTATTTGCCTATATAAATATACCAGGGAACGCGTTTATAATTTTTACTTAGGTTATTTGTGTTAATAATTTAAGTTAATTCATAACGTTTTATGTTCTATAACAACATTAAATATTATGATTCATTTAAGTTCAATGTGTTTTAATTAGCTTTTTAGTTCCGTACTACCAATAACGTCATCACGTGATGCCACTGTTTAATATTGCTTGATTATATTGAAATAATACGATTACTTTTTTATTTGTAAACACAATGTTATAAAGGTTGGAGAGGAAAAGAAGGGATACTTGGAAGACAGGAGACCATCTTCAAATTGCGATCCGTACACAGTGACAGAAGCTCTTGCAAGGACGACAATTTTGAACGAAGAAGGTGACGTTGCTCTTGACCTTCACTGATCTGTGAGATGACAAAATTACTTCTAACATTACCACCGCCGCCTTTAAATTATTTTATTTTTATTTGTGTTTAAATTTATAATATTTCTGTTAGATATTGCTGCAATTTATCAAAATATCAACAAAAAATATTTAGATCGGTTTTGAATGGTAAATAACTTAACTTTTATTTTGTATAATATTCTTTTTTTTCTAAACTCTTAAATAGTTGATGTTTACTTTTTAATATTTTTAAAATGCCTCTATACTTGTTTTTTTTGTTATTCTTTAAGTGTACCTAACTAAAATGTAAAGGTTTTAAACACTATTTACTTTTTATTTATATCTACAAGATAGTTTGTGTATGTTTTTGTTTACTAATATTTATTTAAAACTTTTAAAGGATTTCGATTGTAAAACTCCTTGTTTGTGTTACACTTTAGGTTTAATAAAGCAAAAACAAAACGCAAAATAAATGTGTTTGTTTTGTAAAAAAATTAAAATAGTTTCGTTTTGATACATAGTCGATTGAGTAGTATACTTACAAACTTTAAAGAATTACTTGTATGAAAAGGTTGAATTTTTCTGCCTTTAGTTCTTGATAAAAAAATAAAGCAAGAGTTTACAAAATAGTTAATTAAGATTGTTTAAACTTTAAAACCTAATTTTAAATTTTATTTAGCTGATAAAATGTTTTAAGATTAATTATATAAAAACTTGTTAGGAAACATATGATAATAGATTTTATAAATTAAAAATTAACCAAAATAATTTATGTTTACGTACTTATTTTCCTATACTTTTTACCCTGTTAAAAAAAAAACTTAAGTTTACTTCAATCTGCTTTCTTAGTACAAAGTGGGATATTCATAAGCTTTTTAGACTAACAAATTTACTTAAAACTATAAATATAAAAAAGTTACGTTTTTACCTAAATAACGCTAAAATCATTAATAATCATACAAGATGGGCCATGACAGATATTCAGGAGGCCATAAGCAGCAAGAAGGTCCATGAGGTCATATTTGAAACTTACACTTTGACATTCTGGAGTTGCGTTAAATTATTTACGTCTTAAAATCCAAACTCTAATAGTCAGTGTAAAGGTTTAAACTTTTAATTAAGTAATTTTTACTCGTTTAAAGCTACGTTTCAAACCAAATTTTATAACAAAAACATAAATGATTTTAGAAATTTACTAAAATTTAAATTAAAAAGATTTCTTAACATTATTTATATATTTTAAGTTTTAGACACCTCGTTAACTACAAGTTTTTCGGCTTGCGAGTTAAAATAAACAATAATTTTAGAACTAAGAGATGGTAACTATTCCTTGCTCTAGATAGAATTTTTAATCTACTTCCTTGAAGGAATCAGCTTGAGCAGTTGAGGTTCAACTAGTATTGTGTTAAGGGGTTTTTTACCTTTTAGCATCTTATCATCATCAAAAATGTTAACTTTTAGTTTTAATTTTATCACTTTTATAACAAAGTAAAACCAACCTTTTGGCAGCTTAGACTGAGAGTTATAAGTTCGGTTTCAGCTTTTTAAAATATAAAACAAAAATTTTTAGTACAAATGAAAAGCAGAACTGTAAAAATGTTAAATCAATATTGTAATGACGTTTCAACTTATGTCTTTCACCTATTCACTGATTTTTTAGACTTTAGTTCTTATCGAGTCTGTTATATTTCAAACTTAATAAATTGAAATATTTTTTTTTGCAATGTAACTGAAAAGTATTATTAATTTCATTAAATTCATATTAAATTTTTTTAATAATTTTTTTCTTTATCAAGTACAACATAAGGGGATTTTTTAATTAATTGTTGTTTATAGAAACAGTTTTTCTTAGTTACAGTAAACAAAAATAATTTTCTAAAATGTTGTTTTCTTAGTTTCCCGAATTGAAAAAATTATATCAAACCTTACTGACTAATCTCAATATATTCTATTGATTTTGAAGTAAAAGTATAAAATTCAGTATTTTAGTAAAATAGTAAATTTTAGTTTTATTTTAAATTTTACTAAATATATTTGATTTACGGTAGTTAATTTTCTCTAGTTGCCAGTATTTTTTTTTGTTTTCTACTTAATTGAAAATGTATGTTTTTTATTAAACGAAAGATCTCTTCGAAGTGTTTGTATAAGACTGAGACTGATTTTTTTGATGGTTCTAACCATTTTTCTTTGTTTATCTAATTCTCAATCCTGTCCGGTCTTTAAAATCAAAAGAGGAAGACTACCTTCATCCAATTTTAATTTCTTAATTTTATTAGTTACTAAGTAGTAAATAGTGAGTATATATCTGTTGGTATTTTTTATTTAAAAAAATAAAAAATTCTATAAAATGGTGTGAGTTGCGTTGTGCAACTGTTATGTAACAAAACTTAATTATTGACAATAGTAGTTGTAATTCCTAACGTTAAAAGATAACTATGTTTTAATTGTGGACGGGTCAATTTTATACGAATCGTTATTTTTGCACGAAAAATCACTTTTGCAACGATTTCACTTTTAAAGTTTTAGCTTTAACTAAAACATACACAACTAAATTTTGAATAAGAATTAATAAAAAGCTAAACTTTAGTAAAATTAGAAACTAAATCTAAAATATAGTTACAACAAGTTTTAAAAACTTTGTGCAAAAGTGACTCCAGCAAAAGTTATACTTACCTATTTTAAGTATATTAGGCTAAAAAAAAATCTTCTTTTTAAGCTTAACTAATTAACTAAAGGTAGTAGGGTAATTAGATTTTGAAAATATATATTTTATAAAGATAGATATAACATAAAGTTTAAGAATAGTATTTTTTACAGATAGTTCAAAAGACAACGTGTTGTGCTTATGAAGCACTTAAACTTGGGTCGATTTTTAATAGATTCCGTATACTTTAAATATATTTACATTTAGTTTTTATTTTAATTTACTATCTTTGTTCTTTTAAGTTTTAAATTTACATTTTTTATCAAACATGTTTAAAAAACTATTTAATTAATGATAAGCAACATATGAACCATCAACAAAGTTCAATTTAAATTAATTGCTTATTATCTTAGTAATTGATAGGAAGTCGTACTTTTGTGTTTTGCTTAAGTTTAAGCCTTCTGTAACTCTATTACGTTTTTTTTATTAACTATATATGAGCAAAGTCAAAGCTCAAATTGTTTTTGTTAACATTTAAACTAAAAAGAAAATACTTATTTAAATTTTCTCCTTTTCATCTTAAAAAAATTTTTGCAGCATTTTCAGAAAAAAAAAATGTTTCATAGAATTATTAGTTAATGTTTTCTTAAAATTTTTTCAAACTTAATGATAAGTTTCTGAACTAGACTGATAATTTAGGTGTTTTAAAGTTTGTAAGAATAATAAGCTTGAAAACAACTAAATAACTAGGTAATTAAAAATGTAACTGTTACTTATAGATGTTAACATCTAATTAATTATAACAATAATGTGTAAACAGTTTCTTATGCACTTTCTGTTTAAGAAAATGTGTTGAACTTTTATTTTTAGTTTCAAATTGATTTTAAGAGTCATACGAAAAAGTTAAAATATTTGTTTTAGTTTTAGACATATTATCAGGCTAAATTAAAGTTATGCAAAGTTTAAAGATTTTAGACGATAGATTACTTATTGAAATCATTTTAACACCTTATTAATATTCTAAAAATAATTGTAGTTGTTTACCTAAGTTTGATAAATTATAAAATTGATAAAATGTTATTCCTAACTTGGTACTTTTACATAAAGGTAAAATATAGAAAAACAAAATTAAGTTTTAAAACACAGTGTACTTACCAATTATTAAAACTAATAAAATATTTTGTACTTCTTAAGCAAACAAAAGTTAAATGAATTAAAAAATAAATTTAAAACATAAATCTAAAAATGGATGAGCTCTAAAAAAATCTAAAAACTTGTACGCAATAGTTAATGCTCTTTTAAGCTACTTAAGATTTGTTTCGATTTCAAAAAATTTTAAAACTCTTTTATGTGCTGTAAATAATACTGGCTACTAGCTTAGATAGGTTAGTTAAGTATAATAAATAAGTTAAAAACTGATGCTGTTCGAAAAGAAACATACCAATTAAGTTGTAGAGTTTTTTGGACAAGGTAAACTTACAACTAAAAGTTTGTTGCTTGGCAGCTTTAGAATTCTTAAATAATGTGTACTTTTATAACTAAATTGCAATCAATTATTAGACCATGCATTCAAGTGTTATCAAATAAACTAAGCATAATAAATTTCAAAAAACAGAATTTAGTAACTTAAGACTTGCATTACTTAAAGTCTATTTAATCTTAAAAAGTTGTACGGAAATAAGTATTAGTTTGCTCTTTTTAAAAGGCGTAGTAAAGCTTCAGTTATAAATTCAAGTATATGACAAGCAAAAGGAAAAAGGAAAAGCAAAAACGCTAGGAAATTGAATTATATTTTATTGGATAAACTCATATCATTTAAATTATTTTTACTAAAACATAGATTCAAAAGTACGCTTTGAAAAAACCTTACATTATAGCAAATGAAGGTTCTTAAAATGTTTTGCACTTTCCTTGCTTATTTTATTATATATTACTGATGTGAAAACTATTAGGAGTTTATATATAATTTTACAAATTATATGTTAAGTCGCTAAGTAAAGTATTGTTACTAGTTTAAGTATGAAGCTGTATTAGCTTTTGTATCAAATTTGTATTCAAATTGTAGTTTTTAAGTAATTAGTATTCAAGAAAAGTAAAACGGGTTTAACTTATTAGCCTTTTAAAAATTAAGCAATGAAAACGAATATGATTTTATAAAAGTTTTATTAAGAAGTAAACTTCGACGAATAAACAAATAAACGAGATAAAAGTATAAGTCACGACAGAAGACTGTTTTAGTCTTTACAAACATATAAGTATAATATCAACTTTTTATTCCTACAAACATTTTTTAAGATTTTGGCACCTCATCTTTAATAATTAAAACAGTAGTAACAAAAAAACAAATAACAAGTAAAGTAAGTTAAAATTAAATCAATATTTAATTGATTTTAAGTTTGATAAATTTCTTTTAAAGTATTTACAAAAATAAACATTAATTTAAAATGCTTATATTCATGTACAACTGCTAATAAAAGTAATATCAAAAATTTCTAACTACTAAAAGTTAATTCAAATAAAGTCAATAATATTAAGGTATTAAACCATAAAACTAAAAAAGAATAATTTCTATTATGCAATTAAAGTTTTAAATTTTTGTTAAATAAAAATAACTCGTAAAATGCAGCAACTTTTCACAGATTATAACAACTTTTGAAACAAAATAATATAAATAACTTAATGTCGGCGGTGGTAATGTGTAAAGTAATATCGTCACTACTGAAATCAGTGAAGTAATTTTATCATCTCACAGATCAGTGAAGGTCAAGAGCAACGTCGCCTTCTTCGTTCAAAATTGTCGTCCTTGCAAGAGCTTCTGTCACTGTGTACGGATCACAATTTGAAGATGGTCTCCTGTCTTCCAAGTATCCTTTATTCTCTTCTCCAACCTTTGAAGCATTTTTTTCGTTATAAAAACTTATAAAACAAACTTGGTAGCATTTTAATTCGAGCAGTATAAAGCAGTGGTAATGTGTGATGACATCATAATGTTTAGTTGTATACATTAAATACAGTTATCTCTACAGTTAATTATTTCATTCTTTTTGCAGTTTTAACACGACTGTGTATACTAATATATAGTTTTATCTACTTAGGTGGTCTAAATTACTCTGTACCCCTTATGATACCATCACGCGGCCCCTCCAGTAAAAATGCACATTATCCTTTTGTAATAGATACGCAAAAAACTATAAAAGTTTGTCAAAAAAAATGTACAAGAATAAACTAACATGTCTGGGTATTCTGATGGAAGCCTGCCTGTTGGCAACTCCTGATGAAAAGTCGTAAATGTTTGAAGTTTCATGGAGTCCGGTCAATCTTCTCATGTTGTCTCTTCCTTGTTGAGGATCGTAAGCTTTAATGTGGTAATTGTGTCTCTTTGAAAGCTTCTCTACTGCCTCATTGATTGCGCTGTTGTTAAAAATCAAAATTAGTTGAAATCTAATTTTTAGAATAATAAGTTGTTTCTTGTCTTAATTAAGGGGTTTATTAAAAATTAATTAAAAAAATTGTTTTTTAGCTTAAGATGTTAAATAAAGTATGTATATTCTATATATGTATATAAAAAAGATTTAACAAAATTTATAGTATAATTTTTACCATTTAAGTTGTAAAATAAATATGTATATAGTAAATATACAGTACTCACGCAATTCCTCCTTCTTTTCTCATTGCTTCAGTTGAGTAGTTGGCATGGCAACCTGCACCGTTCCAGTCACCCTTCATTGGTTTGGGGTCAAACGTTGCTACGACACCGAAATCTTCGCAAACTCTGTGCAAAAGGAATCTTGCCACCCACAAATGATCCCCCATTTCAATTCCTTCACAAGGTCCAACTTGAAATTCCCACTGTTTTAGAAACATTTGCTTATAATTTTTTTTTTTTAATCAAATTTTCAATTCAAACTAAAATGTTCAATAAATACTTCAAAAGAAACCATTAAGCTCATTAATATTGAGTAAAAGTTTAATTACTTTCTCTATGACTAATCATTGAGGCTTTACTCATGGTATAACTCAATTTCACACTAAGAAAATTATACGAACAAATGAAGCTAGTTTTAAAATTTGGTGAAATGTCTACTCACCTGAGCAGGCATAACTTCAGCATTGGTACCAGAAATTTTAACTCCAGCAAAAATACAAGCTTTGTAATGAGCTTCGACAATTTCACGACCGTAAACATTACCAGTTCCAACTGCGCAGTAGTATGGCCCTGAAGAAAAAGAAATGTTTATAACATTATTATTCGTAAGACGTATTTAACTTGTAAAGTTAATTTATTTAAAATATTGGCTTTGAACAGTTTAACAACATATATTTTAAAGATTTTATGGTATATTTTTAAAGTAATTTTAAACTTAGTTGAAAAGCCCTACCTTGGGGTCCGGGGTATCCTTGTTTGGGCCAGCCAAATGGGTGTCCATCAACATCAAGTAAAGTGTACTCTTGTTCCAATCCGTACCAAGGATGAGAATCCTTTACTCTTTCCATTACTTCAAGGCATGTTTTACGGTTGTTGGTAGCTAGAAAAATTTATTTTACTTAAAAACTTAATACATGTTAATATATTTATTTATGTACAGAACAGTTTTAAGTTTTTATTGATTTTAATTATTTATACTAATTTTTATTTCAGTACTTATTTATATTGCTATGTCACTAATGTATCAATATTAACAGAAGCTACAAATGAAATAAACCTAAAAGTTATATTACTATAAATGTCTTTTATAACGATTACATTAAATGCATGTCATTCGAAGCAAATTTACAATGAACATTTTGTAATAACATTCAAACAAATACAAACCTACAGGTTCCATGATGTAGTTAAGAACTTCACACATGACTAATTTATGGGGGTTTCCCCTAAATGGGTCGTTGAACATGGCAACTGGTTTCAGGAAACAATCAGAATTTGAACCTTCAGCCTGACCTGTTGATGATCCGTCAAAGTTCCATGAGGGAAGGTCTGAAATTAATTATTCTTAAAAATTAAGCATAGTATTAGTTTTAGTGTAGATAAAAATTAACTTATACAGTTATAAAGTAGCCGATCAACTTAAAACAAATATATATTTTTTAATTTTTTTACTTATTGTTAAGGTAAAGTAATATATAAAAAGTGTTATACACTTAAAAACTTTTTTCAAATTTGTCAATATTCCATTATGATAAGCTTTATATAAATAAAGTACTAACAGAGTATATATTTTAATAGTCAAGTGATACTAACCAGATACACTGTTTGGTGATTTGGTAAGACTTCTGGTCTTGCACCTGAGGCTTTCACCTGTTCCATCAATCCAGATGTACATTGCCTGGACTATCTGGTCATTTGTGTCCAGAGCCATGTATTTGTCCATAGCGGTCTTGTTTAACAAGGCAGTTGAAGGCATTATGAATATTTGTGTTTTACTTAAAACTCTATTAAATAATAACTTTTAGTAAAAAAATTTAAAGATAAAAAAAGTTTTGTGAATCTATAACAAGTAAATAAGTATGTTTAAAAAACGCTTTTGAAAATAAGTAAACGATAATTTCATTGTCTTGTCTCTACACTATTCTGATATAATACAAAGTTTTCTAAACGTTAACTACTTTAATACTTTAGGTTTGTAACTAATACAACTATTAAAAGTTTTCAAAGTTTGGAAATGTTCTATGACAACAAATAAAAATTTTGTAAATAAATTTTAGTATTTCCTTTTTTAAACAAGAGTTTTTTATTTATTTTTCACCTGTAAGCATCGTTATACTTAATTGAATAAAGGTTATAAAGTTTTCCTTAAAAGTTACTAGGCAAATAAATTTACCGATAGTAACTTAAATTTAATGGCGGTACACTACATGCTACATTATTTTGATACTCTGTTACTATTTAAAATGTTTTAAACATTATAAGGTAGATGTAAAAAATCTAAAATATTTTTTTTTAGAAAAGCTCAAGAGCCTCGAGTATTTTTTAAGACTAGTTTTTTTTATTGTAATTAAAAAGAGTTAGAGTAAAACGATTAAGTGACATGTAGGTGAGCTTTTACTGAATTTCTTAAAGATTTGCCTGCACCTCAAGTTAACTAAAACCTTACAAGTATCTTAAATAACTTTAAACAGGTAAAAAGCCATACTACATTTGTATTGAAAATGATAAAATAAAAACTAATAGTTTCAATTAAGTTTAAAACTGTATGTTAACTTTTAATTGCACTTAACCAAATATTTTCATTGGGAATAAAATTACTAGCTTTAATACTAAAAATGCTAAAAAGTAGCTTGTTTAACTAAGCTACAATACGTTTTTGAAAGCCGTTTTCAGTTTTATAAACTTTGATAAAATGTATCTTGTAATAATTTAAAATTAACTTTAAGCTTGCTCATTGAAAAGTTTTGTGCATACCAAAATAAATTATAATTCTACTACCTTACCCTATGTCATATTATAAAGGTTTAGTCATACTAAAAACTGTATTATAAAAATTCTACTGACTAAAAAATTAACTTATTGATTAAAACTTAATTATAGTTTAAACATGAAAACTTGCCAATTAACACAATTTTTATTAGCTTGTTTTAACCTAATAAAATTCTTCATGTAAATATTTACATGGGCGTTTTGAAGAGTGTGCTTTTGACAAATTTGTAATTTTCTTCTATCATCATATTGATTACCACGTATTTTGATAAAATACGCTATATCGCTTTTCTAGTGACTAAGCTCATAAAAAACTTCAAATTTAATATTAAAAATAGTTTGTGATATTATTTTAGAACAAATATAAATTTATAAATTGATACTTTTTATAAAAGTTTTTATATCCTAAATTTAAATTATAAGCTTTTAAGAATTAAATTAAAATATAATATATACAATTTTGTTTATTCTGAAGAAGGTAAAAGTTTATTAGCATTTATATTTTTGATATCCAGTTTAATAAAAGTTACTTGAAAACTAACCTTTTTAAACGTCTAAATCTTTAATTAAAAATTTTGTAAAACTCAATATTTTTAATTAACGTTGTTAGCCAACAAAACCTTGCTTAGTTTATTTTAATAAAAGCAAATTATAATTATATACTTAAACTAATTTAGTTTATTACAATGACAATAAACTTTTGTTTATTAAAGTTTTTAGCAAAATAAATACTTGAAGTTAGCAGCAAAAAAATAAATGAGATAAAATTTAGAATACTTAATTTGTAAATATTTGTATGTAAACAGCTTTTAATATCTAGAATTAATACTTAATCAGTTAAAAAATAGTGTTTAATACTTTTGCAAACATTTTGTTGTAACCTTTTCCAAAGTTCTTCTATGATTGTACAGTAAGATCAAACATGTCATAACTTTTCTCAACCGTAGTGAAACAGTTCTTATAGCATTTTTAGAAAACTGCTTGTTAATTGGAAATAAATTCCGGTTTATATAGAAAATATTAACCGCTTTACAAACACACACTTCTCTCATATAAGACCTTATGACGTGTTATTGGTGGTTTTTGACCTCATTTGCGGCAAACAATATAAATTTGGAAAGCATGATCTTCAAATATGCTGCATTTCGAAATGCAGCACTTGAATTTATCTGTACTGAATTAAACTTTGTGAACTTTCTGCATTTCGAGTGCAAACTCCATATTCACTAAAATTAAATATAGAAATTAAAATGTTTAGCTTGTAATGCTTGTAATTACGTATTCAAAAAAACACTTCAAATTCTAGTTGAATTTATAAATTTTACATTTAATAGTCTGAAATAATTTTACTTAATCTAATTAATCAGTTTATATATAACTTTTGAGATACCTTGCAAACTAAATGCTGATTAAAAATATTCGTTTTATATATATTTTTTTCAGCTTTTCTTAAACAATATTTTATTTTACATAAATAGATTAATGTGTTCCTACCTTAATATATAAGTTTCATAAACCTTTAAATCAATAATAAATCGAAAATGATAAACCATTTCAAAAACAGTACAAATTTTACAAAAGTAGGTTTTAAAAAGTAAGTAAAAAAAAATATTGATTAAAAAAGTATATTAAAAAGTGTTTGTTTTAGAATCTTTTTATTTATTAACATTTAAGATCATTCAAAATGTGATCTTTTTAGTAAACTTATATCTATCATTGAAATTATTTTAATATTTTTGAGTAGCTAGCATGTTAACTGCACGCTTTTATCATGCAGACTACGTATTAGATTGCACAAACTATTCCAAATTATTGCATTTTGTGTTTTTAAACTTTGAGACATAAATTACATCTGCAATAAAACTTGGCAATGCTTGTAAAACTATATTCAGTATTTTTTTAACCTATTTAGCTGTACTAGAACGCTAATGTCCTAATAACTTAATCTTATCATTTATAATGTAAAGTGGGTAGCTATTTTTAACGTTAAAACTTTAGGGTTATGATAACATTTGGTAAAAAAAAAAGATCAAGCTTAAGCTTTTGTACATGTTTTAGTTGAATATATATTTTAGCCAATTTAGTTTTCTATGCACTATCGCATCAACTTGTAACTACATTAGTCGATATCCTTATAATTATTAACAAATTTTAATAGAAAAGTATATTAAAACATGAAAAATTAATTCATAAACATTTATAAAAGAACTAAAAATTTTGAAGAATTTTAATAAATTACAACTGTTTGTGAAAAGTTATAAAAACCTCTGATAAAACTATTTTCGTTACAGTTTGTCCTGGACAAGACGTTTAAAGGTATCCAAGTTGTTTGCAACCCGATGACCGAAAGGATTTTTCGTGCACCAGCTCCTGGAACTAAATATTATATTTATAATATTATATATATTTGTAGCATATTGTTTATCGTTTAATAAACAGTTTTTGAGAGAAAAAATTGAATAATAAAAAAAACTATACTTTAAAAATGTTAAATTTTAAAGACACTATTTTATATTCACTTTAAACAATAGAACAAAAATGTTATAGTCACGTGTATAACCTCGTGACTCGTAGTATTTTTACGTAACTTACACATGGAACTTAAAATGTTTATAAATTGTATAACATCTCTGTTATATAAATTTGTTGAAAGATATCGATGGATAGTTTATATTTGATCTTGAAGCTAACTTGGAGCTAAATATTTTTTAATTATTTTTGATAATGGTGTTTTAAACTTATTTCTAAAATAATGAGTTAAAGTAGATTTTTAAGAAAAACTAGTTTATTAAAATGGTATGTAAAAAACGTCGTTAAAATTATTTTGCTAAATTTTTGTTTTTTTGATTTTTCTGAAAAATAACATAAATATATCAATAAGTTCAAGTGTACAAATAACATTTAAAAAACTCATGAATAACGCGTGGGTTGGAGCGTGCAAGTAGTAAAAGAAGAGAACAAATATGAAAAAGTGATCGACAGTGCTTAAATGATGAATGTACCTGGCATGAAGTTTTATTTTAATTCTAGGCATTTGGTGTGTACTTGTTTGAAGTGTGGGCAAAAATGTGTACTTAAAAAATATAAGATGTAAATTAAAAACTCTATGGGAGTATTAAAACAAGTATGTTCTAACCAGTGCGATATAATAAAGTGCACAAATTTGCGCATACAACTAGTTTACTCTGTTTGCGAGATTTTGACTAGCATTCAAATTATTAAGAAAAAATATTAATTTTTTACTTGTTTTATAAATCATGTATAATGTTTATAGTTAGTTATAGAATGTGATATGCTTTAAAATAAAAACTAACTAAAGTCTAAACTAAAATAATCTTAGTATTTAAAAACTAGATAGATAGAAATTTAGTGTACACAGTCGTTCTTATTAATTTGTAAAGAAAACTATTTATTTTCTGTTATCTGTGTTTTTAAAACAAAGCTCATAGCAATAACTTAATGTCTCTTCTTCTATAAGTTTGTTCAATAAATTTATCAATTATTATCAACTACCCTCAAAAGTACAAAAATACTTACATCACCTATTATATATTTCTAAACATAATCAGGGACGACGCGTAATGATGTCATCGGATGTTGACTAAATTTTACTACATTTTGTTCTGTTTTTAGAGTGAGTCTGCAGTAGTTGTATAAACTTGTTTAAATCATCAGAATAATATATAAGAGATAAACCAATAAATATAGTTTAAGCTTTACCGATAAGTTATGACATCATAATGCGTCGCCACTGATGAAGATAATATTTGTGAATAATTTAGCCTGCCTGCACTGCAATGCGAGCTATTTGAAAAAATTTCTTTGAGACCAAATTTTCTTCTCACAATTAAACTATATTAACAAACTGTTTGCTAGTCATAAAATAGTCATAAAACGAAAAAATAAACAAAACAAAATGGGGTAATAAAACTAAACCAAGTGACAAAGCGATCCTATCAAAAATATTAAAAGCATGAGTTATTATAGTACAGTATTTAAATATAATATTTGAAATTAAACTTATTTGTATTAAATTATTCAAAAATAGATCTAGTTGTTTTTTTGGAAAACAAATTTTTATACCTATTTTTTTTCAATAAAAACATAAACTTCTAATTTTAAAATAATTAAAAAAAAATTATAAAACATGAGTGTTGTCTTATATTAAATTTTTAAATAAACTTGCTAATTATTAAACCCTAAAAATCATACCTTTAGTAACAAATGTTAAAAGCGATGTTCTTGGTAAAACTTAATTATCTAAATTTCGTTATTCAGTTTTATCAATTTTTCTTTAAAGAAGAGTTTATTTTTAAACTTACTATCTTATTACAACAAAAAAGAGATATAGTACATACAATTATATGATTATATTATACTTTTTTCAAAAAGTTAATTGTCTCATTTAAATGCCATTTAAACTCACCTATTTTACTTACTAAACCATACTTAACTTAATTTAATTTTATTTAGTGATGTTTTTTTATGAATAAGTAGTAGTGTTTTATTTTTTTATTAAATATCTAATTGAATTAAAAAAGCAATCATGATCAGATTGTTTTGAAGAAAGTAAGTAAGCCTTAATAATGTATGACAACTGCAATAATTTATACCTCAAAAACTACGACAACATAAACTTATCACAATTATGAAGACAATGAAGAAACTATGATAAACAATACAGAGTAGACCTTTTGATCAAGTTGACCACGCAAACGGTTCGTATTCAATTTGTTAATCTGCATGTAAGTTTCAATAGTTTAAAGTTTTGGTTCAAATGCTGGGATTTTTTTATATAGTTTTTTGAAATAAAATTAATGAAAAACTTATACTAAAAATGTTTAAATACACTAAATATATTAGAATAGTTATGTACTAATTTATATGTTCATAGGATTTTACAAAGCATACGAGTAACACTTTCGACTCAAGCTAAAAATTGTGCTCTTGTTGTAGTTTAGTTATAAACCATTTACATCAAAATTTTAAAGTATAAAAAGAGAGAAATGTTAACATTAAAACAGTTTAAAACTAAAAAGATGTTAATAAGGTCAATTTTTTTTGTTTGTATTTGAATGTACTGATACTAGTCAATATTATATACAATTTATCTTTGATATTAATTTTATTGTCCTTAATAAAAGTTTTACCCATGTTTTAACCAAGAACTGAAATCTTTTTTCTCTCATCTGTTTTTCTAAATACCAGTTTATGCAAAAAATAACGGTTAAAACTTCATTATAGAAATTAAAAGTTGACTATATATGACATTTCAAATACAGAAGAGCAACACGTTTTTTTGTTTTTAAATATTTTTTACCAACTTTAATGTTACAATAAAGTATTTTGCTATACTTAAAGAAAGATGTTTATTATATCAAGTCTTTGATGTAAAAGTCAAAAGCTTAGTTAAAAACAAATTAATGAAAAATTTGTTTTATAAAACAAAACAATGGTTGATTTTTTCTAAATAATAAAACAGCTATTAATTTTTCTGTACTTGTTAGATTTAAGCAACTATAAATTTTCAAAGAGCATGATAATTTTTTAAACGGCTTAGAAGGTTGCTTATGCTCTTATTGTAATTTTAACATTAATAAAAAATATCTCTATAACAACTAAAATTATTATTTTAACAGCAATTATAACTTTTGATCTTATTAAAACGCTATATTTATTTGAAATATTTTTTCGTATTAATGCAATTGTACACACCCTGATGGAATTGTTAAAGTGCATTAGTGCTAAAAGAGTTTGGTTTATTATATTAATGTAATACATTATTAAGAAGTTATTAAATGTATTAGTTAAAAATACAACCAATTTAGTCATAGTTATTTTGATTTAAATTCAAACTTGGCTGAATCACGTGTAAAACCTCGTGGTAGACCGTGGAGATTTTACGTAACTTCCACATGGGCCTTAAATGTTGAAAACTTTTTGTACTTTTAGTGTTTTACAAGTTCTAAGTTACATAAAGTTTTACACCGATATTACTTAGTTGGCTCCACCTGAAAAAATATAAAAAAGTTTTAGCCTCGTTATTCAAACTTATTTTAACTTTATAGAAAAAGTCATTTTACGTAACTTACGCATGGAGTTAAAACTTTATCTAGTCATTTTGTTTAAGTTATCTTTAATAAGCTATGTAAAGATATAAACACAAATTCTGTAACTAAATTTGAAGTTCAAGATTTTACTACCGTTAAAATCAAAAGACAAATTCTAAATATGTATTTATAATAACAGCTAGAACAATTCTAAAAGTTATTAAACTTTATTTGAATAGTTATAATCTTTACTATTTTTAAAATTACTTTAAATAAAAAGTATTTATTTGTCAAAAGCGTTATCTTGATTTTAACCATCTTAGTTTACTTCATTCAATTTGAAAACAAAAGTTTATAAATTTATTTAAATGATATGTTAGTCAAATTACGTTGTTATGAACTAGCAATGTTAACACAAAATTTGAATTAGGAGCTTGATTTACATAAATAAAAATTATTGTAGATAAAAACAAATAGTCAGTATACAAAAGAAATAGATTACAACTTTTTAATGCACTAAAACTGATTTAAGTTACACGTAGACTAAATACTTCAAATTTCAGCAAGTCATTTTAAAGAACCACAAGTTTAAAGTTTAATAAAGCATGTTTGAAGCATGTTATAATTTGTAAAATATTTCGAACACAAGTCTCATTCGATTTTTCAACCGAAAAACCAATCTTAAATAGCAATAATTTTGCAATTGAAAGCAGTTGATGAGAGTTCAGTTAAATAGTCTACTCTTGAAAACACAACGTGGAATGCATGATAAGTAAATATACATTGAAGTTTTTATTTTACCATTCAACTAAATTATGTTGAAGTACATTGGTAATAAACCACAACTAAACCACGGTTTAATCACAAACTTATCACGCGTAATCCTTCCACGTGTTTTTAGTAGAAAACTTCATTGCTACTAGAAATAGAAAAATATTTTCACTTTGCAGCAATCAAAAATGAAAAAAAGTAATGAATCGTTTTAAAAAAAAAAGATTATTCTTTATTTGTCTATTATTATTAATAATATTTCTTAATTTCTGTTAGTCATGAAATAAAAATACTTTGTTTATGGTTTTTTCAAAACTTGGCGTTAGAAATATAAGCAAGAAATAAAAATATTTTTGAGAACTTATTTTCAAGTTTCACTAGTTATTTTTACACATGTTATTTACACTGATGTGTTTACTTGAATTGAAGTTCTGTTTGAAAATATTTTTTCGTGGATAAATAATTTCAGTAATACTATTTACTTGATTTACATGTAACTCTTGGCTTTAAAATACTTAACAAGACTTTTACCAATGTGTCTGGTTGCCATTCAATTTTGTTCATTTATTGTTTCTTAATTTTAAAACTTACTTAAAAAGACTAATAAGACAAGTATACAACTTTAACTATCAAATAATACTTGAAATATTAAAGTGTTTAATGTATTTGTTTTACTTAAAATAGGAGCTAGGTACTTTTCTAGTATATATGTATTCAATTAATAAAGTATAAAGAAGTTGGTTTCTTACAAAAGAATCATTTTATTTTCTCTCGTCTTTTTTACTAGGTATATTTGTAAGATGTTTATTTATTTAGACCTTACGTGATAAATACACACCACTCGTTTAGTTTGTTAGTAAGATGAATTATTACCTTTTAATATTTTTTTATATTAAACTGACTCTTTTTGTACCTAGCACAGCGATTGTAAGTATTAAAGATAATTCATCATCGTTTAATCAAATTCTAAGCTTTATTTGTATTCCACACCAAATAAAGTAAAGTAACCTGGTATTCTAAGTAACCTATGAAACTCATTTTGAGCTATTTATCACTTGTTTTTTTGTTTATCCTCAAAGGAAGTTAAACTGCTGATATACGACCACATCACGTGTTTTACCTTTTTACATTTTTTATTTGCTCATTTACTTGTTTTATCTTTACATCATGTTTTATTTTATTAATGATGTTGCATGTTCTATGTTTACTTCAAAATTAAATTGCAAAATTTAAATGTTTGTTTTAATCGAAGTTCAAGGCCATGCTGATATTAAACAATTTGGTCTATCATATTAAACATGTCTAGATTTTATTTTTGATTTATTATTTCTTTTATTTTAAACATTTTTGTGATAATAGTAAAACTTGGTAAAATAATTATTAAAAGTAATAAAAACAGTTTATATGTTTGTGTACTGGTATTTTTAGCTTTGGTTACAATTAATGACTTTAACTCTATAGCAAATTAGTTTCAATTAATATTAAAATTAAACTTTGTCATTTCTCTTACAAATTATTGATTACAAGTGAACAAAGTTATTATCATAATAAAAATGTGAAATGATTCAAAGTAAAAACTTTACACTAAAAAACTAATTTAAAATACATTTTTTTTCCCTTCCTCTTTTTGTCTAATTACTATTTTTCCTTTTTTGCTAGTTTAGTTACGTATAATATACTGAATTTTTTTAATGAAATATAATTAAAGGTTTACATATCTTAAAATAAAGATCCCATGTGTATCTTATGAAACATCCTCATGGAAGTTATTATTGCCATGAGAGTTTTACGCTTGTGTTTTACTTTTTTTTAATAACTTGGTTTACTTATTTGTCAAAACAATTAAACTAATGTATTTCCATGTATATTTATATTAATTTGTTTTTTTATTTCAAAATGAACTCACACTTTTCATGTTCGCTTTAAAAGTTGCAAAATTTAAATCTTTGTTTAGATTACTTTTTTTTTGAATTAATTGAATACAAAGTTCAAGACCTACAAATGAATTTAAACATTGCATTTTGAACTTGAGATGACTTTTTTTTTTTCAAAATTCCTGAACTTTGACTGTTGTTTATTAAACATTTAAATTTTAATGTAACTCGATAAAGGTATATAAGTAACAAAAATAAT
The DNA here is from genome assembly GCF_965202585.1 of Thalia democratica. Lineage (NCBI taxonomy): Eukaryota > Metazoa > Chordata > Thaliacea > Salpida > Salpidae > Thalia > Thalia democratica. The sequence continues at coordinate 7,226,037 of NC_139173.1, read as the reverse complement.
TTTGTATTGTGTTTTTGTTTGCGAGTGTTTTTATCTAAGGTGATTATCTTTTACTTTAAATAAAACGGATTTTTAACTCCTTAGCAAATTAGTTTTTAACCTTCATTAATTAAATTTTGTCATACTTTTATCAAGTAAAGGATATAAGGTATATATATTTTTTCAATGTCTATGTTAAAGGAGCCTAAAACAGAAAATATATCTTTTTTTATTATGTTTTTAAATTTAAATTTTTAATAAAAGTATATTTTTTCTATTATTTTAAAGCCTACTATGCTTTTTATTTTGGTTCGCGTAACTAAACATTTATGTATTTAGAACTTTTTTTAATAAAAGCTCCATTTGTAACTTATGTAAGTTCCACATTGTAACAATCATATGTTAGAATTAAACTTTTCTACCAGAATTTGGAACGAATTTTAACATTTGAAAAAAGGCATAATTTTTTTTATTTAACTTGTTGATTTTTAGATTATTTGTTGTTTTAGGAAAGCTTTATTGCTTTTACCATGTGTTTTGTTATTAATAAGTATTACGTTAAGTTTACAAAAATTGTGAAACTTAAATAACATTTTAATTAATTTTCGATCAAGCTGAAAATATATAAGGTCATCAGTTTTGCTTTATTATGGATTTTGCTAGATTTTCTATCTTTCCAAATATGTTAATTGTAGTACGTACATCTTATTTGTGAAATGAAAACTTGATAAAAAAGTAACAACTAAAAGTTATAAAATAGTTTTGATTTTATTTTGTTTGCGATTGTATTTAACTTTGATTATAATAGTTTTTTTGAAATAAAATTTAATTTTAGTTCTCTTGAAAGTTAATTTCTAACTATCAAACACTGAAGTGTTTATTTAATTTAGCTGCTAACAAGCAAATTAAGTTGTAAACTTAACAATTATTAAGTGAGACCAATCTAAAGTAGATATTGTGCAAATAATTTTTAAAGTAAAATTCAATTCAATTTTCATATATTTTTTTGTACTCGTTGCTGCTTTTAGTTTTATTGGTAAAGTAAAACAAGATGTTTTTTTCTTCATATCACTGGAATGTTATACATTTAATTAAATATACTTTAGAATAAAGAATTTATTTGCAAGTTATGCAAATTCCACATGTTATCTTAATTATAGTTTTTTTAACTTCATGGCTACACATTAAACGATTATAAATTTAAAGTTTTCAGAACAAAAGACTCCACGTGTAAGTTACGCAACATCAACATGGAAGGCCACGAGGTCTTTACACGTGATTACGTTTTTTTTTAATAACTAAACTCTTTACAATTCTAAACTAAAGTTTGCAAATCAGCAAACTTTTATGTAACCTCCACATGGAAGTTTTATTGCCATGATGTCTTTATACGTGGGTTATATAATTTTCACTAATAAGTAAATTTTTAATAGGTCTAAACTAAACTACTAGCTGTGGTTCTTTAACACGCCGCGTCACTTATTCGACAAGTGATTAACAATAATTTTTTGACTAAAGAAAATATAAATCCAATATTAATGTAAGATAAACGTTTGTTTTCAAACAAAATGAATATTATTTCTATTTAAAAACTACCTAAAGTAAATTTTAATCTTTATTGGAAATTTTATTAGATTGATAACATAAAAATGAGCTGTTTTGAATGTCCAATTTTTATCTGATAGTATTCATTACACACTAAAAAAGTTAACTTTTAATTTCACCTTCAGATTTTTCAAAGCAGTACTACTATTAAAAGCTATACGATTATTTACTAACGTTTTACTATAGAAATAATATGCACTATTCCAGTCCCAAATTTAAGTTTAATACATTTTATTTTTAACTTTATTGTTTTTAAAACAGATTAAGCTTAATAGTAATCTAAATTTTTAGTTATTTTTTAAGAGTTTTCTATGAAGGAGTATTAATAATAAAATGTAGAACACAACACCACGTAATATTTTTTAAAACATAATGTTTTTACTTTTAAAGCTTTATTCAAACTGATTGCTATATAGTTTGAACTTCATATAAAAATAAAAAAACTTAAACTTCACATTAATTTCTATTTTAAACTTACAGTTTGCATGTGTAAAAACTTTTGGGAAAAATAAACAAATAGCTAAAAATGGAATTGTGTTTGTACAAACTTCACCGCAAGTACATGTTTGTAACAATATGACGTACTTATTTTTGGACAAATTCCATGATAATTATGTTGCAATCCAGTGCATTTTTCTAATAACTGCTAGATGAATGAAAACAACATGCAGTAGCCATGTTAAAAGCATGTCAATTCAATGTGAGTTTGCTTAAGATTTCAAACACTTCATTTGTTTAAATTCATCTTTTAAATATTTGTTATTGCTTTCTCAAGAGAACTTTTAATATAAAGGATTAATTTTAAAAATTATTCTTAAATTTGAAATTTTTATTGAATTTTATTCGTTTGTTTGTTTTTTTATTATTAAAAATAAATATTCTATATGCCTTTTTTTGGGATCTACTGCTAAAAAATTAATAAATTTTTCAAATAAGTAACTATTTGGTAAATAACACACTTTCTATATACTTTATTTAAATCAGCTTAAACAGTGTAGATGAAATTAACCTTAAAATAAATAATTGATAAACGACTTTGTAAATTACGAATTTAATAAATTATAGCTAGTGTTTATATAGTAGATATGTATAAGAAAAACTTTTAAAGAATTGTATGTTAACGGCAATTATAAGTTAAAAAAATCTGAAACAATATAATTTTATTTTTTACTATTCACTAAACTGCATTCATTACAAAACAACGTCATTAACTTTTGGTAAATTATTTTACGTTCCTGATTTTCCACTAACACTGAGTTACACTTAGAATGCTTACTCATTGAAAAAATCCAGACACGCCCCTGATGAATTGAGTTCACCAAGTTTATTTCAGCATTGCATTTTGAAATGGAGCTTTTTTTGCAGATCCGGCTTTAAAAAATTGCAATACTGACAAGTTTGATACAGCTATTACAAGCAGTTTTAATTATAGTGGATATGGAATTTGCACTTGAAATGCAGTAAAGTTCATCGAGTTTATATGGGTTTTGAAATGCAGCATATTTACTAATAACGCTTTCAAAATTTGCGATACTGAGAAGGGATGAAATTTAAAAATACGTCATGATGGTCAGTGAAAATAGTTGTTTTTTATAAAAAACTATTTATAAAATTGTTCGACATTGTTGAACGTAATGTCAATTTTATAATTCTTTTGCGGTTGGTCTTATTTTTTTTTGGTATTTTATTAAGAATTTTTTTAAAGGACAAATTATGATTGAAGAAAAATTAAACTGAGTTATATTTCTACTATTTAATTTTAATAAAATAAAACGTAAAATACTAATTTTATTTTTTTTAGTTGTAAACTATATTTTTTAAATAAAAGTTTTTCAAGCTTTTTTTTGTAGGAAATAAAAGTTTTGCTATTAAGCTTTATTTAACTCTTCATTTTTTACATTTAACTCTTATAAAATTTTAACTTTTATAAATACTTGAAACGTGATTACTTTTGTAACAAAATCTAAATTTTTCGAGAAGATTTATACTTGTTTTGAATCTAAGTGAGTGAATTTTGAAAAGAATCTCTTTTAATTAAATTGTTTCTCTGATTGAAATATGTAAAACTGTTTTTAAATTTTTATATTAAATGATTAATTTCAAAATATAATAATACTGACGATTTATCAAAAACTTTAATAAAAGTGTGTTATTTATATTTACTGAGCTTAAATTTAAACTCTAGACATAAACTATAAACCTAATTTAAAACACAATATATTTTTAGGATCATTTTTGAACTTTTGTTACTTTTGTTTAAACTATAATTATATAAAACAATATAAAACATTTTATTAAATTTAATAATTAAGTTGAACACATTCGTCTTTTTAATTTTAAATCAACTGTTACTGTTCATAATCATCTTTCAATAATTTAATATTTGTACTAGACTGACTATCCTTAGTCATTATATAATTTTTATTTATTACAATTATCTTTTATAAATAACTTTAGTATTTTTTAATGGGTTAAAATATAATAAAAAAACGTTTTTAAGTTCTAGAATTAAGGAAAATACAGTTTGAGGATTTATTATTTATATATAGTACCTTATTTTTAAATAAAAACTTAAAGACTAATAAAATAAAGCGAATTTATCATTGTAATTCTTCATTTTATTTTGATATAGTTATGTAAATGTAATTTATACTGTAGCTCATTTATAGACTTTTTTTTTAGTATTGTTGTTGGAAAATAGTGTTTGTCAATTTTTATCTTAAGTAATATTAAAATTATTTTTTTAAACTCTGATAAGTCTGAGGGACACATTCAAAATCCACCCGCGATCAAAATCTACTTAATCAAATTTAAGAACCGCTTACCGATCGAGGGTAAGGGTTAGTGGTAACAGTGATAGTAAAAAAAATTATAAATAAATAAATAAAATTATAAAAATATATGAAATAAATTAATAAATAAGACAAAAAATCGGGGGGATTTTGAACGCGGGTGGATTTTGATAGTACACCAAGTCTGATGATACTTTAAGTTAAAAGTCTTTAAAATTATTCGAAAAATAAACAAAAAGTAAGTCTGAGAGTTAATTAAAGAAATTACTCTCAAATTAGAAAAATTACTTTCAAAAACTAGCGATTTATTTCAAATACTTTTTTTCCGGTTTAACAACAAATTAATGTTTTAATATTTTCCCAGCCGTTTTTAGGAACAATCATAAAAACTCAATGTGGTAAATCGATTAAAAAAACCACTAGATGGCTTGCAGTTCTTTTGTGCCACATTTTACTAATATTTGACCTATTATAATTCTAATACATACGTGAATAAATGCATAAATTGGCTTTAAAACATAAACTCAGTACTAGTGGATTTTCTTTTAAAAAACCTTTACCCTCTACCCAAAATGCATCCGAATAATTCACTTCGAAATTATTTTAACTATATTTGTTTTTTTAAGTTAGTAAACAAAATTATTTATTACAGGAATATTTAGAAACAATATTATACTACGAGCGTTTAGTTTATAAACAGTATTACAAAACTGTAAAATTAAATTTTCATAAAGTACACTAAAACTATGTTTTATCTTTTGATCAATGTAAATTTGTATAAAAAATAAATGTTAGTGATCAATGCTTAACAACTATATTTGAAAAATAAGTTAATCTATAAATAAAATTAAATATTAAATTTTCGTCACTATTGACTTTTATAGTTAAACAATATTTTACTACAAAAAGGTTGACATGTTAAAACTACTGTAAGCTGTTTTTATAATTTGTAAAAGTTATAAATACACTAAATAAATTTCCATATATTAAACTCGTTCAGTTTTCAATGAAGGTCCGCAATTAATCAAATAGTTTACTTTTTTTTAGTCAAAATTGTATATTATTTTTATTTTAAGACAGAATTACAAATATAACTATAATTCTGAACTAACAATTTTTCTTTTGGTTTGACCGTTTAACATAATTAAAAACTTTACATTGTGTTTTCATTACTTTCTTACTTTTTTTACGTTCTCTGGTCAGTAAAAAAAAAACAATTTAGTCTAAAATAACTATGTTTTAAAACTAATTTTCAGCTTGAGTTAATTATTTTCAAGTTAAAAAGAGTTAACATTGAACAAAAACTTTTTCGTTGTGCTTAATCACCAAGTGCAAACTCAAAATTTGCGAAATTAACTAAGTGTGCTAGTTCAAGAAATGTGGATCCACTGATAGACTAAATTGGAAATCATAAGTACCTTAATAAGTAAAAACATACATTTTACAATTAACTCTTTAATCACGTAAAAGATATCCGAATTTGTTCTGCACGGTTGCAAAATGTCTTTTAGTATTTTTATGAAAAAGTTTACTTTCATAAACTAAAATGTGTGAGAAATGCACTATACTATAGCTTTTAAACTGTAAGCAAAGCAATTATTGATAGTCAAATTAGAGTAAAAGTTAGCTCTTGAGCGACATTCAATGGTTAAAATTTGTAGACGTCAATTTTCCCACAAAACTTATAGGAGGGCAATCAATAGCTGTATAATTCTAGCAATTATGGCAGGTTATCTTAAAACAAAATTATATGAGTATTTTTAATTAAGTTTAGTATATGTTTTGTTTATATATTTATACCTTATTTGAATTTTTTCAAGTAAAAATTTACTTTTCACCGAAGTTTACCGACGTCTTTTGTTTAGGTTTCTAGTTTTTGTAGCTTATTCTAAAGTTAACTTCTATCTTAATATTAAAGTTTAAGTTTTACAGACCAACAAGTTTAAAAAAAACGAAATAACTTTTATTTTAGTCTAGTAAAGTTTTTTTTTTATTAGTAAACTTATGTGTTGCTAAGTATTTAAAACCAATAATAGTTATTTAGCTGTAAAGAAACAATAAATTGATATTAAATTTAAATATAAAAGTTATGAAAAGCGTAAAATACCTTTAATGATTAGGACCTAAACGAAAACAATAAGTATCACTCAATTAACAAAACAAAGTTTTACATCTTTATAATTAAACAACTAAAACTTTAAAAGATAACAAAATACTTCGTATGTAAAGAAAAAAATAGAAAAAATAACTTTTTTGAGTGTAAATATATTTAAGAAATAACTTTAATATGAACGTTTTTTAAATTTCATTCAAACTTATTTCCAGTAAAGTTTTATAAAATATAGCTTCAAAGACTGTGCAAACTATTTTTTTAAGATAATTACCTGTGTTTAAAACTAGCTTTAAACGCCAGGTTCAAATATTATTAGTACAACGTATGTGTACCAATCAGAGTAATCAGAAAGGGTATTTTGAATACATTATTATAAGCATACCAGCTCACATAACTAAAGTTCTTTGGACTGGCCCTGTAAAAAGAACTGTGTAAAGTGTAGTGTGTTAACAGATACTCTGAGTTTAAAAAATGTTTAAATGGTTAAAACTTTATGTTTACTATTTTTAATTATTTCATGACAGTGCAACGTTATAAAGGCTTTATTTTGTTTATTACGTTTAAAAGTATACTGAGTTACACTTGAAATGCAAGTTAACAAGCTTAATAAAGAAACTCAATTTTAGATGCAGCAAATTTGCTGATCACTATTTCCAAATTTGCAATACTCGGAAGTCATGAGGTTAATATTTTCATCAACCTATAGTTTCAGTTGATATGAAACTTGAACATAGAAGACAGTTTACTCACTAAGATAAATTCAGTACTAATTACATTAGGAATTTCAGCAAATTTACAAGTTATGCTTTCCGAATTCGCGTTTTTTTTCTGCAAATGAGGTCAAACAACTCAAAGAAGTCGAAAAGTCGGTCTTTGTATTGATAGTTTATTATTAATTAGTTTAATGTGATGTCAATTTTGTACATTTCGTAAAATTAAAATAAGGTCTTAAACTTCGTGATGTTTGTATCAATTATTTCTTGAAGGACCAGTAATGAATAAAAAAATTAACTCAGTTTTATGTTTACTGTTTAAGCTTAGTACAATAAAACTTTATTTTAAACTATTAATCATACTTTTTCAGTTTTGTTTAAAGAAGCATCTTTTAGATTAAAATATTTTTAATTGCTTATAAATTTTTTTATATTAAGTTGTTATAATATTAAATTAAGATTTTATAACATTTATTTAATTACCACAGGATGTAGTATCGTATGAGAAGTTGTAACATTTTACCTTAAATCTAAAAGGATTTAATCTAAATAGTTTAAATATGAGTGAAATTCAGTATAATTTCACAAAAACAATACAGAAAAACAAATAAATAAAGATTTTTTTAATATATATCTAATTTAAATAAGTTATCGATTTATTTTTTTTATTTGTAATGTTAATTAGTTTTATTTTCCTACACCTCCCTACCTGACAGAGTATTAATTAAATTTAGTTATTTTAGTACAAATAATTTTGTAAGTCATAAGTTATCGAACTTTATATCAATTAAATAAGTTTAAACTTGCTAATGAGTATTTATTACTTTAACTAATTAACTACGTTTGATGTTTTGGTTTATGTTTATTTTTTGTTTAATGTAAATGATATTATTTTCATTTTTCTCATTGTGTGTATTGTTTAAGTTGCTCAGGTTACGATGCCCAAGTCCAACATTGCACAATAAACAATATAATAATACTGCATTTTAACTTCGCTACCAATATTTTATAAAAAGTATAAAACGTAGTTATTTTTATGATAGAATTTAAATTTTGTGGAAAAATTAATTCTCGGTCATAGTCTTAGTGAACTTAATAATAAAATTTACTGTTTTAAGAAAGCCTTTTTTCTGAAAATAAACTTATTATAGTTATGATATTAAATGATTCAATATAAAATACCAATGGTTAATCGAAAGCATAAACATTTTTTTTACTCAGCTTAAAGTAAAAGTTTTTAAGAGTCTACTTTATAACATGATATGTTTTTAGGGTTATTTTTGGATTTTTAATCAAACTATTTTTGTAAAAAGTCAAATAAAAAATATTTTACAAAATTGTGTTAAATTCACTGTGTTATGAATTTTTAATTTACTTATACTTTTTCATAATTTAATATTTATACTACAATGAATATCCTTAGTTATTCTAAACTAATTAATAAATAACATTAATCAATTTTTCAACAATGAAACACAAAACATAATAAAAAAAACGTTGTAAAATACAAAATCTAGAATTTAAAAATATACGGTTAGAAAATTCAATATTTAAATCAACTTCTTTGTGATTGATTTTAAAAAAAATATTTTTATTGTTTGAAAATTTTGGGAAGTCGTTTTGAAGGGTGTAATGTTAGAAATTTTACCACAGATGTTTTTGTGTCAAATCTTTATTCCGGCGTTTCATTGCTCTCAAATAAATTTAAGAACAGATCTACGGAGTCCATAAAATATTAACACACATTAGGAAAAAAGCATGTATATTTATGCATAGTGTTTATCTGGGTAGTAACTATAAACGAACTTTATGGTTTAAAAACAAAGTTTGGAATAAAAACATAAAAATATAAAATTGTCTACAAAAAATACAAACTTAATAAAAGCACTCACTAACCTCAAAAAAGCTATAAGAATAGCCAAATACTGTTTAAAATTTTATATATTTTTTATGTAAATTTAAACTTTTGGCAACAGTAAATTTTTTTCTCTATGTTTTTAAAACCGTGATTACGTGCTTATACAATCTTAAAAATATCTTTAAAAATTAGAAAAAAACTAAACTTTAGAGTTACTTAAAATAATATTTTCAAAAACTAACTAACTACTTATTTAAAAAAAAATCTCCTGTTTTAACAACAAATTAATACTTAAATATTATCCAACCGTTTGACGAACATCCACAAAAATTCAGCTGTGGTGAATCGGCTTGAAAATAAAATAACCACCAGGTGGATTGCTTTTTTTGTGGCACATTTTATTGGTATTTTACCTCATAAACTGTTAGAATCTGATTATGTGTTTTTAGTGAGTCACTACTTTTATTTCAAAAATAGTCAGTTAAGTATTTATTTTACTTTGTTTCCAATTTGCTCGTTGTTAGTTAGTCTCGTACTTAAGTAAAGCTAAATGGTAAAGCAAAACTAAACTTTATAAATAATTATGAACGTCAAATACAACTAAAGAATAAAATGTTAGTTTTATAAGTAAAAATTTGTACAATAAATACACAATGCTCCTGATTTATTTCTCTACTTTGCAATACAGTTGTTTTCAAAATACTTTTTTTTGAGTTATTCTTTATTATTCAAACTTCAGAACCTAAAGTTTTAGCATCTTACAAAATAGAACGTACTTTAGCTACATAGTTTGCTTATATTTTATTGCTAAAAGTATAAAGCAACTTCAATTATTTGTTTATAAAGTAAATTAATACTAACAACTGCTAGCTATTTCTTTCTCTAACCTACAGTTTACGTAGAGTTTCGATGATTATTTTATAGGTTTTAAACATCTTAGTGATTTAAAATTAGGTTTAATCAGTAGTGAATAGAGTGCATCTGTTGCCCTGACCCTTAAGTTTTCAAATATTTTTTTTTAGCGTGCGGAATCACATAAATAAACACTATAAGCTTCCTAGCTTTTACCACCGTCGCGCAATTTAATTTTTCTGAAAAACAACGTTTATGTAAGTTGGACGAAACTTTGAAAATTTAACTTTTATGTTTCTTAGTAATTTTTTTACATGTAGCAATCATGACAAAAGAACATACTACTCTTTTTAAGGCAATTTGAAGAAAGTTTACTAGAGGTTTTTTTTTTTTGGTATTCTGTACTATTTTATCTTATTTCGTTATTTTAAAGTTTTTAGGGAAAATCAAAACGTTCGTCTTTGAAACTTTTTTCAAACTGTTTTTAAACGCGAAAAATGGGGTTGTTAATGATTGCTACATGAAAAAAATTTGAAGCTGAAGATTTGAAGCTTGAAGTTTTTAGGTCCCTTACAGTTTACGTAGGGTTTGTTTTCAAAAATAAATTATCATTTTGCTACTCAAATATTTTCATTTTCGAGGGGCAACAGATGCTCCCTAGTGGTGATCTAAATAAATAACTGTCATGAGAAGTAGACTACTGCGAACGCTAATGAACAATCGACTCACTCTCAACAATTCTATCTGAAAGTGTTAAATCTGAAAAAATATATGGTTCAACACCTAGTATTTGTAATAACAGATAAATCGAAAGTTTTTAAAAGTTAAAGTGATTAAAACACGTTCAGTTTGAGAAGTTGTGTAGGAGTTCCGCAGGCTCAGACAATGGTTCAAAAACCGTTTGCAGTCTTGCAACAGTTTGTAGCGACATAAAGCAATACATTACATCTTTATTTGATAAACGTTTTCTTATTTGTGGTGCTCAAAAATTCTTATTATAGTCTTAAATTTATTTTCACTAGACTCACTAGTGAGCTGCTTCAAAACTTTTAGTTTCGAATATTATGTGCCAGGTTAATAAAAATGTTTGACATTAATAGAATATATTTTATTGTATGTTAGTTTAAACACATAATCACTAAAAAACTAAAAAAGAATGAGATATTTTCAAAACAATCCAAGTTTATTACCTAAAAATCTGTTAAGTATGAAAAGTAAGCGTTTAGCAGGTAAAGTATAAACTTCACTTTTAAAATTATTCTTAAATATTTTAATTAGCGCCTATTGATATGTTACAAAAATAACTTTTGTTCTCCAGGTTTTACCTTCAGATCAGTATCGAACTTCAAAAGTTCGAACAAATCAGTTGTGATATTTCCCCTGCATAACGGACAGTCTTTCTTATTACTGGAGAAAATATTATCAGCGCACTTGCAACACAACGGATGCCCGCATCTCGGAACGACAATGTGAAGATCTCCATCAACGATCTCTTTGTAGTTGCTGAGACATACAGAACATTTGTGTTCAAAGAACTTCATTTCTTCACTGTCTATGTTGGCGTTCGTCAATTTTTTTTTCAAATCAGATTGAGAGACTTGGTTTTCTGCTGAACAATTATCACCGTTAATCTTGCATGAAGAATGAGGTTCAAGAGGTCTTGTATCCACAGGAATTTGCACAATTACAACACTGTCACCTCTATGGTCCATTGAACGTATCTCTTCAAGATATGAAAGAATTTTCACTTTCATGTGCTCGAACTTGTGATGTTTAACAAATCTTTCAATAATGTCCGATGCAGCTTCTGTTTCGCTTAAACCTGATTCAATCGTACAATCGTAATGTATCCGGTCTCTGTTTGCAACCACAGTCAAGTTTAAACTTCGGTAGTAGTTGTTGAAACTACACCTCGATATGTGTATACTGTCTATCGAAGTTGACATTTTAATCTATATAAAGCTATAAAAAATATCAGTTGAATATAAGTTAGTTTTTTCTAAGTAAATCAAAACTAAAAATGAAAGTGTTAAACATCAATTTTTTGTTAACTGTATATAAAAGAATTTTTAAAAACTGTAAATTGATTGATTTTTAAACAGTACGTTGTACAAATTAATTAAAAGATATTATTTGAAACTTTTTTTTTGAACATGTGTAAATAAGCTGTTGGCTATGAAATCTTTAAAAATAATTTTAAGGCTGATTTGTATTTTAAAAGTATACTATGCCAAAGTTTTTAATTATTTATTTAAATAATAGTTTTTTTATCATAGTAATTTTGTAGACTAATAGAATTCGTAAAAAAATATATATTTCAAGGTTAATTAGTTAACATAGTAAGGTTATAGTGTAGTGTACAACCCAGTAAAAACCATAATTAATTTAATCTTAACTTAGAACTAAATGATACATAAAGGTATTCTATACCAGTGGTCGTCAAGGTGTACACTGGTGCACACTGGTGTACACGAAACTATTTTTGAGGTGCACGAAATTTTTAGGTTACAAGAAACTCATTTAGAGGTGCATGAAATTTTAAGATTACAAAAAAATATATAGAGTTAGATTAAGAATGTAGTTAATATTTTAAAGGTTTTTAAAGAATACTGAACATGGGATTTTGTAGTAATTGCGGAGAAGTGTTTAATTATTAACTTTGTAAGACAAAGCCATATAACAAAATATTATTGTAAAAATAAGGTAAAACAAATAAAGAGGTCAATTAAAAAGAACACTAAACAAAAAGTTTCTGATCCAGTTGTTAAATGGTTTGCATGTAAATACAAACTGAGTTATGACTTTTAAGGAGAAAAACACTAATAAAAGTGTTTACTTAGTCCAACCACTAGTGGCACTCATAAAAATTAGATCTTGGGGCGCACCAATTTTATTTTTTGCAGCTTGGTGTACACATAATTTTATAAGCTTGATGACCACTGTTCTGTACTACTTATAAAAACTAGGCATGACATTTTGGGGTTATATTTTATATTAAAGAACACTTCGAAACTAAAAAGAAACAACGTACTACTTCAGAAATTACTTTCAAAGTGATCAAAACTTTTACACGAGAATTAAATCTAACAGGAATAAACTATAAGAATAAATGAAAAGTTAAGAATTAACAACTTGGAGTTAATCAAAAATCAATTATTTAATGAACATTATTAAAAAAAAAACTTTACAATAAACACTAAAATAACAAATAAGTTCATTTCTTAAACTACAGGTCTTGACTATAATATCACTGCAGTCACATTCTTGCTGGTTTAATGTAGCTGTATCTTAAAAATGTAAAGTTTATTTCTTGTTGACTGATTTTATAATATTTGATGTTCAACTAAATGGAACAGCAGTGAAACTGGTATTCCATAACACTTCCTTTTCTTGCCATTTTCAAAGATAACCTCACTCAACCTTTTCTCTCCCTCATTGCTCAAAAAGTATCTGATTTTACTTTTTGGCTACAACAATGGTGAGGTAAAATAATATTTATTGTCAAAGAGTGCTACTTCCCCTAGCTTTATAAAGTTACAGCAGAAAAATATAATAAATTATAAAACGTACAAAATATTTAATTAGTTTTACAATAAGATAGGAAAAATTTAAGTAGACAGTAATAAGCATAGAAAATTTCTAAAAAAATCTCAAAATTCTCTAAAAGCTTTTACGGAATATTCGATTAGCGAAAATTTTTATTCACTAGGCAAAAAGATAACATGAACATTATAATTAGTGATGTACCGGACCCAGATCCGGACTTTTTTTTCAAATTAGAATTCGGCCGGAACCGGATCCGGAGTTTCTTTTCAAATTAAGATCCGGCCGGAACCGGACCAGGATTCTTAATACTCTAAGTTATTTGTAATGTAAGTAGTATAAAAACTACTATGTACGATAATGCAATTTTATATAACTAACTACCAACTAAGTATAATTGTGTGAAGTTTATCTTTTATGTGTTAAATCTAACTATATACTTTTGAATTTTGAAAAATTATAGTTTAAAAATAATTTAGACTAAAAGTATTAATGTGCTGCTAAAATAATTAAATAATAAGAAATTTTATGATATGTTAATAAGGTCTAGTTAAGATTAACAGTTAAAAATAGTAGCTGGTATGTTTGCTAATTTTCTAAACAATATTTACATTTAAATTTTATTAAAACTGAAAGAACAAAAGAAAAACTTTAAATTGAAAGAACAGTAAAAAAAGCTTTAAATTGAAAGAACAATAAAAAACACTAAAAGATCTTTTTTGCTAAACATATAAACTTTCCATGACTTTTGGCAACCGAAATATCACCTAATTTTATCTAGTATCAGGGTTGCCACTCTTTGATTCAAAAAAACTAACCTGAGTGATTATAAACTTTCCTGAGTCAGAATCAGGTTTTGGAAAACAAAAAAAATAATTACTTTAAGCTAAAAATCAGTAGAACAGCTAGCCACAAAGTTGAAAATTTTAAGTAATGTTTACAATTAAGGCTATAGGGGAGTTAAACACATTTTTACAAGTTGATCTTATTTAATAGAATACTTTCTTAGCTACGAGATGCTTTTTATAGCTTTTCAAAATTCAAAGTGGTTTTTAAGATATAAGCGGTCAAAGCCGGAGAGTTCTATAGGGACTTAACAGAAGACGCAAGCTAAAAACGCGGAAATGTCCACTTCAATAAAAATCTATTTCCTCCTAGGTTTTTTAAGCTAGGTACCTCAAATTTTCAAAAAAAACATTCCTTACACAGTCTAAAAGCTTTTGAGTGTTGGAATTTCAAATACTTTAAATTTACAAATTTAAGGTCTAAAATTCAAAAAACATACGCGTGACGTAGTAAGTAGAGAAGAGAGTAAAAAAATAAATAAGTTCTTCTTAGTGTGTTAAAAGGATGTTTGGGTTGTTGTGCGGGGGTTGTTGACGGATCGGGCAAAGGGAATAGAAGCACTGCAAAGGATAGTAGAATTGCTCGAGTTTTGTAAATCGTAACCAGCGTACACCCACTAAGCTTAAGAAAACCTCGAGTCAGTTGTGGTAGAACTTCATCACGTTACTTTATCACATTGTCGTGTTTTGTTTTTAAATGTATATAAAATCACCATTCACTTAAAGTTGTTTTTTAGACACTAGATTATAAGTAAGCTCAATACATTAAAGTTATCAATCGTTCCATTAGAACGTTTTTATAATATTATATATATATATAATTCAACTAAGATTTCATGTCGTCCAAACGCTTATCGATGGACGACATAAAACTTATGACGCGGTCACAAACTAAGGCGAAAAGCCAAAATAAGCAATTACCTAACCTAACTACGACCGAGCCATCGGTCAGTGGTTATAACACATTAAAATCATTATGTTTTAAAGTAACTAAATGTTTAATTTTTTTATTATTATTTTAATAACTTCATTAAGACTAGTTTGTTTTTGCATGAAATCCAGATATAAAAATTAAAAGGTAACATAAGTAAAATGGGTTAAAAACGATCGGGTTAGAAGTGATCAGGCTAGAAATGATTGGGTTAGAAACGATCGGGTTTAATTGGGTTAGAAGTGATTGGGTTAGAAATGATCTTGTTAGAAATGATCGGGTTAGAAGTGATCGGGTTAGAAATGATCGGGTTAGAAATGATCGGGTTAGAAGTGATCGGGTTAAAAGTAATTGGGTTAGAAGTGATCAGGTTAGAAGTGATCTTGTAAGAAATGATTGGGTTAGAAATGATCTTGTTAGAAATGATCGGGTTAGAAGTGATCGGGTTAGAAATGATCGTGTTAGAAATGATCGGGTTAGAAGTGATCGGGTTAGAAATGATCGGGTTAGAAATGATCGGGTTAGAAGTGATCGGGTTTGAAGTGATCGGGTTAGAAGTGATCGGGGTAGAAGTGATCGGGTTAGAAGTGATCGGGTTAGAAGTGATCGGGTTAGAAGTGATCGGGTTAGAAGTGATCGGGTTAGAAGTGATCGGGTTAGAAATGATCGGGTTAGAAGTGATCGGGTTAGAAGTGATCGGGATAGAAGTGATCGGGTTAGAAATGATAGCAGGTTAGAAATGATCGGCTCCCAAAATAATTTACTTTAGTTCAAATTTATTTTCACTAGACTCACTAGTGAGCTGTTTCAAAACTTTTAGTTTCGATTATTATGTGCCAGGTTAATAAAAATGTTTGACATTAATAGAATATATTTTGTTGTATGTTAGTTTAAACACATAATCACTAAAAAACTAAAAAAGAATGAGATATTTTCAAAACAATCCAAGTTTATTACCTAAAAATCTGTTAAGTATGAAAAGTAAGCGTTTAGCAGGTAAAGTATAAACTTCACTTTTAAAATCATTCTTAAATATTTTAATTAGCGCCTATTGATATGTTACAAAAATAACTTTTGTTCTCCAGGTTTTACCTTCAGATCAGTATCGAACTTCAAAAGTTCGAACAAATCAGTTGTGATATTTCCCCTGCATAACGGACAGTCTTTCTTATTACTGGAGAAAATATTATCAGCGCACTTGCAACACAACGGATGCCCGCATCTCGGAACAACAATGTGGAGATCTTCATCTACGATCTCTTTGTAGTTGCTGAGACACACAGAACATTTGTGTTCAAAGAACTTCATTTCTTCACTGTCTATGTTGGCGTTCGTCAATTTTTTTTCAAATCAGATTGAGAGACTTGGTTTTCTGCTGAACAATTATCACCGTTAATCTTGCATGAAGAATGAGGTTCAAGAGGTCTTGTATCCACAGGAATTTGCACAATTACAACACTGTCACCTCTATGGTCCATTGAACGTATCTCTTCAAGATATGAAAGAATTTTCACTTTCATGTGCTCGAACTTGTGATGTTTAACAAATCTTTCAATTATGTCCGATGCAGCTTCTGTTTCGCTTAAACCTGATTCAATCGTACAATCGTAATATATCTGGTGTCTGTTTGCAACCACAGTCAAGTTTAAACTTCGGTAGTAGTTGTTGAAACTACACCTCGATATGTGTATACTGTCTATCGAAGTTGACATTTTAATCTATATAAAGCTATAAAAAATATCAGTTGAATATAAGTTAGTTTTTTCTAAGTAAATCAAAACTAAAAAAAGAAAATGTTATACATTAATATTTTGTTAACTGTAAATAAAAGAATTTTTAATAACTGAAAATTGATTGATTTTTAAATTGTACGTTGTACAAATTAATTAAAAGATATTATTTGAAACTTTTTTTTTGAACATGTGTAAATAAGTTGTTGGCTATGAAATCTTTTAAAATAATTTTAAGGCCGATTTGTATTTTAAAAGTATACTATGCCAAATTTTTTATTTATTTATTTAAATAATAGTTGTTTTATCATAGTAATTTTGTAGACTAATAGAATTCGTAAAAAAATATATATTTCAAGGTTAATTAGTTAACATAGTAAGGTTATAGTGTAGTGTACAACCCAGTAAAAACCATAAGTAATTTAATCTTAACTTAGAACTAAATTATACATAAAGGTATTCTATACCAGTGGTCGTCAAGGTGTACACTGGTGAACACTAGTGTTCACGAAACTATTTTTGAGATGCACGAAATTTTAAGGGTACACGAAACTCATTTAGAGGTGCATGAAATTTTGAGACTACAAGAAAATATATAGAGTTAGATTAAGAATTTAGTTAATATTTTGAAGGTTTTTAAAGAATACTGAACATGGGATTTTGTAGTAATTGCGGAGAAGTGTTCAATTATTAAGTTTGTAAGACAAAGTCATACAACTAAAATATCATTGTGAAAATAAGGTAAAACAAATAAAGAGGTCAATTAAAAAGAACACCAAACAAAAAGTTTCTGATCCAGTTGTTAAATGGTTTGCATGTAAATACAAACTGAGTTATGACTTTTAAGGAGAAAAACACTAATAAAAGTATATACTTAGTCCAACCACTAGTGGCGCTTATAAAAATTAGATCTCGGGGTGCACCGATTTTATTTTTTGCAGCTTGGTGTACACATAATTTTATAAGGTTGATGACCACTGTTCTGTACTACTTATAAAATCTAGGCATGACATTTTGGGGTTATATTTTATATTAAAGAACACTTCGAAACTAAAAAGAAACAACGTACTACTTCAGAAATTACTTTCAAAGTGATCAAAACTTTTACACGAGAATTAAATCTAACAGGAATAAACTATAAGAATAAATGATAAGTTAAGAATTAACAACTTGGAGTTAATCAAAAATCAATTATTTAATGAACATTATTAAAAAAAAAACTTTACAATAAACACTAAAATAACAAATAAGTTCATTTCTTAAACTACAGGTCTTGACTATAATATCACTGCTGTCACATTCTTGCTGGTTTAATGTAGCTGTATCTTAAAAATGTAAAGTTTATTTCTTGTTGACTGATTTTATAATATTTGATGTTCAACTAAATGGAACAGCAGTGAAACTGGTATTCCATAACACTTCCTTTTCTTGCCATTTTCAAAGATAACCTCACTCAACCTTTTCTCTTTGCCTCTTTGCTCAAAAAGTATCTCATTTTATTTTTCGTTTTACTTTTTGGCTAGAACAATATTGAGGTAAAATATTATTT
The DNA here is from genome assembly GCF_965202585.1 of Thalia democratica. Lineage (NCBI taxonomy): Eukaryota > Metazoa > Chordata > Thaliacea > Salpida > Salpidae > Thalia > Thalia democratica. The sequence goes on along the minus strand of NC_139173.1, from coordinate 7,207,527 downwards.
ATTGTCAAAGAGTGCTACTTCCCCTAGCTTTATAAAGTTACAGCAGAAAATATAATAAATTATAAAACGTACAAAATGTTTAATTAATTTTACAATTAGATGGGAAAAATTAAAGTAGACCGTAATAAGCATAGAAAATTTCTAAAAAAATCTCAACATTTTCTAAAAGCTTTTACGGAATATTCGATTAGCAAAATTTTTTATTCACTAGGCAAAAAGATAACATGAACATTATAATTAGTGATGTACCGGACCCACAATTTCGGGTCCGGCCGGACCCAGATCCGGACTTTTTTTTCAAATTAGAATCCGGCCAGACCCGGATCCGGACTTTTATTTTCAAATTAGAATCCAGCCGGAACGCATCCGGTTTTTCTTTTTAAATTAAGATCCGGTCGGAACCGGATTCTTAATACTCTAAGTTATTTGTAATGTAAGTAGTATAAAAACTACTATGTACGATAATGCAATTTTATATAACTAACTACTAACTAAGTGTAATTGTGTGAAGTTTATCTTTTTTGTGTTATATCTAACTATATACTTTTGAGTTTTGAAAAATTATAGTTTAAAAAAAATTTAGACTAAAAGAATTAATGTGCTGCTAAAATAATTAAACAATAAGAAAGTTTATGATATGTTATTAAGGTCTAGTTAAGATTAACAGTTAAAAATAGTAGCTGGTATGTTTGCTAATTTTATAAACAATGTTTACATTTAAACTTTATTAAAATTGAAAAAACAAAAAAAAACTTTAAATTGAAAGGACAGTAAAAAAAACTTCAAATTTCGCCTTTTTAGTTTGCACCTTCTATAAGGAAGCTATTGAGCTGGCCGGCTTTGACCCCTTGTATCTCGAAAACTACATTGAATTTTGTCAAGCTGTAAAAAATATCTGGTAGCTAAGATTAAATTCTATTAAATAAGATCAACTTGTAAAAATCAAGGTGGACCCCCCTATAGCCTTACCAATCTAAATTCAATTAAAATCAAGTTCTTGAACAAAATTAACTAGAAAATCACAAAATATTGAAAACTGGATCATCTCAAACTCATTCAAAATCTGAAAGAAAACCAGCTAGAGTTTTTCAAAAAATCTTAAAACTAGCCTGAGTTTTTATAAAAAACTAAACTAGCCTGAGGCAGCCTTAAATTTTCAAAAATTCCCAAAATTTTTCAAACTAGCAGGGTTGCCACTGTTTAAGTCAAAAAAAAAACTAGCTAGAGTGAGTAAAAACTAGCCTGAGTCCAAAATTACTTTAATCTAATAATCAGTAGAACAGCTAGCCATGAGGTTTACAAATTGGTCGTAAAGTTTTGAATTTTATAACATAGGTAAAGAGTTGCATTTCTGAAATGTTTGTTTCATAGTTTAAATGTAAACAAATGTAAATTAGTCACGTGCACAAAATGAGCCAATCACGGTAGGTGTTTAATTTTCGAACTTATTTTCTCGACGAAAATGACTCTTTTTAATTTACACAGGGTTTGTTTTTGAAAAAATACTTTTCTGTATGCTCTTTTTTACTAATTAGGTCCGAATCGGCCGGATCTCTGTTAGGATCCGGCCGGACCCGGATCCGGACTTTTTTTTCAAATTAGGATCCGGCTGGATCCGGATCCGGATTTTTTTTTCATATCAAGATCCGGCCGGATCCGGATATCAGACAAAAATGGCAATATCCGGCCGGATCCGGACCCGGATAGTGAGTCCAGTACATCACTAATTATAATTGAAACAACTTTTACAACTAAAAAAATCACTAAATTATCATTCATGCCTATACAAACCTCTATGGTTCAAACTTCTTAAGGTTTTCAGTATGCTACTTTTTTTTTGTGTTAGTTACTATACAATATTGTCTTTTTCTATAATGCTACTAAGATTAAAGAGTCTTATATAATTTTAATATAAGTTACTGTGACTTAAAATTGGTCCTTATTTTTTGTGACTTTTTCGTACACATACATTGTCAATACTCTTGTGAGTTATTAAAACTTGTATTTTGACAGTACTATAATGACTTTGTGGAATTAAACTTTGTCGGGTATATTGTGACTTTGTGGACTCAAATTTTGTCAGTTTTATTTTGACTTTGAGAAATTAAATTTTTTCAGGTATTTAGTGACTTAGTGGACTTAAACTTTGTTAGTTTTATTTTGACTGGGTGGAATTAAATTTTGTAAGATATATTGTGACTTTGTGGACTTACACTGAAACAATACCCTTTGCTCTTTACATTTTAGTTCCTTTATAGTACTTTTATCAATATGACCTCTTATTTCATGATGGTTTTTAAACCCATTATGTCTTTCTGGTTATGTTTAAACCTCAAGGGCTTTTTTTAGGGCTGGCTTCTTGGAAATTAAATGCAAGCCATAATGTAAAAATTCATAAAGCCTACTGTTAAATAAAATACACTATTAAATGAAAAAGTCAACCAGATAAAAGAATATGAGATAAAAATGTGATAAATAATAATAGAAGGTTAAATCTACAAGTAAATTTTTTTGGGTAAAACTTGGTCTTGGTTTAACTTTTACCTAAAAAACTGGTGATACTTTACCTTGAATTGCCATGTAATAGTACAGTTTTGTGTAAAACAATATTAAAAACCACAATTAACTAAGTTAACTTGGAACTAAATGATATTTAAATGTATTTACACTATTTATAAAAAACTGACATGACTTTTAGTGGCTATACTTTATATTAAAGAACATATTAACACTAAAAAAAAGAACATCATACTTAAGAAAATTCTTCAGATGTGGTCAAAACTTTTACACAAGAATTAAATCTAAAAAGAATATATTATGAAAATGTAACATTAAACTAACAATTAACTATTTGGAATTAAAATAATTATTAAAAAAAAAAATTACAATGAACAATAAAATAACATATAATTTCAAAGTTCTTGAACTACATCTCTAAGGTTTGGACTAGAAAACAACTGCAGTCACACTGTCACACACAAGTTTATATAGCTGTATCTTAAGCGTGTAAACTTGCTTTCTGGTTGATTGATTTTATAACATTTGATGTTCATCTAAATGGAACAACAGTGAAATTGAATTCTATTACAACATATTTACTATTTGTTAAATTGAAATATTTTTATTAGATTGCAGTTACTCAGATCATAAAAAGTTTCTACGAGTAAACATATAAAACAATAAACTAATTTGGCATTTTTACAGGCAAATGTTTTCTACGACAAAACTTTAAATGCACTGTAAATAATCAATAACTCAGAGGTCTAAGTCAGGACCGCCTTAAACTTTTTTTTTTAATATGTTAGCATATTTATGTTCGTTAATAAATATTTAACAGAAAATTAAAGTTAATTGACACTAAATAATTTAATTAAAGATTCATTGGTTAGAACTATATATAACTGTATATAATAATGTTTATGAAGCTTTTAAACTTTGAAAAGTATTCAGAGAATTTTTAAAATTATTTTTAGACTTTTACACCATCTGGCAATTTATTCTTTTATCGTTTAATTGTACTTTGATGTTTTTATTTAAGTTATTTTATTTTTGTATATCTGTTGGCAGCAAAATTTATTCTTGTTTTTTTGAAATTTTCAACTCAGAAAGATTACAAAACCATCACTAGAATCCCTGCACTTTCAGGCAAACATTTAATTATTATTTAAATATACTTTTTTTTTATTTCTATAAGTCTAAACTTTTTTGTTAGTGAAATTTTAATTTTTATTCAAGTTGTTTTATTTTTGTATATCTGTTGGCCACAAAGTTAATACTTGATTTTTTCAAATTTTCAACTTACAGAGATTTCAAAACTATCATTAGAATCCCTGTACCATCAGGCACACATAATATTACAATTTATATATATTTTAATTTAATTGTATAAGTCTAAACAACTTTTTAAAAGAAATTTTAATTTTTATATATTAAATTACTTGAAAAAATATTTCTATTATAAATAGATACATAGTTGTAAAGAGTTTAAATTTTACAAGAAAATTTGTAACAACTCCATATATACTAACATTTAAATCAAAATTTGTATTTTCATAACTTTTTTCTAGTTCATTTAGTTTTGATTTATTTAAATTTAATACAGTATAATAAATAAAAAAATATAACATTTTTCTAATATTACTTATATATTTTTTTATTTGTAAGCAGAAAAAAGCATTTTAAAAAACAGATTTTTTCGGCTAAATATTAGATTACGCTTATTGCGTACTTAACTAGCAGTGCATACCCAAGAAATGCGTACTAAAGCGGCAGATTAAGAACAAAAAAATTATGAACCCCCTTTGAAAAAAGTCTAGACACGCCCCTGCATAACATACATTTTGTATTTGATTATATAATGCTACATCAATATTTACATTCTGAAAGAAAAAAATTGAACAGTCTTGTTTTTTTTTGTAGTAAGTATCAATAAATAGTGTTAACCAAGCTTCGGTAGTGAAAAAAAGAAAAAAAAAGTAACTAGCATGAGATTAAAAAAAATATCCAATGTGCCTTAGTTTTGCATAACATAAAACTCAATCAAGCTTTTTAAAAAAAGTTTTAACTTTCAAGCCTTGATCAGTAAATTTTTGAACCCAGTATATTCAGAAATTTTTCAGAATGAGCCCATCATAATGATATTTCTGTTGAATTACCTTAATACATGTTTTCGTCAGAAATACACATAAGTACAGGCCATTGTTGGTTTTTATGATCAAACTTAGCTAACTTAATGAGATATTTTTTTTAACTTAGATGAAAACATAAAAACGCAATATTTTATCAGAAAATTGGTAATGTGAAACTATCAGTATAGCCTTCATTAAACCTATCTTAACATTCTTACTTTAAGAAGTTTTAGTTAAAAGTATTACTACAAGTTATTTAGAACCTAGGACTATATTGATTTAAACTTATTTTAAATTAAAACTTTTTTACATCCTTAAATTTTACTCTTATTTAGTGACAATTGAATTTGTTTTTAGCTTATGCTAAACTAGAATTTTAATTTTACACTAATCTTAATAAAAGTATCTTGTTAGTTACAATCGATTTATGTTTTTTAAAAAGTCGAAATTATCTAATGTTTTAATTACACTTTATCAAATTTGCCATTCATTGAAGCAAAAAACTCTGAGTGATCAAAACCTTGTCTGAATTGGGACAAGCTCAGTTTAAACCCGCGCGTCCATCCGAATTAATTTCAACCAGGTCAATTCAATGCAACAAATTAAATAAATAAACAATTAAACAAAATAAATATAAATTATTATCAAAATTTACCAATCAAGGGTATGGGTTAGGGGTATCAATTATAGAAAAAAACTCAATAATAAAAAAATAGATGAAAAAAAGAAAAAAAAAACGTTTTGGATAAGATTTGATCAGATGGAAATTGTGCGGGTGGGAGAATTGTGAGTGCACATTCTAAGTAATATCCTGTGATTATTTGTTGGACAAACTGAAAAAATTAGTAAGAAATAAAATTTAAAAAGTATCATGAGTTTAATTTAAATCCATGAGAACTTCATAACAATAATAATAAGACTTATTGTTTAGTACAGGGCTTCCGAAACTTATATTCATTAATTGACATGGTCAGTCATTAGTAAACATTAAGAATCAAACTTAAAAAGTTTATAAATAATATCTAATTTTGTTATAAAAGTTTTATTATAAAATACTTGAGTACCTGTTTTAATATAACCAAACTCTCAGATTGTATATAATCGAAGTTAATAAAATGTTGCTTCATATGAATTAGTTTTCTACAGCAATAAGGTTTAGTTAAACTTTACTAATTAAAACTGAGGAACTTTTAATTAAAATTTAAATTTTTAGTTAAATTATAGTTAAAACGAAAACATAATCATATATATAAAACTATAAAAATATTCCGATTAAACAACGTTTTTGGCAAGTTATTTAATTTTTTTTACTTCTTCTTTTCAGGGAATACACAGGCAACAAAACATCAGTCAAATATACTAAACTTAAAAAGTTTTTGAAAACTTAATAATCATTTGAAAAATTGTAGTTATCAGCTGCTTAGCGAAATAAAACGCAAAAAAAATAACAAAATGTATTAAGCATCGAAAAAAATTGTTGTTTTAATGCAACATTATGTTAGAAAATATGTATTTTCTACCACGTTACTTAACGAAGTTAATAATGATATCCTAACCTTTTGATCTTGAATTTACTTGTTTAAAACTGAAAAACGATGTTTTGGCCTTTAAATCATGTAAAAACTATGCATTTTTTAACGTTGCTATATGTTGATTATAGACTTCTATAATTAAATTTAGTTTTATTAACCTAGGTTTTTAAAATTATAGTAACAGATTGACGAGTCAAAAAATGTTTCTGACTATATTATGAAAAAAAGTTTTACTTTTTCAAAAAAAATATTTTGCGCTACAATATTTTCCAAAGAAACAGTTTTTCGTGTGATCACTATTTGTCTTTCTTAAGATGAAAAAAAATTGTTCATATCAGTATTATAAAGTAATATTTACATTTTTAACATATCTTTATAATAGACAGTTTTTTTAGCCTGATCTAATACAGTTTAAAATGATTAAATAAAGTTAATAAAATGAAATTGTTGTTTGATACAATAAAGATATAGTTAAATTAGTAAATTATAAAACAATTCATTGTTTATAATGCTTAATGCAATTGGAAGTAACAATCTTATTGAGCAAACTTTAAAATTACAGTTTAGATATGCGGTGTAAGTGAATTTAACGTACACATTTACTTTCAAAGAAACTTTCGTGTTTTAAGTGTTAATCATTATAACTTTTTATTCGAAAAAATTAAAATTTGTTGTGCAGTAGATGTACAGAACTTTTTAATTATCGTATTTTTTTATAGTTTACATTTCAATCAACTAGTTTAGCATCAAACTTTTTTTAACTATTTTATAATATAGTTGTTACCAAGCATTAATAAAAAACTTTTATTGAACTAAAGAAATTTATTGAGTTATATGTTAAATGAATTATTTGTTATACTGACATAGTTCATACGAGCTAATAGTAAAATAGAAAGAAATTTATTGTTTTAGTTTATATTGTTCGAAAAGAATGTTTGATAAACTCTATTTGATTTGATCATTAAATAATTGAAGTAATTTATCGAAGATAGTAGTTTTTCATAATTTTTTTAATTAAACAGCAAAATTGTAAACTTTAAATTAAAAGAAAAAATTATTCTGAAATATAAGTCATCTTCTTTCGGCTAAACTTATAACTAGTCTAATTTATACAATAATTTGACCGCCATAAAAAAATTATTCTTTAAATTTAGGCATCCCGCAGTTTGAAGTTGCTATTTTGCTTATTTTTTGATTATATAATATAAATATATGTTTAAATAAAGTTATTATACAATTTTCTTTTTTAATATTTGTATTTACAGTAAATGCTACTTTTGTTTTAAATATAAATTTAAAATTTTGCTTTTCCCTTTATTTAGTTAATATATGAAATACAAAGTACCATTAGTTCAGCAACTAAAAACATAATAGTTTATAACTGTTATGCTTTCCAAATACAAGAAATATAATGTGAAACAGTTTGAAAATTTAAAGAAATTGTGTTTCTTAATTATATATAAAGATAGAAAAAAAAGTATTTTTTTTTATAGTTTAACTTGCTAAACGTAACGAGATTTATTAAAAAAAGTTGTTAAGATTTTTAAAACAAACAAAATAAAATTTTTCTAGCATTTTATATCGAACTTTAAACATGATTAATTTTATCTTTAATTCGAAGTACTAGAGGTTTTAAAGAAAATAAAAACTGCTTTCATAAATTGATATATTTGTTAAATTATTTACTTTCAGTTTAAAACTTTAATATTGTACTCCTTATTTTTGTTAGTAGCAAAACGTATTGCTAGTTTTTATGCAAATAATTATATCCATACAACTTGAGTTTTTTTTGAATAAAACATTAGTTGAAGTTAAGGTGAAAACTCAAATCCTTCTCGAATTGTTTTAGTTCTCAAAAAATTACATGACGTAGAGAGACAAATGAAAAGTAATTCTAAAAAAATGTCATTAGTTCTCTTGTTATATACCGGTTTAAAAATGAATTTAAAATAGAAGTAACAAAAGAGAACAATTAAGACTAAAGAGATCACTTGCAAACTTTACTAACAGTAAAAAGTTCACAAAAAATACAACCATAAAAACATATAACTTATATGATATAAGTTGTACAGTTTACAGTTATAAATATTTGTTTGAAGACCTTACTTTGCAAGTAGAAGATTCTATAATAAAGAGCTAATATATATTTCTAGCTTAGTTATATCAAGAGCTGTAAGAAGTTTTCTGAAGAAGTAAGTAAATGCAAAAAATCAATAATAAATTATTTACTGTTTTACAATATATTTCAAGTCCAATTTTAACAAAAAGATTTATTTTAAGTGTGACAAGCTTATACTTATTATCATTAACAAAATGTACAACAGACGACTGTTTTTTAATTTTAAATTAAGTTATACAGCAGTATTTTTGTAATATAACTTGTAAAAACTTAAAAATTGAAACAGCATCTAGCTAGACCGTATAAATTGAACATAACTTAAGCAAGTAGGCCAAAGTTAAAATACGTAAGTTCTAGCTAATATCTCTTTTTTTTTGGTGTTTCGTAAAACTACTTTTAGTACAGTTTTTACTTGACTAGAAGATTTGTATTGTTTTGTTCTTGATAAAGAGTATTAATTAAATAACTTATTTGTTGAAGTTTACTAATACTTTTTTTTCTGCAATTGTTTCGTTTTAAAAAAGTGTTTTAAATAGTTAGTTTTATAAAAAAAATAATTTTGCCTTTTTATTCTTAAAAAAAAACTTTATTAAAAAAAGTTTTTATTATAACATAAAATCGTTAAGTACCACAAAAAACTGACTAATTTTCAATAAAGCTTGTTTTGTTGTTTTTTTATGTTCTGAGATAACAAGTAATATAGTTTTTCATTGATCCTTTTAAACAGGAAACTTTTAAAAAGGTTTTTTTTTACACTTCTATTATTAATAACTTAGTTTTAAATCTAAAGATGTGTTTCAGTAAACTAATCTGAGTTAGGGTTAGATTTATTTTTTGAAATGGACTCAAAGAATAATTAAGAAATAATCTTAAATAAAATATTTAGACAACTTTGCCAAATTTTATAAGTTTTAAAAGTAGTTGTTTTAGTTAGAGAATATTTATATCAGGTATTTGTTTTTAAAAAGTACACAGTTTTGTTAGACAAATAACTTTTTTGGTTTTATTGATTCTTTTTTTAATATAAAGTGTGTTTCATAGGCTTTTTTTTTTTAATTTAATTAAAATTTAGTAAGTCAAAACTTAATTTACCTGATTTTAGAGCATCAACTTTACACAGTGTTTTAAGACAGTTACATAAAAATTGATTATTTTGTCTTTGTTAAGTAAGCTCATGAAGTAGTTTTACCTCTTATCATTAGGAAACTTGAACATTTTTAATCAATAAAATAGCTAAAGCTTAAAATATTAAGTTTAAAAATTAAATTTCAGGATAAAGTGTAAATGCATTTTAGAAAAATAAAAGTTATAATATCAATAAAGAACTATATTAGTTTAGTTATTAACATTTTTAAAATTAAAAAAACTAACAAACTTATATCCCTTTAATTGCTATAAGGCAATAGAAATCAAAAGATTTTAAAGTTTTTTAAACTAAACTGATTTTTGTTTTGCAGACTTAACATTTTTTGTTATTATTTTACTCAAAAGAAAAGTTATGTTGTTCACTTTTGATAAACGTTATTATTTCAGAAGTAGTTTAAAATGTCACTTTCAAATAAATACTATAAACAATTTAGCTAAACATAAAACTTTGTTTTGTTTTAAATGTTTTTCAGTTATGTATATATATATATATATATATATATATGTATATATATGTAGTAACAAATTTTGAAAAGTTATATATATATATATATATATACAAGTATCTATGAAGAAATGAGTTTAAAAGGTTTAAAAAGTTTTACTTGATTGAATTATTTCTATGATATACTTATACATTTAAAACGTTTAAGTAACATAAACGCTTTATTTCTTAACACATAAAAGTTTTATGTTTCATTAAATGCTTACTTTAATTTAAAATATCTTTCTTAACAACTAAATTCAAAAATATAATTCTGTTTAATTTTTATTTCTATCTCGCTTGATTTTTAGGTCGCAGTTTTTGCTTAGAAGAAGTCGGAAAATTGAAAAGATTTTGTCTTTGTAAAAGTTAGTTTATATGTAACTAGTATCACAATCATTATTCATTAAAGTATTAAATATTACTTTAGATTGTATATACCAAAATTGTTTATAATAAATTAAATTTCCCAGTAATACAATTTTTTTATTAAAATTAATTAAAAGAAATTTATGTTGTTTGTAGACCGAATAAGCCATGAAAAATGTTTAATTAGATGGATAAAAACTGACAGCTGTATGAAATGCAAGCTCTGTTTATATGAGTAAGTTATTTGTATAACACATTTAGACTTTCATAAAAAACATAGTTTAAATATTAGTATGTTTATGTATTATAAGTTATAAGTGGTCGGCACGGTGTACACTGGTGCACACTAGTGTACATGAAATTTCTTTTAGGGTGCACAAGACTTTTGGGGGGCATGAAACTTATTTTGGGGTACATGAGTTTTTTTTTTCGCGCAGAAATTAAATTAAAGTTTTTTTTTAATCTTTCTACATTTAAGACATATTCAACCTTGATATGTAATTGATCATTTTGTTGTTAATAAAACGACCAATTTTGTACTCTCCTAGTTCTATTCTGTTACTTTATGTAAAAATTCTTCCACCCTAAGCCGCCCAACGAAAAAGTTTTAAACTTAATGACTGTTTTTTAAGTGTTTTCAATACCAATCAAGTTTTAACTACAATCTTTTTTTAAACTACTACATAACTTCAAAAAAAAAGCACTGTAAAGTATTTTATACAAATATTTATTAATATTCAATTTTCAAATACTTTACTAAAAATCTATGTATATTTAAGTATACAACCAAAAATTTTACTGACTTTTTTTAAAATTGTTGTTTAGTCGCTAGTAGTTTTAGCTAGTTGGTTTTATTATACTACAAAACAAAGCTTTTCCAGTGAACCTCCTGTTCAAAACCATCAGAAACTTTTAAATTTTTTTAAAACAAATTGAAACAGCTTTTAAAGATAATCAAAGGTTTAAAACTCGGCAACTTGTTGTCTTTAAAATATGTAAACATTTTAAATCATAGCTTTTCGAAGTTTAACTTTTCAGGTACAAAAAAGTAAACGTCTACAACTTTGAACCAGAAATTGTGAAAGTTAAAGTGTTCCAAAAAAACTTGTGTGAAAATGTTTGACTATCTTAACAACAATATTTAACATTTTTCGTATCATTTCTAAACAGTTAATACTTCAAGTTTAAATAGTTGAATATTTAAATTTAATTAAAAACTTGGAGTGAGCATAGTTTGATTACTTTTTTGTATTTTCTTAATTTTATGAATTTTAGCTTCTTACTTTGACTCACTTTTACTAATGATCGTCTAAATAGCAATATAACAAAAACTAAAAATCATAAAACTTATTAAAAATTTATTTGAATGTAGTAACATAATTTATACCAGAATTAAATTACAACAATAAATTTATTATAAATATAATAAATATAAACATGTAAAAAACATGAACAATAAATTGTTTTGAAAATATACTTAATGATTTTAGTTTAATATTTCATTTTATTCCTAAGTTTCTAAAAAAATTATAATCTAAATAAAATTAAAACTTTAGGTTTACTTTAATCTTTTTTTTTACTAAAAAATGGTTCGGAAGAAAGTTATAAACACAATTGAAACCTTAAAAACTTAATATATTTTTTATTTAAGTAGATATTTACTTGTATAATATACAAAGTTATAAAAACTAAAACTAACTCTTATATAAAATTACACAGTAAAAACTGTTTTTAAAGTATTTATTTTAGTAATAAACTAGTTTAAAAATAAAAAAATTGTTTGAACATATCATTAAACAGCTGTGTTGTAAAAACGTTTATTTAAATAATTTTTAAACTTTTAATTGCAAATGATCGTAAACAATAATTTGGTTAAAACTTTTAAAATTAAGGTCAATAATTTTTTTACCAGTTAAAATTAAATATAAATCGTATTGTTTTTATTTCACTTTTAAGAGTTACTTTTTTAAAAAACTTATAAAAGGAAAAAAATAGACTAAGTTATCAAAAACTAATTAAAAGGTTTTAATATTTAGTTATGTCAAGAATTAAATGTTCAAAAATAAAGTTAATTAGTTATAATATTAAAACCGAATAAAAGTTAAATTAGGGTTGCTTCACTTTAAGATAACAAAGCAAACAACTTATTACTTGGCAATTATTTCGATTTAAAAGTAAAAATGTTATGCGTAAAACAATATACTATCTTATAAGAAACATGTTAAACTCTATTTTATAGTTATTCAAACGAGGTTATGTTTTGTTAATTAAAGATTTTAGTTTACCTATATTTATACATTATTTTTAAATTAATTAAAGCTAATTATAAACTGACTTACTCGTATAAACAAACTTTGTAATCATTACAACCGTCTGTTCTACCCATCTTATTAAACATTATTAATAACTTTTCCTGTCGAAGTTAAATAATTCTATATCACATAAATTTTGAAACGTTCAAGAAAACATTACCTTAATTAATTTTTCATTTAGTTTTAATGATTTTTACTAATGTATAAAAATGTTAACACAGCAGTTTATATAAATTTTGTACCTACGTCCACTAAGTCCACGTTTTGTACTTTCTTACGCAGGTATTTCTTTATTCGGTTATTGCTATGGGCCAGTTAACAAAAATTGTGCTAATTAATCAAAAGTTGTTACATCGAGTTTTGAAGAGCCCGTACAAGCTTATATGCAGATTTTTTTTGTGCTACGTAAAATTAGTATGGGTATTATTTTAGATGAAAGTTAACTATGCTTAAATAATAAGTGATGTAAAATAGTTGTTAAAATTTTTTAATTTTTTAACTAACAACTTTTTGGTTTAAAATAATACTTACATATTCAGATAAATTTTCAGTAATGCTTATTGGTTTCTTTCATTCAAAAAACTCAATTCAATATTATTTAATAAAATATTATAGTTTAAACAACATATACACCAACTTAAACTGTTATACAAACAATTTTACTTCAAAAAAATACAATTTACCTTAATACAATAACATATTTAAAATAAACTATAAAGTTTTTTTAGTTTTAGTCTACTAAAAGTTGAAGAGTATTTTCCGGAGTTTTTCCAGTCAAAAGAATATCATTATTATTACACTCTTGGTTAAGTGTTAATAAAGTTTTATTTTAGAACTAAATAGTAACTTAGAAATTTTTTTACATTGCAAAAATTAAACGTCTTCGTGTAATAATAATGTCTAATCAAAAGTGTCATTAGTCAGTACGTATCTGAAGTTAAGTAAAAATGCTTAAACAATAGATACTCAAACTTTTTTACTGACAGGTACTCCGAAAAGCACGAATTTTTCTTGAATAGAAAAAGGCTAACATTTTTAAGATCTTATTTTTAATTATAAAAAACGTCAGTCGTCAACTTTAATGTAGTCAATGGTCAACTTTAGCAATAGATAATTTGGTGAAATAAACAATATTTTTAGGTGGTTAGAAATACAACTTAAACCTTTACTGAAGAGTAAATGGATAATAAACTAAAATATTGAATTTATGGATTTTTTAAAAACCATAAAGCCAAAAAAAGGTGATGTTTGTAGAACCTTTGACACAAAAAGTCTATATACATGTGTTCCATTAGACTTTAGAGGAAACGATAAACATGGTAGCAGACGATGTATACTCAAATGAAAATCTTTCAGTATTCACGAAATCAAAAATAACAAAAAATGTATTCAAGAACATACTGAAAACTTGCTCACAGAGCATCTTCTGTTTTAATAATCAAGTATTCAAAAAAATAGATGGACTATCTATTGAATCGCCATTGGCCCCCCTTTTGTTCAATTGCTTCGTTAGCAAATTAGAAACAGGTATTCTAAATGAAATTCAACCTAAAATTTACACGAGATATGTGGACGACATTTTTACTATCTTCTCAAATGAAGAAATAGCAAATGAATTCAATCAAAAATTAAATTCTCTACATCAAGATCTTGTTTTCACAATGGAATCAAGTACATCAAACAAACTTCCTTTTCTTGACATAAGTGTTGAGCTGGAAGAGAACAGATTTACTACCTCAGTTTACAAGAAACCATCAAACACAGATGTTCTATTAAATTTTCACTCTTGTACCCCGCAATCATGGAAGAAAAACTTGATTATACAATTACTCATCAGAAACGAAAGATTAGTGTCAGAAGAACTACAGAACCTAGAAACAGATAGACTAAAGAATCTTCTTTTGAGAAACGGTTATCTGTTAATTTCATAAACAATGAAATAGAAAAACTTCAAAAATTAGAAGATAAGCCACAAATTCCTAAACAACAGTATTTAACAGTTACTTATATAAAAAAGTTTACAGAAAAATTCAGCAGAAATATAAGAAAAACTTTGGAAACAATTTGAATTAATATCAAAGTAGCTTTCAGAACATCTAAAGTTAGAAACTATTTTTCATTGAAAGAAAAGATCAATAAACTCTACAGAAATTGCATCGTTTATAAGTTTCAATGTCCAGGTGACCTGGATACCCAATGTATTGGAGAAACGGAGCGACAACTGTTCGTCAGAATTAAAGAACATACAAAACCTACAAATAGTGCAGTTTTTTCACATATAGAAGAATATAGAATTTGTCAGAATCATAATAATATTTTTAATTGCTTTGAGGTAATTAAATTTTGTAAATATAGATATATTTGCAGTACTACTTGCAGTAGAGGCTATTATGATTAAAAAAATTAAACTTAAACTTAATCACTAACTAGGTCCTGATAAAGGATCCAGAATTACACTTAACATTTTTAAATAGTCCATTTTTGTTCTAATTATCTATTTTAGTTTTTATGACCAACTTGATTAGTTTTATATTGATTGCTTCTTTAGTTTACTCGTATTTTGTTTGATTAATTTTTGTGAGCATTTATTTTGTTTTGACAAGGTAATTAGCTAAATTTTGAAAGCATTGCTCAATAAACCGTTGAAATGAAAAAAAAATTGTTATTAGCAATTTATTGGTACATAAAATCATGTAAACACCTTCGCTATATTCTGTTGATAAAAAAATTTAAAGAGTCCTCATAAAAAACATTTAGTTAAAAAAGAAATAAACTAGCTGATTCCCTTGACTGCAAAACAATAGTATTTTAAACTAGTTTCAAAGCAAACAAACAAATGCTGTCTCAGACTTTTGAAAACTATGTTTTATTTTAGTTTAATAATTTTTGTTAGTAAAAACAAGATTTGTTTTTACTACTATTTTATGCTACAATTTAAACTTGTTAGTGAATATTTTAGAAATTGTGAATAAATACATCAGTAGCGACTATTTTGAATTACAAAAGCAGTTTGTTAAACTTTACATTTGTCATTATTTAGTGTAGTTCGTTCATAATAGTACATTTAGAACAGTTGGTTGTTTAAATTTTGCACTTTTGACTGACACTACTTTATTTATCTGGTCAGATTTATAAAGACTGATAGACGAATTCATTACTTAAACTAATAGTTATTGTTAAACCTTATATTGAATGCATAGGACTGCTACGTTGTTTAGTATAATTAAACTTAATTTAAGAATAAAATTATCTAAATAAAATATTATAAGTTTTTAGGTGTAAAACAAGTTTATGAATAGCTGTTTGCATCAAGCTTTAGTTTGTATAAAAGTTTTAAAAATTCCATAAAAAGCCTAAAGAAAATCATATTAACAACATTTTTTTAAATAACTAAAATTTGAGTTTTTTGCTGATTCCGATAAAAATAAATTTTGGTTTACATAGCAACTATATGATTATCAGTGAATAAAATTCAAACTGAGATTCATTTTTTTCATACTTTACTTTTGTTCTGTGCTGTTTATAGATTTAAACGTTATATATACGTATTGTTTTTGCATCAAAAAACCCAGAAATGGCTCTTCAAAAGTACGTTTGCATAATACGTTTAGTAATCAGACTTTATCAGATAACACTCGTACTAAAATAGTTTAAAGAGATATAAAAAAACCAATAAATTTATTAGTTATCAAGTCTAAAAATCTACTGAAATTTTCTTTCTCTACAAATTTGTGTATAGTTTTCTTTTGGACATAAGTATCAAATTCAAGCATGCCTGAATATTTAAAGAAGGTTTTTATCATTACCATGTAAAAATTTTTGAATGATTACAGTAATTGTGTATAGCAGAATTTTCAAACCATTTATTTTCACAATTGTCCACTTGCCAGAAAGAATAAGCTAATCGCCTTCCCCTTTTTTTATATATCCCAATTTTACTAGTTGATTAACAATTTACTCATATCTTGCCAACTTAGTAGTTACTAACTCCTGATAACCAAAACTGTCCGAAAAAAGGGGTGAGATAGCCCACTTTTAGAAGCCGTGGTGCATAATAACTATAAACATGTATTAAACGAAGTGATTGCGTAAACAAATACATAAATCATAAATTAAAGGCATGCACACTGAAAAAAATATTTTAGATAACTTTGATAAATCAAAACTCAAAGACTATTTTTGAATTATACTTGATAAGCTTTGTTATTTTAATACTAATTTATGAATAAAACTTTAAAACTCTAACACCTATAGTTATAAAAAATATTCTGTTAAGAAATAAGCAGTTTAAATTTATACGTTAAGATATTCTTAGTAAAACTAACTATTATAGGGTTACAGTTTATTGAAACAGTAATTAAAATATAAGTAAGCTTAAAAATTTTGTATATAATTTCATACAGTTATTTATGGTTTTTAAAGTTTTATGATAGTCAAAATAAAAATCTTTTAATCAATTATTTGTTGAGGATTAATAAAGTAAAACTTTAAAATCTTGAATATATATTTTATAGAGTAAGTAAATTTTACTTGTACATGTCATGTCAAAAAATATTTTTTTTTGTTAATTTCGATTAATTTTTTTTATATTTTTTATTATTTCTAATTTAAATAACGTGGTTAGTCTTTAATCTCATATTCTCGAAGGAATTTTTACTTGTAAACCTAATAATTTGTATATTTTTTATATATGATCAAGTTATCCATTTAGAAGTTAACGGTTCAAAACACGTATATTTGTACAAATTCAGTTTCAGTTATAGCTGGAAATTTGTCTGTAAATTTACCTCTTACCTGCTTACTAGCTTATATCTCACTTTTTAGCACGACTGTGTGTATATAAAACTACTCTAAAATTTTCGCCTCTTTAAGAATTTTTGTCTTTCTATTGACTATGTAATACTTCACTTTATAATTGATTTTATTCTAGGTTATCGTGCAGATATAAATTCCCATAATGAATATTAACTGAACCAGTTTTTTAGTTTTGTAGGGTTGTGTGAGAATATTGAAGAGTTGTTTGTTATAAAGTTTGTAGTGTCCTTTGTGCTACTGTTAAGTTATAAATAACCCTAACAATTTTGCTCATGACATTTCAAATGAGTTCATTCATTTGGTATTTGCATTTTATCTTCTTCACTACCATTACTCTACAGTTAAGTCATGCATTATAGCTATGTATTTTTCCATTGTTTGGCGAACAATTTTTTGAGAAGGCTTAATATTATGTTTGCTGGTGTGCTCGTGCTTCATGTGATGTTTCACGCTGTTTTCGGTAAAGTGTTTTATTTTGTTATTGTTAGAATGATTTTCCAGTGTTTGATTTGTTTTATTTCAGTAAATTTTTTCGTTGTCGATTCTCTTATTTTTTGTTGGTAAGTTGATTTGTATTTATTTAAATTAATTTAAACCAGCCGCAAGGTCTTCACAAAACATCAACAAACTAAAATGTGAATCGTTTTGAAAAAAAGTGTTAAACAGTTTAGCTGATAGACTATTTTTATGTTCTAGGTAATAGTTTAGTCATAATTGTTTTATTAAATATATTGGTTCCTAATGAAATTTATGTAAAATATTAAAGTTAGAACTTTATTTTAAAAAATTAAATAATATTTTCCATAAGTAAAGTGTGTTAATTTAACTGAGGTTACCTAAAACTTTTTTTTGTTAAATATCGTTAACTTTAATTTACAAGTTTTTTTATCTTAATGAGACTTTACTTCTTTTAAAATATTGTAGACTGAAAGCATTAACAGGTTTCCTTAAAATTGAACTTGTAACCTTGCCTCTAAATCTTTTAAACAGTCAGTCTGAAACTTTAAAGATCCATATCCTTGTCTCAAGTTAGTTGAAAGTACAAGCTTTTTATATTGATCAAAGTTTCTTCTTCTAAAACAAAAAGTAATAAGTATATTTGTAGTAAAAGTAGATTATTAAAACGCTAGTGGTAAACTTACCAAATAAATTAAGTTTTATTGAAGACTTTCATTATCAAAACGAAAATCCTTTTTTTTTATACACAAATTTGATAAAACTAGCAATATTAAAGCACTAAAAATACTAAACATCAAATAAATAGACTAACTTTATTAGGTTTCTAAAAAGTATAGATTTTTGCTTGTAAGAAATTGTTTGGCTCACGAGCCGCATTTTGTTGAACCCTGATCTAAATAAACTAATTTAATATGGTAGTCACAACGTACTATAAACCATGATTAATCAATAATAAAAACAGTTAAGACATGAACTATCTATTGTTATTAAAAAATTATTACCACTACTAAAATTATTTTTAATAAATTTTTTATATATTGTTGTACTTTAGTTTGTTAGTTATTTAAACTTGTAATGGAACTACTTTAAACATTTTTCTTATTGATGTTTAACAGACTTTTTTTATATAGCCCTTTTGACAATGTAGTTTATTCTTTTATTTTTTAAAGACTGAAATGTTCACAGGTAAGTTTAGTTTTTACAGTATTATAGGTAGTTTAATTAAACAAAATATTGTATTTTGTAAAAAAGTAAGCACCATTACTTGATTAGTTTAGATTAAGTCAAAGTATATTTTTTCAAAGCAAAAACATAACAAAATACTTTTTTATTGAAGTTTATATGGTTTTGTAAAAAAAGGTACTATTTTGTATGTTAAACTCAATTTCTGTCCTGGAATTTTCATAGCCTCATATATTAAAGAGATTTATATCAATAACAAGCAGTATATAACTTATACTGTTAAATAAATTTATTCTACTGAAGTCTGAATAAAACTAAAAGTATTAACAATTTCGATCTACGAAACTAGTCAATATTTAATTTATTTTCATTAAATTCATAAAACACTATTTATTTTTGATAAAAGTATTAAACTTAGTATTTGAGCTTAATTAGACATAAAATAAATGTCAGTAGATGATACTTAAACACTGTTGTTAGGCAAAGTGACCCTTTTTCTTGGCCATCTTTACATTTTGTGTTAAATATGGTTTGTTGTAGAGTCGTTTAGTAGTGTGTATTTATTAGTAGTTACTTAGTAATAAAGGTAAACCGAAATAGAATTATTCAACAATCTTGTTTGATTTCTGAAAATTAAAAAGTTATATTATTATAAATGTAGCATTTCTACAAACATTTGATAATAAACAATGAACTTTACCGCACGACCATTAACATTAGAGTAATTATTCTACTTTTATTATTATTATTATTATCAGGTCCTCGACGACTATATATAGCAAAGAAAACTTGTAACTTGTAACTTTATAACAAAAATTTAACAAATTTTCTTTAGCTTAGAAAAGTCGTTAATAAAAAGTTATGTCTTATAAAATATAACAGACAACAGTTATATTTCAATGCAAGGTTATAACCATCAAAAAAAAATTTCACTGCAAAAATATTTTTTAAATAATAAAACTTTAGAGTTTTTGTATAAACAAAATTTAAGGTGGATAATCAGGATTTTTTGTTCTACTAATACTTTGATACTATAGAAAGCTAATAGCCTAGTTGTCTGAACAAAAGATACTGGTCTAGCTTAATCCTTTCACTGTATATATTTTTTATTGAACGATAAAAAACTCGTTCAAAAAGTTTGGTTTAAGGACCTGGTGTACAAAGGAACTTTTCGGTTATCGAGTCGTACTATGCATGCTTAATCAATTTCTTACAGGCTAAATAGTTGCTATGTTTTAGTCTAAACTTTTGAACCAAATAAACATAAAGCAATCAATAAAACGAGGAATAAAAATAAAAACTAAACAAAAATTGTCTAAGTTATGTGTTTACATAAAAACGTTTTGTTCATAACGTACTAAAAAACTTTTGTAATAAGATTAAAAAAAAAAAAAAAAAAAAAACTTAGAAGTAAATATCATTTCTAGACTTAAAAAATTAATTAAACTTTGTTTACAAAACGAGATAAACAATACTAACAGCAGATATGAAAAAACTTAAAAATAATATAATACAATCATAGTCTAAAAAAACAAGCACACTTTCTCGTTGACTAAATGTTGTAACAATGAAATAGAGTTATCAATTTCAGTTGTGTAAAATTACCTTTGATATTATCAAAACCAGCATAAAAGCTGTAATAAGATATACTACACAATTAATTAAACTGCTATAGGAACATTTAAATCTTAGAACATAGAATGATATTAGAAATAGAACTTAAAAGCTTTGTTGCGATATGGTAAAAAAAAATTAGAAGACCAAAATAATTCAAGGTACCTGGTCAATTAAATATGCCTTGCACATTTTTTTATACAAACGGTTTATAATTACTACCAGTGGTGACGCGTTGTATTTTTGTAAAGAGAAAAGAAAACAAGTTTAAATTCTAAAGTTTACACTTTGAAAACTAGTTTAGTAAGACAAAAGTACTACAACTACACCAAAACGTCTCTAAACAAAAATTTACTAAAAAATTGAAAACAAAATTTTAACTGTTTTTTATTAACTTATTACAAATTAATTATTCTTTTAGGTTGAGTAACTATTCCAACTCTTAACCTCACACGACACCCCTAATATCTACATCTTAAATTGCATTTAAAATTAAACGTTAATTTTAAAAATCTAATCAAAATAAAACTTTAAAATTTATACTCAAGCAACAAGTACTTTCATTAAAACTGTTTATTAAAAAAATGTTTAAAAGTTAATTAATTTCTTTGTGTTTTTTCTTCATATGCTATTATAGAAGCACTTTGTCGCTTAAAGAGACCTTGAGAAATGTTTCTGATACTGTCTTGAAAGTTGCTCCTGATTTAAAGGTTTCATAAAAGTCAGAAGAACTTTTCTACTTTGAGGATCAACAAATTCATCTTCTGTTGAATCAGCTGAAAAGTATACATTTGTTTAAATACTTATTTCTGGTAAAAAATGTGAAAAAGTGTGTTATCGAATACAAATAACATATAGCAGTAAAGCTTAAGCAGCTTGAACAAGTAACAAAGAAGAAAATTTTATTTTACTTCTAAGCAGACATTTTTATTACAATAAAAGTAAACTAAAACAAGAACAAATTGGTTTGCTTATAATACTATAATGTTTTTTTCTTACTTAATTAATTTAAATTCTTCACAAAAAATTATATAAATTTGAATAGTACTTTAATTCAAGCTTCTTGGATTGTTTTCGTTAGTAGATAAAAAATATTAGTTTATGTAACAAATTTTTACAAAATTAAAAAGAAAAAAGATAATATAAAAAACAAACCATCAATATCACGAATAAAAAAGCTGACTCGATGGTTTGTCCTACCAGGTCTCAATCCCGCTTTCTGTGTAAAAGTTTTTTTATTTTAATTTTTTTTTAATTATAATAGTTGTAGGAAACAATTACTGATAATTATTGAAATATATAAATCAGCAACCAGGGACGACGAGTTTGTTTTTAAAAGGGTGTAGTTTTATGTACCTCATGCATAATTATCTTTTACATTTATTGTTAAGAAAATACGAAAAATATAAAGTTTTGTGGTAGTTTAAGTTGCTCAGTTATTACGTCATAATGTTAATGTTATGATGTCATTATGTGCCGACTCTGTTTGTTGATTGTTGATTATTGTAGATACTAAACAATAAAATTAGTTGTATTTTTTCAATAACAAACAAAGTAAAATCATAACAAAACTTCTATGCAAAACAGAAAAAAATTAAAACAGATTTTTTACTTTGTGATCAAACAAATTTTGATTTAAACAAACCTCGAAATTGTACTGCTGAAGTTTCAATTGCATCATCATCAGCGGATCAATATTCAACTTCCTACTTATTTTTCCCACATTCTGATTGGTTCTTTTGTATTTTGTTGTCCAATCAGGCGGCAGGAAGGCGCCGTCTCGAGACTTTTTCAAAAGGTTTAGGTTGAGCTTTTTGATCAGGTGCATGCAGTGAAGGAAAGTAGACAATTCCTGGATGTCTGTTAATTGAATATTGTTTGTTTCGAAAAATCTAATATTTATTTACTGCGTAATTTACAAATAGTCGTGCTCAAACTAAGTTTTGTTAAAAAATATGAAACATAAGTTAATCGTAATAGGTCTCGAATTTTAGTAAGTTTGTAAAACCTTACATTTTTTAGCTTGAAAATAAAACAAAGCAAAAAAAAAAACAAACATTGTGAAGCAAATGTATTAGTCAGGTTGGCCGGATTGAAATGAGAAGTAGTCTTGATTTTTGTGTTTTCTAATTTGAACACTTGTTCCAATTTGGTCAGTTTCCATTGAGAAAATATTTGCACGTGTGCTTTGAAATTGTTGAATTGAGTCAATTTGTCTTTCTTGGCTTTGTTTAATTGCAATGTTTTTTCGATTTCATTGTTTAGGTGGCATATAAGGTTGTTAACTCTGTTAAAATTAATTTTTAGTTGAATGGCATAAACATGCTAACTTAAACATTTTTCGCCAAAATTTGATTTGTTCATGTAAAGTACTTTTGAGTCTTTTTGTTGGGAAATAGTTTGTTAATACAGCTATCGTATGTAGATAATTTATAGAAAGCTGATCAATATTTAAGAAAGTCATGAATATTTAAAACCTTTAAATATTGAAAAAGTATATATACTTAATACTTTATATAAAAAGTTCCACTTTACTGAAGAATACAGAAAAAGAAAACTACAAATAATAGTTTAGTTGTATGTAAATTTCAATAGATTCCTATAACAAATTACATTTCACCTTAAAATATTCATGAGTTTTTAAAAGTTTATCAAAGTTTAGGTAAGTACACATATTTTTTTAAATAAGAATTTTTATTTTACAGTAGTTAAACTGTTCATACAGTTTTTGCAGTGCCTTGGAATAAAATAGTTTTAATCGACTAAAATATTAAAATTGTTCATACGCTTATCAAGAAAAAAGTTCTACCTCATTCTATTTTCGAGTATCATGCAGTCGCGTTTGTGGTTAATACTGACCATTTTTTCTTTAATTTTGTGCAAATGGTTTTGTATGCCCTTGTGTTTGGAATACATCTCCTCATGACGTTTCAAAAACCTCAAAACTTGCCCTCTGATTTGCTGTTACGTCATAATAGTTTGTTATCGGTATAACGTAAAAGGTACTTTAATTACTGCAGTAGGTGTTGGTTTTTATTTTATCTGGAGTTTATTTGTTTTTGTTATAAAACTTTTGCATAAGTGCATTGCAACAACATTTTTTATAGAAAAATATAACAATGAAAAATAAAGTAGTATACTTTAACATCGTATCGTGGAAAACTAAGCTTTTTATATAATGTCAATCCTTTTGTAATGTTTAAATAAGATAATACAACTAACAGTGGGTTCAAACACATCAATTTTACACTTTCTTAGTTCAGAAGTCACTTTTGTAATTTGTTCCATGACTTGCCAAATTCTTATTTTATCTGATTTTCTTTCATCTTTTGGCTTTTTGTACAATTCATTGTATACCGAACGTTGATTCACTGAAACAATGATTTGTGTTTAAAAGTTGTCTACAAACAAAATATCTGTTAATGTTTATCTTTATAAATCAAACCTTGTTTCTAATTTTTAAGTTAAAAACTTGCAAAAAATATTGTTTTGTGCAAAAAAGTCAATAATTATAAACTTAAAGCTTGAAGTTAAACTAAAAAATTAAAAACATTATGGTTAACTTTTTAATGAACTAGATACAACAATAGTTAGGAAAAAATTCAACGTATTTTTTTTTATGTTTAAAAGTTGATTAAGTTATAAAAACTGACTGGCTCTTTGCAGGGCTTTCTGGTTAGCTCTCTTGACCATGTTGTTGGCGAAAGTGTTGAAGACCGCCGACACGTTGGCGTTCAACTTCTTCCTGATCTTCTCCGAGATGAACACCCGATCGCAGTTCTTGATCTCGTACACGATCTGCTGCAGCTGTTCGATCTCGCTCCATCTCTCCTCGCGATCCTGCTGCGAACTCAATGAGAATCTTTGCTTCTCCTCCTACAAAGTTATGGAAAGTCTCAGGTTTTAATAATATAATAAATAGTATGTGACTCTATTATCGAGTTAAAATTAAGCTTATAAAAACTGTAAGAAACTTATGGAAGATGTAGTTCTACACCAGAGTATTGGAAGATTTAAGATACTAAGACTATAATAATTCAAAACTAAATTTTTTCGCCTGAAAATAGTTTAGAGACACAAGGTCTTGACAACAAAAAACTAACATTAGTAAAACATTTGCTAAATATATTACAATTTATAACACAGTTTAAAAAAACTAAGAAAAAATGTTTTGCTGCAACATACAATGTCTAAGAAAACTTCAAATAAACTAAATCAAAAAGTGTAATACAGAATTAAATTAAAAATCTGATAGAGGAAAATGCTAAAATAATAATAAATTTTAGATACAAACAAGAACTATAAAATTGTCTTTTTATACAGACGTTTTAAAAAAGTTTTTTTTTTACAATTGTCAAGCAAATAGAAATTACAATCCTGCTGTTTTATTTTTAGCTAATTTTTAAAACTAAGTTTCTACAACTATTTTAAAAAGTAAAATCCAAAAAACGAAATAATTAAAAACTAACAACAGACAACTTGCATTTCTTCATGATTTTTTTCTGTTCTTTAAGACTGGTTTTGGTTGATTTTTCATAAACTTTCAGTTCTTGTTCTGTCTTTTCGATCATTCCAGGTAGTTCACGACATTGAGTCTGTTAACAGTGTTTAAAAGTTATTTTAATGATTAATAGCTCATGCATTAATAAAATGCTTATTTCTTAGTGTATCAACTGAATATTTTTATAAAGGAAATTGTGTGAGTTTCAACACTAAAAAACCTATCTTGTAAACTAAATCAACAACAAGATAAGACTTAAATAATCTTTATTGTAAGTTTTACTTTCACACAGTTTTATGTGGTAAAACTAAAGAACGCCTTAATTTTTATTGCCATGTTTTGTACCTTAACAAAAATAACTAACTTTCAGTTGGTCTATCACAAGCTTGTACCAACGATTAATCCTTTGAGCTGTGTAGTATTTAGTCTTTGTTCTACTGATCTTTACAGCTAAATGGTCACATACCTTTTTTTTAAAGAGTTTGTTAGCTATTATAACATTAAAGTAGGTTTTTAATACACTAAAGTCCTACTGCAAAAATACTTTATATTAGTTTAGCCCAAAATTAAATGACACAAAAGTTTATTTTTTTGTTTAATCGGAATATGATCTCTTTAAGGTATCTCATGTGATAAAGACTTAGAAGTAAAAACATTATTTATTTTACTATAACATAAGTGTTCAATTAACATAAATCTAATTAGTAAAACATTCAAAACCATAAAACAAAAACCAAATCTAAATAACTTAAACGGGTGAAAAAATATTATTCACGTTTTTATTTTTTCAAAAGCTTATTTTTAAAACTTGAAGTGTTAAATTTACGGTTCTCAATAAAAAACTAAGAAAAAATAAAATAAGAAACAAAAAAACCACTACCTATGTTATACATAATTATAGAATTAAGCAATGTATTTAGATATGTCATTTAATTTTACTTTAGTGAGCTTGTTGTCGATTTCAATTTGTTTTGAGAACATTTTTTCATTGTCTAAGCACTTTTTCCTCATTTGTTTAATTTTTTCTTTTTTTCTAAGCTGCTTGTTCACATATTGGTTGACCACCAAACTAATTGTCTTGTTCCCTTTTTCTATGTTCTTCAACGACCACTGTTTGAAAAAATGCTTTAATTTTTTGAGAATGAAATAATAAAACGAAAATTTTCATTAAGCAGCCCTAAAAACTGTTATCCATTAAATATAAAAGTTTTCTAAATCGGTGGAAAAGTTTATCAAAAACTTAAACTAAAAACACATTTGTACGATTTATACATTTAAGATATTTAATATAATAAAAACTGACGAGAACACCAAAACAATTGTACGTGTTGCGGTCCTCCTTGGACATTGTCAACTTTGCCATTTCTTCCTTGATGTTTCCGCACGGTTTGCTCTTGGCGCTGGCTTGAGTCCTTGTCACAGTGACCTCGTTGCGTCTTCTGCGCACCATGTCTGTCTGCACCTTCAACTCGTACTTGAGAGCTTGCACGTCCAGTTTCAGTTGCTTCACTGTTTCAAAAGTTACTGAGTGAATTTTTTTTTGACTAACTTGTGTACTCTGTACAAGTCTGTTTGATTATACTTGATTTTAAAAATCTAGAACTGACCCATAACTTGTACATAATAACCATTCCAAGACAGCGAAGATTTTTATATAAACTGCTTTAAGTAATTAGTCAAAATTAGTTTATTAAAAAATCTTCGCAATGTTTAAATAAATAAACAAAAAGTTCTTATAAAAACTTTATTTTTAAACTTTTTAGTCCACTTTTAAACAAGTCAATTATTACTTATATTACTTTGTAATACAAAACAACTACTGACTTTTCAATCCAAGTTGGCCTCTGTGAAGACTAATTTGAAATTTTCGATAATCAGTTGCCTGATCAGAAACATCTGACCATTGCTTGGTTTTCTGCTTGATTGTTTTCACAGCTGGCATTTTCACTCTGTTTAAAATGTGTTCTACTAACTGCTTTTGAACACTGTTTTAATATTTAATATTATAGGCTATATGTAGCAATGAATATTTATAAACAATTTTTTAAATGGGATCAAACCAATCCTGTTTGTTTTAAATCGTTTAAGTTGACAAATCCTAATAAGTAAAGTAAGTTATTGTACAAATAGTTAGTTAGTTTTACATTAATAGACATAGAACTAATGTTGTTTATTAAATAACAAATACCCCTGTTTAAACACATTTATTAGATAGTTATGCATTGAAATTTGTTCAACAAAAACGTTAAAAGGACAAAGTTGAAGTATTAAACGTTATTATGAAAACATTTTACTTAAAGTACCTTCTAATAGCCTATGCACAGCAAAAATAATTAGTTAGTTTAGCTTTAGAACAAAATATTTGACAGAACTTTTAAAAAGATCATTATACAAAAGTCAGTAAACTACCATAGTTTAGTTTGGTATCTAAATTGATAAGCTTAATTGTATTTACAAAGATTACTTGCTTGTACACTGCACTAGTAATTTACAAATAAAAATATAGCATAAACTTATGTACAAACAAACTCACGAATGAAGTAAGATTCACTTTTGGGTAGATAAGATAGATAGTGCTACTCCGAAATGAAGTTATTTCTATAAAATTGTTTTAATTATTTGTTCCGAAAATATAAAGCTCAAAACGTCATATTTATTTTAGATAGAAAGTTTAAATTGACGTATTTTGTATGAATATTTTTTGTAGGATTCTAAAATACTTTTTCTTAGGTTTTTTATTTCTTTTAAAAATACTGTATCTAATTACAAAGACTGCAAATAAGTCTTTTATTAGTACTTTTTTTGTATGCCCTTTTTTTAAAAACTTTTAAATTGAAAATTACCCACATTTTTCATCCATTTCATTTCACCCAAATCAAATCCCATCCGATCATTTCCCACCCGATTAATTCCAACCCAAATCAAATCCCACCCGATCAAATCCAACCCGAATCAAATCCCACCCAAATCAAATCCCACCCGAATCAAATCCAACCCGATCATTTCCAACCCAAATCAAATCCCACCCGATCAATTCCAACCCGAATCAAATCCCACCCGAATCAAATCCCACCCGGTCATTTCCCATCCGAATCAAATCCCACCCGATCAAATCCAACCCGCACAATTTCCACCCGAATTAAATCCCACCCGATCAAATCCCACCCAAATCAATTCCCACCCAAATCAGTTCCCACCTGATCATTTCCCACCCGAATCAATTCCCATCCACACAACTCCTACCCGGTCAATTCCCACTATATTATCAAACCCGATTATATTTATTCTCGTACAAATTAAAAATTTTAATACCTTTCGAACTCACATTAAAACTTTAGTTTTTGTAATTTTAAAAATCATTTGAAATATGAAATTAGTAAGGTAAGAACAATTTTTTTATTTAAGCTAAAATTGTTACTGTTGCTTATCTTATCATGTTTTTAGTTTATTTTCATTTTTGTTTGTTGATAACGATAATTAAATAATTACGACTTGCGAGCAACTGAAAGTTGGTCTGTTACTTGTAAAATGCTATCATTGTTACTAAAGTTTAATCCAGATCATGTTTAGATAATAATTAAGTTTTTAGTATTGGAACCATTTTCTATCATGTTAACTAATTCATGTCCAATTAATTTTTTTTTGTACGAGTTGGAACAATTGACATTGACACTTAACTATATTGTAGTTTTTGTAACTAATTAAAACAACAAAATAATATAGCACTGTACAACATAGTTTTTTTTAATAAGAACTTTAAAATTTGAAAATTATATTAATGCTTATTTTATTAAAGTCTAGACCTAAATTACTTTTGTTCGTTGATTACTAGACTTTTTTAAGTAACTACGGCCGGCAAGGAAAATTGGCCTATGTTTTGTAAAATGCTTTTACGGCTAATACAATTCGGTCCAAATCAGGTTCAAAGCAAATTCAAGTTTTTTTAGTATCCGAACTATTTTTTATAACAAAGCTATTTTCTAAATAAAATTATTCTATGGTAACTGATTTATGTTCAATTAAATCTACCTTGGTAACGACTATAGAAATTAATATTGCTCGGCATATTTTTTTTTAAGTGCAATTTTTGGAAAATATTCTGTTTTATTAAGCTTAATGTTTCATATTTCTTGTTTAAAACAATACTTCCTAAGTTTAATTTAACAACAATTTTAAGTATTTGATGCCTGCGGCGCGAATAAGTTATTATAGAAACATTGGTCTTTTTTTTTAAATATTTGTTATTCAAAAAAGTTCTTATTTGGTTGTCATTCAATTTTTTCCTTAAGTCTTAGCTTTTAAACCAACGAAATTAATTGTGTACTATATCTACCTAAAAATTAGCTTATTTTGATTGTAACTATGAAGTTTTTTTTTTCTAGAACATATGTTTTATTATTTATGTGAAAATAGATGAGTTAAAGAAAAATTTTAAACAACTAATAAAAACTTACTGTTACACAAAGACTGATGTAAATGTTTAAAATAATATAGGGTAAAATACATTTGTCTTACTCTATTATTTAAAATCAATATAATCTAAAATATGTTTAAATGCATATGTATCAATTGTCTTTTATGCTATTTTTAAACACCTCCTAAAAATATTACAACTTAATATCTACCGCTATAGGACTTTTAAAAAATGATTTTTAAACATGTAAGTTAAAAGCACTTTCAATAAATTTATCTTCATTAAGAATGTAGTATTAGAATTAACCAAAGATTTATAATTATAAATATTACAAACCAACTTCAGAAATAAAAGAATTTAATAACGAACAAAAACGAAAACTGACACAGATACTACAATATTTAAGTTATTGGATCAAATGCCTTATATAAAAATTAATACAACTGAATCAATCCTACTAAAAAACTTAGAACTTTTTTTTAACGCTGTGTTCTACATTTTTAAAAAAACTAAAATATCAACATTAATGAAAACGGAGAGATGAAAAATTGAATATATATTAATAACCAGACAAATTATCAATAAACTTTGTAAAAAAAAGAATTTCTGAACGAACAAAAACTAATACAGATACTAATAAGTTGAAGTTATGGGCTTAAATGCCTCTTATAAAAATTGATTCAACTCGATCATAGCATAAATGATCAAATATTTTTGTTTTACAAAGTTTTACTTTTTTAATACAACTAAAGTTCAACATGAATAAAAACGAAAAATTTACTCTAGATTAATAACTAAAACAGTTATCAAATAACTTTGTAAAAAAACGAATTTAAGACGAAAAATAAACGAAAACTAATACAGATAATAATTAGTTAAGGTTATGTGCAATACCTCTGAGGAATTCCATAACAGTTCTTTGATTGCGCCCGGTTACAATTGATTTTAATCTTTCGTCTAGGTTTTTGTATTTTTTCTGTTTCTTTTTATGAGGTTCACCCGAGTTCAATTTTTCAATTTGATTAGCTTGACGTTTTTGCTCTTTCATTAATTTATCATTACATTTAAACACTCCAGGTTTGGCACTCTGCATAACAGCTGTGAACCTTCTGTGCCAACCCTCCACACAATTGTTAGTCCGAATGCAGTTTGAAGCGTTCTTTCATTGACATTCCAAAAGGTGATAGGAAACAATGGTGGTTGAGCGTCAACACCATTGCTACCAATATAGGTATTAATAAATTACCTAATAATTGGTATCACTTCAGTTGGACAGTCGTTTTGACGAAGCAAAAGATCTGCAGCCTCAATTACCTCTTCCACCGGCAAAAACGCAAAAGCTGAAATGTGCTTTATATACAGTGCAAAAGAACCATCTTCGGCTTCATAGTTCGTTTTGCAGCCCTGTTAACATATATATCTATAAAAATTGTTGCATAGTCTTAATACTATTTTTTTTTATTTTTCATCATTTTTATGTATGACAAATGAATTAATTAATAATTAAATAATATAAATAAACTATAAAACAAAAATAATACTTTAAAAATTTTATAGTATTAAAGTACATTAATTAAAAAATAAAGTTAATTTAATAAAAATAAATCAGTTTACACTAGTTACATTACTGACTAACAACTTCAACTTAAAGAAAGTAAGTACAAAACAAATTACTCACTTTTTCCACTACTTTGCGGTACAAAGATTGCTGGAGATGAAAAAGGCATCCTCTTGTTGTTCCAGGAAAAATGAATTCAATGCTATTGATCGCAGCCTTTTCAAAATCTGTTATCCACAGTTCTGGTGAAAGCGGTTTAATTCTATTTAGTGTAGTCAAAAGCCTGGTGTATGTTTCTTGAGTTTTATTTTCAAGTAATGCAAATACCAATGGAAAAACCGCAGGTTTTTTATCTGTAGTGATTTCCATTATTTCGCCGTGGATAGTATACAGTTGGTAGAAATGTCGATAACACTCTTGTAATTGTTGAAACAGTTTAGTTCTACTTTTATCTAGTTTTTTAAACTGTTTAATAATATGTTACAATATTAAACAATTTTCTTTAATTATTCTTAATTCTTAATTATATTTAACTATTAGAACTTGAGTTATAACGTAACCGAGCGAATTTTCTTTAGCAGAGGACTAAATTTTCGTATTCACTGGTCGCAATATAACATATAAACATGCTCTCGAGCCACACCTTTACAAATAAAGGCCAAAGTTTTCCGAACCCTTGTGTAGATCATTAAAAAAAAGATATCTCAGTGTAGCAGAAACATTTCTAGGCCTTTTCAAATAGAGAAGCACTATTTTTTGCTTTAGTTTAAAATGATTCTTCTTCTAACTATAAATAAAAGTTGTCTTTTAAATAGAAGCATCTACTCAACTTTTAACATATTTGTTAATCATAGTATTTAAATACATAATGTTAAACTATCAATAACGTTTTTCAGTCAAATATCTATATTTTTTTGTCTATTTCATAAATAGTTTCTCACTTAATAACCTTGTTAGTTTAGATAAATTTAAAAACTATTTAACTCATTTAATTTATCAAATATTGTAAATATTTCATTATCTAATATCAAAACATAAAGTAAAGACAAAATTGATTTAAAATATAAAAGAACACGAGATAATTGAAGTTAAATGGCAAATTAAAGTACATGTAGTAATATTATGTATAGAGGTCGTGTTTGAATAGTTTTGTAAAGTCTAAGGTCTTTTTTAATGTATAAGAATCAAAAATGGAATAATAATTAAAAAAAACGCGTTATAAATATAACATGCTAAATGATGTGCTTGAATTAGCATGTATAACTTTAATAAATATGTAGTTAGAAGTAAAGTTGCAATATACAGTTGTATATAACGCTTAAGTTAATGAAAAGTCTTCATTGCAAACAAAGTTTCAAAAGTTATAAGCCGTTTATGACACAATGAAAAGAAAATAAAGTTTTTTCTTATTAGCGCATATCACATAAACAAATCTTTTTTTACGATAAAAAAAAATGTTTGAATTTCGTTATTGCATTTGGTTGTTAAAGCATTTTTAATGCTCGTTGTTTTAACATTTACAATTATGGAAAGAAAGCACAAGCGAAACAAGTAAAAGTTTATAAATAAACAGCTTTTTTGGTTAATAAACAAAACTTTCTTTTTCTCTTTTTCGTATTTTTTCATCTTCGCACAGGCTCCAGGTAACCAGTCTAAACACGCCCTGCAGTTAGGTACAGCTTATTGAAAATGAAAACAATAAAAATTTGTTAAATTAATAATTTCTCTAATTAAAAGTTATTATAATACTTTTTTTAAATTGTTAAACGTTATTAAAAAAACTTTTTTGGTCGAAATATATAAGGTATTACGAAATTTTAAACTTAAAACGAACGGAACTTGACTGAAACTTATAATCAATATTTCTTCTAAACTTTACATGTACAAAAATTAAACGAATTAGATTTTATGCATAAAACTATTGATCTGAACTAACCGTATAAATATATAAAGGTTGATAATTATTTTATTTAGAATATTTATAAACTGAATTGAAAAAAAAAAAATAAAATATAAAAACTGAATTGAGTCGAATGAGAATTCATTCGAGTGATAATTTACCTGGAAAGGAATTGATCGGGTGGGATTTGATTTGGCCGGTATTTAATTAATGTTGGAATTGTGCGGGTTGGATTTGATTTGGGTGGGATTTGATCGGGTGGGATTTGATTCGGGTTAGATTTGATCGGGTGGGAATTGATTTGGGTGGAAATTGATCGGGTGGGAATTAATCGGGTGGGATTTGATTGGGTTGGAATTGATTTGGGTGGGATTTGATCGGGTTGGAATTGATTTGGGTGGGATTTGATTCGGGTTGGATTTGATCGGGTGGGAATTGATCGGGTGGGATTTGATTCAGGTGGGAAATGATCGGGTGGGATTTGATTTGGGTGGGAATTGATCCGGGTGGGAATTAATCGGGTGGGAATTGATCGGGTTGGAATTGATTCGGGTGGGATTTGATCGGGTTGGAATTGATTCGGGTTGGATTTGATTCGGGTGGGATTTGAACGGGTTGGAATCGTGTGGGTTGGAATTGAACGCGGGTTGAAATGTTAGTATACCGTAATTACTATAGTTGTAAAATACTATAGTTTGTTCAGAAAAGTATTTAGGTTTTTTTTAATCATAGTTTGTTACAACTTTTAAAAAACCAAAAAATAGTATTTTTAATAAACTATAAGTCACTATTTTTAGTCAAATAAAGTTCTTGTACTTACGATTTGTTAAATACCTTCAAAAATCATTCTAAACACAATTTTGATTTAGTTTTAATTTTATATCTTTAAAATAAGTAATATATATCAATTTAAGATATTAATAGATTTATAGATATTCAAGCAGTAGCTAGTTAAGTATTGTTGCAAGTTTTAGAAATAAATATTCATTCTAATTTTTACTTTTTTATAATGATCATTTTAAAGTTGTTTTAAATGACAGCTAATTATCTACGGTTTAGAAAACAAAACTTAAAACTAGTTGTACAAAGAAAATATATTTGTGTTATATATACAGTTTATTAAAAGACAAAAAATACGCTCAAATTATTTGGTCCTAAGACCTGGGGCACAAAAAAACTTTTCGGTTATCGAGTCGCACAATACTGATATATTTTAACGTCTTGTCCAGGACTATGAAATATATAACTTATAAAATAAACTTCGAGTAAACATGTTAAACATACAAAAACTTATGAAAAATATGTTCAGTTTTCATAACAAAGTATTTTTGACTATACTTTTATTTTATATGAACTTTAACAAAATAGTTATTTAAATAAAAATAATGGTTAAATCATTTAGTTACTGTTTGTGCTCTCCTTAAATAATAAAATTAAACTATACAAAAAAAATTCACAGTATTGCTAAAAGTAAGTATTTAGAAAACTTTCTTAAACTTTGTTTATCATTGCTGAGGTTAGAACATTTGAGTGCATAGATAAACTTCGTTAAATTGATAACTAAATAAATTATCATAAAGTAAAACACATCAAATATTCAATCATTGTAATAACTAAAGCACAAACAAACTCACAGATTATCTTAGATGTACTTTTTTGTAGATAAGAAAGAAGTTCTACTCCAAAATATAAAGTTGATTTTGTAAAAGTTATTTATTTTTTATTTAGAAAGATAGTCTGTAAAACGTCATATTAAATTTAAAGAAAGTTGGATTTTTGAATGAATATTTTTTGTATGATTATAAGACGTTTTATTGGATTTTATATACTTTTACAAATTTTAAACAAAATCGTAATCTGCAAAATATGTTTTTCTACCAATGTTAAATTAGCATTAAGTTTATTAAAGGTGTAAATTAAAAGCTTTTAAATTTCATTCAGTTTGATGAACTATAAAAGGGTTCATCAAAAAATATTCTACCCAAAAAAACTTCGGACTGCGATTAATTTTACGGCTGCTTTATGCTACGAATTAGTTATCTTTATTTTAGAAGTTATTCAAATATTTAAGAAGTATATATAGACCTACTTTCAAACTCTTTATATTAATGTTAGCTATACACAACTTCAATTTTACAGATGTTAAAGATTAAATGTTTTACACTTGATGTATGTACTTTACTTTAAAACAAAAGAAAACATTTTAGATAATATTTTGAATAATCATAAATCAGAAAAATATTGATTATTTTAATATAAATCGCTTTTTGTGCTTATTCTTTTAGTTGACGATATGTTTATAAAGAACTTATTATTGGTGAAAGTTGGTAATAACTAACAGATCAATTAAAAAAGAGTAATTTTGTTTTAATAAAAACAGATCGATATATTAAGAAAAAAAAATTTAAACAAAATTACTTATGTTAATTAATAATGTAACTAATTTTAAAGACATAATGTGACACTAAAGAAATTATTTTCTAGAAACTTTTATTTACATAAATAAAATTTGAAAGCCATAATATAAATTAAATGTATAAATAATAGCAGTAGACCAACAAAAGTGATTGTGTTCAGCAACAAAATTAAGTTAAATACATTAGTAACTTTATGAAATTTTTGTTATAACTTTAAACTGTGATAGACTTTTTTAAAAGTTTTATTCAGGAAAGCAACACAGTTTATTTTCATTAAATATTTTGTGAACTATTTCTATAAGTTATAATTTTCAAACTTAGCTGAAGTTTAAAGGTAGCATAAGTTAATTACACTATTTTGTTCATTTTATAATTTAGTGATGTTAATTGTATGATGATCGCTTCAGTTCAATCGTATCATCAATTTTTAGATAAACTTTAAGAATTGTTTTAAGTAGATATACAAGTTAGTGAAAATAACAATTAACACTTGTATATAACAACAACTAAACCCAATCAGTTTTTTAGATTAAAGTTCTTTTAAAGTTTAATTGTTATAATGTTGAAAACATATACAGAAAGTTTATACTGTTTTGTATTAAACATAAAATTTAAGTAAGACAAGGGTTATGGATTTGAAATATAATTATTTTATAACTCTAAAATGATGACTACCTGAGAAAAATAATAATAAGCAGTTTAGATTTAACAATGCTAAATATTTTTCTCAATAAAATCTTAAACGGTACTGACATAATTTTGAATTATAGTTTTTAAGTAAATAAGCTATATTTTAGATTAAATTTAAAAAAAATAATATTTGATAAAAGTAGAATATACACTATAAAAAAGAAGAATTAATTTAAACTTTTTAGCATTAAAGTTAGTTTAGTACACGACGTAAAATTTTAAAAAAATCTATTCAATTAGTTTTCTTTTTCTAATAAGTAATACTTAAAAAGTTGAAGCAACTGTTTTCTTCTTAAATAAGATGATTAAAACTATGGAATAGTTTTTTATCTTTTGTTTAAAGTGCTAAAATTTTTTGTTATATAATAAAAGCTGTATTATGTCTAGCTAAAAACTAGGACTTGTATTTTTACTTAAACGTTTTCTTTAAAAAAGTCTGACAAGCAGTTTAGAACTCTATTTACACCTTGTTCAGGACAAAATGTTATTTGTATCCAAGTGGTGTACGACTCG
Source organism: Thalia democratica (assembly GCF_965202585.1). Classification (NCBI taxonomy): domain Eukaryota; kingdom Metazoa; phylum Chordata; class Thaliacea; order Salpida; family Salpidae; genus Thalia; species Thalia democratica. The sequence continues at coordinate 7,170,874 of NC_139173.1, read as the reverse complement.
ATAACTGGAAGGTTAATTGAGACACCAGGGCCAAGAAACAATTATTTTGAATTAATTTTTTTGTCATAAAATAAACATACTAGTAAATACTATATTTCACCTTTTTGAAGTGCTGATTGTAATACTAGAATACTAAATTAGCTAGCTGATTAAACATTTACGCTATTTATTTTTTATTCTTCCATTTGAGTTTAGCCTGTTTAGATTTATAATGTAGCTATATGTATTTGTTTTACTTAAACTTACCTATCGAAATAAAGATACCAAAAATTACAGTACAGTGCTTCCTCGCTAATCCGGTCCTCACTAATCCGGTTCCTCGCTAATCCGGCCGGTTTTAGTCGAGAACTCACTTATTTACTTTAGCGTTTTTAGCGTTTAATTTCATTTTACTTCGAAAAAGTATTCAACTTACGTTTTATAAGTATGCAAGCAATGTATCGTTACGTCAAAATGAAGTATCATTTGTATAATCTTAAGTTTTTTTTTCATACTTTTCCCGCTCAGTTGTAACAAACTTGTTTATTATTCATTTGCAATTTTTTTGTCTTTGCTAAGCAAGTTACACTTTAATATACTACAATCAACATATCTGGTTAAAAAATGGATAATCAGCAAAGAAAAGAAAAGGCGTTCAACTAACAATTGAAAACAAGTTAAAAGTTTGCGAAATGGCAAACAATAATGTGCCTAAAGCTGTTATAATGAGCCAGTTTAACATTGGTAAGTCAACTTTAATGACATTTTGAGAGGCGAAGAAAAGTTCAAAAAGTTTAAAGCCGAAAAGGAGGAGCTGGGACTAATTGGAGTTGCTAAAACGGCAAAAAAGTAGAGGGAGGCGTCTTTGACAAGCTAGACAGCGCTCTTCACATTTGGTTTCGTCAGGAACGTGAAAAGGGTTGTCCAATAACTGGCCCAATACTATTAGAAAAAGCCTCCGTGAGTTTTATGCTAAGAAACGAGAAAGCACTGTAAAACAATCTTCCATTGTTTCTTTTTTCAACAAAAATCTTAATTTAGTAAAAGTGTTAACAGTGTAGTTTTTTTCCACTAATTTAGAACTTATAAAATTTTGTTTCGTTTAGTTTTGTCTGCTTTAATTCTTTTTTCTTTGAATAAAGTAAAATAAATTAAATTAACTGAAATTTTATAGTACGTTTTGTTATATACATTCATAATATAACTAAGGTAGATAATTTGTAAAAAAAGCGATATTTTGTTCTTATCCGGCCAAACGCAAATCCGGCCGTATTTTCAAAAAAATCTTGCCCAACTTGGCCGGATTAGCGAGGAAGCACTGTATATAGCTTGATCATCTAATGGTAGAACAACTTTTTTTAGTTTTAATCTATTATAAGTCTATTTTAACGTATGTATCTTCTAATTTAACACCTTAGTTTATTTATTAAATAGATTGAATTTTTTTTAAAAATATATATTAAAGATAATGTGTTACTAAAATAAGTCTAACTATTTATTTTCAAAACTTATTTTCTTATCTTCAAAACAGACCTGAGCTCAATTTAATTCAAGTTTTAGTTATTATATACGATTAAGTTTTGCAAGTAATCATTAGCTACCAGAAACAAAGTGTTGATTTTGATTTTATAAAGTTCTTGATCATCTTTAACTCTTTAGTTTAAAAAGTGTTTGCAACATTTATTTATACAATTGTAACATTTCTTTTCAATAATAAATATTAGAAAACATTCTATGGAACATTTGATTAAGCTTTAGGTTTTAAAAACATAATTTATAATTTAAAAAGGTAAGAAGTTTTATTTACATTAAAATACATCTAGATCAGGGTTTGACTATTAGGGTTAGAAATAGTTTAGTTCACTAACTGAAGCTTGATGTGACTTACTAAATAAATTATTCATAATAATCTGTATTATATGAAAGATTGCAAACTACTAAATCAGTTGTAACTAAAAGAATAATCTAAGAATAATAATCTCAGATGTAAAACTAAAAGAGTTTAATTTAAGTTAAGTGTGGATATAGTTTTATAAAACTTGTTCTGATAGTTTTAAATCTAAACGTTTTGATGGTGTCAGCATGTCAAATAATATAAGTGTTTTTTTTTTCTTAATTGCTATGTTTCACAATATATTTAGTACTATAATATTTATGTACTAATGAAATAACTTTCTATACTTTTTCATTATCATTTAAATTGTATCAAAATGCATAAAAATACTATTTAGTATTTTTTAATTTTATATTTATATTGTTACTTAAATCGGTTTTCTTAATTAGAAAAACATAAATTTGAAGATAAAACTATTTTTAATTGTTATTAATTGATTTTTGACTTTAGTTAGATTTTCTTTTTAGCAAAAGTAGGCTAAATACTTTTGTAACAACAAAAAGTAAACTTAAATTTAACCTTACTACTGTTAAACAAAAGTTAAATGCGCTACCTCATATACTAAGGTTTGTAAATTCTACATTTTTTTGTAAAATGTTAATGATTTATATTTTTCAACCAAAATTAAATCTTTTCTTTTTATAATTTAGTTATAATTTTCAGCTTTTTATAGAGAAAAATGTCAAACTTTGTTGAAAGACTCAAAATCCAAAGATGCAGCAATATTGAATCGTGGACTCATCTAAAGATTAAATATTATTCAAATGGAAGCTGGAATCTTAGCACGTCGCTGAATTGGACAAACCAAAACGAAGATGAAGCATTGTTAAGTCTGCTGGACAGTTTTGTGAGAGAATCTGGTTCACAACACTTGAGAGATGCTATTCTTGAAAGTTTCCGTCGGCTGCGAAAAAACAACCAAGATGGCAGGGAATCAGTAATTTTTGTGCACAGTTCTTGTGGGGAAAGAAATGTGGCAGCAAACGATATTTCACAGTCCGACTTGAAACGAAAATTGGCCAGCTTAGACAAGGATGCTAAAGCAATGAAGTTTTTTGAAGACAGCAAATGTTCTGTGTGCCTCAGCAACTACAAAGAGATCGTAGATGAAGATCTCCACATTGTTGTTCCGAGATGCGGACATCCGTTGTGTTGCAAGTGCGCTGATGATATTTTCTCCAGTAATAAGAAAGAGTGTCCTCAATGCAGGGGAAATATCACAACTGATTTGTTCGAACTTTTGAAGATCAATAACGATTTAGAGATTGTGTCTCAGCACCAAAATTTATTTCTTGAAATTTAAACTTATTTGAAAAACAAGCAAATTCTTTGAGTTTATTTATAAGGACATTCTATCATTTAAGGATAAAAATACAATTTTTCTACTTTTTGATATTGCAGTTAGATGCTTTTATTTACGTTCAATAAAACTTCATAAAATATAACGCGTAAAACTATCTACAATAATTTACTTATAGATACATAATGAAACTTTTCCGATTAGTTTAAACACCTTTTAATTAAGTTCTTTAGCTCAAATTATATAACAAAGTGACCTGATAAACACAATCATTAACATGTTTTTTAATAGAAAACATGTTTTTAACAAATTCATTACCAGGATGTCAACTAAAAGGTCATAGAAATATTATAAATTTAGAAACATTAGTATATAAAAGTTAATTAAACTAACATTTGAGCTATCTATGATAGGATGTAGAAGTTGCAGTTACGATTTTTAAGAAAGTTTTTATGATTTTCGTTTTATTAATGAAAAGGCTTAAGTTTCAAAATCCCAAATTAATATAATTTACACTGTTGAAATAACTTAACACTACAAAATGTTTAAAAATTAAATGAGTAATATATTTCTAAAAGCAGGTAGATAAAAAACAAACAATTTTTTTTATTTTTTATAACTACTCATACTTTTTTAACAGGATTATTTTGTTAAACATTTAACTACTTTATATGTAAGCCTTTTATCTTGAAATGTTAGATATTTAGAACATTCGGTTTAGTTTGACTAATTAAAATTATGCAGCAACTTAAAATTAAATCAAATTTAAGGAACAAGTTTGCTTTCAATATATTTTAGTATATTTTTAAAAGATTAAAAACTTTTTTGAATATACTATGTAGTATTTAACACATACAAAGTTTATTTAATCATTTAAAATATTAGCATCAACAGATCTTCATAAAAAAAATATTTTAAGTATAAAGCGTTGTAAAAAATTCTACTGTAACAAAATATTTTTTTATTTATATAAATGTTGTATAACAAGTTCAGGTTCGTTTTAATATTTTTAATCAATATAACTTAGATTAAGTTTGTTTTCTAGAGCAAATAATAACTTTAATATTAAACTTTAAGTCTTTTAATATAATTGACTTGATGTATTAAAGTATACTTACAAAAACATTTAAAACTATTTAGATGTACTACAACTCAAAGATTATATACTCAAAAAAAGTTCTTTATTTTTATAAATTAATCGTATTTTGATAGAACAGTACAATCAGCCTAAAATTCAGCAATTGAAATAGTTTGTATAAAAACAATTTCAAAATAAAATTTACATACTAAACATAATTTCACATATATATTCTTACAATTGTTTACAAAACCTTTTTGTTATCTTCTAATCAACCTAAACTATTAATTTTGTAATGCTTGTTTACGAAAGCATAGAATTTAAGCTCTACTTGAAAAATATTCCGAAGCTGTAATAATTATTTGTTTCAAACATTATCCATAACTTTGTTTACATTCAAACTAATAATTAATTAACAACATCAAAATCAAAAGTTAAAATTATTGTAAAAAAATGTAAATTCTAACATAAATTACTTAAAATAAAAATTACAAATTATACCAGTATATCTTTTAAGTACAATTTTTCAATTCAATTTTCAACTTAGAAATTATAAAAATGTTATTACTTATCTAATTACCTGTTCAATTTTTAGTAATTTCATCAACTTCTTTTTCCAGATCAGTGTCTGCATTATAAGCTTCTTTCTCTTTTTTAAATTTCGACTTTATATTATCTCCAAACCTGTTTAAAGGAAGTTACAGCCTTTAAAAAAATATATATAAACTTGACAAAAGATAGGACAATAAGTTTATAACTAAACACAATATTAAAAAACAATAGTGACTATATCTAGTATTTTTAATTAACGGTAGTTAGTTTCATAGTTAAAACATATAGTTTTATTTTTTAAGCGATTTTTTACTATTAGTTTTGTTCAGAAAAAAATATTTTTTGTAAATTATACATAGCTGATCTTACTTTAAATATATAATCGTTACAACGCCCATTACAAGAATAGCAACAGAAATTTTAATAACTATTTTATGAACCTTGTTTAACTTTGTGGTATCTAAAAATGATTTCGTATTTTATTTATTTTGAACTCCGATTGTTTAAACTTACTAAATCATTAATACTTGTAGTCAAAAAAAGGAAAAATCACATTCAAATTTTAAATACTTTCGGTAATAAATTTTAAAACTTTTAACTTTACAACTAGTTTTGATGATTACTAAAAAAACCTAGAAACTAAAGGTTAAAGTATAGATGACATCTAATTCATATGTATTTAAAAGTTACTGAAGCATCATTTATTTACAACCTATTAGACGAAACTTTAAACAAACTTGTTTGATTGTTTGATTAGCATTATAAAAATTTTTTTTTTTATTTTTTTTTTTATTTCTTGCTAAATGTTGGAAATACGCTTTTTTTAGTTACTATATTTGCTATTAAGCAATAAAAATCTTAATTATAATACTTTTTTGTAAGTATTTTACTCAAACGAAAAGTCATGTTAATAGTTTTCAATAAACTTTCTTATTTCAGACGTAGTTTAAAGTGTCACCTGCAATAAATAGTATAAATAATTTAGCTTAACATAAAAAAATTTTGTTTTAAACATTTTTCTCTTATATAAATATTTATATAGTTAAAAAATTTTGAAGAAGTATATACATATATTAATAGTTATTAAGTAATAAATTTGAAAGGTTCTAAAATGGTCTACATCAGGGTTTTTAAAGTAGACCAAGTGGCCCCTTTGAGGGCCATGACAGATATAAAGTGGGTCATGAGCAGTAGAGGAGCCACAGGGGGGCTATTAGGTCATAATTTGAAAATTACATTAGATATTCTGAAGCTGATGAAGAGCAAAAAAAAAAAGGTCTCAGGTGTTTTAAATGGTAGTTTGGAAACTTATTTTATTAATCTTGAGTTGCTGATGAAGCGCAAAAACAAAGACAACAGGTATTGGGTATTTTTTATGGTAGTTTTTAAGTAATCTTGTCACATAGGCGCCATAGCTTTTTTAATTTCTTTAGAGGGGGCCATTTGAAAAAAGTTTGGGAAACCCTAGTTTAGATAGTAGCTAACCTTAGTAAACTAAAATAACTTTTCTAAATGCTTTTAACCTTATGTTGCCGTAAAAAACGATTTTTTAATGAATCTGTGAAAAAATTAGTAGTTATTAAAAATATTATAAGTTTTCTTTTCTTCTAATCTTTCTAAGCTACATTGTCTTCCATAGAATTAAACGTATATTTTCATTTGAAATTTTCATTTAAAATTCAACCAAGTTTAAGTAAATAGTTCTACCACCTACTACTAATTTACTTGTGGTTAAAACTGCTATTGTTCCAAAATGTAGTTATTTATAAAACTGCTGTCTACGTTCTCGCACTGTACTATATAGTTGACACTTGTTATGAAATTCTTTAAGATATGAAACAAAAGTTTTTTTTTTTGTAAATAAACCTAAACAAATTTAACCTACTATCAATACACTCTAACTTGTGGTTATAGGAGTTTAATATAAAGAAAATTGATAAAACTGAAATTATTTTATTTTACAGCTTTACTTGCTTTAACAACTCAGAGGAGGGGAAGAAATAAAACAAATCTTTCGAACTATTTTCCATTTCTTGAGAGATTTGGAAAAAAGATTAGTGAAAGCATCTTAAAACCAAGACTGGTTAAATAAAACCCATTTAAACTTAAGTTTTATAAAAAATCACCCTGGTGTAAAAATGTCGTCGGTCAAATAGTTTTTTCGTACTTTAAATCTTAAAAATTTTAAACTATTTTAAGTATTGTTAAACTTTATAAAGTTTTTAGTTTTGTATTAAACCTATGTGAATCATTTTATATAAATTAATTCTTTTTTCTGAAGCTTGTATGTTTTATTAAAACATTAAAACATTGTTTCAACATACAAGAATAAAAAGGGGTTTTTAAATGGAAGTAGTTATAAGCTAAGATTGAAACATATTATTTATAAATTTTTTTGTCTTATGATATATATAAGTATGTGTCGTTTTACAATTACCGTTTTTAATATTATTTATAAAATAGTACTACTTCTTGAATAAAAAAGTAAGAAAACTGTAAAAAAAATAATAAAGATTACATCCATTATTAAACATTTGTGTTTTCATTTACTTTAGAAACTTTTTAAAAACTAATACTATGTAATACTTGAAATATACTTCTATCTTTACTATCTTAATTTTCAAAGTTTGTTTTCAAAACTAAATTTTTTTTTGAAAAACGATGAGCTAAAAAATGCGCCGTTTTCTACACTAAAGTATAACTTATCAAACTACGTGCTGCATTAAAACAACAATAGTGACGTCACATGCAAAATTCTTTAAGTGAAAATAATTTACTTTGATTAAATATTAGTTGAAAACATTAAGCTACACTTCGTGCAAAAAATCGTGCAAAATTTTTGAAAGTCCTATTTCTAATATAGGACTAATATAAATATTTTATCTAAATACGTGAGACAAATTCATACTAGTGTGTAGTTTGTTTATGTAATTAAGCTGAAAGTTTGGTTGGTTTAATTGTGTATAATTGTGATTTAGTTCATAATTAGTGTAGTAAAAAACAAGTTTGTATATCTAAATTTCTTTAGTTCTGTACTGTTTATTTTAGTTCAAAGAGCTTTTAAAAGCTATTAAAGCAAAACAATTTAAACGTATTTTTTTAACTTAGTATAAAAATCGAAGCTCTATCTAAAATAATGTATTTTTTGACGATTAGTTTTAAATTAAAGTTTCAATATATATAATGAATTAAAAGTTTTTCAACCCAGTTCAAACATTTTAAAGTTCTCAATAAACATATTAATATCCAAATTAAACAAAAGTAGTAGCTGTTTTTAATACTTATATAATATTAGAAAATAAGATACAAAAAAAGTTTAAGTAATAAAAGAAAAAGTAATATTGTGGTATTTGGAAAATTTCACAAACTAAGCGTTTATCTAATCATTTTCTCGAATTAATATAGCATACTAAAAAAAAATGTAATAAAACTTTTTTGATATTATAGTAGTGAACAAAAATTTAACTGTGTTTTCTCACTTTTTAAAGCAAGACGTCCTAAAGACGTTGCTGTTTCATATTACCATCACATTGTTGTTTCTGACAAAACCTACAACTGGAGACATATTCAATTCAATGACTTTTTCAAACTATCTATTGAGGAAAAATACTCTATGAGAGTTACTTTTAAGCTGTTCTAAATTTATAGGGCGAAAGTAAGTGTTGCAAAAATTTTTATTTTGTGTTGTACGAGAATATGAAAACCAACTATGAGAAGTTAGTGTGTTTTAATGTGACTAAAAATATTTGACGGTAGGTTTTGAATTTTTCTAGAGTAATAAAACGTTAGCTGGATTTCTTGGTAATGATATCAGAAAAAACTTACTTGCAAACGATGAAAAACTTTTTAAAATATAATTTCAGCTAATAGTTTTTAAAGAATGCAAAAAATAATAAAGTTTTATTAGTTTGTTTCTTAATATTATGTTATAAACTTTGAAATAACTTTTTAGGTGTAAATGAATTATTTCTTTATTTATTTGCATTAAAAACCTTATACCTTTGTAAGGTTTTGTTTTCTTGCATTATAAAAAAGAATTGCATACAAAAACAGTAAATTATGCACGTTTGTACAAAAAACTAGCAGCTTTTAACATAAAACATTCTTAAAGATTTTTTTGATAAAGAGTATGGTTTACATATACTTTATTATATCTAACTGCCGATAGTATCACAAATAATAAATTTATTAAAATTTTATACAAACAAAACTTTAGCAATATGAGTAAATTATGTGAGAACACGTAATTAACACGGATTAATCTTTGTACGTTTTGCGATATTCTCTAGAACTAGGTTAAAAGTAAAAATGTTAGTTTAAACAATTTGTAATTAATGAATTTTATAAATTTCTAATATTCTAAATTGCTATAACCTTTTGATCGGCATCTTCGTAATATTCTTTGTTTTCGATTAAAAACATGTTTTCAGTCAAAAAAACTGTTAAGATTTATTTTAACTTTCTTGTAAAAACTGATTAACTAAATTGAAATAAATTAAAAGTAGAAAGTTAGAATTGATAATATTTAATTAAATTAAGTTTCATTTGGTTAACTGTTGTGAACAATTCTATGTAGTATTAATCATTATTGGTTTTACAACAGAAATTAAAAAAACTAATGTAACTTTCTATGAAGTTTTATTGAACGGAAATAAAAAAAAATGCAATATGATAAAATCGAAAACTTTTAATTTTATTCTTTAAATTAATTAATGTCCTTATAATAAAAATTCAAAGAAGTTGCTACATTATTAAAAACTAGTTTAAATTTCCAAATATATTTTTTGGTCTTCAGATATCACCTCTAAATTGTTATTGATCCTCAATAGTTCAAACGAATCAATTGTGATATTTCCCCTGCAGATTGAGCACTCTTTATTTCCGCTGTTTAATATTTCATCAGCGCACTAATGGATGCCCGCATCTCGGAACAACAATGTGGAAATTTTCATCAACGATCTCTTTGTAGTTGCTGAGACACACAGAACACGCGTTATTCTAAAAAAACTTTATTGCTTTATCATCCTCGACCAAGTTGGCTAATTTTTGTTTCAAGTCGGACTGTGAAATTTCATCTCCTTCTAAATGTCTAGAAGAATGTCTTTTTTGTTTTGTCTACATGAAGTGTGAGTTGGCACATACATTTTTAATTCAATGCCTTCTTGGTTGTTTTGTCTCAATCTTTGGAAACCTTCACCAATGTCACCTCTCAAGTGTTGTGAACCAGTTTCGTTCACAAAATTGTCCAGCAGACTTGACAGTGCTTCATCTTCATTTTGATTTTTCAATTTCAGTGACGTGCTAAGATTCCAGCTTCCATTTGATTAGTATTTAATCATCAGAAGAGTCCACGATTCAATATTGCTGCATCTTTAGATTTTAATCTTTCAACTAAATTTGACATTTTTCTTTATAAACAAGCTATAAGTCAAAACAAAGTTATTAAAAAAGAAGATTTATTGTTAGTTTCACTATGTATATCGTCAAAATTTCCAAAAAAATGTTAAACGTTTGTATACAAGGTAGCATATTTAATTTTAATAAAACAATAGTATAACATAATTTAAAATATTAAGTTTAGTTTTTAGCTAAATTATGTTAAAAAGAATGTTTAGTTATAATTAAATATAAAATTATAACAGTTTTAACAAAAGATTTTTTGCTTAAAACTAAATGTATCTTTAAATAATCCAAATCGACTAAAATATCAAAATTAAAAATTTTAAATTACCCAACAACAGTTTTACCATAAACAGCAAAAATAAAATTAATTTATAATTTTAAAAACTAGCTTGAGTTAAAAATATCTTAATAACTGTAAATTTGCAAAATGGTGAAAAGATACAGAAACTTATTAAAACAGTATATAAATTTTGTAGTGTTAAAAATGTTTTGAGATACAACAACAAAAAATAGTATTACTGTTATCCAAATTGATATTAATTAGCTTACGCAGTCAAACAGTAAGTATATAAAATCATCAGAACAGTTTTTTTAATCTTTATCTTTACTTGGTTAAAGTAATATTTATTTAAGTTTTACATCTTTGATTGTTACTCATAGATCTTTTAGCTACAACTAACTTACTAGAATTAATCTGGTATATAAAATATATTCTTTTGATTAAAGTTTCTAATAAGTTACAATTCATAAATAACTAAGATTAGATAATTATACTAACTATTATATATTTATACTGTCATAATTCACCAAAACTGTTTAAAAAATCCAGACCTGTTATTAAAAAATATTGTGGTGTTTTTAAATTAAGTTGTTGTTTTTTTTTTACGTATGTTTTATGACTTCACTAAAGTATTTTCAGATTAATTAAAATACAAAAAGTTTACACTATACTTATTTTCTACATTTCATGAATTGAAAACGCACCAAATCAAATTTAATTACGCTCTATATTATGTAAATAACTGTTCAAAACTTTAAAAATTTTAAGATTAAGTTTTCTAAATTTACATGTTAATCAAGTTTTCTTTAAAGTTTTTTTTTTTTGTAATATTTTTTAATTATTTTGAAGTATTATAGTTGTATTAATAAGTTTTTCTACAACTAACTGAAGTAAAAATTCAATATGATCACGACCTTTATAAAATGAAAGCCAACAATTTGTATTTGATAGCTTATGATTACTTGCAAAACTTAAGCAAACAAAACTAAATATAATATTTAGAAGAACTCAGGTATGTAGTTAAAACAAGAAAATACTTTTTGAAGTAAAATAAAGAGTTAAAGTTGTTTTAGTGAGTATTTATCTCTAAAGTTTTATTTTTTTTATCTTTTGATAAATAAACTAAGGTGTTAAATTGTTTTTACATTAAAATAAACTTTTTTTAAATTGATAAAAGCTTACTTTATCACTAGATAGTGTGGCTGTGTATCGTACTTTTTTAGGATACTTATTCAATTTTTTTAAGTTTAAGTAAACTAAATTGTTTACGAACGTAGTAAATTATAAATTAAAATAAACCAAACTTAGATGGAAATTTAAAAAAACTAAAGTAAAAATTGGCGAGCGATTTTAGTATTTTGAAATTGTAATCAGCGTTTCAAAAAGGTAACATAGTATTTAAATTGTATTCTATAATGTTTATTAAACGACTAAATTTTAAAAAATAATAGTTTCTTGGCCCTAGTGTCCCAAAAGAATCAATCATCGAGTCGTACACCACTTGGATACAGTTAACATCTTGTCCAGGACAACTGTAAATAGAGCTCTAAACTGCTTTTTATACTTTTTTAAAGAAAACATTTAAGTAAAAATACAAGTCCTAGTTTTTCGCTAGACATAATACAGCTTTTTTTAACATAAAAAAAAGTATAACACTTAAAAACAAGATTAAAACTATTCTATACTTTTAATTATTTTAATTAAGAAGAAATTAGTTGCTTCAACTTTTTAAGTGTTACTCATTCGTAAAAGAAACTAAGTGAATAGATTTTTTTACTAAAACCCTACGTCGGGTGCTAAGTAAATTTTTATTGCTAAAAAGTTAGTTTTTCATTTTTCTTTTTTATAAAAATTTATTAATTCTTTTATCAATATATATGTTTTTTTTAAATTTTAATCCAAAATATAGATTATTTACTTAAAAGCTTTCGTTCAAAATTATGTCAGTACCGTTTAAAAGTTTATTGAGAAAAATGTTTAGAAATTTCAAATCTAAACTGCTTATTATAATTTTTCTCAGGTAATCATAAACTTAAAGTTGTAAAAAAATTATATTTCAAATCGATAACCCTTGTCAGACTTAAAGTTTATGTTTAATACAAAACAGTATAAACTTTCTGTATATGTTTTTCAACCTTATAACAATTAAACTTTAAAAGATATAAAATCTAAAAAATTGATTGGTTTTAGCTGTTGTTATATACAAGTGTAAATTGTTATTTTCACTAATTTGTATATATACTTAAAACAATTCTTAAAGTATATGTAAAAATTGATGATACGAATGAAGTATACATACAATCAACTTACAATTTGCATCACTAGATTATAAAATGAGCAAAAAAAAAAGTATAATTAACTTATGCTGCATTTAAACTACAGCTAAGTTTGAAAACTATAACTTAAAGAAATAGTTCACAATTGTATGTTCTCTAAGTGTGAAGCTCTCTAGAAATTTATTGTTAAAACTCCAATATATAGTTCATATAATAGCTAATGAAAATAAAGTGTGTTATTGTCCTGAATAAAACTTTTAAAAAAGTCTATCACAGTTTAAAGTTAAAACAAAAATTTCACGAAGTTACTCATGTATTTAACTTAACTTAAATTTGTTGCTCAACACAATCACTTTTGGTAGGCTACTGCTATTATTTATACTTTTAATTTATATTATGGCTTTCAAATTTGGTTTATGTAAATAAAAATTTCTATAAAATATTTTTCTTAGTGTCAAATTATGTCTTAAAAATAAGTATTATGTAACATGAATAATTTTGTTGAAATTTTTTTTTTTTTCGAAATGTGTCGTCTGTTTTTATTAAAACAAAATTACTATTTTTTAATTGATCTGTTAGTTATCACCAACTTTCACCAATAATAAATTCTTTATAAACATATCGTCAACTAAAAGAATAAGCACAAAAAGCGACTTATATTAAAATAATCAATATTTTTCTGATTTATGATTATTCAAAATATTATCTAAAATGTTTTCTTTTGTTTTAAAGTAAAGTACATACATCAAGTGTAAAACATTTAATCTTTAACATCTGTAAAATTGAAGTTTTTTATAGCAAACATTAATATAAAGAATTTGGAAGTAGGTCTATATATACCTTTTAAATTTTTGAGTTACTTCTAAAATAAAGATAACTAATTCGTAGCATAAAGCAGCCGTAAAGTTATTCTAATTAAGCTTAATTTTAATTTAACATTGGTAGAAAAACATCTTTTGCAGATTACAATTTTCTTTAAAATTTGTAAAATTATATAAAATCCAATAAAACGTCCTATAATCATACAAAAAATATTCATTCAAAAATCCAACTTTCTTTAAATTCAATATGACGTTTTGCAAACTATCTTTCTAAAAAAAAAATAAAGAACTTTTACAAAATCGACTTTATATTTTGGAGTACGACTTTTTTCTTGTCTACAAAAAAGTACATCCAAGTTAATCTGTGAGTTTGTTTGTGCTTTAGTTATTACATTAATTGAATATTTGATGTGTTTTACTTTATAATAGTTTATTAAGTTATCAATTTAACGAAATTTATCTATGCACTCAAATGTTGTAATCTCAGCGATAAACAAAGTTTAAGAAAGTTTTCTAAATACTTACTTTTAGCAATACTGTGAAATTTTTCTGTATAGTTTTATTTTATTATTTCAGGATAGTACAAACAGTAACTAAATGGTTTAACCATTAACTTTTTTTAAAGTGATTATTTTTGTTAAAGTTTATATAAAACAAAAGTACAGTCAAAAATACTTTTTTTTGAAAACTGAACAAAATTTTCATAAGTTTTTGTATATTTAACCTTTTTACTCGAAGTTAATTCTATAAGTTATATATTTTAGAGTTCTGGACAAGACGTTGAAATATATCCGTAGTATGCGACTCGATAACCGAAAAGTTTTTTTGTGCACCAGGTCTTAGGACCAAATAGTTTGAGCGTACTTTTTGTCTTTCAATAAACTGTATATATAATTTAATATGTTTTGTTTAGATAAAATAAGCATATTTTCTTTGTATACATAGCTTTAAATTTTGTTTTCCTAAACCGTAGATAATTAGCTGTCATTTAAAACAATTTTTAAATGATTATTATAAAAAAGTAAAAATTAGAATAAATATTTATTTTTAAAACTTGCAACAATACTTAACTAGTTACTGCTTGAATATCTATAAACCTATTAATAGCTTAAATTGATATTTATTACTTATTTAAAAAAAAGAAAATTAAAAATATTACTAAAATGTGTTTAGAATGATTTTTTAAAATATTTAACAAATCGTAAGTACAAGAACTTTATTTGACTAAAAACAATGACTTATAGTCTATTAAAAATACTATATTTTGATTATTTGAAAGTTGTAACAAACTATGATTTAAAAAACAAAAACCAAATACTTTTCAGAACAAACTATAGTATTTTAAAACTATAGTAACTACAACTAGCTAAAATTATGATTTCAACTGACCGGACCACATTGTTCTTAAAGTTTAGTTTTGTATTATAATTTTTTTGTTTTTTCTAAAACTTTGTTCATGTTTGGTTTATCTTTGGAAGTTTTACCTTGAAATTTGATTATAAAAAAGTATATGCCTTGCGTAAATGAATAACCAAAACAATATTTTAGATCAGACTATGTTATATATTGTAAAATCACTCTTTTTTACTTGTAGGTTTAGTATTAAAATGTCTTTATAACTTTAGATTTACATCTAACTGTAGCAAACACTTTTTTTATGTTTGTTTTACTTTACTTTTCAAAGGTACTGTTTGTGAATAAATTATTTATAATACAGAGAGACAAGTGTTGTATTTGATTTTAAGATGTTAAAAATATAGTTACTAACAACAAAATAAACATAATTATCAAAAGTTAGGCACACATATTACAACTTATAAAGTTTTAAAGCTGATTGATAATACTACAATCATATTTGATTTTTTTTCATACTTTAAAAATTCTATTTGGTACTATGCATCGGTTATAATTTTATATATCTATATTATATTTAATATATAAAAATTCATATTTGAAAAATATTTTTTAAATTAATAAATGTTACTAAAAAATTCATTTTATATAACTATTTTTTGGATTGAAAATGTGAGTAATTTTAAATTTAAAAGATTTTTAAAAAGTGCTTACAAAAAAGTTATAATAAAAGACTTATTTGCAGTCTTTGTATTTAAATACAGTATTTTTTTAATAAATTAAAAACCTAAGAAAAAGTATCTTAGAATCCTACAAAAAATATACATACAAAATACGTCAATTTAAACTTGACGATTAAATTTAATATGACGTTTTGATATTTATATTTTCGAAACAAATAATTAAAACAATTTTATAAAAATAACTTCATTTCGGAGTAGCACTATCTATCTTATCTACCCAAAAGTGAATCTTACTTCATTCGTGAGTTTGTTTGTACATAAGTTTATGTTATATTTTTATTTGTAAATTACTAGTGCAGTGTACAAACAAGTTATCTTTTTAATATAATTAAGCCTATCAATTAAGACACCAAACTAAATAGTTGTAGTTTACTTACTTTTGTATAATGACCTTTTTAAAAGTTATGTTAAATATTTCGTTCTTAAACTAATTTAACTGTTTATTTTTGCTGTGCATAGACTGTTAGAGGGTACTTTAAGTAAAAAAATGTTTTCATGATAACGTTTAATACTTCAACTTTGTCCTTTTAACGTTTTTGTTAAACAAATTTTAATGTGTAACTATCTAATAAATATGTTTAAACAGGGATATTTGTTATTTATCAAAAAACATTAGTTCTATGTCTAATTATGTAAAAATAGTTAACTATTTGTACAATAACTTTCTTTACTTATTAGAATTTGTCAACTTAAACGATTTAAAACAAACTGGATTGGTTTGAAAATTTTTTATAAATATTCCATGCTAAATATAAGTTATAATATAAAATATTAAAACATTGTTAAAAAGCAGTTACAAGAACTAAATATTAAACAGAGTAAAAATGCCAGCTGTGAAAACAATCAAGCAGAAAACCAAGCAATGGTCAGATGTTTCTGATCAGGCAACTGATTATCAAAAATTTCAAATTAATCTTCACAGAGGCCAACTTGGATTGAAAAGTCAGTAGTTTTTTTGTTTTAAAAAGTAATATAAGTAATAATTAACTTGTTTAAAAGTGCACTAAAATGTTAAAAAATAAAGTTTGTATAAGAACTTGTTTTTATTTATTTAATCTTTGCGAAGATTTTTAAATAAATTTACTTTGACTAATTACTTACAGCAGTTTGTAAAAAAACTATATAAAAATATTCGCAGTCTTGAAATGGTTATTAAATTACAAGTTATTGGTCAGTTCAAAACTTTTAAAATCAAGTATAACTAAACAGACTTGTACAGTGTACACAAGTTAGTCAAAAAAAAATTCACTCAGTAACTTTTGAAACAGTGAAGCAACTGAAACTGGACGTGCAAGCTCTCAAATACGAGTTGAAGGCGCAGACAGACATGGTGCGCAGAAGACGCAACGAGGTCACTGTGACAAGGACTCAAGCCAGCGTCAAGAGCAAACCGTGCGGAAACATCAAGGAAGAAATGGCAAAGTTGACAATGTCCAAGGAGGACCGCAACACGTACAATTGTTTTGGTGTTCTCGTCAGTTTTTATCATATTATATTTAGATACATAAATTGTATAAATGTGCTTAAAGTTTAAGTTTCTAATAAACTTTTAAACGGGCTTAGAAAACTTTTTTTTTAATGGATAACAGTTTTTAGATCTGCTTAATGAAAATTTTCGTTTTATTATTTCTTCTATCAATAAGTTAAAGCATTTTTTCAAACAGTGGTCGTTAAAGAATATAGAAAAAGGGAACAAGACAATTAGTTTGGTGGTGAACCAATATGTGAACAAGCAGCTTAGAAGAAGAGAAAAAGTTAAGCAAATGAGGAAAAAGTGCTTAGACAATGAAAAGGTGTTCACAAAACAAGCTGAAATCGACAACAAGCTCACTAAAGTAAAATTAAATAAGAGAATAAAACTTTTGATTTAAATATTTTGCTTAATTTTATGATTATATATAATATAGGTAGTGATTTTTTTGTTTCTTGTTTTATTTTTTCTTAGTTTTTTAATGAAAGACACTTCAAGTTTTAGAAATAAGCTAAACGTTCATCTTATTTTTTGACACGTTTAAGTTATTTAGCTTTGTTTTTTTTATAGTTTTAAATGTTCTACGAACTATATTTATGTTGTTTGACCACTTATATCATAGTATAATAAATAATGTTTTTACTACTAAGTCTTTATCAGATGAGATACCTAAAAGAGATAGTATTCGGATTAAATAAAAAAATAAGCTTTTGTGTCGTTTAACTCAGTGCTTCTGAAATGGGGTTCCGCGAAGCCTTTCGAAATTTAAAAAAGAACGTTTATTTAATTAAACATTTTATGTAAAATTCAAGTCAAGGGTTCCGCGGAAAAGTTGAACTTTGGAAAAGGGTTCCGCCACTAGAAAAAGTTTCAGAAGCACTGATTTAACTGAGGGCTAAACTAAGTTATCTTTGCTGTAGGACTTTGGTTAATTTTAAAAATTAAAATTTAAAAAACTATATTTTTTAATTTGAAGTCTTACTAAAACTATGCTTTTATAATAGCTAACAATCTCTTTAAAAAAAAAGGTATGTGACCATTTAGCTGTGAAGATCAGTAGAATAAAGACTAAATATTACACAGCTCAAAGGATTAATCGTTGGTACAAGCTTGTGATAGACCAACTGAAAGTTAGTTATTTTTGTTAAGGTACAAAACACGGCAATAAAAATAAAGGCGTTCTTTAGTTTTACCACATAAAACTGTATGATTAAAAGTGAAACTTACAATTAAGATTATCAAAGTCTTGCCTTGTTGTTGATTTAGTTTACAAGATAGGTTTTTTAGTTTTGAAACTAACACAATTTCCTTTATAAAGATATTCAGTTGATACATCAAGAAAGAGGCATTTTATTAATGCATGCGCTATAAATTATTAAAGTAACTTTCAAACACTGTTAACAGGCTCAGTGTCGCGAACTACCTAGCATGATCGAAAAGACAGAACAAGAACTGAAAGTTTATGAAAAATCAACCAAAACCAGTCTCAAAGAACAGAAAAAAATTATGAAGAAATGCAAGTTGTCTGTTGTAAGTTTTTATTTATTTTTTTATGGATTTTACTTTAAAAAAGTAGTTGTAGAATTTTAGTTTTACAACTTTTTAAAAATAAAACAGCAGGAATGTAATATTTTCTATTTGCTTGTACATTTTAAAAAACAAAATTATTTTTTAAACTTCTGTATAAAAAGCAATTTTATAGTTCTTGTATGTATCTAAAATGTGTTATTATTACTTAAGCATTTTCCTCTATTAAAATTTTAGTTTAATTTTGAACTACACTTTTTAAGTTTGTCTAAAGTTTTCTTAGACATTGTATGTTGCAGCAAAATATTTTCTCTTAAATTTTTCAAACTGTGTTCTAAGTTGTAATATATTTAGTAAATGTTTTACAAACGCTAGTCTTTTGTTATCTAAACCTTGTGTCTTAAAAATATTTTCAGGCGAAAAAAAAAAAGTTTTAAATTAGTATTGTCTTAGTATCTGTAAAATCTTCTAATACGCTGATGTAGAACTACAGTTTCCATAAGTTTCTTACAGTTTTATAAGCTTAATTTTAACTCGATTTATAATAGAGTCAAATACTATTTCTTATATTACTAAAACCTGAGACTTTTAATTTCAATAACTTTGTAGGAGGAGAAGCAAAGATTCTCATTGAGTTCGCAGCAGGATCGCGAGGAGAGATGGAGCGAGATCGAACAGCTGCAGCAGATCGTGTACGAGATCAAGAACTGCGATCGGGTGTTCATCTCGGAGAAGATCAGGAAGAAGTTGAACGCCAACGCGTCGGCAGTCTTCAACACTTTCGCCAACAACATGGTCAAGAGAGCTAACCAGAAAGCCCTGCAAAGAGCCAGTCAGTTTTTATAACTTAATCAATTCTTAAACATAAAAAAATTATGTTGGAATTTTTTCCTAACTGTTGTTGTATTTAATTCTTTTTAAAAAGCTAACCATAATTTTTCTAATTTTTTAGTCTAAATTCAAGCTTCAAGTTTATAGTTATTAACTTTTTTTGCACAAAATAAGCTATTTTGCAAGATTTGTAAATTAAAAATTAGTGTTTCGGTATTTTTAAAATATATATTAGCTTAGTTCGATCATTCCTACAGTACTTAAAGGTTAGAAATAAGCTTTGATTAATAAAGATAGACACTAAAAGATATTTAGTTTGTGGACAACTTTTAAACACGAATTATTGTTTCAGTGACTCAACGTTCGGTATACAATGAATTGTACAAAAAGCCAAAAGATGAAAGAAAATCAGATAAAATAAGAATTTGGCAAGTCATGGAACAAATTACAAAAGTGACTTCTGAATTAAGAAAGTGTAAAATTGATGTATTTGAACCAACTGTTAGTTGTATTATCATTTTTAAACATTACAAAAGGATTGACTTACTTTATTATGAAACATTATATAAAAAGCTTAGTTTTGCACGATATAATGTTAAAGTATACTATCTTTTTCATTGTAATATTTTTCTATTTAAAAGCTGTTGCAATGCACTTATACAAAAGTTATATAACGAAAATAAATAAACTCCAGACAAAATAAAAACCAATACCTACTGCAGTAAGTAAAGTACCTTTTACGTTATATCAATAACAAACTATTATGACGTAACAGCAAATCAGAGGGCAAGTTTTGAGGTTTTTGAAACGTCATGAGGAGATGTATTCCAAACACAAGGGCATACAAAACCATTTGCACAAAATTAAAGAAAAAATGGTCAGTATTAACCACAAACGCGACTGCATGATATTCGAAAATAGAATGAGGTAGAACGTTTTTCTTGATAAGCGTATGAACAATTTTAATATTTTAGTCAATTAAAAATATTTCTTTCCTAAGCACTGCACAAACTGTCTGAACAGTTTAACTACTGTAAAATAAAAAAATTTATCTTAAAAATTATTTATACTTACTTAAACTTTGATAAACATTTAAAAACTTTTAAAAACTATTAAACTTTTTAAATTTAAATTTTTAATTTTTAAGAAATTTGTTAAAATTTAAATAAAACTAAACTATTATCTATAGTTTTTCTTCTGTATCTTTCAGTAAAATGGAACTTTTTATATAAAGTATCAAGTATATGTTTTTTTTTCTATATTTACAGGCTTTAAATATTCATGATTCTCTTAAATATTGATTCACCTTTCTATAAGTTATCTACAACAATAGCAGTATTAACAAACTAATTCCAAACATAAAGATTCAAAAGTTTTTACATGTACATATCAAACTTTGACGAACAATGTTTAAGTTTGTATGTTTACGCCATTCAAGTAAAAATTTAATTTAACAGAGTTAACAACCTTATATGCCACCTAAACAATGAAATCGAAAGGACATTGCATTTAAACAAAGCCAAGAAAGACAAACTGGCTCAATTCAACAACTTCAAAGCACACGTGCAAATATTTTCTCAATGGAAACTGACCAAATTGGAACAAGTGTTCAAAGTAGAAAACACAAAAATCAAGACTAATTCTCATTTCAACCCGGCCAACCTGACTAATGCATTTGCTTCACAATGTTTGTTTTTTTTTTTTTTGCTTTGTTTTACTTTTGAGCTCAAAAATGTAAGGTTATATATACAAAAATTTTGAGAACTATTACGATTAACTTATGTTTCATATTTTTTCAAACAAATCTTAGTTTGAACACGTAGTTAAATTATGTAGTATATAAATATTAGATTTTTTGAAACAAACAATAATTAATTAACAGACATCCAAGAATTGTCTACTTTCCTTCACTGCATGCATCTGATCAAAAAGCTCAACCTAAACCTTTTGAAAAAGTCCCGAGACGGCGCCTTCCTGCCGCCTGATTGGACAACAAAGTACAAAAGAACCAATCAGAATGTGGGAAAAATAAGTAGGAAGTTGAATATTGATCCGCTGATGATGATGCAATTGAGACTTCAGCAGTACAATTTCGAGGTTTGTTTAAATCAAAAATTGTTTGATCCCAAAGTAAAGAATCAATTTTAATTTTTTTCTGTTTTTGCATAGAAGCTTTGTTACGGTTTTACTTTGTTTGTTACTGAAAAAGTACAATTAGTTTTATTGTTTAGTATCTACAATTAATTAGCAAACAGAGGCGGTACATTATGACGTCATAACAGATTAACTTTATCTACCACAGACATTATATTTTTCGTATTTTCTTAATAATAAATGTAAAAGATAACTATGCATGAGGTATATAAAACTACACCCTTTTAAAAACAAACTCGTCGCCCCTGGTTGCTGATTTATATATTTCAATCGATATCAGTAATTGGTTCCTACAACTATTATTATAAAAATTTTAAAAAATTAACATAAACAAAACATTTTTACACAGAAAGCGGGATTGAGACCTGGTAGGACAAACCAACGAGTCAGCTTTTTTATTCGTGATATTGATGGTTAGTTTTTTTTATTATCTTTTTTCTTTTTTATTTTGTAAAAATTTGTTACATAAACTAATATATTTTAACTACTAATTAAAAAAATCCAAGAAGCTTCAATTAAAGTACTATTTAAAAAAAATTATAACTACAATTTTACATTAATATAATTTTCTGTGAAGGTTTTTAATTTTTTAAGTAAGAAAAAAACATTATGGTATTATTAGCAAACCTACTTGTTCTTGTTTTAGTTTACTTTTATTGTAATAGAAATTTCTGCTTAGAAGTAAAATAATTTTTTATTTCTTGTTACCCTTTCGAGATGCTTAAGCTTTACTGTTATGTGTTAGTTGTATTAAATAACATACTTTTTCACGTTTTTTTACCAGAAATAAGTATTTAAACAAATGTATACTTTTCAGCTGATTCAACAGAAGATGAATTTGTTGATCCTCAAAGTAGAAAAATTCTTCTGACTTTTATGAAACCTCTAAACCAAGAGCAACTTTCAAGACAGTACCAAAAACATTTCTCAAGGTTTCTTTAGCAACAAAGTGCTTCTATAATAGCATATGAAGAAAAAACACAAAGAAATTAATTAACTTTTTAAACAATTTTTTAATAAACAGTTTTAATGAAAATACTTGTTGCTTGAATATAAATTTTAAAGTTTTTTCTTAGATATTTTTTTTATCAGAATTTAACTAAGTGTTACTTTTTAATTGTTTAACTTTATAAACATCTTACAAATTTAGACTTAAAAAGAACGCAAATAATTAGTGCACCGCATGAGTATAACACTTACGACAGATTTTTTTACAATGACAAATGCTAAGTTTTTGTTAACAAACCATAAAGCTAAACCTGTTTTATAGTGATAATTATTCAATAATAAACAAATTGTAGTAAAAATAGCAATAAATAACTGCTAATAAAGTAAAAATAAATTCATTATACGAATAAAAAATATTAACAACATAATTTAAAAAAGTAAATAACAAAAAAAAAATATTTAAAATAATAAATAAATAAAATAAAACAAATAATAGACAGAGAGTTCATACTGTGAAAACAGTGTTAATCTACTATACAAAAAGTATTGTTTAAATTTCAGTAGACGCAAAATTTCTAGTAAAAGAAGTTTCTTTTTTATTAAGATATCAAATTTTGTTTTTCTATCAGCCATAGAATTAAAAAACTTACCAATTTTGTAGCAAATTATTTTAAAAAAATTTCAGTGACATTATGATTAAATTTAAACCAACTTGTAAAAACAAATCTTTTATAAACAATTCTTAATATAAAAGACATAAATAATTAATTTTAAATTTAAATTTATTTAGTTCTAAATTAAATTTGAAATGGTATTTTTCTAAATTTTCTTTCTACCAACGGTTTGTAACATTTAAAAAATTCTTTTCCCTAAAGATCTGAGAGGAACTGATTTTAAGATAACGGAAAAGTTATATTTCTTGTGAAAAGTTGACCTTTAAAAATTTAGCTTTTAAAATTTTTGTTTTGTATCAGAAACATTTAATAAAATCCTTCCACACATACTCAGGATAACTCAGGATTTTATAAAGTTTTTGAAAATTTTAGTATGACTCAGTAGATATCAGGATAACTCAGAATATTTTAAGTATTTTTAAGATCAGGCTAACTAAGGATAGTTTTTTTTTTAACTCAGGGTAGTTTTAGTGTTTTTAAAAGCTTTTATGTTTTTTTTTAGAGTATATATGACATTTAGTTAATTTAATTGCATTTTATGCTGTTGTCTAACTAATTTTTTTAAACAGCCTAGTTTCTATTAGTTTAAAAAATAGAAAAAAACTTTAAAGGAATTTAAAATGCTTATGATGACACATGACACTTTACTGTAAGTAGTAAAAACAATTTTTATTTAGTTAGTTTATATTTGTGCAAGTATAAGTAATTCTAATGAAGTTTATACTTTGTTAAATTGTTTAATTTTGTAATATATAAGTACTTTTTAAAACAGTAACTACGATATTATTTTATTTAATAAATGTATTTCAATTATACTACTTTTAAAAAGATTTTTTTATAGCTAATTAAAAAAGTCTTAAGCTAGAGAATTTTTGAGAATAAAGGTTTGCGCATCCCCTGACAAAAATACCACGCTACTCCACTGATCACATGTACTATTTCATACTACTTTTCTAGTTACATAAGAAATATATCTAGCAAGTGGTTTATTTGATTATTATGCAGTTATAATTCTAAAGCACACTTTTAAAAAGCACTTAATATATACAGTTCCTTTTTTTTAATAGTTTATTTTTAATGCTATAGAAAATATGAAATGTTTAATAAAAAGCAGATAGTTAAAATTTCTACTTGAACTTAATTTTCATATGTTTTCCTTAATTAAATTAATAAAAGCATGTTGATTAAAATATATTACTTTAAGTGCTTTTTTTAACGAAATACAACAAAAAAACGTTTCTGTATTGTAATTTTAATTTTTAATTTGTAAAACTTGTCAACCGGGGTATATTAAAATAATTTATTTACATTAGTTCAGAACAATTGACTAATCGGCGAAACGTGTTAGTACTTTGTAGATTACGTGCCGAAATTGATAGAGATAAACTTTCTTGTATTGTTTTTCTTTTGTAAAACTGTTTTTCAATTCTTTTAGTCTGTTCGTGCATCAAACTGTAACACTCAAAACATGAAACTAGCACCATTTACTCTCAGCTTATTGTATACTTGTGAGTTTAATGAACATTTTTGTATACGTTTTTGTAGTACAAATATTCTAAACTTTTTTTTTACGCAGTTTGCCAACAAGTCGTATGTTGTTTTATAGTAAAACGCATTAAATAAAAATCTACTAAAAAAGTACTCATCTGGTCTAATTATATTTTAGCTAGAGCATATCTATTGATTGCAATGCGGATCCGGCTCTAATTTGTAAAATTAGTCACTAGAGATTTATACTTCTAGAAAACATTAAAAATCACTAGGAAGGGCTGTAAAGTCCTATTTTAGAATTTTTTTTTAGAACATAATTACTAGAACTGACAATTGAAACTTATATCTAAGACATTATGTGACAGTAAAGAAATTATGTTATACAAAATTTTATCTACAAATTTAAAAGCCATAGTATAATTTAAAAGAATAAATGACAGCAGTAGCCTACCAAAAGTGATTGTGTTGAGCAACAAAATTAAGTTAGGTTAAGTATATGAGTAACTTCATGAAATTGTTGTTTTAACTTTAAACTGAGGTAGACTTTTTTTTTTTAAGGGAAGTAAGATAGTTTATTTTTATTAGATACTTAGTATAATATTTCTATAAGTTTTACTTTTCAAAATTAGCTGAAGTTTAAAGGTAGCCTAAGTTAATTATACATTTTTTGCTCATTTTCTAGTTCAGTGGTGTTAATAAAATGTTGATCACTTTATTCTATTCGCATCATCAATTTTTAGATATATTTAAAAAAAAAATTAAGTTTATATACAAATTGAGCAAAATAAGAATTAACACTTGTATATAACAACAGCTAAAACAAATCAGTTTTTTAGATTATTTTTTTTTTTATAGTTTAATTGTTATAACAATGAAAAACATATACAGAAAGTTCGTACTGTTTTGTAGTAATCATAAACTTAAAGTCTAACAAGGGTTATCGATTTAAAATATATATATTTTTATACCTTTAAAATTATGATTACCTGAGAAATATAACAATAATAAGCAGTTTAAATTTAAAAATGCTAAATATTTTGCTCAATAAACTCTTAAACGATACTGACAATATTTTGAACGAAAGTTTTTAAGTAAATAATCTGTATTTTGGATTAAAATTTAAAAAATATATATATTGATAAAAGGATTAATAAACTATTGTAAAAAAAAATGAAAAGCAAACTTTTTACCAAAAAAAAATTTACTTAGCACACAGCGTAGAATTTTAGTAAAAATCTATTCAATTAGTTTTTACTTACGACCGAGTAATACTTAAAAAGTTGAACCAACTTTTATCTTCTTACATAAGATGACTAAAGATATAAAATAGTTTTTTATCCTATTTTAAAGTGTTATGTTTTTTTGGTATGTTAAATCTGTATTATGTCTAGCTAAAAAATTTGACTTGTATTTTATTACTTTAACGCTTTTTATTTTAATATGAAAATCAATTTACAGCTCTATTTACAGTTGTCCTCGACAAAATGTTAACTGTATCCAAGTGGTGTACGACTCAATAAGTGAAAGGTAGTTTTGGACACAAAAGTCAAAAAAAAATTATTTTGAAATATTTTTTGTCATTAAATTAACATTATAGTAAATACTATTTCACTTTTCTGAAGTGCTGATTATAATACTAAAATAATAGGTTAGCTAGCCGATTAAATATTTACGTTATTTATTTTTTATTCTTCCGTTTGAGTTTAGGCTGTTTTTATTTATAATTTAGCTATATGTATTTGTTTTACATAAATTAAATATCGAAATAAAGATACCAAAAAGTACAATATATAGTTTGACTATCTAATGGTAGAATAATTTTTTTTTAACTTTAATCTATTTTAAGTGTGTTTTAACGTATGTATATTTTAATTCAACACCTTAGTTTATTTATTAAAGAAATTGAAAAATTTAGAAATATATGTTAAAGATAATGTGTTACTAAAATAAGTTTAACTATTAATTTTCAAAAATTATTTTCTTATTTTCAAAACAGACCTGAGCTGAATTTAATCTAAATTTTAGTTATTATATATGCTTAAGTTTTGCAAGTAATCATAAGCTATCAATTGCAAATTGTTGATTTTGATTCTATAAAGGTCTTGATCATCTTGAATTTTTTAGTTTAAAAAGTGTTTGCAACATTTATTTATACAATCGTAATATTTCTATACAATAATAAATAAATAAATAATATTTTAAGGATCATTTGATTAAGCTTTAGATTTTAAAAGTAAAATTAACAATTTAAAAAATTTTAAAATTTTTATTTACATTAAATTACATCTAGATCAGGGTTTCCTAAAGTGGGCCAGACCGCTCCCTTGGTGGCGATTTTAAAATTTGTTGAATGATAAAATATTTGTCATTTATATAATCTGAAAGTAATTTGTGCAAAGTCATAAAACATACGTAATGAGGTATAAAAAGTACTTTTTTTTTATATCAGGCCTGATCTTTTTTTAAAAACAGCATTTTTGATAAAACATGACAGTGTTAATATATAATTCTTAGTTTAATTAAGTAGTTTAGTTCACTAATTGAAGCTTAATGTGACTTATTAGAAAAGTTAATCATAACAATCTGTATTATATAACAGATTGCATTCTACTTAATCAGTTGTAAGAGTAATAGCTAAGAGTAATAATCACAGATGTAAAACTAATAGAATTTAACTTGAGTTAAGTGTAGATATAGTTTTTTAAAACTTGTTCTGATGATTTGAAATCTTAACGTTTGATGGTGTCAGTATGTCAATATAAGTGTTGGTTTTTTTTTTCAATTTCAATGTTTCATAATATGTTTAGTACTACGATATTTTTGTGCTATTTAAATAATTTCTATACCTTTTCATTAGCTTTTTAATTGTATCAAAATGCATAAAACTATTATTTATTTAGTATCGATACTTTAGTCGGTTTTCTTAATTGAAAAACATAAGTTTTAAGCTTAAACTATTTTTAATTGTTATTATTTGACTTTTGACTTTGGTTAGATGTTCTTTTGAGCAAAATTAGGCTAAATACTTTTGTAACAACAAAACTAGATTGTACATTTTAAAATACTAAAGTTAAACAAAATTCAAATTCGCAACCTTGTTTACTAAGGTTTGTAAATTCTGCATTTATTTGTAAAATGTTATGATTTATATTTTTCATCCAACAATAAATCTTCTTCTTTGATAACTTAGTTAAAACTTTCAGCTTGTTTATAAAGAAAAATGTCAAATTTTGTTGAAAAACTCAAAATCCAAAGAAGCAGCAATATTGAATCGTGGTCTCATCTAAAGATTAAATATTATGTAAATGGAAGCTGGAATCTTAGCACGTCGCTGAATTGGTCAAACCAAAATGAAGATGAAGCATTGTCAAGACTTCTAGACAGTTTTGTGAGAGAAACTGGCTCACAACACTTGAGAGGTGACATGGTTGAAGGTTTCCAAAAATTACGACAAAACAACCAGGACGGTAGGGAATCGCAAATTTATGTGCCAACTCACACTACATGTAGGAAAAGAGTTTTAGCAGGAGATCAAATTTCACAGTCCGACTTGAAACGAAAATTAGCCAGCTTGGCCAAGGATGATGAAGCGGTGAAGTTCTTTGAAGACAACAAATGTTCTGTATGTCTCAGCAACTACAAAGAGATCGTTGATGAAGATCTTCACATTGTCGTTCCGAGATGCGGGCATCCGTTGTGTTGCAAGTGCGCTGATGAGATATTAAAAAGCGGAATAAAAAAGTGCCCGAAATGCAGGGAAAATGTCACTACTGATTCGTTGGAACTTTTGAGGATCAATAAAGATTTAGAGGTTGTGTCTCAAGACCAAAAACTCTATTTGTAAATTTCAACTTATTTTGATTTATGTAGCAATTTCTGTGAATTTGTAATATAAGGGCATTAATTCATTTTAAGGACGAAAATACAATGTTTCGATTTTTGATATGGCAGTTAGATGTTTTTATTTTCGTTCAATAAAACTTCATAAAAAATAACATTAGTTGGTTTAAATATATGTAGTAAAATTAAAAATAATTAAATAAGTAATATAACTTAAAAATACCTAGTTTAAGTGAAAAATTAATCGGAAAACTCTATAATTTTTAGTAAGTAAAGTTGTTTATTCTAACTTACTTCTTAACAAAGTGACCAGTTGAACTCAATCTTTAACAGGCATTTTTGACTGAAAATTTATTATTTACAGAAAACAAAGATTTTTTACTAGGATTTCAATAAAAAGTTAATAGAAATTCTAAAATTTTAGAAACATCAGTAAATACAACATATCTCGACTAACATTTTAGCTAACTGTGTTAGGATCTAAATTAAGCTAAACTTTACATTTTTTGAGAAAACATTTTTAGCATCGTTTTATTAGTGTAAAGTTAAAGTTTAAACCTAAACTTCTTTTATAATACATTGTATAAATACCATAACACTACGAAATGTTTAAAACTTGAACGAGTAATATATTTCTAAAAGCAGGTAGATAAAATACAAATATATTTTTTTTCTATTTTTATTACTGCTTTTTAATCGAGTTTCTTTTGTTGAACATTTAGTTATTTTATATTTAAACATTTTGTTTATCTTAAGGTTAACTTAAAATGTTAGACAATTAGCTTATTCGGTTTAGTTAGACTAATTAAAATTTTGTAGAAACTTAAACATAACAATAGATTTAAGAAACAAGTTTGCTTTCAATATTTTCTAGTTTTTTTTTTATACAGTACAAAAACAGCTTGAATGTACTATGCATTTAGTTATCATGCACAAAATTTATTTAATAATTTTAAAAATTAGCATCATTGGAACTTTTTAAAGAAAATTAAAATTGATCAACTATTGGAAGAGAAGAAAATTAGAGTTAAACTTATAACAAGTCACTTCAAAATTAAAGTATAAAGCATTATGAAAAGTAGTATTGTTACAAAGTAACTTTTTATTTATAAACATGTCGTATAACAAGTTCTGGTTTGTTTAAATACTTTTAAAAAGTATGACTTTAGTTTAGTTTGTTATCTATAGCCAATAATTATTTTAGTATAAAACTTTTATGTTTTTTAATAATTGTAGTTTTCTACATTTTGAAATATAGTTACAAAATTAGTTAAAACTATGCACATTTAAGACAATTCAAGTACATATATACAAAAAAAAGTTCTTCATTTCAATTCATTAATCATATCTTGATGAAACTGCAGCAACCTGCAGAAAATGTAGTAATTAAAATATTTTACATGAAAACATATTTTAAAATAAAGTTTACGTACTAAACATAATTCACATGAATATTGTTACAATTATTACCAAAACCAATTTTTTATTTCTAATCAACCTAAACTTAACAGTTTGTTGTGCTTTTTTACGAAACCATAAAATTTAAAATCTATTTATAAAATGTTCCGAAGCTTAAATAATTGTTCGTGCATATAACTAACATTCAAACTAATAATTGATGAACTAATCACATCAATTTTTTTAAGATGAAAGACTTGAAAAATATGTAAGTTTTAACATAAATTACTTAAACTACACATCATAAATTAGACAAGTATATTTTTAAAAGTACAAAATTTCAGTTCAACTTAGGACTTAAAATGAATAAATTTCTAATTACTTATCTAATTACCTGTTCAATTTTTAATAACTTCGTAAACTTCTTTTTCCAGATCAGTGTCTGCATTATAAGCTTCTTTCTCTTTTTTCAATTTCGACTTTATATTATCTCCAAACCTGTTTAAGAGAAATTGCAGTGTTTAAAAAACAATTATGAAAATTTTACAAAAGATAGAACAATAAGTTTATGACTAAATACAATATTTAAAAAAAATTAGGTTTATGACGCTGTATTTTTACTAAACGGTAAATAGTTTTTATAGTTAAAACATCTAGTTTTGTTCTTTATTAAGATATTTTTACAATTAATTTTGTTTAGAAAAAATTATTCTTTGTAGATTATACATAGTTGATCTTACTTGAAATATATAATCGATACAACACCCATTACAAGAGTAGCAACAGAAATTCCAATAACTATTTTATGAACCTTGTTTAACTTCGTGGTATCTAAACATGAATACGTATTTTATTTATTCCAAAATCACATTGTTTAATTTACACAATTATTTGTAGTTGTAATAAAATAATGAAATAAATAGCTATAATGAACCTTTAAATTTTTTATAATGAACCTTTAAATTAATTATTTTAATAAACCTAAAAAAGTTAAGCTTTAAAACTAGTTTTGATGATCAATAACAAATCTGAAGAATTTTAGAATAAAGATATGTACATTCAAATCATATGAATTCAAAAGTTATTGATGTATGATGTATTTACAAACTAAAGAACGAAACTTTAAACAAAATTGTTTGGTAAGTGTTATAATATTTTTTATTTATATTTAATTTATATTTGTTAATAGTTGTTGGAAATACGCTTGTTGTAGTTTTTGTGTCTGAATTAAAACTTTTTTTCTTCTTTTCATAATTTATTTTAAGTATTAAACTAGCAAAGTATTATTTATTGAACGACAAAACAAAAAAAAGCGCTGAAAGTAATTCAAGTAAAATTTAAGTACAAAAAAGTTGTTCAGTTATCGAGTTCTTCACCATTTTAATGTCATAACTAATAGTAAAGGACTAAACTAGTGGCAAAAATAATAACTAAATAAGATATCACATTAAGTAAAGCCTTAAATTATTTATTTTTTTAATTTTTCGACCAAATAAACTTATCTTAGTATTTTACTGTTTCTAAATTAACGCTTCAAAATATCAACAATATGAGTTACAGCAAAATTTATTCGTAAAATAAATATTTGTTTATCTATGTAAAAAGTACCAAGCACTAACGTTTTGCATTCTGACTGCTGTTTTTAACTTCGTTTTTATTAAAACTTACTGCAGTTATTTCTGGTGCAGCAGATCTATTAGCTTTAAATATATCAGGCATCTTGTTAACTTTGATGTTAAAACTTGTTCCGTTTTTGTTATTAGTTTCAGAAATGATTACGTCATCACCTTTAACACTAGTGCTAACGTCATAATGTGAAGTATAATTAATTTTTTCATCATTAAACATTTTTTCAAGCTTAACTTTTTGTTCTTCATCAGCGCTGTACGTATTTGTATTTAATCTTAATTTCTCATTATAAGCTAAACTATCAACAAAACCGGATCCTAAAGTTTCATTGACGTGAGTTTCTTGACCAACACTCAATTCTGAAAAACGGTTAATAGCAACACCTAATTTTTCGTCATTTTTTCTTAGTTTTTTATACTCAACCCAACCTTTTCTCATTTGTGTCGTATTAGCAGCGATGGCGTTCTCCGTTGCAGGAGAAATTTCAGTTACTTTTTGTTCTGTTCTGATCTTCTTGCTACCTAAACACTCACCGCATTTGCTCCTACCTCTCCAGTACTTTCCACTTCGCCCGTTTCTCAAGCACCATTCTCCGAACTTGTTGGTGGCTGGGTAACAGTCGTCGTAAATTTCACGCTTAAACACAAACGGGGTGCAAACTAGGTTTGTGCCTTTCACGCATTCTGTTGAAACACAGTTGAATTTGACATGAAACTTTCTAAAATACCTCATGTTTTGTGGAATATAGCTTTTTACTAGTAGGAATTTTTCGAAGCTTTAAGCTCAATTATTTTTCATTAACTTTAACTGTATACTTATTTGTTAGTATTACTACTTTTTATTGGTTTAATTACAAGCTGAGTTTTTTAATGCTTAGTAGTTTTAAATGAAAAACTAATCTCAAAAAACTTAAATTAAATGAGTCAATTGATAAGTTATATTACTATCATTTATTGTACAGTATTACATGTGTTCAAAGATTAAATGTTTTAAATAGCTTTGAAAATTTATATTTTACAATAAGTTATTTTTGAAAAACAGCAATACTAATAAAAAAAGAACTAAGTTAAAATGTTCGAAGTTAATAAAAGTGTTAGACGTTATTGAAAAACAAATTTATAATTTAGTAAAAATTTGTGGCATTACTATAAGTTGTGTATTGGTTTACTTTCATCTTTGAGAAGTAAAAAAAACACGAAAATTCTATTTCTATAGTGCAGCAGAATATATAAAATTTAGTTTTTTTAATGTAGATTTCTGTCTTTATTAAGATTTTTAGATATAAAATTTTATTTGAAAACAAAGTTGTTTTTTATATGTCATTATCAAGAATAAACATTTTAAAACAAGATCAACATGCCTAAATTGATCTATTTTTATAAATTGTTGATACTTAAAAATATTTATGAACTGAAAAAGTTTTCAAACTAATTAAAGATTAAGTTTTCGATAAATATATTTAATTTCTTATCTTAAATAAAACATAAAAGAGTTCAAAAGCTAACTTCTCGCAGCATTACAATGAAACAATAAAACTAAGATGAAAAATGTTGAAAGGATTACAAAGTCAACTTTCATGTCAATAAAAGTACTTATCTGTAAAATAAAAGAATTAATTAAAATCGATTTTTTTCAAGACTAATATATAAATTTCAAATAACTGGTTACTGTTTTCATTATAATGTTTTTAAACAGATAATTTACTTTGAAAGCCTAACCAAACAATAATATGCTTAAATACCATTAGATAATTTAAAAATGTCGTTAAAGAGTTTAACTACTTTAAGTGATAAAGAATAACAAAAATGTTTGTTAACTCAATTTGAATTTTTTTTATTACTTGATCGTTTTTCGCTAATATATATATATTTTTTAATTGTTTATAAGTATAATACACTTTGCGTATTTTTGTTAATGGTAGGATGACAAATAAAAACAAGTATTTTTTAATGCAGAACTTTTTTTATTTTTAAGATTTTTAAGTAGAAGTGGTAAAAAGTTTTTATTGTAATTAATTACATAAGTATGTTGCTTTTTACAATAACACTACGTAGTCTATGTTACAACATTAAAAACTTAAATAAAAGTTTTAAAAACTTAACAATAATTGAATAAATTTATTGAAAATCTGTATTTTAGTTTAGAAAATTTATAAGTTCTTAAGTTACTAAAAATTTATGACTCATTTCTAAATATTACTCTTAAATCAGTCAATAGTAAATTGTTTTTTTAGTTTAATGATAAATTTTATAAACATTTAAAATATTATTTACAAATCTAGAATGAAATAGCTTTTTTCAAGTATTTTCCTTATGCTCTAACTAAAATGTTAAACATATTGATGACAACCATATACTGTAAATCTCTAATATTAAAAAAAACATTTAGTACTTTAAGCAGTTTATAACAGTTGATTCGTTAAGATTACTGAAGTTTATGACAAACTTAGTAAACTATGTTTTACAGGTACTAAAACAAATTAAGTAATAATGTTTAAACCTTAATAAATTTATAAATTTAAAGCTGAATTTGTTAAATTTTAACAACACTTTTTTAGTATATGAATAAAGAAAAACTAAATTTAGCTTTTATCTTAGTTTTGTACGTAGTTGATGCCACAATTTAACATAAATAACATTATTAGTGAAAAAGTTGTAAATTTTAGATTTCAAGTTTATGTAAGTTTTTTAATAAATTAACTAAAGTAATTATATCTGATACTTTCAATATTAACTTGATTTTATTAGAAAAATTCTATATTTCCAAATAATAAACTTCTGATTTAAAAACTAAAAACTGTTCTTAACTATATTTAGAAATATAGTTAATTATTTTTTTATTCTCCAATAATTTAATATTAACTTAAAACTTTAATGAAACCTTAAGACTAATAGTAACAAAAATGCAGTACAAAATTTTTATAATGTATTGAAGCTAAAACAAAGAATGTTACTTAATATGTTTAATTTAGCTATTAGTACTAGTACAATATTGTTTAAAAACGTTTCCTTATATTCTTAAAATAAATAATTTTGCTCTAAAATTCTGTCTACTTAATTTAACGCAAAATGTTTAACGATTTTAATTGGTTTTATATTATACTAGATATTGTATATTAATAAGCTAATAACGATAGAAAATTACATTTTTTAATTAATTTAATGAAGCTAATTAACAAGTATTTTTGCTATTTCCGCATAAAGATTACTTTTTGTAATAAAAATCTCACTTAAATGAACTTTTGTTCAATTTTCAAAGTTAATGAAATTAAAGATCAACATTATATATTTCTTTTAATATCTTTTGAATAACAACTTTAGATTTAACATATAGTTTTTTTTTAATTTTATTCATAAACTAACAAGTTTTTGTTTAGTCTAGCGACTAAACCTTACGAACTTACACCAATAAATATAAATGATGTTTTTTTTTTACTTAATTTAGTTTTATTATTCACATAGTAATATTAAAGCTAATAAAAATTTAAAAGCATTATTTTGTTAAATACGTTAATTTCCAACTAAAATCATGGTTATTATTACCTTTTACAAAATACTTTTTTTTGCTACCGAAAAATAAAATTTTAAAGCTCTAAGTTCATTCACTTATTATTTATTATTTACTTTTGTAAATGTAGTTTAACCGATAAATTATTTAGAGAATAAGACTTTAGATAAATAGTTTCTAAATTTCTAAAAATATTTTATGTTTAAGGTAGTAATTTATCTATTTAAGGGGCCTTCTTGCTAAAACTAAAATAACTTAATATATAATCTTTAGTTTGTTTTGTAGAAACATTTACATAAAACAGGGTTTTAAAACATAATCCTCGTAGTAACTATTCGTAGCAACAAGTAGAAACAATTGAGAAATGGTAATTTGCAACTAAACGTTTAATGATGATAATTAGTACTAAACAAACATTTTGAAAAAATTTAATAAACAAAAGATTAGATTTGTGATAAAAATTTAACTAAGATTAAATTGTGGTAAAATTATATTTATTATTGTTATAATTTGGTGCAAACACAAAATAAAAAACCTGTTTCAGTAAAGTCTTAAAATTCAAACTAAGTATAGTTTTAGATACGAAGTGATGATGACAGGGGTCGTTAATTTAACTGCAGGCAAAACTCCGCCCTTTAACTAAAATGATGCGGCTTCCAATGCTCATTTCAGCTGAAAACTTACTTTTTTTAAAACAATAAAATAAAAATTGGTAAAAATTCACGATTACTCACTAAATTTAACGGTTACTGTTAACTAGTGCTCTGTTGTTTCTTATTTTGTAATATTTATTTTTATGTGATATCTTTATACTTATTGTCTATTTACTATTTTAGTATGAGAACTCACCTGTTAATATCAAGATTTTGCTAAATTGATAGTTTTAAACTACACTTTTTATTTTGTTTGTTTTTTACACATAAATGCCAATTTTATTTTAAATTTAGCCTAATGTCTTCTTGTATGTTTATATCTTTTTTTTAATTTACAGATCTTATTGTTCAACTGAGGATCTCGTTTGAGTTATTTCAAACGAGTAAAACGTTTTTTTGACAATAAAACTTGAGTTAAGCTTTTTAGTTTTTTTTACTATTTATTATTCTTTTAAACGACTTAGGCCACAAAAAAAAATTCTTTAGGGGACAGCCTTTCAAGTATTTTTTTTTATAAAATTTTCCGGCAGTATATAAAAGATTATTATATTCTTTTAAAAAAACAGTTGTTAGAAACATAGGCGTTTTGTTTCTATGAAAAAATACAACTCTTTTTTAATCATTGGATCCTATTTTGGCCGGATCCTAGCTGAGATCCGGATTAGAACTTGTTTTGGACGAAAAAATAGTTAGATATGGATCCTAGATTAGGTAGATCACTAAATAAAAACTTTTAAAGTTTGAAATGTTAATAATCTATTATTCATTTATACAGTTTATTATCAACAAAATAAAATGTTTCACTCCTATATTGGGATGTAGAAGATCATCAGTTGTTATAAACGAATCTGAAAAAAGTTTTTCAACAAAATAAATGGAACAAAAATATAAGTTGATAATAGGTAAAAAAGCAGTTTATTACAAACCATAAAAATAGTGATTTGGAATATAAAAGAAAAAATAACATTAAATAATATTTTGCATTGGTTTTTTTATTAAAATTGTACTACACACGATGAATGTTTAACATAATTTTCTCCAACATTGAATAAATGTATATCGTAACAAACAAATAATGTAAAATAAACTTTATTAATTAATCAAAACACTCACTTTATTTTATACTTGTTATACTTTTTATTAAACATTTTATTTGGTATTGCTCAAAGTTCATTTACAAAGTCCTAACTAATCCATTTTGTCAAGATTCTCCTCTGATTAACGCTCTACTAAGTTAAATTAAGTTCAAATATTTACGTTTTTTGTTTTTCTTTCAGATTACACACCAGTAGTGGGCAACGTAATAAACACAATCGTAATAGAAATCTCTGAGCTGCATTGTTTAGATTAAAAGTAGCTAAACAACACAATTTAAATATGCATGTATTATGTTGATTTTTAATAAACAGTAACAATAATTCAATGAGCGCTGCTTTTAAAGAGTATGTTTAAAGTACATGTTTTATTGATTACATGCCACAAAGTATATTTTTAAGAAATTTTAAAGATTTTTTTTATAAATCTGGCTCGCCGACAAAAAAAAGGTGCCAACCCTATTTATTAGTTATTGTGTTAAACTTTTTTTGCTAAGTGTTTCAAAACATTATAAAAATAGAACAGTAATACTGAAACCTTTACTGAAAACCTTAACAATATTATCAATTATACTTTTTTATAACTAAAATTACTAAAACTTTTGTCTTCTACTTAAATTATAATAAATATTGAATTTATAGGTCGTTGATACAATGTTGAAATATATATGTAAAGCAAATTTTAAAACTTTTAATAATAGATGCATTTAGATTTTCTTAACGTCTAATAGCTATAGCAAAACTTTAAATTAAAGAAACGTTTGTAAACATTTGGTATATTTGAAACCAATAACTTTCAATCCAAATCGATGAAAAATGGAAAACAATAGGAATGTTTAAGATTTATTTTGTTATCCAGAAATCGAGTTTTTTTGGCAAATGCTAATCACAGGTATTTTTAGAGCTTAAAAAATTTATAACCATATTCTTTTTAGGAAATTAAAACTAGTTTACATAGTAGTTTTTTTCTGGTAGCATTATTATACAATTAACTTAACCATAAACTATGAATGCAATCACAATTATATAACCAAAACATTTTTATCACCATCAATATTTTATCATTGAGCTCATTAAAAATTTTCAGCATTATAAATAAAATTAGTTATTATTAATAATTTTTTTAAGTTACAATATTAATAAATGTATACAGGTGTAAACAAATATATAACGAAAGTTTTCTGAATAATATAATCAATTTTCTTGCTCCTAAATTAAAAGCAACTATTACATTTTTACGACAAAATTATCGATATTCAAGTTGAACAAATTAATGTTTAATTCGTAAAAACAGTACATAACATATTCAATGTTAATGATCACAAAAAGTTGATTGTATATTTTATTTTTTTTCTTCAAATTATAAATTCATTAAGTCATACTTAAAACTTATAAAAACTAATTTTAAGCCTATAAAGCTAATACATTTTTGTAAGGAACAACTATTTTCTATTTTCTTTTGTTGAATTGTAAACATTACTTTAATTAGTGAAAGTTTAAATAGTGTAAGTTTTGAATAAATAAACAGTAGTATTGTGTTCGATATAATTACATCTGATTTATCTTTTAATGTAAAATACATAATGGTTCAGAAAGTTTAAGTTTAAAATAACAAATTAATAAAATCCAATTTATTTTCCGCAATAAACATATACAAATAAAAAATTGCACAAAAAGGTTACATGAGGTTTTATACAACAATATTTAATTGTATACAAAATTCATGCAATTGTAAAAGTTAATTTGAAAAATTTAATTATAGTACAAATGTTCAAAATGAAATCAACATTTTTAAATAAAAAAGATCGCATTTTAATTCTTTTATTATTAAATAATCAATATCGAAATAAGCAGTACAGGTCTTGTATGGTAAATTTTAGAAAAGGTAATTCAGTTGTTAGATATTTAATTATGTTGGCGTTGAATATGATAAGTATTGATCTATTAAAGTTATCAGAAAAAAGTAATATATATACAAATTATAACAACTACTACACGTTTGAAATAAAAATAAGTACAAAACAGAAAACAAGGATACAAAATAAACTAATAAGTTTTCTTTTATTGTACGTGTTGAAAATGATGTTGTTTTTATCAAAAACATAAATAATAAAAACACATTTAATATCAAAAATGCAAAGTTTCAAAGTGTAAGGTTATAAAAAGTGTAACTTTGTAAAGGATAAACAAAAAAATACTACTTTATTTATTTTACACTTAAAAGAAATTTTAGATTATTTTCACGAACAAGTACAAACGTTTAACTTTAAGATAATAGTTTGTTATATTAAATAAATAATATATATGCCCAAAAAAATTTGAAATATTCAGCTTTAAAATGATAAAAAACTCTCACAGTTAAAATAAATTCTAGTTAGTTTATAATTTAAATAAACTTTTAAAACTAATTTTTTTATAAATACATTTTTACTTTTTAAACAAACTATCTGCAACCGCTCCACCGAAACCTAAATCAAACGTTATGACGTCACATTACAAACAAAGGATAATGATGTCATCAGTCGCCAACGTCACCGTCGCGGTCACCAACCGTCCATAGCAACAGGAAGCCGAGCCCCAGCAACGCGGTGCCAAGTAAATCCCCCAACGCGGTCAGGTAGGGGATGGCAGAGTTGTCAGGGTCGCTGCCGCGTTGCCATAGAAACTGAACCAACCAGTGACAACATTGCAGCAATATCGCCACCTAGGGGGCGTAAAATTGTATTTAATTATATATTTAGTGATATTTGGTTTAAAATGGTTTTAGTTTGTTATCAGTATACTATTTGAGAAAGAGTAAAATAAATTATACAATAGTTAAATTAAACTAAACTTTTGATTACAAAAAAAAATCTAAAAGTTCTTTTAAAATTTTTTATGTTGCATAATTGAGTTTTAATTTTTTTAGTTGAAAATGTTTTAATGAAAATGTAATTGTAAAAGTTTCACAAATAAATAACAATCAAATTAGCACTAACTTGTATGAGTGACACAATTAGGTAGACGATGACGAACTGAATTGAAATTGTCGTGTGGCCGGCCTGCAGCAGTTGAATTGTCATCAGGAACAGCAGTTGAGCTGGCACCACCATCAAAAGCATCACTTTCGCCCCGCTGGCGTGAGGATTCTCTGTTTTGGGGGATTTATTTTGTAAATTTTTTTGTTTGGGATCTTTTCAGAGGTGAATTTTAATGGGTTTTTATACCAAGATTATTTGTATAGGAGACTTTTATATCGAGAATATTTTTACTTGAGGTTAACTTTTAGTCAGTTTATTTTTTTTTTTTTGTAGGAGCTTTTTATTAGAAAGATTTT
This sequence comes from Thalia democratica, assembly GCF_965202585.1. Classification (NCBI taxonomy): domain Eukaryota; kingdom Metazoa; phylum Chordata; class Thaliacea; order Salpida; family Salpidae; genus Thalia; species Thalia democratica. The sequence goes on along the minus strand of NC_139173.1, from coordinate 7,130,662 downwards.
TTTTAAGTTTTTTATTTTAGCCATTTTTTATTTTTAATACAATTTAATTGACTTTATAAGTTTAAGTATAAGTATGTAAATAATTTTGGGTCTAACAAAAAATATTTCAAAACAAACTTAAATGTACGTTTCAGTGTTTGTATTACTTATAATTATTTGCTGTGCACACGAAACAGATATCAATCACACCACTTTGTGCACACTTTGAAAACACTAATTTATAATATTGTTGACCGGAATACTTTATCAAAATCATTTAGATATAAGGTTTCAAACTTGCAAATACAGTTTATTTTTCTTTAAACATATTGAATTTATCTTTTAAAATAGGTATTTCCAATATTCAATATTTGATTTTGCAAACTTTTTTAACAATCTTAAGTAAATTTAAAAACTTTTGTTTAGAAAATGTAATACATTTGGTTATTTTAGTTTATATATTTAAATTAGCCTTCAGTAACTCAGATTTTAACTGCACTGTATTTTTGTTTTGATTTAAAACTACTCTGAAACTATTTTTTAGCTGTTTTTAAGTTTAATTTCATTCAGCTTTAAATTAAAATTAGTAACCAAAATGATGAGGACTAATTCTCAATAAAAAAAATTCAAATTTATTATCAATCTTAAGTTTTTTTTTCGACATCTTTCTGTAAACTTTTCTACTCACTTTTTAAACAAGAATAAAACTGTTCAATAATTTACAATATAGAAGTTTATAACAAAAATAAATTTATACAAACTTAAATGTACATTTTTTTAAATTACTACGTTGCATAATTTATGTAGAGTGATAAACGTGCGATAATACATAAAATCGTGCGACAAATTTGAAACGTTTTACAGCTTTTTATTTTACCCAATTCAAATAGAAATTTAGTCTATTTTTGAAACCTTTTAATTTTTACAATGAAACAAAGTTAAATTTAGTTTATTTAGTATATTTATTATTATTTATTAGTATTATTTAATTTAGTAATAATTTAGAATAATATACTTTTAATTTCAAACTTAACAATATAAAATAATAAGTAAACAAGAAATGTATTAAATTACTACAACTTTTTATTTTAAAACTTATATAATATAATTTTTCTTACTAACTTTCGAGTTTCAACTTAATTAGCACACTTATGCATATTTTTTTTACTAATCTTTGAAAATTTATTACACCATAACACTGCAACTTAGACTCCATATAAAGAGCTGTATATAAAAGCAATTGTGAAATAATAATATAAATATTGACATGTTGTACAAGAAACAATTGGTGCAATATTGCTTGTAAACAACCAGATATGTAAATATTATTTCTGGTTTTGCATGAGAATAACTGTTTTCATTAGACATTTATAAAGCTAATTCAGTTTTATTTGACTGAAGTTTATATTTAGTTACGATCACTCAGTAAATAAAGTATTTGATTCAACTTTACATACAGTTTTACGTAGATAATAAAATAATGGTTGTATTTTAGATTAAAAGTTAGACTTATATTTAAAATACAAAGAAAGAATTCAATCAAAATCTATTTCAGTAGATAACCATTAAAACTTGATCGATTTAATTTTTATACTTTAATTGATCTGGTTTTTGTTTTTTTAAACAATCTAACTTATCATAACTTAGAAAATAATCATTTTTGAGTTATAATAAATAGACTATGTAGATATATTATTATTTAAGATTTAATTCTTGGCACATATTTAATATTCAACTTGTTTTTAAAGCAGTTCTCAAGTTAAGAACTCTGCGGTTTAAATCGCACACTTGATAACCTTTGTAGATAAAACAAATTAAAAAGTACTAAACGCTCTATTTAATCAAATTACTATTAACACACCAAGCAAAACAAACAAACTAAATTGATAAAAAACAAATAACAGTTAATTAAGCTAACTATGTTGAATATCTATAAAACTTTGTCCTAAAAGTATATATTATTTCCAATAGTTTAGTAAACTTATTTTTCAATCAATGGTCTGGTAATTGATATAAAATAATTTATACTAACATATTTTTTTAATATTTTTGATTTAACAAAAGCTACATAGAAAGCAAATAAACATTTTAATTAGAAGAATGTAATATGAATTAATAAAAAATTATATAAAAAATTTGAGACAATTTTCTAATAATGTTCTAATTTTATTTTTTACACAACCCAAATTAAACAGATTTTTCTAATTTTTTTTTCAGTACAAAAAGCATATCAAAATATTATAAACAACTAAAAGCTATAATGTTTAAACATTGATTTATTAATCAATTTTGTTTTCAAATACTACTAACAAAATTTAGTTACCCTAAAATAACTTTACCAAAATAACAACTTAATTTTGATCAAAAACTGAATTTATTACAAAAACTATCAAGGCATTTTTTAATTCAACGACTGCTTATAAGTGCTAACTTTTTTTTTATAAAACTTTTTTTAGTAGCGAAAAATTAATCTTAAGTTTGTTGAATAAGTATTTTACTTAAAAACAAATAATAATTACATAGTTTTCAGTAACTATCTCAAAAGAAATACTACTTTATTGAAAAAACTAATGTTGAAATAGAATTTATGGGATTAAGAGTTTATTTTTCACAATATAACCACATAATTTATTAAAACTACATAAGGGAATTATTAAAACTTAAAAGATGGAACTTTTCACGGGTTTTACAACCATTTGTACTTTTTCCTCTCAGTAGTTCAAAGACTCAACATCAAAAGGCTTTGCAAACATTAAAGTAATATTTTGTGGAAATTAAAAGTTTTTCACCTCAATAAAAAAATAAAAATTATTTTAAAAACTAAATGTGATAAAAGAAATTTACACGGTTTTAGATATATAATAATTGATTGCAAAAAAAAATAAAGGATGAAGAATTGCACTTAATGTTTTTAAATAGTCTATTAATGTTCTAGTTTTGTATCTAATTTTCTTATTGATGATTTCTTAAATTTACTCGTAAATTGTTTGATTAATTAGTTTTGTGAGTATTTATTTTGTTTTGTAACAGAACATAGTTAAATTTTAAAATAATTGCTTTAATAAACCTATTAAATGCAAAAATTGCTTTTAATTGCATTTTTTAACAATTAATTTCAAAATATTTATAACTTACAGATAATGTGTACAACACATATATCTACATAAACATATTTCATTTTAACAAGCTATACTGATGACCTATGGCAGGGTTTCCAAAACTCATTTTCATAAACGCCCCTTTGGATGAAATTCAAAAAACGACCCACCCTTAAATAGATAACGCCAATTCACTGTTTAATTACCCAGACTTTGTTTTAACTAGAGTCTCCCTTGGTACATTACAAAACAACCAATAAAAAGCTGCTTTATAAAACTTCATAAATCAACCAATCATCTCACAAAAACTACCTTAGAGCATTAAATACAAATATCTTATTTTTGATTGTATTATTACAGTTATTATACCTTTGAGCATTGCATACAATAAAAAATACAACAAACTAAAATTATTGATTATATTACAAAAATATATTGTAACCAAGTTCAACCTTTCCCGCAAAATTATCGAAGAGTTATTAAACCTGTAATCAACCAACAAAATATTTTTAAATTTTCAAATTACTCGTGTAACTAAATATACTGTAAAATTCACCAATTCAATTATTATCATTTATTAATTTTATTATATTTTTTTTCAAACAAATCACCTTTCCCGCACACGAGGAAGAACGGGGTGACGCAGTTGCTCTTCGCGTTGCCAGGCAACCGGCCCACGCCCGCTCCTGATTGGTGGAGCTGGGTGGAAATGCGTGACGACTGTATGGCAACCAGGTTTCCCCCCACCCCGTTGATGACGGGGGAGAACACCGCGATGCCCGGGTTGGCCGAAACCGCGAAGTCCAAGATGAACCCTCCGATGCTGTATAAATTAAATTGAATTTTATAAAAATTTTAAATAGTTAAAAAACAGTTTGAATACTGTTAATAACAAAATTATTTGAACAGCACGACTTTAGAATAACTTATTTACCAACTAAATTAACATTTAGCAATGCCATATTTAATAAGTTTACATTGTTGGGGATAATAAAAATTATGATGCTGTTGGGATTGAATATAACAAATTATTTACAAAATAGTTGCTAATAATAACCAAGAATAGGGTCAGAGAGAGGATAATTAATTTGTTTTGATATTTTTAGAAAGATGAATCATACTGCTCCATACTATAATATTCGCTTTTAAAATGATTTCGTAAACATAACTGCATGTATTTTTTTAAATACAAAACATTTAAGGTTGCTGAAAGTTGCTTTTCTACGGATTTTTGTTTTGTATTTAAGTAAAACTCCTTGTGTATAAATACATAAATAATACGAACATTGAACTACAATAAAATGAGCTACAGTTCAATTATGCTACAGATAGTTTATGTAAAAAATATAACAGAATACATTTCATTTTCTTAAATTTATTTTAGTACTTTCGTAGTAAGGCTCATCAGAAATTGTTTCTTACTAAGTTATAATGAATACAAATTGAAATAAAATCATACTGTAGTTTAAAGTTTTAAAGTATAAAATGACCTAATAACCGAATGTTAAAAATTAACTAAGTGCTTATGCTATATACATTTCGTATACTAATAAAATTCGTTAGAATTAAAACAATCTAAAATAAACAAGCGATAAAAATTAAGATTAAAACTGTACTTTAAAATCAAATTTAACAAGAAACTAATTACTTTAAAATTACTTAATATAAGGATTTGAAAAGTCTAGTTTGGTATACGAACTTTTACTGCTTACATAAACTGGGCCATAAAGATTGAATACATAAGGCTTCCAGAATATGCAGTTGAAAAGAGTTCTCCGCTCACACTAAGACTGAAAAATTGTCCTTTTTATAATTTTTAGCACACTCAGGATTGTTCATTATTGCCCATTCGCCGAGAAGTAATACTATAAAATTACTAAAATTATAAAAAGAGGATTTTTTTAGTCTTAGTGAGAGCGGAGAACTCTTTTCAACTGCATATTCTGGAAGCCTTATGTATTCAATCTTTATGGCCCAGTTTATGTAAGCAGAAAAAGTTCGTATACCAAACTAGACTTTTCAAATCCTTACATTAAGTAATTTTAAAGTAATTAGTTTCTTGTTAAATTTGATTTTAAAGTACAGTTTTAATCTTAATTTTTATCGCTTGTTTATTTTACATTGTTTTAATTCTAACGAATTTCATCAGTATACCAAATGTATATAGCATAAGAACTTAATTAATTTTTAACATTCGATTATCACGTCATTTTATACTTTAAAACTTTAAACTACAGTATGATTTTATTTCAATTTGTATTCATTATAACTTAGTAAGAAACAATTTCTGATGAGCCTTACTACGACAGAACTAAAATAAATTTAAAGAAAATGAAATGTATTCTGTTTTATTTTTTAAATAAGTTATGCACCGGAAAAAAGCTGTTCAGATAGTTTATGGTTTAGAATTTTAAATGTAAAAAAAATTAACACTAAAATTGAAATGGCAAAAAAAAATCTTAAACTTTACAAGTATAAAAATTACATTAGTGTATTATATTATTTGAACTTATGTGTCTTTAACATTTAATTTATTATATTAATTATTAATTATTATATTTCACAATATTTTTTTCTACCAACTCAACAATTTAACAATAATGATAAAAATAAAATTTATATTTAACTAAACATTTAGAATTTTTATAACATTATTAGTAAATAAATTACTAATTTGCATTTTAATATTTACTCAATAAACTGTTTGATTTCTAAAGATTATTAAGTTATTATCATACATTTTCCCCAACCTGCTTAAAGATTCATTTATGTAAATTACTTTTTTTAGCAAAAATTTTCCAACAAACCTACTAATACCCATGGCGGCAATGACAGGTTCCCACCCCTCAATGACAACTTCTTTGGTGTATTTGTTCTTGTATGAGAGGTACAGGAACAGTGGTGTCAGTACGCAGAACACTGCTATTATGGCCGGTCCGATCCAGTATGTAGATGGATCGTACAATATGTTGTACATCGACTGGAATAAAATTAATAAAGTTTTGTTATACTAAAGAGCTAAAATAAATATTAAGTATTATGGCTGAACCGATCCAGTGTGTTGCACTCGTACTGTAGGTAAATATAATTAATTAACTTTAACAAACAAAATAAACATATATATACCTTGACAGGTCTCACAACATGTTGAACATCAGCTACTTAACTTATAATTTACTAACTTTCGTTTTTTTACAAATTAAATAATAGTAACAGGTTAATAATAATAGGTTGCCTTGTTTTAAATCTTACTTTTAGTTTTAAAAAGCATCAATTTTAAAACAAAAGTTGATATAACTTGAATAAAATAATAATAGTTGATATAAACTTTCAATAAATAAAAACAAAAGCTAATTTAGTTTTTAATAAAACTTTGTTACATCGGGTAGATTAAATTTGAGAGTTTTCTAAAACTAAAAAACACAGATTGGCACTATTCTAAGTTTAATTAAGTTGGTTTAGTTAATTTTGTTTTTAGTTTATCTAAAAAGTGCTTTTAAAACTAAATAAATAATAAACATACACTTTTTTCTTGTTTTATATTATGTATTAAAAATTATTGAGATAAAATAATATGAACAAGGTATAAAATAGCATATTTTAGAGAAGAAAAAAAAACATTTAATTATTTAAAAAGAGTTGTCAAGAAAAAAAAAATTGAATATTAGGCTAATAGATCAGGGTTATCCAAAAAGAAGCAACATCTTCCATTTTTGTTAAAGATATTAATTAATGTAATCTCTGCCGACAACTTTTGGATTAATAAATGTGAAAAAAAAAATTATTTACACGAAATTGTTTAATAACATATAACAAATAGTACCTCAACAATGTAAGAAAGCAGAAGTAATGTAACTAAGTCGCCAAGTGAAGCAGCGATCGGAGTCGCCACATTGTCGGGATTAATACCGTATTTTCGTGATATAATTATCACAAGTATCATTATTCCACCTAAAAGTAAATAAGTACTTTCTTGATATAATAACAACAAGTATCATAGTTCTACTAATGAATAAATTATAAGTATTTTCTTGATATTATGATAACTAATATCATAATTCCACCTAAATAAATTATAAGCATTTTCATAATATTATTATCACTAGTACCATTATTCCATCTTAATAAATTATAAGAATCTGCTTGATATAATAACTAATAATTTTTTTATAACACGTAAATAATAAATTATAAGGATTTTCTTGACATTATAGTAATTATCATAAATCAGGTTTGACACAGGTCAAGCTGAGAAAAATTTCCTGACTTTTCCTGATTTTTTTATCAAAATCTTAAGTAAAAACGCTTCAAATATACAAAGACTTGAATTTATGTTAAGTTTTCAATCTTAATTTTATACAGGTCAAAACAACAGTTCTTTTGCTGAACTCTATCATATAACTTCCATTGAAACATTTGAACCATCTGTGTATGATGGGTGTATATTCAATAAACAGCTCTAGAAGCAAAATACTTGTATCTCTACCACATAGTAAATACACACGTGAGATCATAGAAGATTTTAATTAATTCAAAAAATTCAATTAGGCCCAGAAAAAAAGAATCGCAAAAGCAAAAGTTTTTTTTTAATAACATTAGCAAAATGCAGTTTATAGTGACGATAAACTTTCTTCTTAAAAGCATGTTTGTATCTAATTTCCTGACATTTTTTCAAAAACCCCCATTTTTTCCTGACTTTTCCTGATTTTCCTGACTTTGTGACAGACCTGATAATTCTACTTTACTAATACATTATAAATACTTTCTTGATATTATAATAACTAATATCATTATTTCACTGAAAAATAAATTGTAATTATCTCTTGATTTTTCAATAGTTATTATTACAATTACAACAAAATAAACTAGAACTTTTTTGATTTTATAATTTATTTTTTATAACTTATCTTATTTTAGATTCATTATTCCACCTAATAATCAATTATAATTACTTTCTCAAAATTATATTAACTGCTCTCATAATTAAAACTATGTAAATCATAAGTTTTTTTCTTGATATTAGAACAACTAATAACATAACTCAATCTAAAAATAAATTTTAAGTATTTTCTTGATGTTATAATTAATAATATCACAATTCCAACTTTTAAAAATTGTAGCTATTATCAAATTTTGATTAATTAAAAAACATTAGTATTTTTTTTAATAAGCTGAAACTTGTTATGCTTCGAAGGTGCACTAATGTTTTTAACCAAAAGAAATAAAAATTATTATTTTTATTTTTTATAAAACGAAGCTATGTGTAGCAAAAAAAATTCGATTATATATTATCTCCTTATTAAGCTAAGCAACTTTGTTATACTGTTTTACTTTTATGAACCTCAACTACTTTTATTATATTTATTTTTAACTCTAAAATAGTATGTTTAGTATTTATCACTTTATATAATTACTATAAAATTTCACACAAACCTAGCAAGAAACTAGCAAGGGCGCCGGTCAGCAAACTCCCCAAACACAGCAGCATGGCGTGGTTGGACTCCCACTTTCCATCCGGTATCCAACCGAGCACCATGGCAACCAGGGACGCCAGCCAACCCACAACCATGGCCTGCCCCTCAACCAGGAACATGTTTCCGGTTACTATGCATTTTAGTGTTGCCGGGGTATCTAACAAGCCCTTGTTCGCCTGAAATATTTGTTTTTTTTTTATTTTATAATTAATCATATTTTATTTTAATAATCTAAGTTATTTAATTTAATTGTAAAATATAAAACGACAAATAGCTAGGTGTATGGTGTGTAATTAATTTTTATTGGCATTTTGTAAATTATATTCTTTATACATGGAATATAAGGGATGGTTTATGACTTGTGCGTTTTTTGATAAAGTTCCACAACTGCTTGAATGTTGCAATGAAAGTAGTTGACGATTGAATTTTACAAGATAATTTGTACACGTGTGAGTAAAGTAATAATGGTTGTGCCTCATAACTGACTATTTCAATGTGAAACCTTATGGCCGAAATTTTGTGTTTGAATTGAAAATTCAGATAAAATATAGATTTAATTTTTGATGCATACTCACAAAAATGAATAACTTTTATTACTTTTAAGTAAAAAATATTAATTTAAATTATTTCAAAATGGCAATCCCTAAAATATGTTACTTACGATTTAACATATACCTATTATTTTTACACTAAAAAAAACGCAAAAAAATTAAGGATCTAAGTTTCACAGACAAAATATTTTTACTTATTAAATGAGTTTTAAAGTTAAACGTACCAAAGAACTTAAATAAAGCTTAATTTGAAAACTTGATAAAACAACACTTGATAACACTTGATAACATTTGATCATGAAAAAATCTATTTGTTTAGATGCAAACATACGGAAATAAGTTACAATAACATACTATATCACGGCTCATTAAATATCAATAGTAAGAGTGCACTCAAAATTTACAAACAAAAAATGAATGAACATAAAACTAACTTTAAACAAATGATTACGACTTACAAAAATAGTCAAGTTTTTAATAAGTTTATCTTCATAGCTCAAAAGTATTCTTTTGATTTGCTATTTTAGTAAACAAAATAATTTAAATGCAAAATGTTATTTATTATTTATAGAAAAAAAATTTCTAAAATAAAATTTAAAATTCATAAAATAGGTATTTATTGTATTTATCTGTACAATAATGTATTAGGAGAGTTTAATTAACAAATATGTTATTACTAAAAAATGTATATTAAGTAAAGCTATCAATAGGTATACATTTATAGTTATGTAACAAACTTTTGGTTACATAACTAACTAACTAACAAATGTTTAAGATATAATACAAAAAGTTTTATTTAGTTTATAACTTTATTTTAATATGAAAATACTGCATTATTTTTTTCTAGTAGTTGATATATTTTTATTCTGACCTTCTAGTATTATAGACTAAAAAAATCTCATATATAATAGAATACACTTCAACTTAATTATATTTAATTTTTTATGTCAAACAAACAAAGTTATACAATTATTTGTTGTATTATCAAAAAACATAATCAATATCCTGAAAACTAATATAAGACATTTAAATTAATCAAAAAACTCTTTTTTAAATTATGCAATACTGATAGATTTTGTTCAATTTTTTACTGACATAAAACTTCAATAATTTAATACATAATCGAATTCAACAAACTTCAATTTAAACTTTTTAAACCAAATATTTATTTATATTGTAAGTCAATTTATATTAAGAAATTACTAATTAAGTGGGTAACATGCCAACTAAGTTTCTAAAAATTACTTAAACAATCAACAAAATGTATTCAAACAATTAAAAAATAAGTTAAGATAACAAATAAACAGTAATAAAACCAACATTAGTGGAGAGTCTTGAAGCTAAGGTCATTTCCAAATTTCCTTTCAGTCCTAATAGTGCTGGAACTAAAATGAATATTTCTGGAACTTTCTCAAAAACTTTCCAATGCTAAATTTTTTTTGTTTTTGAATAATAGTTATTTTAATAAATAAAATCTATATGTATTTTTAGCACTTTCTCAAACATTTTCTAATGCTGTAAGTTTATTTTCTAAAGACATTTTTATTATTCTACAGAGTAATTATTCTAAATTTTTGTTAGAAGTGTTGCTCATTATGTAATACACTTGTAACTTTGACTACCTTAATTGACTACTTAAAAGTGAACAAAAAAAATATCTAACAAACTAAAACACCAATAGTAACCTGAACTTTATCCAATACGATACCTGCTGCCACCATACCGAAACCGGCCATTATGAATGGGAAGAGCATTTGTAACGCTATTGTGAACATGCTTTCCTGCTTGTTGAGTATTGTATTTGGTGGTATCAGGTTGTCAGTATCTTCCATGTTAATGTTGCTTGATGATCTGTTGGAAAATCATAACTTATTACAAAAAGTGAGTTATGAAGTATGTTTTAAAGTAAATCCTAACTTATTTTGTTATGTGAACTATCACTTATTGATTTTGCTTGATGATCTATATGTACGAAAATTCAAGTATTTTGTTTTATTTTATATGGTAAATAATCATATGCTTTGTGAATTAAATTATAAGCATAAATGTTAAAATTGTATGATACTAAAAAAAACAACAAAAAAATAAGTTTATTAAAGTTTCACAAAATTGAATTTGACCATTTACTTAAAATCCTATTTTTCAAAACTTCCTATATCATATAATTTGTCCCAAACCGCTCATCAACCATTCAACAGTTAAGATGCTTACATTCTTGGTTAGTTCCTTATCTCAAAATTGAATTTACTAAAGTAGTTTATACGGATATTCAAAAAGCCTTTGATTCAGTATCACACAAAAGATTATTAAAAATTTTAAATCAGTATGGGCTACATAAAAACTTAATTGATTGGTTTGATAACTTTTTAAATAATAGATCACAAAGAGTAATCATCAATAATACGCTTTCTGACTCTTTAAAAATCTACAGTGGAGTACCACAAGGTGGTGTAGTTGGTCCCCTTCTCTTTTTAATTTGTATTAATGATATTTGTTTAAACATTAATATTAAAAGTGAGTTAAGCTTATTTGCAGATGATGCTAAAATCTTTAGTCAGTCAAATACTTCTTTACAACTATCTTTAGATAATATTTACATATGGTTAAAAACAAGAAAGCTAAACTTAAATCCTAGCAAATGCAAAATTCTAACCATTAACAAAAAAAAATTTCTCCAACTGACCTCTTAATCAATAACATCAAGTTACCAGAAGTTAAAGTTTTTAAAGATTTGGGAATTTATATTTCCAAAGATTTAAAATGGAATGAACATATCAACTATCTATATAAGGTTGCACAAACTAGATGTTATCAAATATTAAAAAAAATTTAAACTAATTCTGCTTCAATTCTGACAAAGCTATTTAAAACATATGTTAGCCCTAAACTTGAGTATAGTACCTAAATTTGGACCCCCCATTTAAAAAAGGATATTAATAAAACTGAATCTGTGCAAAGGGGTTTTACCCGTCATATTTGTAGTCGTTGCAACATATCTTACACGTCATATAATGATAGAATGATTAAATTTGGCTTAGAATCACTAGAATGTAGAAGATGGGAATTTTATCTATTAACTCTTTACAAAATTATCAATGGCAAATATAAAAGTTTTTTTAACCAGTTTTTTAGTTTTTCCCAGAATAAATATCAACTAAGAGGAAATAAGTTGAAAATAAAATATAAACATGATTTTAAAAACATTCAGTGGCAAGGTGCATTTTTTCACAGAGCAAAAGCTATGTGGAACAGACTACCTCAGGATATAGTATCTTGTGAGGGAGTTAAACAATTTCGTTTAAAGCTAAAAAGATTTAAATACAATAAATACCAGTAAAATTCACTAATTTTCCACTATAAACAAAAAATATTCTTTTCCCTACGCCTACCTCCTATAAACTATTGGTTTACTTATTTATTTTGTAATTATGAATTTTGTTTTATAAGCGATGATTTTAGACAAACTTCTTTATTGTGTGTACTAAGTAATATATAAGTTTGAAATTTTTTGAATTGAATTTTTTTTTTTAATTTAGTTCATTTGTATATCATATTGTTTGACTTTGTGTTTTCATTTAAATTATGTTTTATATATATATATATAATTTATTTTAAAGTGTTGAATATAACTTTATTTTCTTTTTCTCTTTTTGTGTGTCCTGTTTAAGTGGCTCAGGTTTTGATGCCTGAGTCCAACATTGCACAATAAACAATATAATAATAATAATTCAATTTCATTCTAAATTCATTTCTAGTAATTACTGTGCACAAAACATTTGCAAAACAATAATAAAATATTTTTGTTGGTGTTTTATATTCATAAAAAATATTCACTCATTAAAGTGACCTATTTAGCTTTTAAGAAATAAATACTTTTTTGTAAATAAATATTGTAATAAATTACAAAAAGCTTATTAAGGCCATAGGGGGTAAACCATGTTTTTTACAAGTTGGTCTGATTTTTTAGAGTTTTTTCTAAGCTTTGAGATGCTTTTTATCGTTTTAAAAAATTCGAATTATTTTTTGAGATATGACCAGTCAAAGTTGGCCCGCATAATAGGTTCCCTATGGGAAGGGAAAAATAAAAGAGCAAAAAAAGACTACTTCATTTAAAATCTATCTACTCCTACATTTTTCAAGCAATCTTCTTCAAACTTTCACAGTCTAGTCTTTATACAATAACATAAATATGTTACTTAGGATTTAAAATTTTTTTGTAAATTTTTTTTAATTTTTTTTGAAAAAAAACACTTTTTTTTAAATTTTTGTGATAAAATTTTTATTTCTTTAAATTACTAAAATTCTAAAGTAACGTTTTTTCCTTTTATTATAAGGAACGTTTCCTGAAAATTTGAAGAAGACTGCTTGAAAAATGAGGGAGGAGATAAATTTTTAATGAATTTTAAAATTTCCGAAAAAATTGACCCCTAAAAATTTGTAGTTTATACGATTATATTGGAAAATTTTTACAAAAAATTAAATATCTCAAAAGTTAAATGATATTTTTGAATTCTACAAAAACTGGCTTGTAGTTTGTACTTAAAGCTTTCATATAAAAGCCAAACTTTTACTCAACAAACCTGTTTGGTTTTATGAGAAGAACTTTGTCTGACAAATCTGACAAACTGTCAGAACCGTCAGAGGTGTCATCATTTCTACTTCGTTTGTACTTTACTTTGGCGGGAAAATTGTTGTGATTCAAACTGTTATGGTATTCATTGTTATCAATTAGTCTCTGTGTCGGGTCGCTGTTGTCACCTTGGAGCAATTCCGACCCTGTGATGCGGTCTGCTTCTTTGAATTGTGCTGTAGGGACCATTTTTCTGTTTGTTACTGTGCAGTTGCGATCTGTTGCTTTGTAGTGTTTCTTGTTTATTCCATCACCAGCAAAGTGGTGATTATTCATTAATGTGCATTACTGTTAGTTCTGTAGGAGTTAAAATAGTGCAGAGTTAGTCTATTTACTTTAATATAATTTTAAAGTAAAAAATTTAAATCTCAAAAGTGATACAAAACTGAGTTTTTATTTGTGATATGAACTATTAGTCAAAATGAATAGGTTAAAAAAATTGAGTTTTAATCAATAATTTGTTTTGAAACATAAACATTAAGTCTCAAATTTAAGTGTAAAGTAAAACAAGCTGTTAAAAAATTAGTTAATTTGTACAACAAAATAAAAGCCAAAATAAAAACATAAGTGCCAATCTCAGTTGTTAAATTAAAAATAAAAACCTTAAAAAATAAAGTAGAAAAACAGCATGGTGGTTGGTATCTATTAATTCCAAGATAAGTGTTATGTCTTTTGGAAACATTAAAAAACTCAAAAACTTTTTGAAATGTTAAACAAAATATGCAAAAATCTTATTTAATAATGCAAGCACACAAGTCAGTTCTTTTCAGACAGTCCACAACAATTAGGTCCAACAATCAATTTGATATTTGCAGAGAGGCGGAACTGGACATCACAACCCCTTGCTGCTGACCTACGCCATTGTTCAAGTTGGCCCCTTTGTAAAAGAACTGGCCGCTCGAACTGCCTTGCAGCGGCTTGGTGCCGATCGGCTGCTGAACCTCCCCTTTCTGCTGCACCTTGATGGAGTTGAGAGCCGAGTCGATCTTGTTGTTGTGCAGCGGGACTATGATGGTGCCCTGGGGCTTGGCGGCCCTGTTGGGCGGGATGTTGTTGGTCAGGGAGTGGAACTCCTGGATTATCTGGTCCCTGATGTTGTCGTTGTTGCTGTTGTAGACCAGGTTTATGTTGCAGTTTTTGAAGCTGGTCACGGCTAAATCTTTGCAGGATTCAGTGTCCAAGTAGTTGATCTGCTTTATCCTCAGCCCAGATGACATTTTCGATTGTAATTTATATCTGTTAGTATTACTGATAATTGAAAGATTAAAAATGTAAAACTGATAATAATATTAGTTATTCTTTATATGAGTTTTAGATTTTATATGAATTAAATTTATCTCAAGTTAAAACCAAAAAGGGGTTGAAGGTTACCTACAGAAACTAACAATTTAAATTTTTTTTATAAAGGAATTTTTATAAAGACTTACTATATATTTTACAAAGTGAAAACTTTTCTTTGAAGAAACATTTAAATATTAGTAATGGGCTAAGTGTAAAAGACACACAAAATTTGTAAAATAAAATTGAGACAAAGATATATCTTTTGAGAAAGTTTTTTTATCTTTTTGGTTTTCCATAAAGAAGGTATTAAATTTTCATACATACTTACTTTGAAATTTTAAGCTATAAAAGTCGTTAGACAACCAATAAAAAAGCCTAAAAACAAAATCCAATTGAAAAAACAAAGTTAAACAAAGATAAAGTTTGGTAACCTATGAACTTAAAATTTAAAGCAAAAACTTTATATTATTAGTTTTTTATGGCTCAGACTGTTTTTTTTTTTTGGTTATGAGTTTTAAAACTTATTTACAGTTTTTAAGTTTTTGGTGTTTCTTGCCTTTTCTAATATAAATTTAATAAAGTATAACCAAAGGACATTTAGATCAACAAACTTTTCTTAGTTATTTTTGCAGACTTAGAAAAATTTTGAAAAATATATAGATTCTGTAATAAAATATAAAAATATCTATACTGATTGTACTATAAGCAAAATTGGCAACAAAAAAAACATTAAGCATTGAGCTGAAATGGGTGTTTTGTTGATTAGAAAATCAAACTAAGGAAATAAAAAGATAAGACTGTGCTTTTTTGCTGCTCAAACTATTTTAAAATTTATATCAGATAATTAAAATTTTAAAAGTTGTTGGTGTTTACCAAAAGCCAAAAAAATACTTTCTCTGTTTACTTTTGAATTATTAACATATAAGTTTTTAAAGAGATAGTGTCAAATATTGTCAAGTTTCAAAGGTTCTTGCTCCATATCCATCTATTTTATAACAAATGTGTAGAGTTTGTTGTACAAATCTTTAAAATATTCTGTGTTGAGTTCAAAGAATACAATATAGATTTTGAATAACAAGAGTACAACTGAGTACTGTGAATCACTGTGACAAACTGATTGGAGTTGGTGAAAAAAAAAGCTGATTAAGGCCATAGGGGGGTGAGCCATGTTTTTTTACAAGTTGACCTTATTTTATAGTTTTATTTAAGCTTCAAGATGCTTTTTATCATTTTAGAAATTGGAATTAGTTTATAAGATATGACCAGTCAAATTCGGGCCGCGTAATAGGTTCCCTATGGGAACTAAAACTGCAAAAAAAGACTATTTTATTTTAAATCTATCTCCTAACACATTTTTCAAGCAATCTTCTTCAAATTTTAACAGTTTAATCTTTATACAGTAAAAAAAAATTAAGAATTTAAAATAATTTAAGTAAATAAGTATTTTTTTTAATGACTTTATTTTTTTGTAAAATATTTGTTTTTAATTTAATAAAATTTATAAGTAACGTTTTTTCTTTTAATATAAGAAATGCTTCCTGAAATTTGATGAAGATTGCTTGAAAAGTTAAGAGAGATAGATTTTTATTGATTTTAAAAATTTCAGAGAAAATTGACCCCAAAAATTTTGTGGTCAATACGTTTGTATTGGAAAAGTTTTACAAAAAATAAAATGTCTCAAAATTTAAATGAAATTTTTGAATTCTATAAAAACTTACTTAAAGCTTTCATATAAAAACCTATTGTTTTTCTAAGTTTTGCTAAAACATTTAATACTTTTAATCATAATAAGCTATTATCAAAACTTAAAACTAAAATATAAAAAACTCAACTTCAAATTTACTTAAAAGCTATTACCAATATAAAATTCAATTAAGGCCATAGGGGGGTAAGACATGTTTTTTACAAGTTTATCTTATTTTATAGAGTTTTTTCTAAGCTTCAAGATGTTTTTTACCATTTAAAAAAATTCAAATTAGTTTTTGAGATATGACCAGTCAAAGTCGGGCCGCATAATAGTTTCCCTATGGGAAGGGGAAACTAAAACTGCAAAAAAAGACTATTTTATTTCAAATATATTTCCTCCTACATTTTTCAAGCAATCTTCTTCAAATTTTCACAGTCTAATCTTTATACAATCATAAAAAATTGTTACTTTGAAATTAAAAAAAAAATTTTAAAAATATGCTTTTTTTGAAAAAAAACATTTATTTTTTTTTTTGAGATAATTTTTTTTTTTTTTTTTTTATTAAAATTCACAAGTAACGTTTTTTTTTTCTTTTAATATAAGGAACATTTCCTGAAGAAGATTGCTTAAAAAATGAAAGAGGAGATAGATTTTTAGTGAATTCCAAGAAAATTAACCCCAAAAAATTTGAGGTCCTTACGTTTGTATTGGAAACTTTTTACAAAAAATAAAATATCTAAAACGTTAAATGACATTTTTAAATTCTATAAAAACTGGCTTGTAGTTTATATTTCAAGCTTTCATATAAAAACTAAAGTTAATTTTTGTGAAAAAAAAGTGTCACGACCTTAACTGTGATAAATACTGTTGTTTCTGAACAGGAAATTATAAAGGTTAGCATATATTTGGGCTCTTGTTTAGAACCGTTCTTATTTATTGTGTGTATTAGTTAAATATGTTTTGCTTTTGATATTAACGTGATATTATGTTTGTGCCTGCATATGTTTCTAATAAAAATATTAATAAGGAGTTGAGATAAATTATTACTAAGCAGTTAAGTAAAGTTGGTAAATACGTGAGTGATAAGAGGATATTTATTAAATATTTTTGAAAAAATAATTTTTGGTTTTTAATAGAACTAAAGGTGAAAAACTTAGGTGTTGTTTTGGACGACATGATTTATTAGAGGTCCAACTAAGGGTCTCTCAAATCAAAACTTTTTAAGAGGTGTTTTATTTTGTTTAAGTTGAGGTACTTTTTGAGTAAAAATACCTTTTAAATTGTGTATTACAGTCTTTTTTATCTCAACATTCAATAATGTATAACTCATTTTTTTAAATATTGTTTTTGTTTATTTATTTAAAATAACTAGTAATTTAAGGGGTAGGTGAAGTAATACATAATGAAACATTGCTTGACTTTCAAATATTCATCATTTAAGAGGGGATAGTGAGTACTGATGTTTTTATTCACAAAAAATAAAATAAGTTATCATTTGTTTTAAATTTTTATAAGTTTTCTACTATCTCATTGTGCTATAGCAACTAAACTCAAACAAAAGAAGAAGAGAAAAACTGTTTTTAAATGGAGTAGCTTAAACTGCTATAATATTTTTTAACTATATGTTTTTTTAGTATGTGTGTTGACCACCAGAATTATACCTTGCAACATTCAACTCAGAGAGTTTTCAAAGAAACATTAAACATCCCTTATCTATAAGGCTGTTTTGCTTTATTTTTGATAGCAACTGTAAGATTTGTTCAAGTTACATCCCTAGTAATGAGAACAATAGTAATATAGTTTACCTTGGTGCTTATTAATGAACTTAATAATTTAAATACATCAGTCTCAAACTCTACCCGTTGCAATGATAAACGTTTTCAACTAACAAATGTAAAGTTTGTTGAACTATAACAATTTATTTAAAAACTATTTATTGTACATATGTTCAGTTAACAATAGTAATATTGTTTATTCCTAATAAATTTCAAAATAATATTTAGTATTTATTAACTTGACTTATTAAAAAAGCGTTTTTTATGTGTCAACACTGGGTTTTGATCTATTGATTCAACTCAGAGAGTTTTCAAAACCCTTCGGGCTACTTCTGTTAGAAATAAAGAATGTGTGATAGTATACTTATTTGACATTTATTCTATTTAACTTGAATATTAGACTTAACCAAATGCACAAACTATAAAATGTACAACTGAAGCATTTTCTTCATTTTGTAATTTAAGTGCTGTAGTAAAACAATCCAAGTTTTTATTGGCCATCATGCTATGTAGCATTATTAGATAACTTTGTTATTCAACCTTTAAACTTATAAACAAAAAACTTTAATATCAGTGTACAAAAAAGGTTTAAAGTCACTAAACAGTTTAGTCTTAACTACTTCTATTCAAAATGAAACAAGTAAGAATATTATTGAAATAAATGTATAATTTGTATAAAAAAATATAAAAATTCAAAAATATCTAATTATTGCTAAATAGTTGACAATGAAAATTAACCAAAAAGTTTTAAGAAATTATGAAATTAATAAGCTGGTTATGACAAGTCTACTATTTTAGCAACATTAAACTAATAAAGTTTTCTTGAATTCATTTTTTCTTTTTTTGGTATATAAGATTTAACCAAATTTATAAGCTAAACTTAATTTTTTTAAATAGTTGTTGGACTTAAAATTACTAAATACTAAAAAAAGTTTTGCCTAGAAATATTAAGAAATATATATACTGAATTATTTAGTTAAATTTATCAAGTGGTATAGATAGAATTAAAAAGACTAAGTTAAAAACGGACAGCACAAAAAAATTTTCAAACAAAAAATTAATATGTATTAGGTTATACTACCCAAAATAACTTATGTCGAATATTTTCCATTTGCTACAGCTATTTAGAAAACCGCTTAACTTTTTCAAGCAAAGTTAATCCATAATTTTATAATAAAATAATTTATTACTTTTTAAAGTTTGTGCAAGTTTAACCATTATTTAGGCATTTATTTCTAATTTTATATTCTTATTTAAAAAGTCTTTAGACCTATGTTAAACTTTGTGTGTCATTTAAAAAAGAATTGTTATTTTATTGATATATTTAAAACTAATTAAGTTCAAATTTTAAGTCTAACCTTTTGAGTTTAGTTTTTAATTTGTTAGGGTTATTAAAATAAATTTAAAATTTAAAACTTAAATTAATTATTATAAACTCAACACACATTTTAATTATTGTGTAAGCCAGTAGGAACGCATAGTATTTTTTTTAAGATTGCGAAAAATTACAAAAACTTAAAAGACACTTTAATTTGATAATTTTAAAATAGTTTTTTAAGGCTAAAGTAATACAATTACCAAAAAATTGTAAGAAAAAGTTTAATTAGTTTGATAAATATTTTTGATAATTATTTCTGCTATGCATTATATTTTTTTCAAGTTAGCATCTGCTTTAATAAGACCAAGCCACTGCTTATTATTATACGGTTAAAAATATTTACATATAAGCAATTTAACAAAATATTTACTTTTAATTAGGTTGAAATTTGTTTAGAAAAAATAAAAGTATTTATTTCTCCTAAAGGTTTTTTGACTTGAATCTGATGGTTCAATAACTTTCAATTACTCACTACTTAAAAATAAATGTGCTGATTTCTATTAATTACCACAATTTGTGCTATTTGTAAACTTTATTTCTTACAAAATACTTTGTTACTTCTTAATAATATTTATAAATTTTGAATTTATAAACAGTTTTTAAATTGAAACATAGACACAAATACTATCATTAATTGTATAATAATATCTATTAAACTGTTTAGTTTTTATAAAAATATTATTTTCTAATAGAAAAATTCATTACATAAATAAGAAAACAAAAGTATATAATGTTTAATTATATGAAATGAATTAAAGAGAATTTTTACGAAACGAGAAACAAATACAGACGATACAAAACTTAAGTGGGAAATTTATTCTAGCTACCATGTTTTTTCTAGTAGAACAAACTAGATTTAGTATTTTTTTTCATAGCTTTGAAAACTATATTTTATTTAACAAGCATTCTTATAAATGATCAAGAAAAATATAAACTTCTTTCATTTATAGTAAAAAAAAGCAGATTAAATTACGCATAAATTATAATTACGTATAATTAATACATTTTGCCAATGATATAAAAATAAATCGAACAAGACTGAAATGCAGTTTTAAAAAAATTAATAAGCATTTCTAAGAAATTTTTAATATTATATGTTACAACTTAACCATTATAACTGAGTTTCTCAACACAAAGGTTATTTTATGAACATTAGAGACGTTAGACAGTTGATTTTGGTAACAGCACTCAATTTAATTTCTTTATCGTTTAAATTCTAGGTTTTTAACTGTGATGCGTTGAATTATGAATCTCAGTATTTTGCGCTGATGCTTGTTTACCCTGAGAATTTCCTCTTGAAAATAGTTGGTTGTTTTGGACTTGATTGTTACCTGTATTTCTGACGAGTTGGTTGTTATTTTGCATGTTTTGTAAATTTTGGTTGCTAAAAAGTAAAATGGTTTGAGACAGCAAACTGTTTAAGTTAAATGCTGGTTGCGATTGGTGTAAATAATTAAATTAGCTAATAAAATTATGATCATGATCAATTTCTATGGATTTATTTTACTGAGCATTTCGACTTGAAAGTAGTTGGTTATTTTGCACACGATTATTACTAGTATTTTCGGCAAGTTGTTGAATTTTAAAACGTTCATCATTGCAATATGATAAAGCAAGTTGTTAATGGTCATAAAATTCAACATAATGGTTAATCATAAACAATTTTTATTAGACATTTTTTTATATTTTATATATTTTTGTTCAAACGAAGAAATCCATTACAGCATCAAATGCATATTTTTGTAAAAGGCTAAAGAAACAAATCTTAATATAGACACCACACCATTTCTTAATTGTAAACAAATGCTTAATTATAAATTGAATTTGCTAAGTAGAATAGAATATAAAAGTTAAGGATCAAATAAGTCACATACATATAAAGATAAAAAATAAAATCTACTTATTATTAAAATTAGTAAAGTTTTTCTAAAAGTAATATTATTTTATATTAATTTAAATCCTTTTTTTACTATATGTACAGTTTGATTTTTTGTTTTCATAATTATAAATATTGTTAGAAGTGGGAAAGTCCACAGTCTGCTTTAACTAGAAGCAATGTCAAAAAACAACCATTATAGTAAGTATAATTGGTACCTCTCGTATCTTTACGATCTCTCATATCTGTACGCATTTTTCTGTGGACACAATGTGCGTAAATAAGCGAGAGGTTATTGTATATAACAAAAATGACAAAAATAAAGTAATGTGAGATAAAATTGTGATAAATACTGCATTCTAAATAAAAGGTAATATACAAGTAAAACTTTTTTGGGTTAAATGATGTCTTGGTAATATTTAACTGTTACCTAAAAGACTGGTTGTTCTTTAACCGAGGACGCCAATTATAACCTACAGATGTTGGTAACTTAAATCATTAACTTATACTAAATGACACTTAGGGCTGCTCTATATAAAACTAGGCTTGACATGAAGGAACATGTTGTATTAAAGAACAATTGCAAACATTACAAATATATAAAGAACATCAAACTTAAAAAATACTTTAACTGTATTCAAAACTAATATACAAGAATTAAATCTAACAACAGTAATTAAACTTTGAGAATGTTTAAACTAAAATGAGAGTTAACTGCTTGAAACTATAACTATAAAATACTTATGAGAAGACACCATTGCTTAATAAAAACTTTACACAAAACAATCAAACAGTACAAATGTCTATTTAACATGAATATTATGTTTACTGCAGCAGGCTGTGGCTAGAATCTCTCACCACTTTCTGTGGCTGTTTGTATAGCAGCGTTCTTAATTTTTTGTCACATTTTTGTTTAAGTAAAATATAAGTAATTTTTTGTCTGCACATTATTATCTCATTATGTTAACTTGCATCAGCGTAACACTTGCCCTGAAGGCTACTATTTAGGTTTTAAAATCTTTATACTATGTAAACGTTTACATAGACAAATTTATGGACCGGCTGTTTTAAAGAAAAAAGACATTTTAGTACTTTTATAAAATTGTCCTCCAAGATCAGAATACTTTAATTTATTTAGAAAAGTAGAAAACTTTGTTTTTATTACTGAAAGTAGTACATATATAAGAATATTTTGATTAAAGAAATGAATAATTTTTTATAATTCTAAATATAGTATTCAATTAGATTTAGCTATAATACAATATTTTAATTGTAATTTGTTGTACTTTATGATAAACAAAAAACCAGTGTTACATTATATCTAAAATAAAACTACAGGTTCATATTTTTTAGTCACTTTTATTTTTTTATTTTTTTTAAAAGAGTTCTTTGACTGGTAATTGTAGTTTTGATTAAATTAAAATGTTAAAACTATCAAAAAAATTATCATAAGTTAAATACCATTTTGTTAAAAATTTACTGTTTAAATATAGTGTTTACTGAAATTATAACTAGTTTAAAACTTAATAAAATTAAATATTAAATGTATTTAAAAATGTGACAAAATTAAAAAAAAAATCTACAATTTATACTTCCTCAAAAATAAAATATATTAGTTAGTGAACATATAAATTGACAAAAGAACTTATTTTGTTGAAACATTACAAACTTTAGAAATAACTTTTAATATCTAAATTTTCACTTTAAATAATATTATAAGTATTATTTAAACAAAATAAGCTAGTTCAAAAATATATAATCAATTAGTTAAAATATGGAAATAAAGATAACCAAGTTTTTGATGTTTTTTACAAAATTACTACTTGCTAAAAATTAAGTGTCTCAAATTATTATCTTAATGTTTTAAAAATTTAGTAATCATAATTAATTATGTACTTGCTAGACAAACTAAAATCTTAAAGCCTAGACATGAATACTTATGATTATATTCTAAATATTTTCCTATTCAATCTTTATAGTATGTTTTTTTTTTCATTTTTAAACACAGTCAAGTTACTCTTACACTAGTAGTGTAGAACTACTGATAATTTTATTCCAAGTTAACCATATTCCAGTTATATGCTAAGTTGCAGTCAAAATAAAAATAAAAATCTGAACACTGAGCTTGATTATTTTTGTTTGTTTCAGCTTAAATATCATGCTTATGTAAATAATTTAATATTAATTTTTAGAAACGAAAACTCTGCCAATAGCAAAAATAAAGTTTAGTTTACAAGTTTTATGTCCTAGAAAAGATATTTAAAGTTTTTTGATGTAACTGTTTATTTGTATTCTAAGCAATAAGTTTCAAACAAAAATCTGATAATTCAAAAAGAAAACTGAAACTAAAAAATTACTATTTGGTAATCATACTTGATAATTTTTACTAACTTTAAGAACTTATTTTAGACGTTTTTACTGTTTGATTAGCAAAAGTTTTTAAAGTAAACTAATTTGTAACTAAATTAGAAAAAAAACTCTACTTTAAATAATTATTTAGATTTTAAAGATATGTCTTTTGTGTGCATAACCTACTTTTAATAAATTTACTTAAATTGTATTATTAAATCCTTCCAATTGGTATCTCAACTACCCGACTAACATTCAAACAATAAAAGAATAAACTCAAACATAAAGACTGGTATAAATTCAATTTTAGATTATGTTTAAGATTAGCAGTAAAAATTTAAGAGACTTGTCGAAGATAGTTGCAGCAGGACTGATGTCTAAAAGAAAAACCTGTGAAGAATTTTACAACGTGCATAAAAACAGAAACATCAATGTAACCGAACACAACTTCATACAAAGCAGAATATTAGGAAACTGTGGAATGGTAGCTTCCATGGCAACACTGGGTGGCAACCGAGAGCTATACAACAAAGTAGTTCCGAATGGCCAGAACTTCAATGTGAATTTTAAAGCGAAATCTCATTCAAAATTTGAGTTCAACCTTTACAAATTTGGAAGGCTCCACAAAGTTGTTGTTGACGCTAATTTGAAAAGTGACGGAGAAGGACTTATCTACTCAAAAAGTTCAAATGAGTGTTTAGTTGGTCCTTTATTAGAAAAAGCGTTGGTTAAGTTGCTTTTCGATGGAAAATATCAATCATCATGGGGCGCAGCTCCGTTTAAAATATTGACTTGTTTTTCTGACAGTTTTTTTGAAATCTATGTCAACTACCCGCAAGAACTTTCAAAACATATGATAGGCCATTATAAGTTGAATTTGAAAGATTTAATTGATCATTTGTGGAAAACAAAATCACAAGTAGTTGTAGGTTTTACAGAGAATCTACCAAAGTATGAAATAACAAATACACACTGGTATACTTTAGTTGACGTAAATAGAAACACTGTGAAACTCTATAATTCCCAGGGAAAAACATTTTCAGTTCCTAAAAAGATTTTTATAGATAATGTATACTTAATTCAAGCATCTTACTTCAAAAATAAGATATTTAGAATATCAAAAAATGAGACTTGTTTAGATTTAACTGACAAGCTTACAGCCAGTGACAGTAATGAGTTTGAAATTAAGAAACAATACGATTTGAAAGTAGACAGTGACAACACTGAACTGCTTATCAACTTAATTGTTAAAGACGATTCCAAAATATTATCATGTCGCTTAGTTATTAACGGTTTAGAGTTAAGGAACGAAAAAAGAAGCGTTTCAGTGGAGGATGAAATTATCAGATTAAATCTGTTCAGCAGTTTGAGGCATAATAACCTGTATTCAATGAGGACAAATTTAAAGGGAGGCAAGTACAGGATTGAAGTAGCATTTACAGAGAAAGATGATGGAAACTCAAAAGTTTGTACAAATTCTCAAGAAAAATATGATAATGAATTTATTTTACGATTAGCTGCTTCTAAAAAGTGTTCTGTTGAAAAATGTCCTTAAATAATAAATGAAAATTGATAAATAAACGTATCGCCAACTCTTAAACAGGAAGTTTTAAAGTATTTGGTTTTAAGACTGACGAAGGTTTCAAATTTAAGCTTTTAACAAATTTTAACCTACTTATATTAATAAAAAATAAAAATAAAAAGTGTAGCTTTATTTGTAAACATTGATTACTGAATAAAAAGTAGGCACAGAAAATTATTTTGATTTACTTCAGATTAAAAACGCGTTTTATTAAGATATTTAGCCTGAACCAATTAACAGAAAAGTACACATATATATGTAACATTAATTTTCAAATGTAACAGCTTTGAAAATATTTAATTAATTTTGATTCCGAATATTTAAGGCTTTTGGCAGAACAAAATAGTCTATTGATTAAAAAAAACAAGTAACTTCATTATATATGTTTTTGTTAAAAATTAAGAACAGTTCATTACGCTTTGCTTTCAAACTTTTAAATATTTCTAATATTAAAAAAATAGAGGCTATTTATAACTCTTGAGCCACCTTTTCTAGAAAAAATTTGCTCGTGGTTGTGGATTTTGTAATAGTCAATAAAAACTTGTTTTAAACTAAAAATGTGACAAAACAAGCTACTAAATAAATCTTTACTAATATACAACTATCAAACTGTTAACCTAATTGCAAGTTTTTACCACAAAGTCTATTTACCGATTTAAAATGTAATTATTTAGCTGAAAAGTATATCACCATATTTAGCATATTTTTTGCTTTGCGGTTTGCGAGTCAAATATAAAAGATAAAAGTATTCTCGGGCTACAATTTTAGCTTTTATTTACAGGCACGAAGTATCTAGTGTAAGTTTCAAACTTTCCGTGAATTTTACCTACTATGATTTATCTTCACTTCAAATTCCACAATGTTTAATAATCCCACAAGATTTTCTTTCGCCAAAGTTTGCGAGGCGCAGGTTGGACCGCATAATAACAAAAAACTAAGTCCTACAATATTTTCATATCAACTTTTTTTATTTACGTTTGGAAACAAATGTAAATTTTAAAAAGTCAATATTCTTAGTGTTTTATTGAAAATTATAAAGTAGTTAGTAAATTACAGTTTGCTTAACTTAAAAAAAATTTAAATTTATGCTTTTTAAATTGATGAAAATAAAATTTAAAAACAAATTAACTTAACTAAAGAATTCAAAATAACTTTTTAAAAGTTAATTAATTTTTACTTTTCACTTGTAACAATTCAGGAGCTAATGAAAATGCATATTTTGTAGAATTTGCACCGAAATTAGCTAAATAAAGAAAGTTGAATACAAGTTTTACTTTTAAAAGTTTATTTAGTTTTAATTTACTTTTTAATTTGGATAATTTACAAGACTTCAGAAGATTACGTACTTATTTATTATTAGTAAAAATTTTCCCGAACTTTATAAATACTATAAAACTTGTTATGCACTTTAAAAGCGTTTAACTTTGAAAAAAAAAACATAAATTTTACCAAGTTTACTAGGTAAAATTAAACAAATTATTTCTATCTTTTCCTAAACCAAACAACATTGTTTAGTTTTACTACGAAATGCTTTTGCTTTGTTCATTGTTTATACAAATTTGTAAAGCATTTATCTTATGAGTAAGTTTAAGCTATGAAAATGCACTTAATTATCTATTTCTTTAACTTTTTTAAGACATCTTTTCTTCTACTAAAAATTTACTTTGATGAAACAGTAATTACTTAATCTGCCGTTTTAAACTATTTTCAAAAGATTAGTCTTTTGTAGTCAAAACAATATAAGCACTATTGAAATAAACTTGTGCTAAATAAAACAAAACAGATACTTTTATACAAAGCAAGTTAGACTGTACAAAAAGTAAAACTAATTTACATAATTAGTGCTTTGAAAGTAAAAAAAAAATTTATTTAATGTATGTAAGCACAGAATTTTTTTTTTTTAGTTTCATATATTTGTTATATAGACAACATTAATAGCTAATATTAGTTTAAAAAACTCATATATTAAAACGTTTTGGATTAAATTTAATTCTTCTTTTTTGTTTATAAAGTGTACACAGTTTTATTTGAGCTTGATTTCGAATTAATTTTTTTTAACAAATTTTTATGTATTTTAAACCCCTAGGCATTAAAGTTATACCTGAGTTGTTTAATTTGCTGTTGTGATAATCTTATAAAAAATATTGTAAAATTTAAAAACACAGTTTAGTAAAACAGTGCTACTTTTTTAGTACTATGTTTTTATTAAATATAATAGGTAACTTGTTTTTGATAGTTTGTTTAACAGAAAAAAAATATCATTACGTTTGAAAATATAAAACAACATATCTTTGCTTAAGTTAATAAATAAATATATATATATCTTTATAATGTTCTTTGTTATTTAAAAAAGCAACAATCATATTATTTTACAAGTTTGTATGAACATATACTTAAAAGTAAAATATATGAAAAAAAATTATTCGATTTTTTAATAGTAAATTAAGCATATATCTTTATTATTATTACAGTTTACAGCCTGATAAAACCTAGTATTATTATTGTTTGCATTTCAACAAATAAATGTTACAGTTAAAACTTGATTTTATATATATATACAGTTGTCTTTTTTTACAGTTTAATATAACTTTTAAACTTTTATACAGTTTAACTTGAAATACAAGAATTAGAGCTTATAAATAGATTTTATTTTTTTGCATATGTAACATGTTTTAAATGGTAGTTGTTAAAGTAAAAAGTTTGTCAATTCAAAATTACCTAAACAAAGACTTTAAGATATGTTTTTCAGTTAAAGTAACTTATAAAAAAACTACAGCGAAAATACTTTAGATTAACATTTAAAAAGTGTTTTTAGACTAAAACAATTTATAATTTTATCTTTTCTAAATTGCAAAATACATCTATAACTCAAAATAACACTAATCGAAAAATACTGTGTCATATAAAGTTTTCCAAACCGTAACAAAGCAAAATATCTAACTAAAGCTTAATTAACTATTACATTGTTGCGTTAAAATTCAGACTTTAACGAAATGAGTATAACTCTGGAAGATAATAAGGATTTATTTAAAATATTGGCATTATATTTTTAATTTTTGAAAATATGATTAAACAGCCAGTACTGTTTTACAAAATTAGCTGCTTAATACTTATACTTTATCAATAATGAATATTAAAAATTTAAAAATTTACAGCATTGATATTTAAAAACTAGTTTAGTGTCAATACACACCAAAGCTGCTTTACACAGAATTCAAAAAAACATAAAATGATAAAAACCTACTTGTTGTTAGTATGTTTTATTATAAATCGAGGATCATTTTGTTGGAGTACAAAAACTTTTTCAACTGATTTGTATGAAGAAATGAACAAGAATGGATCTCTAAAATATCTTAAAAACTTAACTTATTCTACATCGGTCGATTGGAATGATATAAAAGACGGTATGAACTAAAATAACTATTGCTTTGCATGAAGAAACAACTATATATTTTTACTTAATATATATAAATTTTTAAACTTATTTAAACTAGCTATGACAAATACGAAATCAAATACGTTTGTGATTATCACGCAAAAATTATAATTGTTAAAATTATATTTTTATCTTGAAAAATTAAAGGTTTTAAAGCTTAAACTTAATTACCTTTCTAAAACTTTGTGGTTTTTAAAAAATTAAGAAGTAGTTTTTAACCTCAACTTAATTGAATTATCAAGTTTAATATGAAAAATACTAAAGTTTGTTCTAGATTTTTTTCAAGTCATTTAGTGATGAAATTTAGAAATTACAATTTTTACGCTTACGTTAAGTAAAAATAAATTTTTCTGATGATTAAAGCAAACGTCTTTTACAATTTCACAATTGTTTATTTAAATTTGAATAGGTTACCATTTTGGAAGAATATTCGAGTTGTTTAATTTGAGTGAAAAATTTGATATTATCAATTTCCAGCAAAACCATCTTAATGTTGGGCATTCATCAAAGGTCGAATATGGATTGTTAAGCTTGATAAATTTGAACCAAGGTGAAAAAAATAGAAACCAAAGTTTTGATGAGTGGTCAATTATTTCCGTTGGTTCCGAAACTTCAGACTTTTTTGAGTGTTATGAAAGTTTGTGCGAGATATCTGGTGAGGTAATAATTACTGTACTTTTGTAAAAAAATATTAAATCAAGTTAATTGTCTGTAAAATTATTAATACATATGAAATTAGACAAAGTAAAGTTCAAACTGTCATTCTCCTTAAAACTAATTTTATTAGTTTTAAAAAAATTCTAAATACAGTTACTATTGAACTATTCACATTACCTTAAAACTTGTGGTTTACTTTATTAAAATCATCAAAAAAATACGAAAAAAATTGACAACAAAACAAAAAGTAACAGTTTAGCCAACAAATGTGTAAATTCAAAACAGATTTACTCCACAAAATATCGACTTATGTTTCAACTGACCGCCACTTCGAGTTCTGGTTATTGGGACAGTGGTAGTGAACTCAAGCTGCTAAATTGCGATGAGGGCACCATGGTGCAAAAATTGTATCCAACAGATCCCATCGGCACAGTTGACATAAACATCACTGCCATAAGTAAGTTCTAAAGATAAATAAGATTAAGTTTTGTAGTTTACTCTTACTTATGGAACTTTGTTTTAAACCTTAAGTCTACCAAGTCCGCTGTTCTACAAAGTACTTGACAAGACAAAAACTGTATCTTTGATGTAGCACTTAAAAACCGAAAGGTTTTTTTTAGTACACCAGGTCTTCGACCAGTGCTTTATCTTTCGTTTAAAAAACAATTGTCTAACATTAAGAATTTAGAAAACTTTTAACACAAAATGTGCTAAAAATGAAAGTATATGCTACTATTTTCTATTGCATACGACACATTGAAACAGTATAATTATCACAGCAAATGAAGATGTAAATTTTACAACTGATTTCTACACTTATGTTAATACGGATAATAGAAGTTATATCTTAAATGATGAAGATGTTTTAAAAATGGAAGATATATTTTTGATTACTAAACTTGATAAAAACGTCGTTAACGTTAGAAACAAAGTTATACGTAAGTTTGAAGCTTAAATTTTATTAAGGTCAATGTTATAATAAGCTAATCCAAAGTTTGGCTAAACCACAAAAGTTTGTTTGTGAATTTGTTTTAGAAAGCGTAAATGATTGTTTTAGCTTGAACATGTTAAAGTAGTTTCCTTTTAGATCCTTTTTAAATACTAATGAATATATTATTTTTTTTCTAGGTGATGCAAGTGTCCGTGACGTAAGTCTCGGTATAAACTTTTTTAGCAAAAGCGGAAAAGAATCTACATGTATCATCCTCACTTCAATAGCTATGAATAAGGATTATCCACACATATATGTCAGCAGATGATTTTAACCTTTTATTGTTTTTCACTTTGTTTTGTCAATCATTAAAATGAAAGGAGTTGTTAAACTATTCTATCTATAAAATTAAGTTAATGAACTAATTTTTTAATAGCAATAAATTAATCAAAGTCTTAATACTTCTTTATCAAGTTAGGTTTAAAGATGTACGTATTTCCAACCAGGAGTCGTCAAAGAAAAAAATGAGTAAAGTCAAATGGTTCAACAAGAAAGCAGGGGACGTTTTAGGGACAATAAAAGCTAGAGACGGGGACGACCTTCCTTATGGTAAACTTACATACAAACTGCCAAGACACAACAACGATTTATGGGGGCTTGTTGAAATTAATTCGACCAGCGGGGTTTTAACTATGACAAAGAAACTAGAAGAGGAAAAAAGACAAATTATTACGTAAGTTACTCATCTTCAATATTTACACTTCAGCTTAAATGTATATGCTTAGTTTAGGTATTTTTGTTAAAATATTATAGAATTTAGAAATATGTATTAATGGGAATTTTTCAAACAGTGGAAAAGCGTTTGTGTTTGATAATGGTCCATTGTGGACTCACAGGAGTGAAGTAAAAATTAAATTGAAGAACAAGTTTCATGAAGGAGCTAAAATACAAGACTTCAGGTTCACGTCTGTTTATGGGTATGATGATGATGGGATTTGTTAGTTTACTTGCACATAAAAATATGTTTATACTAATTTTAATTACAGTATACAGAAACCTACGCATAGTATATCTTATAGTACGTAAATACAAATTTCTTTGTTAACACTTAAACACATTGAAAAACTTGATAATACAGAACACTAGCTACTAATTAATGTTTATACTACTTGTGCAAGAATATTTGAAAATGGTTTTAATGGTAACTCAAATAATATTTTCCGAAACAGTCTACCTACCAAGTACTGCTAATACAAGTGAAAATTTCAACATATTTTACGTATCATCAACAAAAGACGAAAGTGAAATTAAAAATATGAGCATGAAAGGGAATGCAAGCAAACAATTAGTTCTAGTTGATTATATAAACACGGATAATCAAAGAAAATTTGTTTTGAGAGCTAAAGATGATTTTAAATATAAAAAACCTCAAACTTGGTACCTATCTTTTAATGTTTGTTTTGAAAAAGATCCTTGGGAAGTAACTGATCCGTAAGTTTTTAAACTTTTGCCCGCTGCACTTTAGACTTTTGACTTTGTAAAAATGATCGATTGTGGAAAATTTTATAAGTATATATTTTAAAAGCTCAAGTTGTTCTTAAAAAATATTTTTATAATAAATTTAATAATTATAACACATAATTTTTACAAAATTTACATGTCACATAACATTTTATAGTACATTTATTAAGTTAACAAGTTTATCTTACATCTACCTAGTATATACTATAAGCAATTTTTGTTTCCGAATAATGTGGAAGAAAGAGTATTAAAATGGTTTTCACAAAGTGGGCCATTCAAAAATTTAGGGGCTACAAGCTGATAAGGGCTAAAGGGGGTAGAGTAGTAAAGGGGTCATGAGACTTTTACTAAAAACTTTATTTTTTAAATGATGGTGAAGAGTAAAAAAGAAAGGTTTTATGCGTCTGTAATTCAGAGATTTAGGGGCAATAAGCTGAAAAAGAAGGGACACAATTTGAAGCACTAGATATTCTTGAGTTGATGAGGGAAATCAAAAATAAAAGGGTTAGGTAGTTTTTTTCAGAAATGTTATTAATGGGGGCCATAAATTTTTTAATTTCTTCAAAGGGAGCTTAATAAAAAAAAGTTATGAAAACCCTGGTACAAAATAATGTAAGCAAATATTGATGATGCATTGTAAGTTTTACAAAATGTTTGAGCAATTAATAACATTGTTTTATTTTTTCAGATGTATTACTAAGAATATAACAGTGAGAACTTTTAATCCAGAAGAAAGTATTCCAGTTTACAAATCAACAAAAATAATTAGATTTGTAAATGAATTTGATGATTTTCCACAAGATATTGGAGAAACTAATGCTCATTACTTGAATGGCGTTAAGCACAAGGTTTGTTTTAATTACAATAGATTGTTTTAATGTTTTGTATAAAGTTTTTCATCTTCTTAGTGGAGGTTTTAAATCTCAAACTGTCAACAACAAGTTTCAGAAACTTGTTTTATATTTTTTTCTATTTTTCAGATATTTTACAAGCTTGTCAATAAGACAGATAAATTCAAGGTTTCTTCAGATGGAAAAATAACTATTCTTAAACCTCTTGATTTTGAAGAAAGTAATAAATATGAGGTTGTGTATTAAGATCGTTACTAAAATAGTATATTTAACAACCGTTAAAATGCTCACTTACATAATAAGTTTTTGCTAAAATTGAGTTTGTAAACATTACTATGAATGAATAGTTGGTTTGAATTGTATTTTTATGGAAAGTATGTATTCGCGAGTTTTTAAAATTTGTCAATCTATATAGATTTATCTAAAGAAAAAGCTATTTCTAAATCACGTATAGTTTAAAAAAAAAAATTGTAAATTACAAAGTATATACTTACATAACCCTAACTGATTTTTGAATGACTTGTTCAAGTTTAATTAATCAGTCAATAAAACTAAAACTAAACTAATCGTCAGTTGCTCATAAAAGCATCAAATGGAGTTAATAATGACAAGTATTACTCCACCCAAAGGCTAATAGTTTACGTAAGGGATTATAACGACAATCATCCGATATTTACAAACCCAAAAACAAATGGAACTACTCATTGGCAAAACATGACTGCAAACAAAACTGTACTCCAAATTAGTGTAAGTTTATGGTACATAAGTTGATTAAGTTTTAAAAGATAACTTATTCTGAAGCACAGAGGATCTTAATAGCATATTTTAAGGAAAAGTCCAAAATTTTTGGTAAAAATAGTTTTTAATTAGTATTTTTAGTAGTTTTTAAGATCATATAGAAGTATGAACTCTCTAACTTACCATTTTAAACAAACAAAATGATAGCAATTAAAAAAATATTAAGTTATTAAGAACAGTAAAGATTAAAAAAATTTAAGTTTGTTGTTTCTTAAAAACACTTTTGTTTTCAAAACTGTACATCTTTAAAACAAAAAAGTTCTTTTAAACAATATTTTTTATTTGTTTAAAATAAAAGTTTGTTATACAATCTATTTCATATTAGTATTTTTTGAATTTTTTCACTTGTTAGTTTACACTTCGAAAATTTCAAAAAAAAACTAGGTAAAAATAATATTATAGCAATACTCTTTTGATATATTTATATATATATATTCTGATGTAGTTTTTGATTATATTGAATACTTAGGTTAAAGTTTTAACTAGAGACTAAAAGCATTTATACTTATTTTAGAGATTAAAATCATCTAATTTTATTATTTTCTAATTTTTATAGTTTTACCAACCCAAGCATTTACTTACTTATTATTAATTTATACAGACTAACGATGCAGATACAGGTCTAGCTGGTAAAGTTTTGTATTGCTGGGAGACAAAAACAAAATCAGAATACATGAGACTCGTTCGATACCTCAATCTGGATCAGGAAACCGGAAAAATTACCACTAAAAGCGCTGTTGAGAACAGCAATAAAACAATTATTTCGTTCTACGACGTTTGGGTTGTAGTAAGTACACATCCAGTTATAATTTATATTAAAATAAATGCATGATAAGTAAACTTGTTATCTAAAAAAATATTCAGTAAATAATTTAATTAAAAGTTAAAAAACGAACTTGGAAGCACACCATAACAATAGCATAACTATTATTGAAAATACAGGCTTATGAAACAGAACAAAATGTACTTAGAAAGAATAAAGTCTTGCTAAATATAAATCTAGTAAGGAATTGTTCATCACACCATGAAGACAAAATAACAACCACCTCTGCTGCTTCAACAGGTATCGATTGTTTTTCAAATAAACAGCCAAGTTTACATCAAACTTTTTATGTTACTTTTTAGTAGTTTCGCAATCAACATCATCAAAAAATACGATTACGTTAAAAAATAATGTGGTCAAGAAGTCGCTTACAAATGGCATCATTGCTCTAACTGTTATCCTCACCTTCATTGTGTTGATCGGATTTATATTTCTATCATACAAAACTGTAAGTTAAAATGTTATTTTAGTTTACTTTTTATGTAGTCGCTAAGTAAATTCAAATTTACAATTCAGTTTTATTTTACGCTCATAAATGTATCAATTTAAATTTTTTATCTTTTTAATAATGTTGTAATAATATGTTACCATAGTGTTAAATCTTTTTACTTAACTCATTATATAAATTTTAGGGAATGTTCAGTAAGTGTTGTAATTATTTTCGGGTGCAAATATACGGATACAACGGAGGTAGTTTTTTAATTTTACGTAGACCTATAACTAAATTTAATCGAAAAAATATAAATATTTTAACTCCAATACTACAAGTACATCTATGTGTATAATTATACTATTGATTTGTCTTATACTTCAAAATTCTCCACAATAAAAACAATTTTTTTAATAACAGAAGACGTTAAACGTGTTCGATACAATGCACACACAAATCTACTGTTTGAAAATATTGATGAACGAAATTGATTCATTTTCTACATTCAAATATATTATTTTTAAGTGAAGAAAAATTAAGCTAATAAAACCAAAAGCTTCTCTCTACATCTTATTCAACAACTAAAGTTTATAGAATCAACAACAGTAAAACTAAATTTAAAACAAAGAAATATATAGAACAGTTTAATTCTTTTATACAAAAAGTGAAGAAGAAAAGTTGTATTATAAATAAACTTAATTATGTTTAATGATTCTAATGTTTTACAATTTTACTTTTGTAAAATAAACTTCTATTGCATTTTATACTACTACAATTCGTTCATAAATATTTTTGTACGACTGTAAATAAACTAAAACTTTTCAAATAAACTAAAAACTCAGCTTACTAAAGTTTGAAACTATACCTTTAGTAGGCTAGGTCAGTTTGTTTGAAAAAATGATAAATAGTTGAAAAATATATGTTGAACACAAGTTTAGTATCTACAAAACATATAAAACTTTGAAAAAAGCTTCCATTGAAATGCTTTTGACTTACGTAGAGTTGTAACTAGATTATATAGCGAACCATAAAGTTGTGAAGCTATTTTATTAGTAGTTAAGTTTTATTTAACAAAAGTAGCTATAGTAAATTACATAGTGCAGGTCAATAGAGTAATGTATGATTCATTGAAACAAAAAACACTAGCTTATTCGAGTTCTATCGAAGTTTTTCGGTTTTTCGGCTTTTCGGTACAATATTTATCGCTAAAAAAGAAACCTTAGATAAATCAGCATAATAAAAGTTATCTTTAAAGATAAACAAAATAATTTGGATTCAAAGTTAGAACATTTCTAAAAAAAATACAAAAAGAGCTACGAGCCAAAGTAATCCTTGTAACTAAACCCTAATATATTTTATACCAGTCTATAATCTAACTTTTACATGCTAACTTTTTACAGGTCAACCTAACGTTCAATATAAACTTAATATTGTGATTGAAAACAGAGCAGTCTTAAAAAAATTACCACTAATGGGAGTTTGTATCTAGAAATTTTATTTAGCAGTTGATATTTTTTTTAAAGCATTCGAGGACTTAAAATTGATTTTCAAATGCTTCAATGTAATGAATATTTATTAATTGAAATAAATATATAAATTGTTTTATACCAATAAAATAATCGGTTTTTTTTTTTTGTTTTATTGCATAACAAACTCAAAACTATTTTTAAAATAACTAAAACAAATATGACAACGATGCAAAGAATTTAGAAATAACAATTGTACAAGATCACCAAAACATACAAATAATACTATTTTGAGGTTAGTAAACCAAAACCCATATAATTTAACGAAGTTTTGTTTGAAAAACTGACTAGAACACTGAAGAAAGAAAAAAATTTCTATTCCAGCTGCACGTGCTAGTACAAACTATTTTTTGAATAGAACAAAAGGCATCGAGACAATCACCTTTAAAATTTTCGTGGATTTTTGGGCCTTTCGATTACCGCCTCACCAATTTCGTAAAAGTTCGTGTCATCGATCAAATACCATTTTTCTCCGTTTTTACAACTCGCCATGTAGTGGCCAAAGTTCAAACTCTGTCTAACGTGAAAACAAGCCGCGTACTCCGCTTTTTCTTCCGCATCAGGAAAATACGAAGGTTAAGAGGGAAACTAATGTGAACTTTATTTTTTTTATACTTCGTTGATGAGCCGGAATAATTGCATGATTAACACTTGCGGTGGAAGCGAAACAACTGCCACGTTTTTACGTTTTTCACTGCCACCTTTGAGGAAGTTCATACTGGCATTATTAAATGACGGTTTCTGAAAATTTTCGACCAGATTTTTCAGATTAAAAGCTCTCGTAGACTCTCCCACGTAAAGAATGAGATCATGCAAGTCCGTGTGGTCACCTGATGTCAAATACTTTCTATCCGTGCAGCTTTCGTTTTCGCATTCAGTATACTTTTCCATTAAAAAAGTTTCTTCATTCGAGATGTACCGCTACTCTCCAAATCCTCATGCAAAACGTTTTTGAAAGTTTGCTAAAACTCGTGCAGGTCTTCCTGGACCGATGGGCATTTAAATTTATCGGTTAAACTTCTAAGTAGGTCAAAGAATCGTTTAGTATCTAAACCGCTGCCATCACTCCAAACTTTTTGAACATGCCTGCAAACGCTTCTGCAAGCTGACCTCCGTAACGACTGTTTGAATTCATGTCGTTTTCGTAAGCGTCCAACACAGGGTAACCTCTGAGTTCTAACGTGCTGAACATACATTGCAGTACAGAGTTCACGTAACATTTATTCCCCAAGTTGATAAGCCCACCAGATTTTTCAGCATCTCTAACAAGTCGTGTGATGGAAACATTCACAGGTGTTTTTAGTAGCTGCAGTTGACTGTTTATAAACGTTTGTTGTCCGCGGATGTTTATCGAGTTACTTGCAGAACTGTCTACTGGCGGTTGGTTTTCAGAAACACCAACTGAAGTTCGGTACCTTAATTTTATGAATACGAGTTACTGGATGGTTTGGAGAAATTCCAAAAGATAATTTTTTCCTTTTCAATTCGTTTTTTTTTTCAGGCGTACAGAAATATCACCAACAATATCGACTAATGAACGTTTTCCCGCATTAGCGTTTCTACGAGAAGGAACACTTAATAGTGTAGCAGGGATATTTTGACGGGTGTTTTAAGTACCTCCAATCTCAACTAAAATGTTTTCATAATCATCAGACGCTACAGCTAAATTAGGACTGAACAGAAGTTTTTCAATAGCACAGACAACGTCATAGTTGCCATTAGACTCTGCAAACACGCAAAAATTCCTAATTGCTTCATTCAGATTGTTTTTGTTTTCAATTTTTGAAATTTTTGCTATCATCTCGAAAGTTCGACTTCTATCCTTTAACTTGTACTTGAGTTTCAAGTCTTTAGCCCGGCCTAAAAGCTCAAATATTGCGAATTTTGCAAAATTGAATTGCTCAATGACATCTTGTGGGGCGCAACCAAATATTATACCGTTGTTGACTAACTTTATTTCGTTTAACAAAGCTGCTTGTTGGGTAGTTTTTGGGTTCCTACTTGGGTATGAACTCTTTCTCATTACTTTAAATTTTCACAAATACCTGACTAAAATAAACTTAAGTTCAAATTTTTTTAACTGAATGAACTAAACAACCTTTGTTATATTAGCACTCTTTAATCAGGTTTTTAAATTATTGCTATAATTAAATGCTAAATTTATTATTAATAATATCTTTTATAACATCACAGTTACATGACATTTCAAATGCTTATGAAACTTTTAAATTGAATTAAAAACTTTTTAATTAAGAAATGTCCATGTAGGCCTATTTACTAAAAAAATATTGTTTTAAATGATCAGAAAAAAACTTGCAATTTTTCTTCAAAACAACTCAAAATTTTAAGAATTTTAATACTATAAATTTGAATTATCAGTACTTGATCCGTTAGCCACTCAAAACCAGTATTTTTTTAGAAAAAAGAGTTAACCATAATCAAAAAGATTTAAATCATTCAAACAAAATCAAATTACCAGAACATAAATTAAATTGTTACCATTGTTAGTTTTCACTTGAAAAATATTTTACTTTTATTTTTAAACAAACAAACTTTTAACAGCACTTAGTAAAAACTTTTGGTTTAAGTTGTAAAAGTAGGTCTTGAGCATCATTAAATTATAAAACTTTTATACAGTTTTACTTTGTATGGTAGAAAGTAAACAAACAATATCTTTATTGATATTTGAAATATTAAAGATACAATTAACATCAATTATTAAGCATTTTAACTAGAAATACAAAGAGTAAAAAAAAACTTGATTTTTACTTAGTAGGAAGTGAAAATTCTTTTGTTTAGTATATTTTAAGATAAGTTGTTTAACTTTTCTAATCACTTGACAACTTTAAGTTTTTTATAAACATTTTGTGTCATTATTTATGTAAAGAAGCTCAAAAATCAAAGCCTAAAGTATTTTTTAAGAACTATAAATATGCATATTTATCATAAAGTCGATTTTATTCAAAATTGTTACGAAGCTATTTGCTTTATTAAGATTTCTGCTTAGATTATATAGCTTTTCCGATTTTTCTAATTAGTTATTAATAATTAGAAATGGTCTATATAAATAAAGAACTACATCGAAATTGTATAAAAAAGGGCATACATTAGTTTTTAAAAATATTTAATTAGATTTTTAAAAACATAAAGTGTTTGGTTATTTTTTTTAGTTTCTGAAATTAAAAATTAAAAGTTTAAGATTAATTGGTTTATAATAAAAAAAAAAAAACTTTAAAAAGTCTAACAGTTTAAAACATAATTTTTGTTATACCAGTATGTAACTAAAGTTATTAGTTGAGCATGTAAATAGAAAAAGTTGTTTAGTTTACAAAGAAAAATTCTTTTTATAAGCTATGAAATTTTGAAAAAACAAATCAAATGTCAGTTTTCAAAAAAAAGCCTGCTAATTAAAAAATAGTCTAAAATGCTTTAAGAAAATTGTTTATACAACTTACATAGTTTTGGTAGTGGTAGTCATTATCATCAGCAATGTAACTAGGAAGTTGATTTTTCTGAAGATATATTAGGCGTATTTTTTGTTAATGGTTTGTTTTGAAACGATTGATTTGATGCACAACTTACATCTTGTTGCCTTATTTGGTTATTTGTACTAATAACTGCTGAAGTAGACGGTTCACTATTTGTCATTAATAAACGCTGAGCCATTGAACTTTGTAAAGCGTTTAAATACTTTTGATGTTCAATATTTGACTTACCCAATTCCTGTACGTTATAGAACCATATTTCAACTTTAAACTCGTCAAAATTAATTTCTCTGGCTATCTCATTCATTATTTAACTGACTACCCTTTCGCATTGCAACAATTTTCAAAAGGCTATTCTTACTCAAGCTTTTCATTTTCGCTATACTCAAACGTGTGTAAGTAAACAAGCTTTGTATTTCCAGTCGTTTTCTACAGTTTCTAAATTACCGAAAGACTGCCAGTTTTTCTGCTCTTAGTATGCCGCTCAAATTTGCATTTTCACGTAATGGTGACTCCGGATTTAAGTTGAAATACAATTTTTGCCGATGGGATTATATTTTTCTCAAAAACGCCTTTCTCTAACTTCATTCTGTGCATTTAACCGAACCGTCTCGATTCAAAATCTTTACTTTTATCAGTCGTTTCAGACAAAATGTTTATAATAGTGTCAAGTGGGTACGTATTGTCCAATTAAAAACGTTGTCAGTTTCTTTTCACAACTATTGTCGTTACTCTGGAAGTTTATTGAATGGTTACATTATGGGTGCTGTTCAAAGAAACGTCTGAAGATTCTTGAGTCAGATTAGCGATGTTGGGCTCTGTCAAAGGATGTGATGTGGTTAAGGTTTCACAAACTTACGAGTAGTTGGTTGGTCTGCAAATCTGATAGTATATTGTTGTTTTACAATTTTGCTAGTGAATAGTTGGTCTGCGAATTTACTGATAAATGGTTGAACTGCAAATTTGCTGTTCTATTCAAGTATTTACTTTTTTTCTTAATATTATTTGTTAGAAACTTAAGTTTTTTTAAAGCTACACACTTTACACTTAAACAAAAAATAGCAATTAAAAGTATTAGATTTTCTTAATAGTTACTATTCAGTTTAAAAATAAATTTACTTTAACTGCTTGAAAACATTCTAAACTTTACAGTAAAGATTATCCAAATTAGAAAGAGCTAATGCTAATTTAAGTTAAATAAAGCAACTAAACTTTATGTTGGACATTAAAGCAAAAGTGATAAATAGATTGAAAAAGTGATAAAAGTTAGAATTATTCAAATAAAAGAGAGCTTAGTATAAATAATTAAGCGTTATTTAAAATTCCACTGAAAAGTAACTTTTATTTGACGAAGAGTTTTACTAAGAAAACAAATAAAAACAAAAAAAAATAGTATTGAACACTTTACAAAACTGTTAATTTTTTTTTTACAAAACTTAACAAATATTGACAGTTGAATATACTTAGCTTAGGTTGATACGATCGTTAACTTGGCTTGAATGACTTTTTTGTTTTTTTTTAATCATACTTTAAAACCTATTGTTTTCAAGATCTTTAATGCTAACTTGAAATTTTTTTAAATCTAACAACCGTTCTTTTGCTTTGTATTTCACTAAATTTCCATCGAATTAGGGTTTTACTTTTGTAGTGGGGCCCCTTTAAAAATTACACGTTTTTTAGCGTTTTTTTATTCAACACCTGTTTTCTCTAAAAATAATAATTGTTTTTATTTAATTTTAATAGTTAACATACTTATAAAACTGAGTTTAAAGACGTTATATATTTTTTTGCAAATTTTTTTAACATATGCCTAAATATATTTTTCAGAAAAACTCAAAATTTGCACGATTTTCGTTTTTTTGGTGCATGGTTTTATTGCAAAAATATAATATTTCGATAGTAATTTTTATGTCTAACGGACTTATAAATTTAAGTTATAATATTTTTTTTCCTAATTTATCATTATTTTTTGAATATATGACCCATACAAGTTTTACCTAAAATCTTTGTACTTTAGCAAGAATTCCCTCAAGTTACATAAACAAAGTGCTCAAGTGCTAAGAATTTGAGTAAAACTTGTATGGGTCATATATTCAAAAAATAATAATAAATTAGGAAAAAAATTTGTTAATGTCATAAAACTTAAACTTATAAGTCCTTTAGACATAAAAAATACTCCCAAAATATTATATTTTTGCAATAAAACCAAGCACCAAAAAAATTAAATTCGTGCAAATTTAGAGTTTTTCTGAAAAATTTGTTTTGGTATATGTTATAAATATAATAATAACGTCTGTAAACTCAGTTTAATAAGTATGTTAAAAAAAAGAATATTTTTTAAGAGAAAATAGGTATTAACTAAAAAAACGCAAAAAAACGATAAATTTTTAAAGGGGCCCACTACAAAAGTAAAACCACAATTCGATGGAAATTTTGTGAAAAGCAAAGCAAAAGAAAGTTTTTTAGAATAAAAAAAAAATTCCAAGTTAGCATTAAAGAAATTGAAAATAATAGGTTTTAAAGTTTGGTTTAAAAAAAAATTACAAAAAAAGCCATTCAAGTCAAGTTCACGTTCGTTAAGTTGATAAGGATATAATACTTAAGACTGGGATGAGTATCGTTAGATACGCAAATGGTTAACTTTAAAAATGTTAAGCAATTTTTTTTAACTTGAACTGTAAGGAATTAATTTTTTTGGTTTACATTAACTATTCTGAGATTAATGATGAAAAGCATGAAAAAAAAAATCGAGGATCAAAACTCGCCCCAGATATTAAATGGTCAATAATTAGTTTAACCCATGAATTATGATTTTATTAATACTAACTTTTACTTCTGTTAAATTTAGCCCACTGACTGAAAACGTTGCGGTTGCTTACTTTTTTTTCTGGTAATTTACACAGTATAACAAAGTTTATAATTATCATATTTAATTGACAAATAAAACGCTTCAAGATTTTCTCATTTACATTTATCACTGTTACTAAATTATTACAAAAATTTAACTCCGATATTTATCTAAGTTTTACTATCATCAATTTATTCATGATGTTTTTGTTGTAGTAGTTTTAATTATATACTAATTTTTAGGATCTATGCTTATTTATTTATTGCTTTCAAAACTGTTTAATTAAATTTGCTCTTATTCTCCACAGCCATCTTTTTATGTTTCTAAGTAGTTCATATTTTTCGATTTTAGTGTTGTACAAAATAAAAGCAATAATTTTGCAAACTTAAATTTAAAAATACTTAGCGACAAAATTGTTAGTAATTGAAATTTAGTAAATTAATCTGTTTCTAAATGCAAATATAAGTCTGTGTATTTAAATACTTAATGCAAGTTAAGTTTTTTAAGTAGTGATCCATCGGATACAAGATTTGAAATCCGGATTTTTTGTTTTTAAATTAAGATTCCGCTTTACCCGACCATATTTTGCTGGTATCCAGATCCAGCAGGATCCAAAATTTAAAAACAATAAATCTGGTTTCAGTAGATCACTACTTAAAATAGAATCACCTTAAAATTAGGTTAAATAAAATTATCTTTAAACTTTTCTTCTAATAGGTTTGCTATCTAAAAACAAAAGTTTTTGTATTAAAATTGATTGTGAATCTAAAACTATTACATTATATTGTATTAATATCTTTCTTAAAAGTTTTGCACTGTAAACTTAAAGTTTACAAAAAAAAACAAGTGTAAATGGCATTTGTCCAACGTTTTTTTATCATATTCTAGTTTGTCAACATAATCTGATACAACCTTGTTTTGTGAATAAACGAATCTAGCAAGTATAAAGATTTCTATTATCGAAAAACTTTGGTTAACGAAAATGAAATACTATTTTTACAAATTTTAACTTATTTAATTTTAACTTGTTATGTGATGAAACGAACTTCATAAAACGTTTAACCATTTTAAAATAAATCATAAGTTATCATTAGTTTCAGTTTATAATGAATATACACTAAACTTTTGTTTTGCTATTGAGTATAAGAATAGAGTAAGGTAAAAATGATCTTTTTAAAATTTACTTAGCTGATAAATACGGGTTAGTTTAATTACTTTAAGTCATACTGACTTAACAAAACATCTAAATAAAAACAGAATAGCTTTGTTTTTCTATTTTAACATATATCAGAAGTTTCGAATATTTTTTTTCACGAAATAAATAACGACGTTAGAAAATAATCATTTTATTGTATAATTTTAGCAATCCTTTTGTTTTTAGTTTGCTAAAAGATAATAATAAAGAGTTTACTACTTTTGCTAATTCTTAATATCTTATGACTTTAAATTGATAAGAAAAAAATAAAACTTAAGAATTTTTGTAAGTTACTCATAATTTTTTAATAAACTATTTTGTTACTTCAAAAACAAAGATAATAGTTTATCTACTTTTCTTGAAAATTCTTATAGGCAATTGATCATTTTATTCTTTGAACTTTTAGTTTTAGTAAGTTATCTGACTTGTTCTTAATGTAAATAATTCTTTAAATTGCAGTTAACCATTTAAAAGATTTCAGTAAATAGTTTCAATTCCAAGAAATGACATTTACAATTGAGAAAACAACTTGAAAT
This sequence comes from Thalia democratica, assembly GCF_965202585.1. NCBI lineage: Eukaryota > Metazoa > Chordata > Thaliacea > Salpida > Salpidae > Thalia > Thalia democratica. Next base: position 7,085,965 of record NC_139173.1, on the reverse strand, counting down.
TTTCATAATTGTGATATTTCTTAAAATATCAATGTTTTTTTTTAGCAAAAAAGTTCCAACGATAAATGTAAATCATTAGTTAAATGTTTTTTTATTGTGATTGTAAACATCATGGAATGAGATTTTATTATTTTGTATGATATAAAATATTGTTAAACATTGCAAGATCAAAACCCATATGGTTTCACATATTCAAATATGGATAATAAAAATGTGACAAACTATATATTCTTACAAAACTATAAGTTGATCAAGATGACAATATCATTTTCTTTTTTTCATAGTTACATCAAAAGACAAGATTCATAAGTAAATTATCATGCTCATTACTATATGTCATTGTTATGACTTTTTTCTTAGCTTATTGAAATTAAATAGTAACCAATTCTATTAAATAAATTAGTTTTCTAAATAATTGCATTTGAACTTTAATTACCTATGTGTGGCCTGATGATGTAGTGGTGTTTTAACTTTTTTTCTTTATGTTATTTTAATAAGCAAAAAAAAAAAAAAATCCATACAAAATATTTAGACCTAGGACTTGATGCACAAAGTCTTGGTTAATTAGTTGCACATCATCCTTTTAATGATCCTTTTTCTACCTTATGTCCAGGACATAAGATAGAAAAATATCAGACAGATTTATTGTTGTAGAAACTATTCCCTCTACAAGAATAAATATTTTTGAAGGTCAAGAAATCAATTTGTCATCATCTGTAATTTTACCTCCCCCTTTAAAATTAAAACCTAACTACAGGGTTGCCACTTTACCTGGAAACGTGGAAAAACTTGGAATTTGACAATTTAGGCATAATAAATCTGGAAAAACCTGGAATTTAAACTACATGAATACATGTTCAGTAGTGAAATTTTGATTTGACTCAAAAAATCTATCATATAAATAATTTTTTTTTGTTATCATCAAAAAAATGTTATTGAAAATATATTCAAAGTAGCTATACAGTATCTTTTCAATGTTTTTGTACTATTTAATACAGTTTCATATCTTAAACTTTGCTTTAAACTAAAAATAGACCCAAAAATGTTAACTTTTAAAAACCTGGAAGAAATTTGGAAAACCTGGAAAATTTTTGAAAAAATAAGTGAAAACTCTGTGACCAACCATAAAATTTTAAATAAAAGAAAAAAACTAGCATGATGTCGCACTAATATCAAACAGAAATTATATTTTATTGAAGGTCTATTTAACCATAATTTAAGGGGAAAAGTTAAGTTTTCTAAATATATAAATAAAAAATCAAATCAATTTCTCTTTAAGAAATAAAACTTGAATATTCAATTGCTTTCATTTTACAATATAAATTGATTATATCAATACAATATTTTATGTCGACTACAAATCTTTAAAATAAAAGCAATTAATTATTATTATTAGTTTGTTTTTTTATAAGGTAGAAAAACATCAGAAAATACTCACTCTCCCCTTTGCAACAAAAAATTCAAGTTTTTCTGGTTTATATTCAATAAATTTAATTCTATTTATTTATTCATAAAGCTTGTTTAAAATATCCTCAAGAGGGGACAGTGTGTTTTCTGATGTTTTCTACCTTAAAAAAGAACAGTATCTTTTTAGGCTTTAAAAATTGATTTTAGCCTAAAATTATGGATAAAATGAACATTGAATATTATGTAATTTAAGTTTGAAATTGGTGCAAAATCATGCTAGGTAATTATTTAATTCCCTTGGTGACAAATCATTTGGCAAACACTCACAAGGTTAAAATCTCAACACTAAATACCACAAAGTGTGTGAAAAATCATGAAGCTTAAATCCCCAAGCAAGTATCTGAACTACAACAAAAAACACATCAACAATCCAATCATGTGATCACTGCCACCAGTGTTAACTCACAATCAGCTGTTGCAACTCAAATATCAAATTGAAATTATTAATTTCTGTAAAAAAAAAAAGAACTACTGTAAGTAGAAAAAAAAAACTGTTTTTATTTTATAAAATATAAACATTAATAATAAAATCAATAATAACATGTATTATATAAATTTGTTAGTATTAACTTGACATAAAACTGAAAAAAATATAGAAACTAATAAACTTGTACTAATGTTATACTTTTATCTCTAATTTCTAATAAAAAATATAATAAATATTAATGAAATAAACTATCTTTAATCTAACACAATAACAAAAAAGAGTAAGAAAAATGAATACAAATAAAATAAATAAACAATAAAAATAATTTGTCTCAATACTTTATAACAATCACTCTTTCATTAGCAAGACAATCATAAAGTAAAAAACCAATCACAATCTGCTGCCCATACTAGGGGTAGGGAGTACTTGGGTGATGTTTGCTGGACTTATGAGTACATATGATTTGAATGTATTTTTGCTTCATTAAGAAGAATCTGAAAAAAAAATTAAAAAAAAAAGTTTGCTGCCCAAAAAAACAATTTCAACCCCAAAAATCACATACTTTTAGATTTTTTACTTAAACAGAAATTAAATCACTATATATGTCCTGGACTTATAATTTATGGCTTAAATGAAACCTTATACTTATTGACATATATTTAATGACATATTAACTGCTTTTGATGTATTATGACGTCATAATCACCCTTAATGTGCAAAATTTGTCTGTAAAATGTAGGGGTAGGGAGTACAGCACTTTTTTTTTATGATCATATTCATTCAAGTGCACATGATTCGAATGTGTTTTTGCTTAGTTAAAAAGATTCTAAAAAAAAAGATAATTTTTCAAAAAAATAAAAAAGTTGCTGCCCAGAAAACTGATTTAAAACCCAAAAATTACATATTTTTTGAATTTTCAACTTAAACACTAATAAAATTACCTAACATGTCCTAGACTTATAATTTATATTTTGAATAAAAGCTTATAATTATTGGCATATATTAATGACATTTCAACTGCTTTTGTTGTTTTATGACGTCATTATTATACTAAATATGCAAACTTTGTCTGTAAAATGGTACTTTATTTTCTAATATAAAAAGCAAATTCTTCTCCTTTTTTACTTTTAGTTTTTTGATTTAGAATATAAAATGTGTCAAGTCAGCTAGGCAGAAAGATATTTAAAAGATATTTTAAAATTGTTAATGGTAAATATAAAGAATTTTTCAATCAGTTTTTTGTTTTTTCTCAGACCAATTATAATTTGAGAGGAAATGATAAAAAGATAAAATGTAAATATAATTTTAATAACAGTCAGTGGCAAAATTCTTTTTTCTGCAGAACAATAAATATGTGGAATAAGTTACTGCAGGATGTGGTTTTGTGTGGGAGGGTGGAACAATTTCGATTAAAACTAAAAGAAATCGATTTAAATAATATAAACACAAGTAAAATACAGTGATTAACAAATAAAAATTCATTGTAAAATGTTAGTATCACTAAGATTAATTTTTCTTCCTTAGGCCTTCCCCCTACAGATTATAAGTTTTATATATAATTTTTTAAAATGTGTAATCTTTTTTAGTCTATGCATAAGTTTTTATATGAGAATTTATTTCGTTTTGTTCTATGTGTAACTAAGTTATTATTTATTATACAGGACTATTTGTTTGTAATTTTTTTACTATGTTATTTTTAGATTTTAATTTTCATTGAACGTAATTTGTTTGTTTCTATTTTTGTGTGTATTGTTTAAGCGGCTCAGGTTTTAATGCCCGAGTCCATCTTTGCACAATAAACTCCAATAATAATAATAATAATATTACTGATGTAATGTCATTTCAATTGCATGTATATAAAATACTTTTTAAATCACTTCCTGTTATTAGAAATTATGATTATTAGGAGAATTTTATATAAGTAAATACAATAAAAATTGACTGCTATGAATTTAAAATTGAAAATATTTGATAAAAATTTTAAAACTAGAGAATTAAAACATTTAAACAAACTAACAAATTAAGTTTTAATTTATTTAGATGTACAATACTTAATTAACTTTAACTAGTAGTAATTTGAAAACAATAACATACTTAAAGCTAAAAAAACTAATACAGATGAACATTTATTGTTGAATTAAATAAAAATTCTTAAACTCAAAGAACAAAATTACACATATTTTAATAAATATATACATATTTAAATTACATGTGTTTTATATGATATATAAATCTAGATCTTTTAATCTTAGACAGGTGCTCTCAATAGTCATAGTTTCTAATAACAGAAAGTGATTTTTAATGTACTTTATATACATATCAACATGCAATTGAAATGACACTTCATCAGTAATATTTTTCTGCCTAGCTGACTCAACACATTTAATATTCTAAATCAAAAAACTTAAAAAAAAGGCAGATGAATTTGCTTTTTATAGTAGAAGAAAAAAGTACAATTTTACAGTCAAAATTTGCATATTTAGTGTAATAATGACATCATAGTACAACAAAAGCCGTTAAAATGTCTTTAATTTATGCCTACAATTATAAACTTTCATTTAAGATGTAAATTATAAGTCTAGGACATGTATAAGGATTTTCATTACTGTTTAAGTCTAAAAATCAATAAAATATTTAATTTTTGGTGTTGAAATCAGTTTTTTGTCAGTGAATTTTTTTTTTGCAAAGTTATAAGCAAAAACAAAAACACACTCGAATCACATGTACTTGAATGAATATTACAGTATGACCAAAAAAATGTGCTGTACTCCCTACCCCTACATTTTGCAGACAAATTTTGCACATTTAGGGTGATTATGACGTCATAATACATCAAAAGCAGTTAATATGTCCTTGAATATATGTCAATAAGTCTAAGCTTTCATTTAAGACAAATTATAAGTCTAGGACATGTAAAAGTGATTTTAATTCTACTAAAGTAAAAAAATCAAAAAGTGTGTGATTTTTGGGGTCGAAATTGGTTTTTTGGGCTGCAAACTTTTAGAAAAATATTTTTTTAATTTTTTTTCAGATTCTTCTTAATGTAGCAAAAACACATCCAAATCATATGTACTTAAATGAATATTACAGTATGACCAAAAATGTGCTGTACTCCCTACCCCTACCCATACAACATGAGTCAAATTTTAACACAAATAAAACATACATTCTGAACTATGCTAGATCCTTGAAGTTATGTAAAAAAAAAAACTGATAACTAAATAAAAAACAATCTTAATAAGTTTTTAAAGTTTCAGGAACAATAGACCTAAACTTTGGGACCCAAATACCCAAAGCAGTTTAGGCCAAGCCTTGTTCTATGTCTATAGTGTTCTGGTTAATAATTTTCATTTTTTTTTTTTTCATTTTCATCCAGTTTTTAATTATAGCTTCTTAAGGCAATAGTAGGGGGGTAAGGCACTTTTTTACATGTTAGTTTATTTTAAAGATTTTTACTAAGCTAGCAGTTGGTATTTACTATTTTCAGAGTTGCCACTTTACATGGAAACCTGGAAAAACCTAATATTTGACAATTTAGGCAAAAATAACCTGGAAAAACCTGAATTTTGAGAAATTTTAAAAACACCTGGAATTTTCAACAAAAACCACTAAAAAACCTGGAATTTCAACAATTTTCACATGTTCAGTAGTAAAATTTCAATTTGACTCTTTAAATCTGCCATATAAATAAAAAAAATTGTCATCATCAAATTTTTTTTCATTTAAAAACATATTTAAAGTAGCTTTACATTATCTTTATGATGTTTTTATAATATTTAACACAGTTTCTTACCTTAGACTTAACTTTTAACTAAAAATAAACCCAATAATGTGTACTTTTAAAAACCTGGACGAAATTTGGAAAACCTGAAATTTTTTTTGAAAAAACAAGTGGCAACCCTATATTTTGTAAAAGTAAGTTTAACTTTTGAGATATGTGAGAACTATATCAGAGAGCTTAATAAGTTACTTATGGAGGACAAAAATAAAACTGTTTCATTAAAAATGTATCTTTTTCCATAAATTTTAAGCAATCTTTCTGAAAGTTTATTAGTTATTCTTAACTAAGTAATGAATATATGTAACTATAAACTAAATTATATAGGAATTATTTTTTTGTTATAAAATTCTTAAGTTTATTTTTATACTTGGTGCAATAGGATGTTTTATACTAATAAAAGGAACATTTCCTAAAAGTTAGAGGTCAATTGACTTGAAATAGGGGTAAACCATAGGGGGGGCCATAGGGGGGGGGGGGTAAACCATGTTTTTTACATGTTGATCTTATTTTAAAAAGTTTTTTATAAGCTTCTAGATGCTTTTTATTGTTAAAAAAAATTCAAATTATTTTTTGAGATATGACTAGTCAAAGTCGGGCCACATAATAGGTTCCCTATGGAAAGGGAAAACTAAAACAGCAAAAAAAGACTGTTTTATTTAAAATCTATCTCCTCCTACATTTTTCAAGCAATCTTCTTCAAACTTTCACAGTCTAATCTTTATCAAATAACAAAAAAACGTTACTTTGGAATTTAAAATAAATTTGTAAAAATATTATTAAAAAAGAACACTTTTTTTTTAAATTTTTGTGATACTTTTTTTTTTATTTAAAAAAAATTCTAAAGTAACGTTTTTTCCTTTTAATATAAGAAACATTCCCTGAAAATTTGAAGAAGATTGCTTAAAAAATGAAGGAGGAGATAGATTTTTAGTGAATTTTTAAATTTCCGAGAAAATTGAACCCAAAAAATTTGCGGTCCATAGGTTTGAATTGGAAATTTTTTACAAAAAATAAAATATCTCAAAAGTTAAATGATATTTTTGAATTCTATAAAAACAGGCTTGTAGTTTATATTTAAAGCTTTCATATAAAAGACAAAGTTAATTTTTGTATAAAAAAATGTCGGACCCCCCCTATGGCCTTATCAAGAAGATAGGATTCACTTTTAAAAATTATAAGAAAATGGACAATAGAAAATTTTACTACAGACATTGTAAACGTTTTTATGCAACTGCTTGAAAAATTTATTTAATTTATTGTGCTAATAGTATCTTATAATATATAATTATAGCTTTCATATAAGTTATAATGTTAATTTTTGTAAAAAGAATATTAGACTCCACTTCAGTCTTAAGTTGAGATTTCTATAGTAAATTTTGACTCTCACCAATCCATCAAGTGAATTAAGTTGCTTGTATTCATATTTTCAGAACTTTTAAATTAATTCTTGATAAGGGTGGCCAGGTCACTTGTTCTAGAATCCTTTAAAAATCTAGAATTTGAAAACTTGATCATAAATCCATTCTTGGTACCCAATCTGTTAATGTGAAATTTTCTTAAAAAATTATGGGAAAACATTGAACTTTTAAAATTTGAAATAGTTTCTATTCAAAAACATTGTTGCCACACTAAGGCTAGTTTTAAATTTTAAAATAACTTTTGTTGACTTGGTCAGCTTGGGATAATTGAATTTTTCAAAAGTTTTATGCTAATTTTGATTAAATTTCAAGTAACTTCAAGTTGATTTGTTTAATAGATAGTATTAGATTTTCTTATTAGATAAAATTTAGCTTACTAACATATAACAAAGGTATATTTAGAACTTTTTAGATATAAAACATAAAAGCATATCTTAGTCAGGGTGACTATTTAACCAAAAATTAAAATTTTTCTAAAATAAACCTTGAAAAGCCTGGCAATTAGTATTTTTTAAAAGAAAAGATAGATAAATGTTTTTTGAACAATTTTTACATAATTAAAAGCTAATTAAATTTGAATTGGAAACAAAAAAATATTGTATTCAACAATTTGTTTTTGTACTAGTACATATTTAAAATTTTAATTATTAAAAACCAAATTTAAAGACATAGCATTACCATATTTTTTATATAGAGGGTTGCCAAAAACCTGGATCCCTGAAAAATTTTAAAATTTAGGCTAAAAAACCTTGAAATTGACTTTAAGCCTTTTAAAAATCCTGCAGTTTTGAACAAAAGTCATTAAAAAAGGCTATAAAAACCTGTATTTTTAAACAATACTTACATTTAAAATAACAAATTTCAATTAGATTCAAAAATTATATCTTTAGATAAATATTTTGGTATGTTTAAGACTTTTTTACTAATAAGCAAATTTAAAATAGCTTTACAGTACTCTCTTATGCTGTTATACTATTTTAGACAATTTTTACTTTAAACTTAATTTTATACTTAAGACACTGAAACCTAATACTTTTAAAAAACTGGAAGAAATTCAGAAAATACGGAATAAATTTCTCAAAAATATTTGGCAACCCTAAATGTATATAGTTTTATCCTTTTTAAACATTGAATTTAATTTTATAGTAGTTATTACAGAAAAATTGCTTTTAAAACTTAGGAGATAGTCAGAAAATTTAAAAGAAATTTTTTATTAACCAGAAGCCATCCTGATTAATCTATACTTATAAGCTAAAAGCATCTTTAGATTTTTGTACAACTAAGTCACTAAAAGTTTATGAAGGGTTAAAATGTAATTTGATTTAAATTAATTTCTTAATAATGTAGTTTTTTCAAATTTAGTGGTCTTTTTATGCACAACATAGTTAAACCTGTTTAAACTTGTTAACTATTAGAAGTAGAACAAAAGTGGTTTTTCATATATTAGAAATTTAAGTTTTTCTGAACACACTGAAAATATTATATGTATACTGGTGATTACTGTAGCTGAATTTCAATGTGGCAATAATGAAATCAATTACAATTATTGTAGCTCAATTTGTTTTGATATTTTTTTACAAACTCAGGTCAGTTGTTTGCCTTAAAGAGTGGCAGCCTGAAATATAAGTTGAAAATATGTAAGTATTTGACTTAAATATAAAAGTTGTCATCTAAAATTGTGTTATCCAATTATCTGTGACCAGAAATGTTTTGATTAATTATTGTAAATTAACAAAATGCATTAGTTAAATGACACATTAAGTAATAATAATAAAAACATCAGAAAAAAGTTTTACGAATTCCTTAAATAAATTCAATTATGATAAAGGTTATAAATTTTGCAGTTATTAATCAAAATAAAAAATGACACCAACAATCGACCTGCAGCAATTGCTGACAGGTGCCATTATGACGGTCACCGCTCATCCTTTCTCCTATGCAAAAACATTAATTCAAGTGAGTAATTATATATAGTGAATGTTTCTGATATGCAAAAACTTTTATTTTAGAATGTTTTGTTTATATTGACCCCCTTTTTCCTATGCGAAAACATCAATTGATTTTGTTTTTATACAACTTGCTCTTAATATTGCAAGAAACATTTACTGAAAACGTAAGTAAATTGCTTAATGATAATAATGTAGATTTCTGGTAGATTAAAAAAAAAAAATGTTGCCATCATTTTTTATTCCATTTGTTTGTATTAGAAACAATTTAGAAAAATTATTCTATCTCAAGTTTTTTTAAAGAGTTTTTATGTATACACTTCAGGCTTTCAAATAAAGATTTATGTTAGTGTTTCTAAAGAAGGAGTTGGACATTAAAATTTTTTGATTACTTTTCTTAGATTTAAAAAGTTTCATAAAGTATGCCTCTTAAAATGAAAATTAGAAGAGAAAAACATAACAAAAATAATTATGGTACAATATGGAATTTTACGTTTGAAAATAGTTTAACTAGATCTAAAGTTAAGAACTTTGTTTTAAAGATGATGTAAATAAAAAAAAATTAAATTAAAATTTTAAAAGTTTAATAGTTGATATCTATAGCACAAAAAAACATTTTGGATAATAATAAAACATAAACGTTTGGGAAGTTTGTTTAAACTATGATTTCTTTACATAATGTTTTTACCATTGGGAAAAGTTAACTTAATGCTTATTAGAATTTTCCTTAAAAATGATTGATTTATAGTCAAAGGTCTACTTGGTTTCAACTATATGCACAGCTTTTAACTATTAAAAAACTGATTTTTTATATGCATTAAGTTGTACACTTACATAAATCATAAGAAGTTTTTTTAACAAATACAATACTTTAAAAAATATTTCTTAAGAATGTTTAACAATTTGGATAAATTATCAAATCTTAACTAAATTGTATATTTAAATAGTACACTTAATAATATAGTATATAGCAGTGGCGTAGCGTGGTATTTTGGTCAGGGGGTGCGCAAATTTTTTTCTCAAAAAATTTCTTAAATTAAAACTTTTGGGCCGCAATTTTTTCGGGGTCAATTTTCTCGGAAATTTAAGAAATTACTAAAAATCTATCTCCTTCATTTTTCAAGCAATCTTCTTCAAATTTTAGAAAATGTTCCTTACATTACCAGAAAAAAATGTACTTATGAATTTAGATAATTAAAATTAAATAAAAATTTTATATAAAAAATTTAAAAATATAGTCTTTTTTTTTCAAAAATAAAAAAATTACTACAAATTTTTCAATTCACAAGTAATGTTTTTTTGTTATTGTATAAAGATTAAACTGTTAGAGTTTGGAGAAGATTGCTGGAAAAAAGTATTAGTAGATAGATTTTAAACAAACTAGCCTTTTTTCGCTGTTTTAGTTTTCCCTTCTTATAGGGAACCTATTATGCGGCCCGACTTTGACTGTTCATATCTAAAAAAAAATCGAATTTTTTAAAACAACAAAAAGTATCTTAAAGCTTTAAAAAAATCTATAAAATAATATCAACTTCTAAAAAACATGGCTTACCCCCTATGGCCTTAAACTACAAATAAATAGTCAACTAAGTACAACAATTAATACATCAAAACATTTTTCTCTGTGCGATTTCTAAATAATGTTCAATATCTATTTTATATCAGCAAAAAAGAATTGTATTAAACTTAAAATAACTCATACTTTTAGTTTGTTGCAGCTTTCAATATACTATCTCTATCTTTTATATAAAAATGTTAAAATTTCAGTATTAAAATTAAAAGGTTTGAATCTAAAGAGCTATTTTTTTTTTTGTTTTAACTTTTACTTTTTTGGCTATATTACAATATAAAACTGTAAAAATATATCTTAAAGGATGAAGAAAATCTGAAATATAAACAAAAATTAAAATTTTATACCACTTGAACTGCTGTCTTGAGTAATAGCAATATCTGGTGTTGGTCTGCTATTTTTCAATTCAAGTTTTTGAGCTTCAGATAATTTTCCTATCTGAAATATTTTTAGACTTGCAACATTCCATACAATACTACTTTGCATTTTTTTTTAAATAATAATCTAAAAATTAATAAAAACAGATTTTTACTTTTTATTTAGTTTTATAAAACAAATTTTCAAAAAACAACCAACTTTGAAGCTATCAGAATTGCCTTGCCACTCTTTGAGTCAAAATAACTATCATGAGTTAGTTTAAAAATATCATGTGTCATCTTAGGCATTTTAAATTTTTTTAAAGATATTTTTTATTGTTTTTAAACTAATAGAAACTAGGCTGTTGTTAAAAAAAGCTTTTAAAACCACTTAATCTACCCTGAGTTAACAAAAAAAACAAATATATCCTTAGTCAGCCTGAGCTTAAAAATACTTAATTTTATAAAAAATTAAAAAAGTTATCCTGGTTTTAACTGAGTCATACTAAAGTTTTCCAAAACTTCATAGAATCTTGAGTTATCCTGAGTGTGTGGAAAGATTTTACTAAAAGTTTTTGATACAAAACAAAAAAATTAAAAAATAAAATTTTGAAGGTCAACCTTTTCAATGCTTTTAAAAATTCACAAGAAATATAGCTATTCACTTATCTCTAGATCAGTTTTTCTATGATCTTTAGGGAATAGCATTTTTTAAATACTACAAACAGTGGGTAGAAAGCACTTTTTTTAAAATACCATTTAAGCTTGATTTAAATCTAAATAAATTTAAATTTAAAATTAATCAAATAAGTCTTTAAGACTAAATATTGATTGTAAAAAATCTGTTTTACAAGTTACTATAATATTATTCATGATGTGACTGAATAAATTTTAAAATAACTTGCTACAAAAATTGATTAATTTTTTAACTTAATGGCTGATAGAATAGCAAAGTTTGATTTGTTTGTTATCTTAATAAAAAAAGAAACTACTTTTAAAAAATTTTTTAAGTTTAGGGTAATTTAAAGAATAATTTTTGTACAGTGAGATTAAAACTGCATTCACAGTATGAATTGTTTATTTATTATTTGTTTTATTATATTTTTTTTGTTATTTTTCTTTTAAATTATGTTGTTAATATTTTTTGTTCTTATTATCAATTTATTTTTATTTTATTAGCAGGTATTAATTGCTATTTTTGCTACTATTTGTTTATTCTTGAATCATTATCACTATAAAACAGGTTTAGCTTTATGGTTTGCTAACAAAATGTTAGCATTTGTCGTTGTAGAAAATTCTCTCATAAGGTTATACTACTGCGGTGCACTAACTGGTTGCGTACTGTTTGAGTGTAAATTCTAATGAAGTTAATGAAGTTATAAAATTTTTCCTTATGGAGTTTTGCATCAACATTGGTGCACATTTGAAATCACGCACCGAATCAGTATACTGGGTAATTTCCCTAACTTGTCACTAATTAGTATTGAAATTTCGTTTTACTTTTCAAATAATAGAAAAACTTAGTTGAAAAACGGCAAATTAATCAGAAAAAATAAACAATAAAGAATAAAGATATTACATTTTTTTTACTTCTTTTTTTTTTTTTTGGGTGGCACGCATGCGCCAGCGTCCCTCCCCACGCTACGCCCCTGGTATATAGTATTTATTATATAGTTTTTAGTCCAAATACTTAGTTTTCAAGTTTTATGGGATAAAGATGTTGTAAGAAACAATCAAGTAAATTTATTTAAGGTCAAACAATCAAAATAGGTATTTCATATGTTGCAGTTTGTAGTAAAGGATTCAATTATATTTGAGTTTTTGTTAAATCTTAACTATTTGACTTTGTGATGACAGTTTCATTGTTTTGGTTGCTATTGATAAAATACTTTATATCTTTTTGTTAATTAAGAGTATTTTTTTTTAAATTTAAATACACCTTTAAAACATGATCAAAACCTCTTTTTATTTATTCATTGCTAGATAGTTTGAAATTTTATAGAGTTTTCGATTATTAAAATAAACATATTCACTAAAACACTTAAATCTATACTTCATCATAGTGATTTAAAATATTTAATCAACTTGTAGTAAAGTTTTCCTTTTTTACATAAATTTGATTATTGTGTGCGAAAGTATAAGACAAATTAAATAAAAAATATAGCACTCTGAATGAGTTAAAAAACATAATCTTTTATTTCTTGATCAGAAAGAAAAAATAATTTTCAATAAGTAAAACTTAGTACATAAAACTTAATTTTCTTTTATTTTTCACAATAACTACGTTTTTTTTTAAGATTAAAGACTAAGAACACATAAATTTATTACAAAGTTTCAAAATTACAATTATAAGTTAAAGTTTTATTTCTAAAAGGTTGAAAATAAATAAATAATATATAAATAATTAAAGGTTTAAGAAAAAAAAAGTTTTGTTATATATTTAAAAACTACCCTAGATTATTAAACAAAGTTATTTGTTTATACAAGTTTTATTTACTTATTGATCAAACATTTACAGTTGTTTCGAAAGGCTCTAACATTATGAAGTTTAAATAAATTATCATAAATTAAAAGTACAGCTGAAAACATTTTTTTTTTGATAAACTGCTTCAGTTTTTATAATTCAATAATTTTTGAACTTCAGAATTGCCACACACCTAAGCTTGTTTACATTATTTTTGCAAAACTCAAGCATAGAAAAACATTTAGATATTTATATGTTGTTTTTATAAAACTTACAATTTAAATTAATTCAATAAATAAATTTATATTTTAAGTTTTATTTATCTTTTAATATTGGTTTGATTTTTTAAGTGATTTTTCTACAACTTTATTTCAACTTTCACTCAGTCTATGTTTGTCACTCAGTTGTTTTGCTTTATAGAGTGCTTTATAGAGTGGTGTTTCAAAGTTTTAAAGTCAAGTCTAGTAATACAAGTTATAAATAAATATTAATAATTGATATGATTTTCTACACAGCTAGGTCATGAGCCACTGGCCCCACAGCTGAAAAAAGATCTTTTCTTCCGTCAACGACTTCTGTACCCTGGAGTTTTCGAATATTGTGAGTTAAAAAACATTTATTTAATAAATTATTAAGTGAATATTTTTATAGCAGTTAATCTTGAATATTTTTTTTAATGATTATTTTTTTTTTTTATTTATCAGTAGGACGGTATTTATTTGCACGAAATGCCTTTTAAATATTAAAAAATAAATTGTTTAAGGTTTTTATCTGTATTGATATTGTTTAAAAATTCAAACTTTATTGTTTTTTGTTTCGTGTTAGTATTATTCCAACTAAAATATTTAAGGACTGTTTTATACTTAAATATACATGTTAAATCAAAATTAATTATAACAATGTCATTGTAAACAAAAGCTTTTAGTAATTATATTTTTAGTTTTAGAAATTTTTTAAGGTTACCAAGTTATAATCAACCTTATACAATTGTTTCCTTTTATTTGTGTTAATGATCACTAATACACTGACTTACATAAGAAAAGCATCCCACTCTTGACATTCAAATAATTTTATGTTTTTTAATATTTTGTTTTAAATGTTAGTAACCCTAAAAATTCTTAATAGTTATATATTCATTTTGTCAACAATATGTTTTATATTTTTATATACTTCAGGTAATTCCTATTTGCTATATTAACACATCAGATGAAGAAAATTATAGATAAAAACAGTAGTGTAAATTAGTTATGTACAAACAAAAAATTGAAAACAAAAAAAAATGTTAAAAATAAAACCTCTGGTATTTAACACTTGACAAAATACTAAACAAATCAATACAGTGTCGCACATCAAAGCAACTGACGGATTCGTAGGATTGTACAGAGGCTTGTTGCCACGGATGTGCGCGCACACCACTATGACCATCACTTATGAGTGCGTTAAACAGGTTTGTTGTAAATATTGTGTTATTTCAAATTTATGTTGAAAATACAATTATGTTAGTTCCAAAATGACCATCACTTATGAGTGCGTTAAGCAGGTAAATAGTAAATATTGTGTTATTTCAAATTTATGTTGAAAATACAATTGTGTTAGTTTAAAAATGACCATCATCTATGAGTGTTTTAGCAAGTCAGTAGTAAATATTTACCTGTTTTAGACATTATGTAGATTATTTTTGAAATATAGTTTGGCTGTTTAGTTATGACAGTTTAGCTCAATTAAATATTTATAAAAATTAAAGTATTTTACAATTAGATTATAATCTTTTTATGTAATTCACAATCTTTTTACATGCATTTTTAATTAAAAAAGTTTATTATAACTCAAAAAAAAAAGTGTTTGGAAAACTTAACTTTGGACAGTTATATTTAAAGTTTAGATATAACTAAGAAATTGTTTTTTGTTAATTATACTATTGCTAATACAGCTTTAAAATGTATAACTGTTGTTGATAGAGTAATACTAATCATTTTATATCAGTTTTTCTAACTTAGTTTAAATCCTCGATAAATAAGTTTATTAGGGTTTCCATTTAATTTCATCATTTATTTGAAAAATCATATGATAATTCAAAAAAATTATATAAAGGGTGCATCTAAAGCATTTGAATAATTTTTTTTTTAACAAAATGAAGTTTTGAAATAAGTTGTTAAGTGTTCTTGTTCTTTTATCAACTTTATTAAATTAAAATTTAGATAACAAATAACCTTCTAAGACTAAAAGTTGGTATGAGGTATGAAAATATAGTAATTAATATATTGTATAATACGGTTTGCGAAATTTACAAAACTTTAACTTTTTAGAAGTCTTTTGCTCATTTTGTTTATCTCTGTAATTTTGATTTTTGTTTGAAATTGTTTTATAAACAAATATAAAGCAGTGGTTTTTGTTTTTTTAGATATACTATTATACCATACAGTCAAAATAATTTTTTATTGAAATCTTAATTTTTAAAAGTTAAAAAAAACTTTTGGCAACTCTGTTATAGTTACTATTATATAATATATAATCAGAAAGTTGATTTATTGTCTAAATTTAAAATACTTTATTTTAACAGACAATCAAAACTCAGGAAGAACAGCAAAACGTTAGTTTTTTTTTTCTATCATAATTTAAATGTAAAAAAAATATCACAATCTTAATGTAAATTTAAAGGTTATTCATTTCTTAATTAAAGTGTAGATAAAAAATGTTTTTTAAAAGGTTTAAACCACCAGTATTGTTGTTTGATATTTTTTTATTTAGTTTCAAGCTTGTAAAGTATTGAACTACTTTATTTATTTGAAATTATTAGGTTATTCATTTCTTAATTAAAGTGTAGATAAAAAATGTTTTTTAAAAGGTTTAAACCACCAGTATTGTTGTTTGATATTTTTTTATTTAGTTTCAAGCTTGTAAAGTATTGAACTACTTTATTTATTTGAAAAGTTAGCAAAGACACAAACATAGCAGTTTCTACAATTGGGAATGAATGTTTTTTGAGACTTTTCTAAAAAAATACTTTAATTTGTAATTACAACAATCTAAAAATGTTTTTACTTTTCAACAATTTTTTTTGTTCTAGAAATAAATTAAATTGTTCTGAAATCTTTAAGAATAAATTTTATTAAGTTTATTAAAACTATTTTTTAAAAGAGTAATTACATTTAAACGCAAGATAATATAATATGAAATTATTTATTAGCTAAAATGAAAGTTTTCACAGCGTTTTAGTTTAAAATTTTGTGGTTCAATATATAATGTATAATATACCTGGTGTGTAAAAACTTAAATTAGATAATTGTTTATTTATTACAACTTAATTATTAATAAATAAAATTATTTAAAACAGCAAGCCCCAGAAAACGATTTTGGACAGCTCTGTGTGAAGGTATGTTTTTTTTTAATACAATTTATATATATATATATTTTCAATATTGTAGAAATATAGCTTGAAATGTTTTTCGGTGCTTGCTTATTAACCATATATCAATTAAGTTTTTAATAAAATAGCACAAAGTTTAAATAATTTAAACTTTAAAATACACTTATGCTGTTGAAAGTCTATAACTTTTGTTTGAAATTATAACAAAGTCATGGTAGTGGTTTTGATTTTCTAAAGTATATCACATATCTTTACTTAAATTGTATTGTTTTTTGATTAACAATTTTTAGTTTAAAAAAATAAGTTTAGACATAAGCTTTCTAGCTTCACTTGTTTTTAAATCAGTCACTTTTAAAACTACTAACTTTGCTGTATAATTAAAAAAAAATACACTACTTTCTATATAAATAAAGACTTCTTTTACAAATAACAGATGTTTTTGAAGCAAGATAAAAATATAAAATTAAGATATAAATGCAGCTCATTTGTTTTCTTTTCAATTAAGAAAAGTATTATTTGCTGACTGCTTTTCCTTTCAGTTGAATGATACATTTTTAACGATTGTTGAAATTCTTTTTAAAGTTTTATAAGCATAAATAGTCTTTTGTGGTTGGGTAAGAAGCAATTACGTAAAAAATAAGTTTTTATTTTTCTACAAAATTTTAAACTCAGTTGGAATTTTTTGTTTAAAAAAGACAAAACAACTATACTAGTATTTATAGGTTTATAATAATTAAATGAATTTAATCTTTTTATTAACATATAAGAATAAATATAAGAATAACATAAAGAAACTAAATAATAAACTTTTTTTTTTCAGCTTTCAAAGGAATCTGCAGCAAGGTCGGCAGCCGTCATCATTTCACACCCATTTCATGGTTAGAAGAATAAATAACAATATATAACAATAAATACAAATGTAAATTAAATAAACAAAATGTTAGTAGTTGTTTGTAATTTTTCATTGTTAGAAAAATAAATTAGTTATTAACCAATAAATAAAAATGTGTGTTATATAATTAAAATGATAACAACACGTCATTTTTTCACATCCTTTTCATTGATAGATTACGTTATAAAAGATGAAACAATAAAAAACCTGATAAATTTAAACAATGATATTACGTCACATTTATTTAATGGTCAGATAAATTATTAATACCAAAGTGTCATACTATCTCGCCCCTTCCATGATAAAATTAATAAATAATTAGTAAGTTGATAAGTAATAATAAACTATTTCACTACCTAAAATAATAATTAACTTGATATTTAAACTTGATAAATAATAAATGAACTTGGTAAATAAAATAGATAACAAGCAATAATGATTGAGTAATAAATATTAAATAAACTTAATATATAATAATAAAGTTCAGAAAATGATACTTAAGATCTTAATACAAATGATAATACTAAATATTAGTAATTAGCTTATTATTCTCATAGTTTTTTTTTGTACTACATAAACAAAGGTTTGAAATTGGTTTAAAAGGTGTTGATTTTTTAAAAAATTTGTTGTAAATCAATAGTATCAACCCAGTTAAAGATGTATTTTTTTAGTAAAGTTATCTTAAAAAACTAAAGTTATATTTTCACATCAATTTTTTCCTGCATTTTATGCGAATTATCACAACAAAATGTCAATTTATGTTTTATAAATTATCAAAATGTTTAATTAAAACAAGTGTGTTAAACATGTATGTTTATAAAGTTTTACATAGTTCATTTCTTGTTTATAATTAAACTCAAAGTTTTAACTTTTATTTGATGCTAGTTTTTTTGATTCATTATAAAGAAACGTATCAAAAATTTATTAAGTTTACCCAAAAAGTTTATTTAGTTTGATTATTATATAAAATAAATTTAAGCTGTATTTAAACTTCCTGTTTGTTTAACTGCAAATAAATTTTAAAGTTATTAATTAGCTAATACACTGTTAGTCACTTAAAATGCTGTTTAGCAAACATTAATGTAAACAAGTTTTTTTTAACTTGATTAAAATAAATTTGTGTGGATAAGATTTGAAAGCTTTTTAAAGTAAAGAAACTTTTATGGCTGACTTTTAATCATCTCTAAATCAATAAGAAAAGGTTAAGTTGAAGTAATTTGTATTAAAAGAAAAACTGCTTACTATAAAATTTCCATGGAAGTTTATATAAATTCAAGATAAAGTAAATTATTTAACAAATATTGTTTAAGCTATATGTTTAAAACTGATCAGTTTTAAAAAAAACCAAGTCAAAAAAATAAATATTTATAGTAAAGTTTGAAATTTACACAGTAACATAATAAACTCTAAAATAATTATAAGTTTTCATGATGTTCTTGAAGAAAAGTAATTAATTTTTGTAACTTGTATACTATTTAACTTTTTATTAAAAATTTAAATACTATTTTTACTTTTATTAAAGAGTCGTATGCTTCTCTAAAAATAATTTGAACTTGTTTATAATTTTTAAAACTTTTTTTCACAGCTTTTCAATTAACACATTCTAAAAAAATGTTTTTTTCCTTAAGTTCAAATGAAGTCAAAGTTTTTTTTACAAAAGTTAACACTGGCTTTTATTTGAAGAATGATCTCTTACAAAAAAATAAATGTTTTAGAATAATTTTGACTCATAAATTCATAGTAATATTTTTTTTTGTTATGGAAATACTATCACTACTGTTAAATAGTGCTTGTAAGATAACTAAAATAAACTACGTAACTATATTGCGTATTTGTATTAAATTTGTACTGTTCTTCGTCACATAGTGTTTTATATACTCTATTACAAAATTTAATTTTTAAAACATTTAAACTAAATAAATAGATTAATATCGTTTTTTTTTAAAGTTATCATTCAAATACTCTGATCTTTGGTGTTTTTGCAAAATGTAACTGTTGATTTTGAAACAATTTAAACACAGGGGGGATTTAAAATTAATAATTTATTATTTTGAAGAAAAAAATTTCACCGCAAAGCGGACTTTAGAATTGTAAATATGTACCGCCTAAAGTATGTATTGAAGTAATAATGGTAGAATGATAAATAATTACAAGTTTGTGTGAAAGTTTTTTTAAAATCGCCCACTTTGCATAACTCTCAAAAACTATCACCTAATGGCTGGCTGCAGGTCCGGACAAAAAAAAAACTTTTTGTTTAAGTAGATATTTAAACATGATTAAAAATGAATTACTTATACAATGATATAAATAATAAGTTTAGCCAGTTAAATTTATTTATATATTTAAAAGTTGCTTTTAATCTTTTCAACAGTCATCTATAATATTTAAAGAAAATTATATAAGTATGTGTATTCTAACAATGAAATAAGCTGTTATATACTAATCTAGTAAATACAAATAAATATCCGAAACAGTAATAAGATCAATCACATCATTCATTGGTGGTGAAGATTTTTGAAAAAACAAAAAAATATTAGTTATTACTTTTAATTTGAACGATTTATATTTGTTAAAACAGTCATAAACAAATGATAAATACTTTTGATAACAGTCAATTTGATTTATTTATTTGTATTCACAGTAATCGCAATAAGATCGATGGCCTCATTCATCGGCGGTGAAGATTTGTGGAGCTCGTTCTTCGGAGCTTCGAAAAACACTTGGAATGAAGACGGTCTCATGGGTTTCTTCGCGTTTGTTTATTTATTAGTATTAGATCTAATAAATATATTAAGAATTTTATTTATTATATTATTTATAATAATTGGAGTTTTTCTGTTATAAAAGAACCCATTTAGTGTAATAATTGATAAAATGAGATTTTTATTATCAGTTATAAATAGTTCTAGTATTGTAAATAAATAAATATATAGTTTCACCTTTCTTTTATTAGTGTAGTCAATTTAAAATTATTTTTAATTTATAACGTTCAAAATTGGTCTATTTTAGCTCATAAATATCATATGGCTCAAACAGTTTAGAATTTAAATTGGTGAATTGTAGATTAATTTTCCTAATATTTAACATTACACCATCTTAAAAATTCTGTGTTTGAAACTTTAAAATAATAAAAGAATTAGAAAATAACAATAATATTTATTATAACAGAGGATTGGTTCCCCGTCTTTTAATGGAAGCAGCAACAATGTGGTTGAGTGAACTGGCAGCATATATGATAAATACATACATTATCACTGAAAAAGTTTGTTTTATTTACATGATAAATACATACATTATCACTGAAAAAGTTTGTTTTATATGATGATAAATTAATACATTATCACTGAAAAAGTTTGTTTTATTTACATGATAATTACATACATTATCACTGAAAAAGTTTGTTTTATATGATGATAAATTAATACATTATTACTGAAAAAGTTTGTTTTATTTACATGATAAATACATACATTATCACTGAAAAAGTTTGTTTTATATGATGATAAATTAATACATTATTACTGAAAAAGTTTGTTTTATTTACATGATAAATACATACATTATCACTGAAAAAGTTTGTTTTATATGATGATAAATTAATACATTATTACTGAAAAAGTTTGTTTTATTTACATGATAAATACATACATTATCACTGAAAAAGTTTGTTTTATATGATGATAAATTAATACATTATTACTGAAAAAGTTTGTTTTATTTACATGATAATTACATACATTATCACTGAAAAAGTTTGTTTTATATGATGATAAATTAATACATTATTACTGAAAAAGTTTGTTTTATTTACATGATAAATACATATATTATCACTGAAAAGTTTTGTTTTATTTATTTATAAGTGCATTGTATATAAAAATATAAAACAAATAATTTCAGTTATAATACAAGCATATGATACATGTATACAGGGTTGCCAAAAAACCTGGAGTTAGTATATAAAAAAAACTGGAATCCTGAAAGTAGTTTGACAATTGGGCAAAAAAACTTGTAGTTTAAGACCAGAAATCACTAAAAACTTTGAAAACCGTGAAAACCTGGAATTTTAAACTAGTCATACACGTAAAGTAACAAAATTTCGATTAGTTAAAAAAAATCTCTCTTGAAAATTTTTTAATAAAAAAATCATTTAAAGTAGCTTTACCGTTTCTTTTCTTTTTTGTTATACATTTTAAGACAACTTTTATACCTTAAGAATTTATACTAAGAATTTATACTTAAACTTATAAAGAACATCTGGCAACACTGTATATATTTATTATCAGCTACTTTTATAAAAGTTTATATCATTCACAAAAAAAGTGTAATTTTAGTCTACATTAATTATCAGCCTATTTGTTGATACCAGTTTTTTAGTTTGATAAGTTTTCTGCTGCACAACTAAAACTAACAACGAATTAGTTTACCTTGAAAAGTATTAACGTTGTTTTAATTTTTATATTTTGATATTCAAGTTGTTTTCCAACCAGGGTGAACTTCGTGATCTGAGAAATTACACTCCTGTGCTGACCCACTACATGGTGCAGGGCTGGTGTTACCCGTTGTCCGTGACAACCACCGTCATGGCAACCAACGGCACCTCGTTGCAAGCTGGCAGGCCACCATTCATCACTTACTACAACAGCTGGTCGTCATGCTTGATTGATTTGAGAAGACAGGTTTGTTGAATTTGTTGAATTGTGAATTTTAAATAAGAAATTGAATAAGAAGGTTGAAAATTGGGTATTTAAAAAATAAAAAGAGTAAAGCTTTAGTTAGGCATGTTGTGGTTTAAGTGTTGATAATATGTGAAACTGAAAAAAAAAAATTTTACTGAAAAGTCTTATTTTATAAAGTTAGTACAAATTTTTGAAAACAATGCCTTTCGTTAATGTTTTCATGTTAGTATATATGCTCTTTATACATATGATATGCAAGGTAGCCACACTTATGTTTATAAAAACGTTTGAAACAAACCCGCTACATTTCTTAAAAATAAACTCATTAATTTTAGATGATATTCTGTCAATTTTCACGGTTGAGTACTTTTTATTAATTAAATTTAAAGCTTAAACTTACTTGCATTTCTTTTTTTGGAACAAAAAACATTAGACAAACTAAACCTTTTGGCTATTAATCTTTAAGAAGTTTCTAGTAATTTTTTTAATCAAAAACAGGGTTGCCACTTTACCTGGAAAAACCTGGAATTTGACAATTTAGGCTAAAATAACCTGGAAAACCTGATATTTAACAAATTTTGAAAAAAATCTGAAAAAACCTGGAATTTTTAATAACTTTAACATTTTCAGTTGTAAAATTTTTATTTGGCACAAAAAATCTATCATATAATTAAGATTTTTTGTCATCATCAAATTTTTTTTTAAATTAAAAAACACATTTAAAGTAACTTTACAGTATCTTTTCGATGCTTTTATTCTATTTAACACAGTTTCTTTAATAGAAATTAACTTAAAACTAAAAATAGACCCAAAAATGTGTACTTTTAAAAACCTGGAAAAAAATTTGAAAAAATGAGTGGCAACCCTGTCAAAAAGTTTTCAGGCATCTGATATTTGATTTAAATATCTAATATAATAAAATTATATTTGAATATCTGTGATATTTATAGTTTGTATCAGAACTTTAAATTTTTAAGTTTTAAAGCACTAAACTACTTAAAACATGATGGTCAAAACACCTTGAATTCTGGAAAAACCTGGAATTCGACAATTAAAGCTTAAAATTTTTAATATAACTGGGAATTTTAACATTTTTTACATGATAAGTAATGAAATTTTAATTTGACACAAAAGTTCTTTCAAATATATATGTATATATATAAGTTTTATTTAAAGATGCAAAACTCAAAGGAATTGAGTTTCGTGACTATTCACTCATCAGCTTCAAAACAAGTTTAAAATAAAGCACAAAACAAAATCACCAATGAAAGTTAAAAATTTTTAACTTGTTAAAGTTAATTTAAAAATTTAAATAAACCTTTTTTAATAATAAAGCCCTCAAGAAGGGCTCAGTGTGAAAAATTTAATTTATTAAGTTAAATAACTTAATTCTATATATATATATATATATATATATATATATGAAAGAACTTTTGTGTCAAATCAAAATTTCATTACTTATCATATAAAAAATGTTAAAATTCCCAGTTATATTAAAAATTTATGTATATATATCATATATATATACAATTGTTTGTTATTATTTTTTTTTCATAGAAAAAACATTTAAAATAGCTTTACACTTTCTTTTCAAGGTTGTGATACTATTTTAGACAGTTTACCTTTAAACTTATTTTTATACTTTTGTTAACCTGATGAAAATCAGAAACCCTGGAACGAGTTTTTCAAAAACCTTGAGAAATCAAAGCATCAAAAAACTATGGTACTTGTATTTTCATCAATATATTTAAATTTGTCAATCTCCTTATTTCAGTAAATTGTTCTTATTGCAGGGATCTCTGAAATTTTAACACCCCATTTGCAGTAAATACTTTAAATCGTTATGTAAACTAAGAAAAAGTAAGTAAAGAGAAATTATTCTCATTATAGGGAATGCACCAGCGTGGGGCATCGATGTTGTTCAGGAAAGCAATATTGCCCAGGGACGTTGTTTTTGAGGTGAAGGAACCAAAAGTATTCGAACAAATCGAATCACCCTTCGTATCAAATGTGGCTGACATTGTTGAATTAGATGAGTGAAAAAAATATAAGTTAAATTTTTAATTACATTGAAATACAAGAACATATAAAATAGATGAATTTAATTAAAAAAAAAAAATTACAGCACTTTTGTTATTTAAATTGTTAGTTTTATTAGGTCTATAGAAAATAAATAAATATCTTTATTATGTTGGAAATATGCATAAGTTTCTTTTCACAAATTGTTTTGATGCAAAGTTTCTTTTTATACAAGTCTTATTTTATAACTGCTGTAGCCTAATCGCAATCTATATTTATTATACAAGTTTTTGTTTTGTTAGTCGAAATGTTTCACTAATTTGAAAGTGTTTATTGGTTCTTTAAATATTTAATAAATTATATCATGACATTTGTGATTTAAAAAAAAAACTTAGTTATTAACACTCAACTTATTAGCTTTTAGTTGCTTATTATAAACTAGAATATGGGTTGGCAATGATTTTAGTCTTAAGTTTTCAAAAATTACTCAATTTTTCATTTAAATTTGACAAACTAATAATTCTATATGTCCTTCTTACTACATCTAATATAAGTTTAAATATTCCGCAAACTGTAATGACATTTTAAATTTTCATTTTGAATGAAAAAAGTTTAGTGTAAGTTTCGAATTTCGGTTTAGTAAGATTAACACTTGGGCCGAAGTTTTACCTTTTGTGGGCCGCACTTGAATTTTGTAAACATTGGCGGGCCGGTCATTTTCACTTCGCGGGCCGTAACATTACCCCTTTATCAGAACTATGTTATATTAAGTTCGCACGTTATAATATCCAACAGTCCTCGAATGAAGATTCAATTAAGTTGGTTAATTTTGAGTGATAAAAGTCGCTTACATGACCGCGCCCCAATTGGCAGAAAATCATAATAGCCTCTGAAAACTTGAAACAAAAACTTTAAGTGTTAATATCTTAACTCAATATAAAAGTAACAAACTTATAAAAGTAGTAATCTTATATAGAAATACATCACTCCTCTAAAACTAAATAAATAATCGCAAACAATTAATTATGTATCGCCCCTCTAACACTAAAATCTGATCTGCTAAACTTCGTGTTTCAACTTAACGCAATCAAATACTTTTAAACAGTATTAAGATACTTTGCTTGAGTTAAAAATTAATAAAATGTGCAACTTACTAGTTTTGTTTACTTACTTCACTTTTTTTTATCTGCAGAGTTAAAAAAATGCAAACATTTGTTATCCTAACTGAACGCATAAACTTTTGTTTTTCAAGTTAATTACTTCACGCTACATCAAATAAAGCAATGCCTTCTTACAAGTATGTTTTAAACATCAATAGGAATAATTTGACCCAGCTATAGTAAAATTTATTAAAAATCATTAAAGATCTTTACTAAAAACAAAACTTCAAAAAATTACTTTAAATCATGGTTTCCCAAACTTTTTTCAAAAGGCCCTCTAAACAAAAATTAAAAAAGCTATGACCCCCTCCAACAAGATTACTCAAAAAACTACCATTTAAAACACTTAAGACCTTTTTTAGTTCTTCAACCCCAAAATATCAAATGTAAGTTTGAAACTAATCTTATGACTTTGTGCGCGGGTGAGATTTAACCGGGTGGAAAATGATTACAGGTGGAATTGTTATTATACCTTGTTTTTCAGTACTAAATGTTGAAGCTTTGGTCTTTAAAGAATAAACGTTTTATTTTAAAAGTAATTATGTTTCTCAATTGGAAAAAGCTTTACTAGAAAAGGTAAAATTGTTTTTGACAACTACAGATTTCAAGGTTCCGACGCTTCAATTTAATTCGTTGTTTTTTTGGCATTGTTCGCAAAATGTCAGCTTTTGTACAAATGCTTGAAATTTATGATTTGAAAAGAGTTAGTTAAATTCTAATTAAACATATTACACTAATGTTGTGTATTTAAATTGTTAATTTAAATAACTGTTTGGTCTTTGAAACATTTTTTAGAAAATTCAAGGCACTATTGCCAAGATTTCAGGACTAAAATTAAACTTTTTAATTTAAACTTATTAAAATTTTTCAGGACAATTAAATTCTAAAAGTTTTTTTTGAAAGCCACATTAAAAATAACATTTAATAGTTGTCCTATATTAGTATCTTACGCCATTGCAGGCAAACTAATAGTCTATGTTGCTTCGTTTGGTTTTCATAAGCTCGGTTGGGTACCAACCAACAAATTGTTTAGAATGTTTAAAAACTGTATTTAGTCACCTATAAAAACTAACCTAAGAGCTAATTTCTCGGAAAAATGTATAGCAGGATTAAGCTAGGTATCATATAAACATAAACTTACTTTAAAACTGCCTTAGTTTTGGTACTTTTAAAATTAATTTTAAATATAAATAAAAAAAACTTTGCTTCTTTTAAAGTATAATAAATAGTTTAGAAGCATAATATCATTATTTTCGTTAATAACATCTAAAAGTTTATATATATATAAGTTGTTTAAGTTATAGCTAAATGCAAAAAATTATAAGAGCAACTAAAACTAATAACTCCATTTATGATGGGTTTACATTGAAAACAACGTTTGTTTAGTAATTTTTTATTTCATGATACATATTTCATTTGAACCTAACTTCCATTTACTAAAACTTAAAAGCTGCCGATAAAATAATTGTTTACGGTTTTAAGAATAAGTTATACCTTATCAATGACAAACAAACGAAACTTGTTGTACACCATACATTTTTGTTGTTTCAGTACAAAGGTGACATTGAATTGGTCAGCTTAATTAATTAGTTATTAACTATTTTAAAGAAATTACTTAGTCATGACAAGTTAAAACAAACATATTTAGTATAAATAACTTTGAAATTTTTGCGACCCAAATGGTATGACAACTAACAAAGTTTTATATTCAAAAATTAGTAAAGTTGTTTTCTAACGTCATCCACAAATTCTTTCTTATTCTTTTAGTAAAAACTTTATTTTAATTAATTTTCAATGTATATTTGTATGAGAAAAAAAAAATCAAAGTTAATTATGAATCTAAAAAAAAAGTATTTTACTGGGGAAGAAAAAAAAACTGTTTATGGCATCTATAAATTACTGAAAAAGAAAATTAATTTATAAAAATTTAGTCAAATTACCTGGTATATAGAAAAACCGAAAATTTTTTTCCACTTTTTTAATTATTGAAATTCCAAAAAAACTTTCCGTTGAGTTTTAGTTTTAATCGAACACATCGGTATTTAAAAGCTAAAATCATTTTGTAGTGTACAGTAACCTCTTGCGAATCAACGCACTCGTTTGATTACGCACGCTCGTTTATTTACGCATTTGAGAACTATTAATAAAAAAGAAAAAATCATTAATACACTATAAATACTACATAAATACTGAGTTTATTTTGTGTGTATTGAACTAGTAAGGCATTTACTTTTAATAAATCATTTAAATGAAAATTTAGGAGAAAGGAAAGTTTTAAGGTTTTTGCATTTTTAATTTGCGCCTTGAATAAAAACTTATTTTGCTTCGCTCTTTGTCTTTTAAATTTATTTAACCAACTTTTATACTTTTATGTCTAACAAGGTACAACTTTCAATTTACTCAAAGTATTGATGGCATTAAGTTTAAGTTTATCTCAATAAACTTATTATTTTTAATTAATCTGTTACTTACCCAGCTAAAAGTAAACTTCTCTTGCGTTGTGTTAGAGATCTTTTTCTCTAACACCTATGAAATACAAGCTTACTCTTAGGTGGGCAAGGAACATAGTGGAAAATACATTTTGTATACACATAAACAACTTTTATTAATATACTTTTGACACCAGGTCCGAGGACCAATTTTGAGCTTTTTGTTTTTTGTTGTTCAATAAACAAATTATGTAAAACTTGAATTAATACTATTTTTGTAAACAAAAAAGTGATCAAGTCTACAAATGGTATTTAATCAAATCCATTATAAAAACAGTCAATTTAATAAGTATATTACAAGGGAATGGATCAAAATTGCACGAGGTTACTAAATTACACGAGAGGACTAATTTGCACAAGAACAAAGTAGCACGAATGCACAAAATAGCATGTAGACACTTTTGCACGAAGTAAAAACATGCACGAGGGGACAAAATTGCACCACGACAGTTTTGCACCAAGGGTCAATTTTGCACGAGCGACATTTCTACAAGATTAAAAAATACAAAAAAAAAAACAAAACAAAACAGAACAAAAAACTAAAAGATAGATTAATAAAAAAATGAAAAAAAAAAAATACTGACCGAGGGTAAGGGCTAGGGGTAACAGTGATACTAAAAAAAAAATAACACGTAGCAATTTCACGAGACGATTAAAAAAAAAAGTACATATGATAACAAAAGTTAAAAGCTGTTTATACTCTCGTTTATTCATGATGCCAAATAGTGATTCTCGAATAATGACGTCACAACTTAATATTAAGAACTATAGTAAACAAGAAAATGTTCATAAAATAATGAGTTTTTGTTATAAACATTCTTAATTATAGAAAGGTAAGTATCATCACCAAGGAAGCAATTCCTTTATTATCATTTCACAACTGTTCATCGACTTCAACGTGCTGTTTGCTGAATTGTTGGTAAACAATAAGCTAAAGTACTTACAGTCTACTTTGCACAAGTCATTGCTTTGAGATTTTAAGTAAAGAAATTTCTCAACCAGACCCTGGTAAACGGCGAGAGATTGCTGTACATTTTGCTGAAGGTTGAACAAATTAAATCAAATTCTTTAAACACATAGCATTTTCACGAGATGACTTTACGTTTGCACTAATATCTTAAGAATGCGACTTTACTTGGTCAATCCGAAGATACTGTCGGAAAGCTGAGACTCTCAGGAGCATTTTAAGATATTTTTTAGGTTCTTGAGACAAGAAATAACAAAGTTATTGCTTCTAGATTTTTTTTTTAGTTTTCTATAGTAAAAGAACTAATATACGAAACCTTATTTTAATATATACAAAAATTCAAACTATTTAGAGCTGCGACTTATAGCCATCTTGCTTATGAAGCTTGTTTAACTTAAACGAAACTAATTGAAATACTTAACATAAAAGTGAGAAGATGAAAGAAAATGGCGTGTACTATAATGGGTTTTTGATACCATATATAAGTGTTGCCAATGGAAATACTTGACATAAAAGTATAAAACTGACAAAAATGGCATTTACTTTTATGGGTAATACTATATATCAGGGTTAACAATGGAAAAAATTGTCATAAATGTGTAAAAACTAACAAAAATGGCATTTATTATTGTTGGTTTTTGATACTCTACATTGGGGTTGCCAACACAGATGTAAAATCGAAAAAGTTTTTGAGGTTTTTTATTTGTCTGAATCTTTTATGATCAAGCATCATTAAAAGTTTCTTAGCTGCACAAGGAGAAAGAAAAACAACATAGTTAAGGTTTGGTTTCAATTCAAATTTATCAAAATAAAATTAATAATCAGCTTACTTTGAATAATCTAATGTTTGTATAAAGTATTTTTTTTCTTCAGTTATTCGACAATTAAAAAAAAATGTACATATGATAACAAAAGTTAAAAGCTGTTTATACTCTCGTTTATTCATGATGCCAAATAGTGATTCTCGAATAATGACGTCACAACTTAATACTAAAAACTAAAGTAAACAAGAAAATGTTCATTAGATAATGAGTTTTTGATGTCAACATTCTTAATAATAGAAAGGTAAGTATCATCACCAAGAAAGCAATTCCTTTATTATCATTTCACAACTGTTCATCGACTTCAACGTGCTGTTTGCTGAATTGTTGGTAAACAATAAGCTAAAGTACTTACAGTCTACTTTGCACAAGTCATTGCTTTGAGATTTTAAGTGAAGAAATTTCTCAACCAGACCCTGGTAAACGGCGAGAGATTGCTGTACATTTTGCTGAAGGTTGAACAAATTAAATCAAATTCTTCAAACACATAGCATTATCACGAGATGACTTTACGTTTGCACTAATATCTTAAGAATGCGACTTTACTTGGTCAATCCGAAGATACTGTCGGAAAGCTGAGACTCTCAGGAGCATTTTAAGATATTTTTTAGGTTCTTGAGACAAGAAATAACAAAGTTATTGCTTCTAGATTTTTTTTTTAGTTTTCTATAGTAAAAGAACTAATATACGAAACCTTATTTTAATATATACAAAAATTCAAACTATTTAGAGCTGCGACTTATAGCCATCTTGCTTATGAAGCTTGTTTAACTTAAACGAAACTAATTGAAATACTTAACATAAAAGTGAGAAGATGAAAGAAAATGGCGTGTACTATAATGGGTTTTTGATACCATATATAAGTGTTGCCAATGGAAATACTTGACATAAAAGTATAAAACTGACAAAAATGGCATTTACTTTTATGGGTAATACTATATATCAGGGTTAACAATGGAAAAAATTGTCATAAATGTGTAAAAACTAACAAAAATGGCATTTATTATTGTTGGTTTTTGATACTCTACATTGGGGTTGCCAACACAGATGTAAAATCGAAAAAGTTTTTGAGGTTTTTTATTTGTCTGAATCTTTTATGATCAAGCATCATTAAAAGTTTCTTAGCTGCACAAGGAGAAAGAAAAACAACATAGTTAAGGTTTGGTTTCAATTCAAATTTATCAAAATAAAATTAATAATCAGCTTACTTTGAATAATCTAATGTTTGTATAAAATATTTTTTTTCTTCAGTTATTCGACAATTAAAAAAAAATGTACATATGATAACAAAAGTTAAAAGCTGTTTATACTCTCGTTTATTCATGATGCCAAATAGTGATTCTCGAATAATGACGTCACAACTTAATACTAAAAACTAAAGTAAACAAGAAAATGTTCATTAGATAATGAGTTTTTGATGTCAACATTCTTAATAATAGAAAGGTAAGTATCATCACCAAGGAAGCAATTCCTTTATTATCATTTCACAACTGTTCATCGACTTCAACGTGCTGTTTGCTGAATTGTTAGTAAACAATAAGCTAAAATACTTACAGTCTACTTTGCACAAGTCATTGCTTTGAGATTTTAAGTGAAGAAATTTCTCAACCAGACCCTGGTAAACGGCGAGAGATTGCTGTAAATTTTGCTGAAGGTTGAACAAATTAAATCAAATTCTTCAAACACATAGCATTTTCACGAGATGACTTTACGTTTGCACTAATATCTTCAGGATGCGACTTTACTCGGTCAATCCGAAGATACTGTCAGAAAGCTGAGACTCTCAGGAGCATTTTAAGATATTTTTTAGCTTCTTGAGAAAAGAAATAACAAAGTTATGGCTTCTAGTATTTTTTTTAGTTTTGTATAGTAAAAGAACCAAATTACGAAACCTTATTTTAATATATACAAAAATTCAAACTAGTTAGAGCTGCGACTTATAGCCATCTTGCTTATGAAGCTTGTTTAACTTAAACGAAACTAATTGAAATACTTAACATAAAAGTGAGAAAATGAAAGAAAATGGCGTGTACTATAATGGGTTTTCGATACCATATATAAGTGTTGCCAATGGAAATACTTGACATAAAAGTATAAAACTGACAAAAATGGCATTTACTTTTATGGGTAATACTATATATCAGGGTTAACAATGGAAAAAATTGTCATAAATGTGTAAAAACTAACAAAAATGGCATTTATTATTGTTGGTTTTTGATACTCTACATTGGGGTTGCCAACACAGATGTAAAATCGAAAAAGTTTTTGAGGTTTTTTATTTGTCTGAATCTTTTATGATCATACATCATTAAAAGTTTCTTAGCTGCACAAGGAGAAAGAAAAACAACATAGTTAAGGTTTGGTTTCAATTCAAATTTATCAAAATAAAATTAATAATCAGCTTACTTTGAATAATCTAATGTTTGTATAAAATATTTTTTTTCTTCAGTTATTCGACAATTAAAAAAAAATGTACATATGATAACAAAAGTTAAAAGCTGTTTATACTCTCGTTTATTCATGATGCCAAATAGTGATTCTCGAATAATGACGTCACAACTTAATACTTAAAACTAAAGTAAACAAGAAAATGTTCATTAGATAATGAGTTTTTGATGTCAACGTTCTTAATAATAGAAAGGTAAGTATCATCACCAAGGAAGCAATTCCTTTATTATCATTTCACAACTGTTCATCGACTTCAACGTGCTGTTTGCTGAATTGTTGGTAAACAATAAGCTAAAGTACTTACAGTCTACTTTGCACAAGTCATTGCTTTGAGATTTTAAGTAAAGAAATTTCTCAACCAGACCCTGGTAAACGGCGAGAGATTGCTGTAAATTTTGCTGAAGGTTGAACAAATTAAATCAAATTCTTCAAACACATAGCATTTTCACGAGATGACTTTACGTTTGCACTAATATCTTCAGGATGCGACTTTACTCGGTCAATCCGAAGATACTGTCAGAAAGCTGAGACTCTCAGGAGCATTTTAAGATATTTTTTAGTTTCTTGAGAAAAGAAATAACAAAGTTATGGCTTCTAGTATTTTTTTTAGTTTTGTATAGTAAAAGAACTAATATACGAAACCTTATTTTAATATATACAAAAATTCAAACTAGTTAGAGCTGCGACTTATAGCCATCTTGCTTATGAAGCTTGTTTAACTTAAACGAAACTAATTGAAATACTTAACATAAAAGTGAGAAAATGAAAGAAAATGGCGTGTACTATAATGGGTTTTTGATACCATATATAAGTGTTGCCAATGGAAATACTTGACATAAAAGTATAAAACTGACAAAAATGGCATTTACTTTTATGGGTAATACTATATATCAGGGTTAAAAATGGAAAAAATTGTCATAAATGTGTAAAAACTAACAAAAATGGCATTTATTATTGTTGGTTTTTGATACTCTACATTGGGGTTGCCAACACAGATGTAAAATCGAAAAAGTTTTTGAGGTTTTTTATTTGTCTGAATCTTTTATGATCAAGCATCATTAAAAGTTTCTTAGCTGCACAAGGAGAAAGAAAAACAACATAGTTAAGGTTTGGTTTCAATTCAAATTTATCAAAATAAAATTAATAATCAGCTTACTTTGAATAATCTAATGTTTGTATAAAATATTTTTTTTCTTCAGTTATTCGACAATTAAAAAAAAAAGTACATATGATAATAAAAGTTAAAAGCTGTTTATACTCTCGTTTATTCATGATGCCAAATAGTGATTCTCGAATAATGACGTCACAACTTAATACTAAAAACTAAAGTAAACAAGAAAATGTTCATTAGATAATGAGTTTTTGATGTCAACATTCTTAATAATAGAAAGGTAAGTATCATCACCAAGGAAGCAATTCCTTTATTATTATTTCATAACTGTTCATCGACTTCAACGTGCTGTTTGCTGATTTGTTGGTAAACAATAAGCTAAAGTACTTACAGTCTACTTTGCACAAGTCATTGCTTTGAGATTTTAAGTGAAGAAATTTCTCAACCAGACCCTGGTAAACGGCGAGAGATTGCTGTAAATTTTGCTGAAGGTTGAACAAATTAAATCAAATTCTTCAAACACATAGCATTTTCACGAGATGACTTTACGTTTGCACTAATATCTTCAGAATGCGACTTTACTCGGTCAATCCGAAGATACTGTCAGAAAGCTGAGACTCTCAGGAGCATTTTAAGATATTTTTTAGCTTCTTGAGAAAAGAAATAACAAAGTTATGGCTTCTAGAATTTTTTTTAGTTTTGTATAGTAAAAGAACTAATATACGAAACCTTATTTTAATATATACAAAAATTCAAACTAGTTAGAGCTGCGACTTATAGCCATCTTGCTTATGAAGCTTGTTTAACTTAAACGAAATTAATTGAAATACTTAACATAAAAGTGAGAAAATGAAAGAAAATGGCGTGTACTATAATGGGTTTTTGATACCATATATAAGTGTTGCCAATGGAAATACTTGACATAAAAGTATAAAACTGACAAAAATGGCATTTACTTTTATGGGTAATACTATATATCAGGGTTAACAATGGAAAAAATTGTCATAAATGTGTAAAAACTAACAAAAATGGCATTTATTATTGTTGGTTTTTGATACTCTACATTGGGGTTGCCAACACAGATGTAAAATCGAAAAAGTTTTTGAGGTTTTTTATTTGTCTGAATCTTTTATGATCAAGCATCATTAAAAGTTTCTTAGCTGCACAAGGAGAAAGAAAAACAACATAGTTAAGGTTTGGTTTCAATTCAAATTTATCAAAATAAAATTAATAATCAGCTCACTTTGAATAATCTAATGTTTGTATAAAATATTTTTTTTCTTCAGTTATTCGACAATTAAAAAAAAAAGTACATATGATAACAAAAGTTAAAAGCTGTTTATACTCTCGTTTATTCATGATGCCAAATAGTGATTCTCGAATAATGACGTCACAACTTAATACTAAAAACTAAAGTAAACAAGAAAATGTTCATTAGATAATGAGTTTTTGATGTCAACATTCTTAATAATAGAAAGGTAAGTATCATCACCAAGGAAGCAATTCCTTTATTATTATTTCACAACTGTTCATCGACTTCAACGTGCTGTTTGCTGATTTGTTGGTAAACAATAAGCTAAAGTACTTACAGTCTACTTTGCACAAGTCATTGCTTTGAGATTTTAAGTGAAGAAATTTCTCAACCAGACCCTGGTAAACGGCGAGAGATTGCTGTAAATTTTGCTGAAGGTTGAACAAATTAAATCAAATTCTTCAAACACATAGCATTTTCACGAGATGACTTTACGTTTGCACTAATATCTTCAGAATGCGACTTTACTCGGTCAATCCGAAGATACTGTCAGAAAGCTGAGACTCTCAGGAGCATTTTAAGATATTTTTTAGCTTCTTGAGAAAAGAAATAACAAAGTTATGGCTTCTAGAATTTTTTTTAGTTTTGTATAGTAAAAGAACTAATATACGAAACCTTATTTTAATATATACAAAAATTCAAACTAGTTAGAGCTGCGACTTATAGCCATCTTGCTTATGAAGCTTGTTTAACTTAAACGAAATTAATTGAAATACTTAACATAAAAGTGAGAAAATGAAAGAAAATGGCGTGTACTATAATGGGTTTTTGATACCATATATAAGTGTTGCCAATGGAAATACTTGACATAAAAGTATAAAACTGACAAAAATGGCATTTACTTTTATGGGTAATACTATATATCAGGGTTAACAATGGAAAAAATTGTCATAAATGTGTAAAAACTAACAAAAATGGCATTTATTATTGTTGGTTTTTGATACTCTACATTGGGGTTGCCAACACAGATGTAAAATCGAAAAAGTTTTTGAGGTTTTTTATTTGTCTGAATCTTTTATGATCAAGCATCATTAAAAGTTTCTTAGCTGCACAAGGAGAAAGAAAAACAACATAGTTAAGGTTTGGTTTCAATTCAAATTTATCAAAATAAAATTAATAATCAGCTCACTTTGAATAATCTAATGTTTGTATAAAATATTTTTTTTCTTCAGTTATTCGACAATTAAAAAAAAAAGTACATATGATAACAAAAGTTAAAAGCTGTTTATACTCTCGTTTATTCATGATGCCAAATAGTGATTCTCGAATAATGACGTCACAACTTAATACTAAAAACTAAAGTAAACAAGAAAATGTTCATTAGATAATGAGTTTTTGATGTCAACATTCTTAATAATAGAAAGGTAAGTATCATCACCAAGGAAGCAATTCCTTTATTATTATTTCACAACTGTTCATCGACTTCAACGTGCTGTTTGCTGATTTGTTGGTAAACAATAAGCTAAAGTACTTACAGTCTACTTTGCACAAGTCATTGCTTTGAGATTTTAAGTGAAGAAATTTCTCAACCAGACCCTGGTAAACGGCGAGAGATTGCTGTAAATTTTGCTGAAGGTTGAACAAATTAAATCAAATTCTTCAAACACATAGCATTTTCACGAGATGACTTTACGTTTGCACTAATATCTTCAGAATGCGACTTTACTCGGTCAATCCGAAGATACTGTCAGAAAGCTGAGACTCTCAGGAGCATTTTAAGATATTTTTTAGCTTCTTGAGAAAAGAAATAACAAAGTTATGGCTTCTAGAATTTTTTTTAGTTTTGTATAGTAAAAGAACTAATATACGAAACCTTATTTTAATATATACAAAAATTCAAACTAGTTAGAGCTGCGACTTATAGCCATCTTGCTTATGAAGCTTGTTTAACTTAAACGAAATTAATTGAAATACTTAACATAAAAGTGAGAAAATGAAAGAAAATGGCGTGTACTATAATGGGTTTTTGATACCATATATAAGTGTTGCCAATGGAAATACTTGACATAAAAGTATAAAACTGACAAAAATGGCATTTACTTTTATGGGTAATACTATATATCAGGGTTAACAATGGAAAAAATTGTCATAAATGTGTAAAAACTAACAAAAATGGCATTTATTATTGTTGGTTTTTGATACTCTACATTGGGGTTGCCAACACAGATGTAAAATCGAAAAAGTTTTTGAGGTTTTTTATTTGTCTGAATCTTTTATGATCAAGCATCATTAAAAGTTTCTTAGCTGCACAAGGAGAAAGAAAAACAACATAGTTAAGGTTTGGTTTCAATTCAAATTTATCAAAATAAAATTAATAATCAGCTCACTTTGAATAATCTAATGTTTGTATAAAATATTTTTTTTCTTCAGTTATTCGACAATTAAAAAAAAAAGTACATATGATAACAAAAGTTAAAAGCTGTTTATACTCTCGTTTATTCATGATGCCAAATAGTGATTCTCGAATAATGACGTCACAACTTAATACTAAAAACTAAAGTAAACAAGAAAATGTTCATTAGATAATGAGTTTTTGATGTCAACATTCTTAATAATAGAAAGGTAAGTATCATCACCAAGGAAGCAATTCCTTTATTATTATTTCACAACTGTTCATCGACTTCAACGTGCTGTTTGCTGATTTGTTGGTAAACAATAAGCTAAAGTACTTACAGTCTACTTTGCACAAGTCATTGCTTTGAGATTTTAAGTGAAGAAATTTCTCAACCAGACCCTGGTAAACGGCGAGAGATTGCTGTAAATTTTGCTGAAGGTTGAACAAATTAAATCAAATTCTTCAAACACATAGCATTTTCACGAGATGACTTTACGTTTGCACTAATATCTTCAGAATGCGACTTTACTCGGTCAATCCGAAGATACTGTCAGAAAGCTGAGACTCTCAGGAGCATTTTAAGATATTTTTTAGCTTCTTGAGAAAAGAAATAACAAAGTTATGGCTTCTAGAATTTTTTTTAGTTTTGTATAGTAAAAGAACTAATATACGAAACCTTATTTTAATATATACAAAAATTCAAACTAGTTAGAGCTGCGACTTATAGCCATCTTGCTTATGAAGCTTGTTTAACTTAAACGAAATTAATTGAAATACTTAACATAAAAGTGAGAAAATGAAAGAAAATGGCGTGTACTATAATGGGTTTTTGATACCATATATAAGTGTTGCCAATGGAAATACTTGACATAAAAGTATAAAACTGACAAAAATGGCATTTACTTTTATGGGTAATACTATATATCAGGGTTAACAATGGAAAAAATTGTCATAAATGTGTAAAAACTAACAAAAATGGCATTTATTATTGTTGGTTTTTGATACTCTACATTGGGGTTGCCAACACAGATGTAAAATCGAAAAAGTTTTTGAGGTTTTTTATTTGTCTGAATCTTTTATGATCAAGCATCATTAAAAGTTTCTTAGCTGCACAAGGAGAAAGAAAAACAACATAGTTAAGGTTTGGTTTCAATTCAAATTTATCAAAATAAAATTAATAATCAGCTCACTTTGAATAATCTAATGTTTGTATAAAATATTTTTTTTCTTCAGTTATTCGACAATTAAAAAAAAAAGTACATATGATAACAAAAGTTAAAAGCTGTTTATACTCTCGTTTATTCATGATGCCAAATAGTGATTCTCGAATAATGACGTCACAACTTAATACTAAAAACTAAAGTAAACAAGAAAATGTTCATTAGATAATGAGTTTTTGATGTCAACATTCTTAATAATAGAAAGGTAAGTATCATCACCAAGGAAGCAATTCCTTTATTATTATTTCACAACTGTTCATCGACTTCAACGTGCTGTTTGCTGAATTGTTGGTAAACAATAAGCTAAAGTACTTACAGTCTACTTTGCACAAGTCATTGCTTTGAGATTTTAAGTGAAGAAATTTCTCAACCAGACCCTGGTAAACGGCGAGAGATTGCTGTAAATTTGCTGAAGGTTGAACAAATTAAATCAAATTCTTCAAACACATAGCATTTTCACGAGATGACTTTACGTTTGCACTAATATCTTCAGAATGCGACTTTACTCGGTCAATCCGAAGATACTGTCAGAAAGCTGAGACTCTCAGGAGC
Source organism: Thalia democratica (assembly GCF_965202585.1). Taxonomy (NCBI): domain Eukaryota; kingdom Metazoa; phylum Chordata; class Thaliacea; order Salpida; family Salpidae; genus Thalia; species Thalia democratica. The sequence continues at coordinate 7,047,164 of NC_139173.1, read as the reverse complement.
ATTTTAAGATATTTTTTAGCTTCTTGAGACAAGAAATGACAAAGTTATGGTTTCTAGAATTTTTTTTAGTTTTGTATAGTAAAAGAACTAATATACGAAACCTTATTTTAATATATACAAAAATTCAAACTAGTTAGAGCTGCGACTTATAGCCATCTTGCTTATGAAGCTTGTTTAACTTAAACGAAATTAATTGAAATACTTAACATAAAAGTGAGAAAATGAAAGAAAATTGCGTGTACTATAATGGGTTTTTGATACCATATATAAGTGTTGCCAATGGAAATACTTGACATAAAAGTATAAAACTGACAAAAATGGCATTTAATTTTATGGGTAATACTATATATCAGGGTTACCAATGGAAAAAATTGTCATAAAAGTGTAAAAACTAACAAAAATGGCATTTTTTATTGTTTGTTTTTGATACTCTACATTGGGGTTGCCAACAAAGATGTAAAATCGAAAAAGTTTTTGCGGTTTTTTATTTGTCTGAATCTTTTATGATCAAGCATCATTAAAAGTTTCTTAGCTGCACAAGGAGAAAGAAAAACAACATAGTTAAGGTTTGGTTTCAATTCAAATTTATCAAAATAAAATTAATAATCAGCTTACTTTGAATAATCTAATGTTTGTATAAAATATTTTTTTTCTTCAGTTATTCGACAATTAAAAAAAAATGTACATATGATAACAAAAGTTAAAAGCTGTTTATACTCTCGTTTATTCATGATGCCAAATAGTGATTCTCGAATAATGACGTCACAACTTAATACTAAAAACTAAAGTAAACAAGAAAATGTTCATTAGATAATGAGTTTTTGATGTCAACATTCTTAATAATAGAAAGGTAAGTATCATCACCAAGGAAGCAATTCCTTTATTATTATTTCATAACTGTTCATCGACTTCAACGTGCTGTTTGCTGATTTGTTGGTAAACAATAAGCTAAAGTACTTACAGTCTACTTTGCACAAGTCATTGCTTTGAGATTTTAAGTGAAGAAATTTCTCAACCAGACCCTGGTAAACGGCGAGAGATTGCTGTAAATTTTGCTGAAGGTTGAACAAATTAAATCAAATTCTTCAAACACATAGCATTTTCACGAGATGACTTTACGTTTGCACTAATATCTTCAGAATGCGACTTTACTCGGTCAATCCGAAGATACTGTCAGAAAGCTGAGACTCTCAGGAGCATTTTAAGATATTTTTTAGCTTCTTGAGAAAAGAAATAACAAAGTTATGGCTTCTAGAATTTTTTTTAGTTTTGTATAGTAAAAGAACTAATATACGAAACCTTATTTTAATATATACAAAAATTCAAACTAGTTAGAGCTGCGACTTATAGCCATCTTGCTTATGAAGCTTGTTTAACTTAAACGAAATTAATTGAAATACTTAACATAAAAGTGAGAAAATGAAAGAAAATGGCGTGTACTATAATGGGTTTTTGATACCATATATAAGTGTTGCCAATGGAAATACTTGACATAAAAGTATAAAACTGACAAAAATGGCATTTACTTTTATGGGTAATACTATATATCAGGGTTAACAATGGAAAAAATTGTCATAAATGTGTAAAAACTAACAAAAATGGCATTTATTATTGTTGGTTTTTGATACTCTACATTGGGGTTGCCAACACAGATGTAAAATCGAAAAAGTTTTTGAGGTTTTTTATTTGTCTGAATCTTTTATGATCAAGCATCATTAAAAGTTTCTTAGCTGCACAAGGAGAAAGAAAAACAACATAGTTAAGGTTTGGTTTCAATTCAAATTTATCAAAATAAAATTAATAATCAGCTCACTTTGAATAATCTAATGTTTGTATAAAATATTTTTTTTCTTCAGTTATTCGACAATTAAAAAAAAAAGTACATATGATAACAAAAGTTAAAAGCTGTTTATACTCTCGTTTATTCATGATGCCAAATAGTGATTCTCGAATAATGACGTCACAACTTAATACTAAAAACTAAAGTAAACAAGAAAATGTTCATTAGATAATGAGTTTTTGATGTCAACATTCTTAATAATAGAAAGGTAAGTATCATCACCAAGGAAGCAATTCCTTTATTATTATTTCACAACTGTTCATCGACTTCAACGTGCTGTTTGCTGATTTGTTGGTAAACAATAAGCTAAAGTACTTACAGTCTACTTTGCACAAGTCATTGCTTTGAGATTTTAAGTGAAGAAATTTCTCAACCAGACCCTGGTAAACGGCGAGAGATTGCTGTAAATTTTGCTGAAGGTTGAACAAATTAAATCAAATTCTTCAAACACATAGCATTTTCACGAGATGACTTTACGTTTGCACTAATATCTTCAGAATGCGACTTTACTCGGTCAATCCGAAGATACTGTCAGAAAGCTGAGACTCTCAGGAGCATTTTAAGATATTTTTTAGCTTCTTGAGAAAAGAAATAACAAAGTTATGGCTTCTAGAATTTTTTTTAGTTTTGTATAGTAAAAGAACTAATATACGAAACCTTATTTTAATATATACAAAAATTCAAACTAGTTAGAGCTGCGACTTATAGCCATCTTGCTTATGAAGCTTGTTTAACTTAAACGAAATTAATTGAAATACTTAACATAAAAGTGAGAAAATGAAAGAAAATGGCGTGTACTATAATGGGTTTTTGATACCATATATAAGTGTTGCCAATGGAAATACTTGACATAAAAGTATAAAACTGACAAAAATGGCATTTACTTTTATGGGTAATACTATATATCAGGGTTAACAATGGAAAAAATTGTCATAAATGTGTAAAAACTAACAAAAATGGCATTTATTATTGTTGGTTTTTGATACTCTACATTGGGGTTGCCAACACAGATGTAAAATCGAAAAAGTTTTTGAGGTTTTTTATTTGTCTGAATCTTTTATGATCAAGCATCATTAAAAGTTTCTTAGCTGCACAAGGAGAAAGAAAAACAACATAGTTAAGGTTTGGTTTCAATTCAAATTTATCAAAATAAAATTAATAATCAGCTCACTTTGAATAATCTAATGTTTGTATAAAATATTTTTTTTCTTCAGTTATTCGACAATTAAAAAAAAAAGTACATATGATAACAAAAGTTAAAAGCTGTTTATACTCTCGTTTATTCATGATGCCAAATAGTGATTCTCGAATAATGACGTCACAACTTAATACTAAAAACTAAAGTAAACAAGAAAATGTTCATTAGATAATGAGTTTTTGATGTCAACATTCTTAATAATAGAAAGGTAAGTATCATCACCAAGGAAGCAATTCCTTTATTATTATTTCACAACTGTTCATCGACTTCAACGTGCTGTTTGCTGAATTGTTGGTAAACAATAAGCTAAAGTACTTACAGTCTACTTTGCACAAGTCATTGCTTTGAGATTTTAAGTGAAGAAATTTCTCAACCAGACCCTGGTAAACGGCGAGAGATTGCTGTAAATTTGCTGAAGGTTGAACAAATTAAATCAAATTCTTCAAACACATAGCATTTTCACGAGATGACTTTACGTTTGCACTAATATCTTCAGAATGCGACTTTACTCGGTCAATCCGAAGATACTGTCAGAAAGCTGAGACTCTCAGGAGCATTTTAAGATATTTTTTAGCTTCTTGAGACAAGAAATGACAAAGTTATGGTTTCTAGAATTTTTTTTAGTTTTGTATAGTAAAAGAACTAATATACGAAACCTTATTTTAATATATACAAAAATTCAAACTAGTTAGAGCTGCGACTTATAGCCATCTTGCTTATGAAGCTTGTTTAACTTAAACGAAATTAATTGAAATACTTAACATAAAAGTGAGAAAATGAAAGAAAATTGCGTGTACTATAATGGGTTTTTGATACCATATATAAGTGTTGCCAATGGAAATACTTGACATAAAAGTATAAAACTGACAAAAATGGCATTTAATTTTATGGGTAATACTATATATCAGGGTTACCAATGGAAAAAATTGTCATAAAAGTGTAAAAACTAACAAAAATGGCATTTTTTATTGTTTGTTTTTGATACTCTACATTGGGGTTGCCAACAAAGATGTAAAATCGAAAAAGTTTTTGCGGTTTTTTATTTGTCTGAATCTTTTATGATCAAGCATCATTAAAAGTTTCTTAGCTGCACAAGGAGAAAGAAAAACAACATAGTTAAGGTTTGGTTTCAATTCAAATTTATCAAAATAAAATTAATAATCAGCTTACTTTGAATAATCTAATGTTTGTATAAAATATTTTTTTTCTTCAGTTATTCGACAATTAAAAAAAAATGTACATATGATAACAAAAGTTAAAAGCTGTTTATACTCTCGTTTATTCATGATGCCAAATAGTGATTCTCGAATAATGACGTCACAACTTAATACTAAAAACTAAAGTAAACAAGAAAATGTTCATTAGATAATGAGTTTTTGATGTCAACATTCTTAATAATAGAAAGGTAAGTATCATCACCAAGGAAGCAATTCCTTTATTATTATTTTACAACTGTTCATCGACTTCAACGTGCTATTTGCTGATTTGTTGGTAAACAATAAGCTAAAGTACTTACAGTCTACTTTGCACAAGTCATTGCTTTGAGATTTTAAGTGAAGAAATTTCTCAACCAGACCCTGGTAAACGGCGAGAGATTGTTGTAAATTTGCTGAAGGTTGAACAAACTAAATCAAATTCTTCAAACACATAGCATTTTCACGAGATGACTTTACGTTTGCACTAATATCTTCAGAATGCGACTTTACTCGGTCAATCCGAAGATACTGTCAGAAAGCTGAGACTCTCAGGAGCATTTTAAGATATTTTTTAGCTTCTTGAGAAAAGAAATAACAAAGTTATGGCTTCTAGAATTTTTTTTAGTTTTGTATAGTAAAAGAACTAATATACGAAACCTTATTTTAATATATACAAAAATTCAAACTAGTTAGAGCTGCGACTTATAGCCATCTTGCTTATGAAGCTTGTTTAACTTAAACGAAATTAATTGAAATACTTAACATAAAAGTGAGAAAATGAAAGAAAATTGCGTGTACTATAATGGGTTTTTGATACCATATATAAGTGTTGCCAATGGAAATACTTGACATAAAAGTATAAAACTGACAAAAATGGCATTTACTTTTATGGGTAATACTATATATCAGGGTTACCAATGGAAAAAATTGTCATAAAAGTATAAAAACTAACAAAAATGGCATTTTTTATTGTTTGTTTTTGATACTCTACATTGGGGTTGCCAACAAAGATGTAAAATCGAAAAAGTTTTTGCGGTTTTTTATTTGTCTGAATCTTTTATGATCAAGCATCATTAAAAGTTTCTTAGCTGCACAAGGAGAAAGAAAAACAACATAGTTAAGGTTTGGTTTCAATTCAAATTTATCAAAATAAAATTAATAATCAGCTTACTTTGAATAATCTAATGTTTGTATAAAATATTTTTTTTCTTCAGTTATTCGACAATTAAAAAAAAATGTACATATGATAACAAAAGTTAAAAGCTGTTTATACTCTCGTTTATTCATGATGCCAAATAGTGATTCTCGAATAATGACGTCACAACTTAATACTAAAAACTAAAGTAAACAAGAAAATGTTCATTAGATAATGAGTTTTTGATGTCAACATTCTTAATAATAGAAAGGTAAGTATCATCACCAAGAAAGCAATTCCTTTATTATTATTTCACAACTGTTCATCGACGTCAACGTGCTGTTTGCTGATTTGTTGGTGAACAATAAGCCTAAGTACTTACAGTCTACTTTGCACAAGTCATTGCTTTGAGATTTTAAGTGAAGAAATTTCTCAACCAGACCCTGGTAAACGGCGAGAGATTGCTGTAAATTTTGCTGAAGGTTGAACAAATTAAATCAAATTCTTCAAACACATAGCATTTTCACGAGATGACTTTACGTTTGCACTAATATCTTCAGAATGCGACTTTACTCGGTCAATCCGAAGATACTGTCAGAAAGCTGAGACTCTCAGGAGCATTTTAAGATATTTTTTAGCTTCTTGAGAAAAGAAATAACAAAGTTATGGCTTCTAGTATTTTTTTTAGTTTTGTATAGTAAAAGAACTAATATACGAAACCTTATTTTAATATATACAAAAATTCAAACTAGTTAGAGCTGCGACTTATAGCCATCTTGCTTATGAAGCTTGTTTAACTTAAACGAAATTAATTGAAATACTTAACATAAAAGTGAGAAAATGAAAGAAAATTGCGTGTACTATAATGGGTTTTTGATACCATATATAAGTGTTGCCAATGGAAATACTTGACATAAAAGTATAAAACTGACAAAAATGGCATTTACTTTTATGGGTAATACTATATATCAGGGTTACCAATGGAAAAAATTGTCATAAAAGTGTAAAAACTAACAAAAATGGCATTTTTTATTGTTGGTTTTTGATACTCTACATTGGGGTTGCCAACAAAGATGTAAAATCGAAAAAGTTTTTGCGGTTTTTTATTTGTCTGAATCTTTTATGATCAAGCATCATTAAAAGTTTCTTAGCTGCACAAGGAGAAAGAAAAACAACATAGTTAAGGTTTGGTTTCAATTCAAATTTATCAAAATAAAATTAATAATCAGCTTACTTTGAATAATCTAATGTTTGTATAAAATATTTTTTTTCTTCAGTTATTCGACAATTAAAAAAAAAAGTACATATGATAACAAAAGTTAAAAGCTGTTTATACTCTCGTTTATTCATGATGCCAAATAGTGATTCTCGAATAATGACGTCACAACTTAATACTAAAAACTAAAGTAAACAAGAAAATGTTCATTACATAATGAGTTTTTGATGTCAACATTCTTAATAATAGAAAGGTAAGTATCATCACCAAGGAAGCAATTCCTTTATTATCATTTCACAACTGTTCATCGACTTCAACGTGCTGTTTGCTGATTTGTTGGTAAACAATAAGCTAAAATACTTACAGTCTACTTTGCACAAGTCATTGCTTTGAGATTTTAAGTGAAGAAATTTCTCAACCAGACCCTGGTAAACGGCGAGAGATTGCTGTAAATTTTGCTGAAGGTTGAACAAATTAAATCAAATTCTTCAAACACATAGCATTTTCACGAGATGACTTTACGTTTGCACTAATATCTTCAGAATGCGATTTTACTCGGTCAATCCGAAGATACTGTCAGAAAGCTGAGACTCTCAGGAGCATTTTAAGATATTTTTTAGCTTCTTGAGAAAAGAAATAACAAAGTTATGGCTTCTAGAATTTTTTTTAGTTTTGTATAGTAAAAGAACTAATATACGAAACCTTATTTTAATATATACAAATATTCAAACTAGTTAGAGCTGCGACTTATAGCCATCTTGCTTATGAAGCTTGTTTAACTTAAACGAAATTAATTGAAATACTTAACATAAAAGTGAGAAAATGAAAGAAAATTGCGTGTACTATAATGGGTTTTTGATACCATATATAAGTGTTGCCAATGGAAATACTTGACATAAAAGTATAAAACTGACAAAAATGGCATTTACTTTTATGGGTAATACTATATATCAGGGTTACCAATGGAAAAAATTGTCATAAAAGTGTAAAAACTAACAAAAATGGCATTTATTATTGTTGGTTTTTGATACTCTACATTGGGGTTGCCAACAAAGATGTAAAATCGAAAAAGTTTTTGCGGTTTTTTATTTGTCTGAATCTTTTATGATCAAGCATCATTAAAAGTTTCTTAGCTGCACAAGGAGAAAGAAAAACAACATAGTTAAGGTTTGGTTTCAATTCAAATTTATCAAAATAAAATTAATAATCAGTTTACTTTGAATAATCTAATGTTTGTATAAAATATTTTTTTTCTTCAGTTATTCGACAATTAAAAAAAAATGTACATATGATAACAAAAGTTAAAAGCTGTTTATACTCTCGTTTATTCATGATGCCAAATAGTGATTCTCGAATAATGACGTCACAACTTAATACTAAAAACTAAAGTAAACAAGAAAATGTTCATTAGATAATGAGTTTTTGATGTCAACATTCTTAATAATAGAAAGGTAAGTATCATCACCAAGGAAGCAATTCCTTTATTATCATTTCACAACTGTTCATCGACTTCAACGTGCTGTTTGCTGAATTGTTGGTAAACAATAAGCTAAAGTACTTACAGTCTACTTTGCACAAGTCATTGCTTTGAGATTTTAAGTGAAGAAATTTCTCAACCAGACCCTGGTAAACGGCGAGAGATTGCTGTAAATTTCGCTGAAGGTTGAACAAATTAAATCAAATTCTTCAAACACATAGCATTTTCACGAGATGACTTTACGTTTGCACTAATATCTTCAGAATGCGACTTTACTCGGTCAATCCGAAGATACTGTCAGAAAGCTGAGACTCTCAGGAGCATTTTAAGATATTTTTTAGCTTCTTGAGAAAAGAAATAACAAAGTTATAGCTTCTAGAATTTTTTTTAGTTTTGTATAGTAAAAGAACTAATATACGAAACCTTATTTTAATATATACAAAAATTCAAACTAGTTAGAGCTGCGACTTATAGCCATCTTGCTTATGAAGCTTGTTTAACTTAAACGAAACTAATTGAAATACTTAACATAAAAGTGAGAAAATGAAAGAAAATGGCGTGTACTATAATGGGTTTTTGATACCATATATAAGTGTTGCCAATGGAAATACTTGACATAAAAGTATAAAACTGACAAAAATGGCATTTACTTTTATGGGTAATACTATATATCAGGGTTAACAATGGAAAAAATTGTCATAAATGTGTAAAAACTAACAAAAATGGCATTTATTATTGTTGGTTTTTGATACTCTACATTGGGGTTGCCAACACAGATGTAAAATCGAAAAAGTTTTTGAGGTTTTTTATTTGTCTGAATCTTTTATGATCAAGCATCATTAAAAGTTTCTTAGCTGCACAAGGAGAAAGAAAAACAACATAGTTAAGGTTTGGTTTCAATTCAAATTTATCAAAATAAAATTAATAATCAGCTTACTTTGAATAATCTAATGTTTGTATAAAATATTTTTTTTCTTCAGTTATTCGACAATTAAAAAAAAAAGTACATATGATAACAAAAGTTAAAAGCTGTTTATACTCTCGTTTATTCATGATGCCAAATAGTGATTCTCGAATAATGACGTCACAACTTAATACTAAAAACTAAAGTAAACAAGAAAATGTTCATTAGATAATGAGTTTTTGATGTCAACATTCTTAATAATAGAAAGGTAAGTATCATCACCAAGGAAGCAATTCCTTTATTATCATTTCACAACTGTTCATCGACTTCAACGTGCTGTTTGCTGAATTGTTGGTAAACAATAAGCTAAAGTACTTACAGTCTACTTTGCACAAGTCATTGCTTTGAGATTTTAAGTGAAGAAATTTCTCAACCAGACCCTGGTAAACGGCGAGAGATTGCTGTAAATTTCGCTGAAGGTTGAACAAATTAAATCAAATTCTTCAAACACATAGCATTTTCACGAGATGACTTTACGTTTGCACTAATATCTTCAGAATGCGACTTTACTCGGTCAATCCGAAGATACTGTCAGAAAGCTGAGACTCTCAGGAGCATTTTAAGATATTTTTTAGCTTCTTGAGAAAAGAAATAACAAAGTTATAGCTTCTAGAATTTTTTTTAGTTTTGTATAGTAAAAGAACTAATATACGAAACCTTATTTTAATATATACAAAAATTCAAACTAGTTAGAGCTGCGACTTATAGCCATCTTGCTTATGAAGCTTGTTTAACTTAAACGAAACTAATTGAAATACTTAACATAAAAGTGAGAAAATGAAAGAAAATGGCGTGTACTATAATGGGTTTTTGATACCATATATAAGTGTTGCCAATGGAAATACTTGACATAAAAGTATAAAACTGACAAAAATGGCATTTACTTTTATGGGTAATACTATATATCAGGGTTAACAATGGAAAAAATTGTCATAAATGTGTAAAAACTAACAAAAATGGCATTTATTATTGTTGGTTTTTGATACTCTACATTGGGGTTGCCAACACAGATGTAAAATCGAAAAAGTTTTTGAGGTTTTTTATTTGTCTGAATCTTTTATGATCAAGCATCATTAAAAGTTTCTTAGCTGCACAAGGAGAAAGAAAAACAACATAGTTAAGGTTTGGTTTCAATTCAAATTTATCAAAATAAAATTAATAATCAGCTTACTTTGAATAATCTAATGTTTGTATAAAATATTTTTTTTCTTCAGTTATTCGACAATTAAAAAAAAAAGTACATATGATAACAAAAGTTAAAAGCTGTTTATACTCTCGTTTATTCATGATGCCAAATAGTGATTCTCGAATAATGACGTCACAACTTAATACTAAAAACTAAAGTAAACAAGAAAATGTTCATTAGATAATGAGTTTTTGATGTCAACATTCTTAATAATAGAAAGGTAAGTATCATCACCAAGGAAGCAATTCCTTTATTATCATTTCACAACTGTTCATCGACTTCAACGTGCTGTTTGCTGAATTGTTGGTAAACAATAAGCTAAAGTACTTACAGTCTACTTTGCACAAGTCATTGCTTTGAGATTTTAAGTGAAGAAATTTCTCAACCAGACCCTGGTAAACGGCGAGAGATTGCTGTAAATTTTGCTGAAGGTTGAACAAATTTAATCAAATTCTTCAAACACATAGCATTTTCACGAGATGACTTTACGTTTGCACTAATATCTTCAGGATGCGACTTTACTCGGTCAATCCGAAGATACTGTCAGAAAGCTGAGACTCTCAGGAGCATTTTAAGATATTTTTTAGCTTCTTGAGAAAAGAAATAACAAAGTTATGGCTTCTAGTATTTTTTTTAGTTTTGTATAGTAAAAGAACCAAATTACGAAACCTTATTTTAATATATACAAAAATTCAAACTAGTTAGAGCTGCGACTTATAGCCATCTTGCTTATGAAGCTTGTTTAACTTAAACGAAACTAATTGAAATACTTAACATAAAAGTGAGAAAATGAAAGAAAATGGCGTGTACTATAATGGGTTTTTGATACCATATATAAGTGTTGCCAATGGAAATACTTGACATAAAAGTATAAAACTGACAAAAATGGCATTTACTTTTATGGGTAATACTATATATCAGGGTTAACAATGGAAAAAATTGTCATAAATGTGTAAAAACTAACAAAAATGGCATTTATTATTGTTGGTTTTTGATACTCTACATTGGGGTTGCCAACACAGATGTAAAATCGAAAAAGTTTTTGAGGTTTTTTATTTGTCTGAATCTTTTATGATCAAGCATCATTAAAAGTTTCTTAGCTGCACAAGGAGAAAGAAAAACAACATAGTTAAGGTTTGGTTTCAATTCAAATTTATCAAAATAAAATTAATAATCAGCTTACTTTGAATAATCTAATGTTTGTATAAAATATTTTTTTTCTTCAGTTATTCGACAATTAAAAAAAAAAGTACATATGATAACAAAAGTTAAAAGCTGTTTATACTCTCGTTTATTCATGATGCCAAATAGTGATTCTCGAATAATGACGTCACAACTTAATACTAAAAACTAAAGTAAACAAGAAAATGTTCATTAGATAATTAGTTTTTGATGTCAACATTCTTAATAATAGAAAGGTAAGTATCATCACCAAGGAAGCAATTCCTTTATTATTATTTCACAACTGTTCATCGACTTCAACGTGCTGTTTGCTGATTTGTTGGTAAACAATAAGCTAAAGTACTTACAGTCTACTTTGCACAAGTCATTGCTTTGAGATTTTAAGTGAAGAAATTTCTCAACCAGACCCTGGTAAACGGCGAGAGATTGCTGTAAATTTGCTGAAGGTTGAACAAACTAAATCAAATTCTTCAAACACATAGCATTTTCACGAGATGACTTTACGTTTGCACAAATATCTTCAGAATGCGACTTTACTCGATCAATCCGAAGATACTGTCAGAAAGCTGAGACTCTCAGGAGCATTTTAAGATATTTTTTAGCTTCTTGAGAAAAGAAATAACAAAGTTATGGCTTCTAGAATTTTTTTTAGTTTTGTATAGTAAAAGAACTAATATACGAAACCTTATTTTAATATATACAAAAATTCAAACTAGTTAGAGCTGCGACTTATAGCCATCTTGCTTATGAAGCTTGTTTAACTTAAACGAAATTAATTGAAATACTTAACATAAAAGTGAGAAAATGAAAGAAAATGGCGTGTACTATAATGGGTTTTTGATACCATATATAAGTGTTGCCAATGGAAATACTTGACATAAAAGTATAAAACTGACAAAAATGGCATTTACTTTTATGAGTAATACTATATATCAGGGTTAACAATGGAAAAAATTGTCATAAATGTGTAAAAACTAACAAAAATGGCATTTATTATTGTTGGTTTTTGATACTCTACATTGGGGTTGCCAACACAGATGTAAAATCGAAAAAGTTTTTGAGGTTTTTTATTTGTCTGAATCTTTTATGATCAAGCATCATTAAAAGTTTCTTAGCTGCACAAGGAGAAAGAAAAACAACATAGTTAAGGTTTGGTTTCAATTCAAATTTATCAAAATAAAATTAATAATCAGCTTACTTTGAATAATCTAATGTTTGTATAAAATATTTTTTTTCTTCAGTTATTCGACAATTAAAAAAAAATGTACATATGATAACAAAAGTTAAAAGCTGTTTATACTCTCGTTTATTCATGATGCCAAATAGTTATTCTCGAATAATGACGTCACAACTTAATACTAAAAACTAAAGTAAACAAGAAAATGTTCATTAGATAATGAGTTTTTGATGTCAACATTCTTAATAATAGAAAGGTAAGTATCATCACCAAGGAAGCAATTCCTTTATTATCATTTCACAACTGTTCATCGACTTCAACGTGCTGTTTGCTGAATTGTTGGTAAACAATAAGCTAAAGTACTTACAGTCTACTTTGCACAAGTCATTGCTTTGAGATTTTAAGTGAAGAAATTTCTCAACCAGACCCTGGTAAACGGCGAGAGATTGCTGTAAATTTGCTGAAGGTTGAACAAACTAAATCAAATTCTTCAAACACATAGCATTTTCACGAGATGACTTTACGTTTGCACTAATATCTTCAGAATGCGACTTTACTCGGTCAATCCGAAGATACTGTCAGAAAGCTGAGACTCTCAGGAGCATTTTAAGATATTTTTTAGCTTCTTGAGACAAGAAATAACAAAGTTATGGCTTCTAGAATTTTTTTTAGTTTTGTATAGTAAAAGAACTAATATACGAAACCTTATTTTAATATATACAAAAATTCAAACTAGTTAGAGCTGCGACTTATAGCCATCTTGCTTATGAAGCTTGTTTAACTTAAACGAAACTAATTGAAATACTTAACATAAAAGTGAGAAAATGAAAGAAAATGGCGTGTACTATAATGGGTTTTTGATACCATATATAAGTGTTGCCAATGGAAATACTTGACATAAAAGTATAAAACTGACAAAAATGGCATTTACTTTTATGAGTAATACTATATATCAGGGTTAACAATGGAAAAAATTGTCATAAATGTGTAAAAACTAACAAAAATGGCATTTATTATTGTTGGTTTTTGATACTCTACATTGGGGTTGCCAACACAGATGTAAAATCGAAAAAGTTTTTGAGGTTTTTTATTTGTCTGAATCTTTTATGATCAAGCATCATTAAAAGTTTCTTAGCTGCACAAGGAGAAAGAAAAACAACATAGTTAAGGTTTGGTTTCAATTCAAATTTATCAAAATAAAATTAATAATCAGCTTACTTTGAATAATCTAATGTTTGTATAAAATATTTTTTTTCTTCAGTTATTCGACAATTAAAAAAAAATGTACATATGATAACAAAAGTTAAAAGCTGTTTATACTCTCGTTTATTCATGATGCCAAATAGTGATTCTCGAATAATGACGTCACAACTTAATACTAAAAACTAAAGTAAACAAGAAAATGTTCATTAGATAATGAGTTTTTGATGTCAACATTCTTAATAATAGAAAGGTAAGTATCATCACCAAGGAAGCAATTCCTTTATTATCATTTCACAACTGTTCATCGACTTCAACGTGCTGTTTGCTGAATTGTTGGTAAACAATAAGCTAAAGTACTTACAGTCTACTTTGCACAAGTCATTGCTTTGAGATTTTAAGTGAAGAAATTTCTCAACCAGACCCTGGTAAACGGCGAGAGATTGCTGTAAATTTGCTGAAGGTTGAACAAACTAAATCAAATTCTTCAAACACATAGCATTTTCACGAGATGACTTTACGTTTGCACTAATATCTTCAGAATGCGACTTTACTCGGTCAATCCGAAGATACTGTCAGAAAGCTGAGACTCTCAGGAGCATTTTAAGATATTTTTTAGCTTCTTGAGACAAGAAATAACAAAGTTATGGCTTCTAGAATTTTTTTTAGTTTTGTATAGTAAAAGAACTAATATACGAAACCTTATTTTAATATATACAAAAATTCAAACTAGTTAGAGCTGCGACTTATAGCCATCTTGCTTATGAAGCTTGTTTAACTTAAACGAAATTAATTGAAATACTTAACATAAAAGTGAGAAAATGAAAGAAAATTGCGTGTACTATAATGGGTTTTTGATACCATATATAAGTGTTGCCAATGGAAATACTTGACATAAAAGTATAAAACTGACAAAAATGGCATTTACTTTTATGGGTAATACTATATATCAGGGTTACCAATGGAAAAAATTGTCATAAAAGTGTAAAAACTAACAAAAATGGCATTTTTTATTGTTGGTTTTTGATACTCTACATTGGGGTTGCCAACAAAGATGTAAAATCGAAAAAGTTTTTGCGGTTTTTTATTTGTCTGAATCTTTTATGATCAAGCATCATTAAAAGTTTCTTAGCTGCACAAGGAGAAAGAAAAACAACATAGTTAAGGTTTGGTTTCAATTCAAATTTATCAAAATAAAATTAATAATCAGCTTACTTTGAATAATCTAATGTTTGTATAAAATATTTTTTTTCTTCAGTTATTCGACAATTAAAAAAAAAAGTACATATGATAACAAAAGTTAAAAGCTGTTTATACTCTCGTTTATTCATGATGCCAAATAGTGATTCTCGAATAATGACGTCACAACTTAATACTAAAAACTAAAGTAAACAAGAAAATGTTCATTACATAATGAGTTTTTGATGTCAACATTCTTAATAATAGAAAGGTAAGTATCATCACCAAGGAAGCAATTCCTTTATTATCATTTCACAACTGTTCATCGACTTCAACGTGCTGTTTGCTGATTTGTTGGTAAACAATAAGCTAAAATACTTACAGTCTACTTTGCACAAGTCATTGCTTTGAGATTTTAAGTGAAGAAATTTCTCAACCAGACCCTGGTAAACGGCGAGAGATTGCTGTAAATTTTGCTGAAGGTTGAACAAATTAAATCAAATTCTTCAAACACATAGCATTTTCACGAGATGACTTTACGTTTGCACTAATATCTTCAGAATGCGATTTTACTCGGTCAATCCGAAGATACTGTCAGAAAGCTGAGACTCTCAGGAGCATTTTAAGATATTTTTTAGCTTCTTGAGAAAAGAAATAACAAAGTTATGGCTTCTAGAATTTTTTTTAGTTTTGTATAGTAAAAGAACTAATATACGAAACCTTATTTTAATATATACAAATATTCAAACTAGTTAGAGCTGCGACTTATAGCCATCTTGCTTATGAAGCTTGTTTAACTTAAACGAAATTAATTGAAATACTTAACATAAAAGTGAGAAAATGAAAGAAAATTGCGTGTACTATAATGGGTTTTTGATACCATATATAAGTGTTGCCAATGGAAATACTTGACATAAAAGTATAAAACTGACAAAAATGGCATTTACTTTTATGGGTAATACTATATATCAGGGTTACCAATGGAAAAAATTGTCATAAAAGTGTAAAAACTAACAAAAATGGCATTTATTATTGTTGGTTTTTGATACTCTACATTGGGGTTGCCAACAAAGATGTAAAATCGAAAAAGTTTTTGCGGTTTTTTATTTGTCTGAATCTTTTATGATCAAGCATCATTAAAAGTTTCTTAGCTGCACAAGGAGAAAGAAAAACAACATAGTTAAGGTTTGGTTTCAATTCAAATTTATCAAAATAAAATTAATAATCAGTTTACTTTGAATAATCTAATGTTTGTATAAAATATTTTTTTTCTTCAGTTATTCGACAATTAAAAAAAAATGTACATATGATAACAAAAGTTAAAAGCTGTTTATACTCTCGTTTATTCATGATGCCAAATAGTGATTCTCGAATAATGACGTCACAACTTAATACTAAAAACTAAAGTAAACAAGAAAATGTTCATTAGATAATGAGTTTTTGATGTCAACATTCTTAATAATAGAAAGGTAAGTATCATCACCAAGGAAGCAATTCCTTTATTATCATTTCACAACTGTTCATCGACTTCAACGTGCTGTTTGCTGAATTGTTGGTAAACAATAAGCTAAAGTACTTACAGTCTACTTTGCACAAGTCATTGCTTTGAGATTTTAAGTGAAGAAATTTCTCAACCAGACCCTGGTAAACGGCGAGAGATTGCTGTAAATTTTGCTGAAGGTTGAACAAATTTAATCAAATTCTTCAAACACATAGCATTTTCACGAGATGACTTTACGTTTGCACTAATATCTTCAGGATGCGACTTTACTCGGTCAATCCGAAGATACTGTCAGAAAGCTGAGACTCTCAGGAGCATTTTAAGATATTTTTTAGCTTCTTGAGAAAAGAAATAACAAAGTTATGGCTTCTAGTATTTTTTTTAGTTTTGTATAGTAAAAGAACTAATATACGAAACCTTATTTTAATATATACAAATATTCAAACTAGTTAGAGCTGCGACTTATAGCCATCTTGCTTATGAAGCTTGTTTAACTTAAACGAAACTAATTGAAATACTTAACATAAAAGTGAGAAAATGAAAGAAAATGGCGTGTACTATAATGGGTTTTTGATACCATATATAAGTGTTGCCAATGGAAATACTTGACATAAAAGTATAAAACTGACAAAAATGGCATTTACTTTTATGGGTAATACTATATATCAGGGTTAACAATGGAAAAAATTGTCATCAATGTGTAAAAACTAACAAAAATGGCATTTATTATTGTTGGTTTTTGATACTCTACATTGGGGTTGCCAACACAGATGTAAAATCGAAAAAGTTTTTGCGGTTTTTTATTTGTCTGAATCTTTTATGATCAAGCATCATTAAAAGTTTCTTAGCTGCACAAGGAGAAAGAAAAACAACATAGTTAAGGTTTGGTTTCAATTCAAATTTATCAAAATAAAATTAATAATCAGCTTACTTTGAATAATCTAATGTTTGTATAAAATATTTTTTTTCTTCAGTTATTCGACAATTAAAAAAAAATGTACATATGATAACAAAAGTTAAAAGCTGTTTATACTCTCGTTTATTCATGATGCCAAATAGTGATTCTCGAATAATGACGTCACAACTTAATACTAAAAACTAAAGTAAACAAGAAAATGTTCATTAGATAATGAGTTTTTGATGTCAACATTCTTAATAATAGAAAGGTAAGTATCATCACCAAGGAAGCAATTCCTTTATTATCATTTCACAACTGTTCATCGACTTCAACGTGCTGTTTGCTGAATTGTTGGTAAACAATAAGCTAAAGTACTTACAGTCTACTTTGCACAAGTCATTGCTTTGAGATTTTAAGTGAAGAAATTTCTCAACCAGACCCTGGTAAACGGCGAGAGATTGCTGTAAATTTCGCTGAAGGTTGAACAAATTAAATCAAATTCTTCAAACACATAGCATTTTCACGAGATGACTTTACGTTTGCACTAATATCTTCAGAATGCGACTTTACTCGGTCAATCCGAAGATACTGTCAGAAAGCTGAGACTCTCAGGAGCATTTTAAGATATTTTTTAGCTTCTTGAGAAAAGAAATAACAAAGTTATAGCTTCTAGAATTTTTTTTAGTTTTGTATAGTAAAAGAACTAATATACGAAACCTTATTTTAATATATACAAAAATTCAAACTAGTTAGAGCTGCGACTTATAGCCATCTTGCTTATGAAGCTTGTTTAACTTAAACGAAACTAATTGAAATACTTAACATAAAAGTGAGAAAATGAAAGAAAATGGCGTGTACTATAATGGGTTTTTGATACCATATATAAGTGTTGCCAATGGAAATACTTGACATAAAAGTATAAAACTGACAAAAATGGCATTTACTTTTATGGGTAATACTATATATCAGGGTTAACAATGGAAAAAATTGTCATAAATGTGTAAAAACTAACAAAAATGGCATTTATTATTGTTGGTTTTTGATACTCTACATTGGGGTTGCCAACACAGATGTAAAATCGAAAAAGTTTTTGAGGTTTTTTATTTGTCTGAATCTTTTATGATCAAGCATCATTAAAAGTTTCTTAGCTGCACAAGGAGAAAGAAAAACAACATAGTTAAGGTTTGGTTTCAATTCAAATTTATCAAAATAAAATTAATAATCAGCTTACTTTGAATAATCTAATGTTTGTATAAAATATTTTTTTTCTTCAGTTATTCGACAATTAAAAAAAAAGTACATATGATAACAAAAGTTAAAAGCTGTTTATACTCTCGTTTATTCATGATGCCAAATAGTGATTCTCGAATAATGACGTCACAACTTAATACTAAAAACTAAAGTAAACAAGAAAATGTTCATTAGATAATGAGTTTTTGATGTCAACATTCTTAATAATAGAAAGGTAAGTATCATCACCAAGGAAGCAATTCCTTTATTATCATTTCACAACTGTTCATCGACTTCAACGTGCTGTTTGCTGAATTGTTGGTAAACAATAAGCTAAAGTACTTACAGTCTACTTTGCACAAGTCATTGCTTTGAGATTTTAAGTGAAGAAATTTCTCAACCAGACCCTGGTAAACGGCGAGAGATTGCTGTAAATTTTGCTGAAGGTTGAACAAATTTAATCAAATTCTTCAAACACATAGCATTTTCACGAGATGACTTTACGTTTGCACTAATATCTTCAGGATGCGACTTTACTCGGTCAATCCGAAGATACTGTCAGAAAGCTGAGACTCTCAGGAGCATTTTAAGATATTTTTTAGCTTCTTGAGAAAAGAAATAACAAAGTTATGGCTTCTAGTATTTTTTTTAGTTTTGTATAGTAAAAGAACCAAATTACGAAACCTTATTTTAATATATACAAAAATTCAAACTAGTTAGAGCTGCGACTTATAGCCATCTTGCTTATGAAGCTTGTTTAACTTAAACGAAACTAATTGAAATACTTAACATAAAAGTGAGAAAATGAAAGAAAATGGCGTGTACTATAATGGGTTTTTGATACCATATATAAGTGTTGCCAATGGAAATACTTGACATAAAAGTATAAAACTGACAAAAATGGCATTTACTTTTATGGGTAATACTATATATCAGGGTTAACAATGGAAAAAATTGTCATAAATGTGTAAAAACTAACAAAAATGGCATTTATTATTGTTGGTTTTTGATACTCTACATTGGGGTTGCCAACACAGATGTAAAATCGAAAAAGTTTTTGAGGTTTTTTATTTGTCTGAATCTTTTATGATCAAGCATCATTAAAAGTTTCTTAGCTGCACAAGGAGAAAGAAAAACAACATAGTTAAGGTTTGGTTTCAATTCAAATTTATCAAAATAAAATTAATAATCAGCTTACTTTGAATAATCTAATGTTTGTATAAAATATTTTTTTTCTTCAGTTATTCGACAATTAAAAAAAAAAGTACATATGATAACAAAAGTTAAAAGCTGTTTATACTCTCGTTTATTCATGATGCCAAATAGTGATTCTCGAATAATGACGTCACAACTTAATACTAAAAACTAAAGTAAACAAGAAAATGTTCATTAGATAATTAGTTTTTGATGTCAACATTCTTAATAATAGAAAGGTAAGTATCATCACCAAGGAAGCAATTCCTTTATTATTATTTCACAACTGTTCATCGACTTCAACGTGCTGTTTGCTGATTTGTTGGTAAACAATAAGCTAAAGTACTTACAGTCTACTTTGCACAAGTCATTGCTTTGAGATTTTAAGTGAAGAAATTTCTCAACCAGACCCTGGTAAACGGCGAGAGATTGCTGTAAATTTGCTGAAGGTTGAACAAACTAAATCAAATTCTTCAAACACATAGCATTTTCACGAGATGACTTTACGTTTGCACAAATATCTTCAGAATGCGACTTTACTCGGTCAATCCGAAGATACTGTCAGAAAGCTGAGACTCTCAGGAGCATTTTAAGATATTTTTTAGCTTCTTGAGAAAAGAAATAACAAAGTTATAGCTTCTAGAATTTTTTTTAGTTTTGTATAGTAAAAGAACTAATATACGAAACCTTATTTTAATATATACAAAAATTCAAACTAGTTAGAGCTGCGACTTATAGCCATCTTGCTTATGAAGCTTGTTTAACTTAAACGAAACTAATTGAAATACTTAACATAAAAGTGAGAAAATGAAAGAAAATGGCGTGTACTATAATGGGTTTTTGATACCATATATAAGTGTTGCCAATGGAAATACTTGACATAAAAGTATAAAACTGACAAAAATGGCATTTACTTTTATGGGTAATACTATATATCAGGGTTAACAATGGAAAAAATTGTCATAAATGTGTAAAAACTAACAAAAATGGCATTTATTATTGTTGGTTTTTGATACTCTACATTGGGGTTGCCAACACAGATGTAAAATCGAAAAAGTTTTTGAGGTTTTTTATTTGTCTGAATCTTTTATGATCAAGCATCATTAAAAGTTTCTTAGCTGCACAAGGAGAAAGAAAAACAACATAGTTAAGGTTTGGTTTCAATTCAAATTTATCAAAATAAAATTAATAATCAGCTTACTTTGAATAATCTAATGTTTGTATAAAATATTTTTTTTCTTCAGTTATTCGACAATTAAAAAAAAAAGTACATATGATAACAAAAGTTAAAAGCTGTTTATACTCTCGTTTATTCATGATGCCAAATAGTGATTCTCGAATAATGACGTCACAACTTAATACTAAAAACTAAAGTAAACAAGAAAATGTTCATTAGATAATGAGTTTTTGATGTCAACATTCTTAATAATAGAAAGGTAAGTATCATCACCAAGGAAGCAATTCCTTTATTATCATTTCACAACTGTTCATCGACTTCAACGTGCTGTTTGCTGAATTGTTGGTAAACAATAAGCTAAAGTACTTACAGTCTACTTTGCACAAGTCATTGCTTTGAGATTTTAAGTGAAGAAATTTCTCAACCAGACCCTGGTAAACGGCGAGAGATTGCTGTAAATTTTGCTGAAGGTTGAACAAATTTAATCAAATTCTTCAAACACATAGCATTTTCACGAGATGACTTTACGTTTGCACTAATATCTTCAGGATGCGACTTTACTCGGTCAATCCGAAGATACTGTCAGAAAGCTGAGACTCTCAGGAGCATTTTAAGATATTTTTTAGCTTCTTGAGAAAAGAAATAACAAAGTTATGGCTTCTAGTATTTTTTTTAGTTTTGTATAGTAAAAGAACCAAATTACGAAACCTTATTTTAATATATACAAAAATTCAAACTAGTTAGAGCTGCGACTTATAGCCATCTTGCTTATGAAGCTTGTTTAACTTAAACGAAACTAATTGAAATACTTAACATAAAAGTGAGAAAATGAAAGAAAATGGCGTGTACTATAATGGGTTTTTGATACCATATATAAGTGTTGCCAATGGAAATACTTGACATAAAAGTATAAAACTGACAAAAATGGCATTTACTTTTATGGGTAATACTATATATCAGGGTTAACAATGGAAAAAATTGTCATAAATGTGTAAAAACTAACAAAAATGGCATTTATTATTGTTGGTTTTTGATACTCTACATTGGGGTTGCCAACACAGATGTAAAATCGAAAAAGTTTTTGAGGTTTTTTATTTGTCTGAATCTTTTATGATCAAGCATCATTAAAAGTTTCTTAGCTGCACAAGGAGAAAGAAAAACAACATAGTTAAGGTTTGGTTTCAATTCAAATTTATCAAAATAAAATTAATAATCAGCTTACTTTGAATAATCTAATGTTTGTATAAAATATTTTTTTTCTTCAGTTATTCGACAATTAAAAAAAAAAGTACATATGATAACAAAAGTTAAAAGCTGTTTATACTCTCGTTTATTCATGATGCCAAATAGTGATTCTCGAATAATGACGTCACAACTTAATACTAAAAACTAAAGTAAACAAGAAAATGTTCATTAGATAATTAGTTTTTGATGTCAACATTCTTAATAATAGAAAGGTAAGTATCATCACCAAGGAAGCAATTCCTTTATTATTATTTCACAACTGTTCATCGACTTCAACGTGCTGTTTGCTGATTTGTTGGTAAACAATAAGCTAAAGTACTTACAGTCTACTTTGCACAAGTCATTGCTTTGAGATTTTAAGTGAAGAAATTTCTCAACCAGACCCTGGTAAACGGCGAGAGATTGCTGTAAATTTGCTGAAGGTTGAACAAACTAAATCAAATTCTTCAAACACATAGCATTTTCACGAGATGACTTTACGTTTGCACAAATATCTTCAGAATGCGACTTTACTCGATCAATCCGAAGATACTGTCAGAAAGCTGAGACTCTCAGGAGCATTTTAAGATATTTTTTAGCTTCTTGAGAAAAGAAATAACAAAGTTATGGCTTCTAGAATTTTTTTTAGTTTTGTATAGTAAAAGAACTAATATACGAAACCTTATTTTAATATATACAAAAATTCAAACTAGTTAGAGCTGCGACTTATAGCCATCTTGCTTATGAAGCTTGTTTAACTTAAACGAAATTAATTGAAATACTTAACATAAAAGTGAGAAAATGAAAGAAAATGGCGTGTACTATAATGGGTTTTTGATACCATATATAAGTGTTGCCAATGGAAATACTTGACATAAAAGTATAAAACTGACAAAAATGGCATTTACTTTTATGAGTAATACTATATATCAGGGTTAACAATGGAAAAAATTGTCATAAATGTGTAAAAACTAACAAAAATGGCATTTATTATTGTTGGTTTTTGATACTCTACATTGGGGTTGCCAACACAGATGTAAAATCGAAAAAGTTTTTGAGGTTTTTTATTTGTCTGAATCTTTTATGATCAAGCATCATTAAAAGTTTCTTAGCTGCACAAGGAGAAAGAAAAACAACATAGTTAAGGTTTGGTTTCAATTCAAATTTATCAAAATAAAATTAATAATCAGCTTACTTTGAATAATCTAATGTTTGTATAAAATATTTTTTTTCTTCAGTTATTCGACAATTAAAAAAAAATGTACATATGATAACAAAAGTTAAAAGCTGTTTATACTCTCGTTTATTCATGATGCCAAATAGTTATTCTCGAATAATGACGTCACAACTTAATACTAAAAACTAAAGTAAACAAGAAAATGTTCATTAGATAATGAGTTTTTGATGTCAACATTCTTAATAATAGAAAGGTAAGTATCATCACCAAGGAAGCAATTCCTTTATTATCATTTCACAACTGTTCATCGACTTCAACGTGCTGTTTGCTGAATTGTTGGTAAACAATAAGCTAAAGTACTTACAGTCTACTTTGCACAAGTCATTGCTTTGAGATTTTAAGTGAAGAAATTTCTCAACCAGACCCTGGTAAACGGCGAGAGATTGCTGTAAATTTGCTGAAGGTTGAACAAACTAAATCAAATTCTTCAAACACATAGCATTTTCACGAGATGACTTTACGTTTGCACTAATATCTTCAGAATGCGACTTTACTCGGTCAATCCGAAGATACTGTCAGAAAGCTGAGACTCTCAGGAGCATTTTAAGATATTTTTTAGCTTCTTGAGACAAGAAATAACAAAGTTATGGCTTCTAGAATTTTTTTTAGTTTTGTATAGTAAAAGAACTAATATACGAAACCTTATTTTAATATATACAAAAATTCAAACTAGTTAGAGCTGCGACTTATAGCCATCTTGCTTATGAAGCTTGTTTAACTTAAACGAAACTAATTGAAATACTTAACATAAAAGTGAGAAAATGAAAGAAAATGGCGTGTACTATAATGGGTTTTTGATACCATATATAAGTGTTGCCAATGGAAATACTTGACATAAAAGTATAAAACTGACAAAAATGGCATTTAATTTTATGAGTAATACTATATATCAGGGTTAACAATGGAAAAAATTGTCATAAATGTGTAAAAACTAACAAAAATGGCATTTATTATTGTTGGTTTTTGATACTCTACATTGGGGTTGCCAACACAGATGTAAAATCGAAAAAGTTTTTGAGGTTTTTTATTTGTCTGAATCTTTTATGATCAAGCATCATTAAAAGTTTCTTAGCTGCACAAGGAGAAAGAAAAACAACATAGTTAAGGTTTGGTTTCAATTCAAATTTATCAAAATAAAATTAATAATCAGCTTACTTTGAATAATCTAATGTTTGTATAAAATATTTTTTTTCTTCAGTTATTCGACAATTAAAAAAAAATGTACATATGATAACAAAAGTTAAAAGCTGTTTATACTCTCGTTTATTCATGATGCCAAATAGTGATTCTCGAATAATGACGTCACAACTTAATACTAAAAACTAAAGTAAACAAGAAAATGTTCATTAGATAATGAGTTTTTGATGTCAACATTCTTAATAATAGAAAGGTAAGTATCATCACCAAGGAAGCAATTCCTTTATTATCATTTCACAACTGTTCATCGACTTCAACGTGCTGTTTGCTGAATTGTTGGTAAACAATAAGCTAAAGTACTTACAGTCTACTTTGCACAAGTCATTGCTTTGAGATTTTAAGTGAAGAAATTTCTCAACCAGACCCTGGTAAACGGCGAGAGATTGCTGTAAATTTGCTGAAGGTTGAACAAACTAAATCAAATTCTTCAAACACATAGCATTTTCACGAGATGACTTTACGTTTGCACTAATATCTTCAGAATGCGACTTTACTCGGTCAATCCGAAGATACTGTCAGAAAGCTGAGACTCTCAGGAGCATTTTAAGATATTTTTTAGCTTCTTGAGACAAGAAATAACAAAGTTATGGCTTCTAGAATTTTTTTTAGTTTTGTATAGTAAAAGAACTAACATACGAAACCTTATTTTAATATATACAAAAATTCAAACTAGTTAGAGCTGCGACTTATAGCCATCTTGCTTATGAAGCTTGTTTAACTTAAACGAAATTAATTGAAATACTTAACATAAAAGTGAGAAAATGAAAGAAAATTGCGTGTACTATAATGGGTTTTTGATACCATATATAAGTGTTGCCAATGGAAATACTTGACATAAAAGTATAAAACTGACAAAAATGGCATTTACTTTTATGGGTAATACTATATATCAGGGTTACCAATGGAAAAAATTGTCATAAAAGTGTAAAAACTAACAAAAATGGCATTTTTTATTGTTGGTTTTTGATACTCTACATTGGCGTTGCCAACAAAGATGTAAAATCGAAAAAGTTTTTGCGGTTTTTTATTTGTCTGAATCTTTTATGATCAAGCATCATTAAAAGTTTCTTAGCTGCACAAGGAGAAAGAAAAACAACATAGTTAAGGTTTGGTTTCAATTCAAATTTATCAAAATAAAATTAATAATCAGCTTACTTTGAATAATCTAATGTTTGTATAAAATATTTTTTTTCTTCAGTTATTCGACAATTAAAAAAAAATGTACATATGATAACAAAAGTTAAAAGCTGTTTATACTCTCGTTTATTCATGATGCCAAATAGTGATTCTCGAATAATGACGTCACAACTTAATACTAAAAACTAAAGTAAACAAGAAAATGTTCATTAGATAATGAGTTTTTGATGTCAACATTCTTAATAATAGAAAGGTAAGTATCATCACCAAGGAAGCAATTCCTTTATTATTATTTCACAACTGTTCATCGACTTCAACGTGCTGTTTGCTGAATTGTTGGTAAACAATAAGCTAAAGTACTTACAGTCTACTTTGCACAAGTCATTGCTTTGAGATTTTAAGTGAAGAAATTTCTCAACCAGACCCTGGTAAACGGCGAGAGATTGCTGTAAATTTTGCTGAAGGTTGAACATATTAAATCAAATTCTTCAAACACATAGCATTTTCACGAGATGACTTTACGTTTGCACTAATATCTTCAGGATGCGACTTTACTCGGTCAATCCGAAGATACTGTCAGAAAGCTGAGACTCTCAGGAGCATTTTAAGATATTTTTTAGCTTCTTGAGACAAGAAATAACAAAGTTATAGTTTCTAGAATTTTTTTTAGTTTTGTATAGTAAAAGAACTAATATACGAAACCTTATTTTAATATATACAAAAATTCAAACTAGTTAGAGCTGCGACTTATAGACATCTTGCTTATGAAGCTTGTTTAACTTAAACGAAATTAATTGAAATACTTAACATAAAAGTGAGAAAATGAAAGAAAATGGCGTGTACTATAATGGGTTTTTGATACCATATATAAGTGTTGCCAATGGAAATACTTGACATAAAAGTATAAAACTGACAAAAATGGCATTTACTTTTATGGGTAATACTGTATATCAGAGTTAACAATGGAAAAAATTGTCATAAATGTGTAAAAACTAACAAAAATGGCATTTATTATTGTTGGTTTTTGATACTCTACATTGGGGTTGCCAACACAGATGTAAAATCGAAAAAGTTTTTGAGGTTTTTTATTTGTCTGAATCTTTTATGATCAAGCATCATTAAAAGTTTCTTAGCTGCACAAGGAGAAAGAAAAACAACATAGTTAAGGTTTGGTTTCAATTCAAATTTATCAAAATAAAATTAATAATCAGCTTACTTTGAATAATCTAATGTTTGTATAAAATATCTTTTTTCTTCAGTTATTCGACAATTAAAAAAAAATGTACATATGATAACAAAAGTTAAAAGCTGTTTATACTCTCGTTTATTCATGATGCCAAATAGTGATTCTCGAATAATGACGTCACAACTTAATACTAAAAACTAAAGTAAACAAGAAAATGTTCATTAGATAATGAGTTTTTGATGTCAACATTCTTAATAATAGAAAGGTAAGTATCATCACCAAGGAAGCAATTCCTTTATTATTATTTCACAACTGTTCATCGACTTCAACGTGCTGTTTGCTGAATTGTTGGTAAACAATAAGCTAAAGTACTTACAGTCTACTTTGCACAAGTCATTGCTTTGAGATTTTAAGTGAAGAAATTTCTCAACCAGACCCTGGTAAACGGCGAGAGATTGCTGTAAATTTTGCTGAAGGTTGAACATATTAAATCAAATTCTTCAAACACATAGCATTTTCACGAGATGACTTTACGTTTGCACTAATATATTCAGGATGCGACTTTACTCGGTCAATCCGAAGATACTGTCAGAAAGCTGAGACTCTCAGGAGCATTTTAAGATATTTTTTAGCTTCTTGAGACAAGAAATGACAAAGTTATGGTTTCTAGAATTTTTTTTAGTTTTGTATAGTAAAAGAACTAATATACGAAACCTTATTTTAATATATACAAAAATTCAAACTAGTTAGAGCTGCGACTTATAGCCATCTTGCTTATGAAGCTTGTTTAACTTAAACGAAATTAATTGAAATACTTAACATAAAAGTGAGAAAATGAAAGAAAATGGCGTGTACTATAATGGGTTTTTGATACCATATATAAGTGTTGCCAATGGAAATACTTGACATAAAAGTATAAAACTGACAAAAATGGCATTTACTTTTATGGGTAATACTGTATATCAGGGTTAACAATGGAAAAAATTGTCATAAATGTGTAAAAACTAACAAAAATGGCATTTATTATTGTTGGTTTTTGATACTCTACATTGGGGTTGCCAACACAGATGTAAAATCGAAAAAGTTTTTGAGGTTTTTTATTTGTCTGAATCTTTTATGATCAAGCATCATTAAAAGTTTCTTAGCTGCACAAGGAGAAAGAAAAACAACATAGTTAAGGTTTGGTTTCAATTCAAATTTATCAAAATAAAATTAATAATCAGCTTACTTTGAATAATCTAATGTTTGTATAAAATATTTTTTTTCTTCAGTTATTCGACAATTAAAAAAAAATGTACATATGATAACAAAAGTTAAAAGCTGTTTATACTCTCGTTTATTCATGATGCCAAATAGTGATTCTCGAATAATGACGTCACAACTTAATACTAAAAACTAAAGTAAACAAGAAAATGTTCATTAGATAATGAGTTTTTGATGTCAACATTCTTAATAATAGAAAGGTAAGTATCATCACCAAGGAAGCAATTCCTTTATTATTATTTCACAACTGTTCATCGACTTCAACGTGCTGTTTGCTGAATTGTTGGTAAACAATAAGCTAAAGTACTTACAGTCTACTTTGCACAAGTCATTGCTTTGAGATTTTAAGTGAAGAAATTTCTCAACCAGACCCTGGTAAACGGCGAGAGATTGCTGTAAATTTGCTGAAGGTTGAACAAACTAAATCAAATTCTTCAAACACATAGCATTTTCACGAGATGACTTTACGTTTGCACTAATATCTTCAGAATGCGACTTTACTCGGTCAATCCGAAGATACTGTCAGAAAGATGAGACTCTCAGGAGCATTTTAAGATATTTTTTAGCTTCTTGAGACAAGAAATGACAAAGTTATGGTTTCTAGAATTTTTTTTAGTTTTGTATAGTAAAAGAACTAATATACGAAACCTTATTTTAATATATACAAAAATTCAAACTAGTTAGAGTTGCGACTTATAGCCATCTTGCTTATGAAGCTTGTTTAACTTAAACGAAATTAATTGAAATACTTAACATAAAAGTGAGAAAATGAAAGAAAATTGCGTGTACTATAATGGGTTTTTGATACCATATATAAGTGTTGCCAATGGAAATACTTGACATAAAAGTATAAAACTGACAAAAATGGCATTTACTTTAAGGGTGATACTATATATCAGGGTTAACAATGGAAAAAATTGTCATAAATGTGTAAAAACTAACAAAAATGGCATTTATTATTGTTGGTTTTTGATACTCTACATTGGGGTTGCCAACACAAATGTAAAATCGAAAAAGTTTTTGAGGTTTTTTATTTGTCTGAATCTTTTATGATCAAGCATCATTAAAAGTTTCTTAGCTGCACAAGGAGAAAGAAAAACAACATAGTTAAGGTTTGGTTTCAATTCAAATTTATCAAAATAAAATTAATAATCAGCTTACTTTGAATAATCTAATGTTTGTATAAAATATTTTTTTTCTTCAGTTATTCGACAATTAAAAAAAAATGTACATATGATAACAAAAGTTAAAAGCTGTTTATACTCTCGTTTATTCATGATGCCAAATAGTGATTCTCGAATAATGACGTCACAACTTAATACTAAAAACTAAAGTAAACAAGAAAATGTTCATTAGATAATGAGTTTTTGATGTCAACATTCTTAATAATAGAAAGGTAAGTATCATCACCAAGGAAGCAATTCCTTTATTATTATTTCACAACTGTTCATCGACTTCAACGTGCTGTTTGCTGATTTGTTGGTAAACAATAAGCTAAAGTACTTACAGTCTACTTTGCACAAGTCATTGCTTTAAGATTTTAAGTGAAGAAATTTCTCAACCAGACCCTGGTAAACGGCGAGAGATTGTTGTAAATTTTGCTGAAGGTTGAACAAATTAAATCAAATTCTTCAAACACATAGCATTTTCACGAGATGACTTTACGTTTGAACTAATATCTTCAGAATGCGACTTTACTCGGTCAATCCGAAGATACTGTCAGAAAGCTGAGACTCTCAGGAGCATTTTAAGATATTTTTTAGCTTCTTGAGAAA
Source organism: Thalia democratica (assembly GCF_965202585.1). NCBI lineage: Eukaryota > Metazoa > Chordata > Thaliacea > Salpida > Salpidae > Thalia > Thalia democratica. The sequence goes on along the minus strand of NC_139173.1, from coordinate 7,017,195 downwards.
AGAAATAACAAAGTTATGGCTTCTAGAATTTTTTTTAGTTTTGTATAGTAAAAGAACTAATATACGAAACCTTATTTTAATATATACAAAAATTCAAACTAGTTAGAGCTGCGACTTATAGCCATCTTGCTTATGAAGCTTGTTTAACTTAAACGAAATTAATTGAAATACTTAACATAAAAGTGAGAAAATGAAAGAAAATGGCGTGTACTATAATGAGTTTTTGATACCATATATAAGTGTTGCCAATGGAAATACTTGACATAAAAGTATAAAACTGACAAAAATGGCATTTACTTTTATGGGTAATACTATATATCAGGGTTAACAATGGAAAAAATTGTCATAAATGTGTAAAAACTAACAAAAATGGCATTTATTATTGTTGGTTTTTGATACTCTACATTGGGGTTGCCAACACAGATGTAAAATCGAAAAAGTTTTTGAGGTTTTTTATTTGTATGAATCTTTTATGATCAAGCATCATTAAAAGTTTCTTAGCTGCACAAGGAGAAAGAAAAACAACATAGTTAAGGTTTGGTTTCAATTCAAATTTATCAAAATAAAATTAATAATCAGCTTACTTTGAATAATCTAATGTTTGTATAAAATATTTTTTTTCTTCAGTTATTCAACAATTAAAAAAAAATGTACATATGATAACAAAAGTTAAAAGCTGTTTATACTCTCGTTTATTCATGATGCCAAATAGTGATTCTCGAATAATGACGTCACAACTTAATACTAAAAACTAAAGTAAACAAGAAAATGTTCATAAGATAATGAGTTTTTGATGTCAACATTCTTAATAATAGAAAGGTAAGTATCATCACCAAGGAAGCAATTCCTTTATTATTATTTCACAACTGTTCATCGACTTCAACGTGCTGTTTGCTGAATTGTTGGTAAACAATAAGCTAAAGTACTTACAGTCTACTTTGCACAAGTCATTGCTTTGAGATTTTAAGTGAAGAAATTTCTCAACCAGACCCTGGTAAACGGCGAGAGATTGCTGTAAATTTTGCTGAAGGTTGAACAAATTAAATCAAATTCTTCAAACACATAGCATTTTCACGAGATGACTTTACGTTTGAACTAATATCTTCAGAATGCGACTTTACTCGGTCAATCCGAAGATACTGTCAGAAAGCTGAGACTCTCAGGAGCATTTTAAGATATTTTTTAGCTTCTTGAGAAAAGAAATAACAAAGTTATGGCTTCTAGAATTTTTTTTAGTTTTGTATAGTAAAAGAACTAATATACGAAACCTTATTTTAATATATACAAAAATTCAAACTAGTTAGAGCTGCGACTTATAGCCATCTTGCTTATGAAGCTTGTTTAACTTAAACGAAATTAATTGAAATACTTAACATAAAAGTGAGAAAATGAAAGAAAATGGCGTGTACTATAATGGGTTTTTGATACCATATATAAGTGTTGCCAATGGAAATACTTGACATAAAAGTATAAAACTGACAAAAATGGCATTTACTTTTATGGGTAATACTATATATCAGGGTTAACAATGGAAAAAATTGTCATAAATGTGTAAAAACTAACAAAAATGGCATTTATTATTGTTGGTTTTTGATACTCTACATTGGGGTTGCCAACACAGATGTAAAATCGAAAAAGTTTTTGAGGTTTTTTATTTGTCTGAATCTTTTATGATCAAGCATCATTAAAAGTTTCTTAGCTGCACAAGGAGAAAGAAAAACAACATAGTTAAGGTTTGGTTTCAATTCAAATTTATCAAAATAAAATTAATAATCAGCTTACTTTGAATAATCTAATGTTTGTATAAAATATTTTTTTTCTTCAGTTATTCGACAATTAAAAAAAAATGTACATATGATAACAAAAGTTAAAAGCTGTTTATACTCTCGTTTATTCATGATGCCAAGTAGTGATTCTCGAATAATGACGTCACAACTTAATACTAAAAACTAAAGTAAACAAGAAAATGTTCATAAGATAATGAGTTTTTGATGTCAACATTCTTAATAATAGAAAGGTAAGTATCATCACCAAGGAAGCAATTCCTTTATTATTATTTCACAACTGTTCATCGACTTCAACGTGCTGTTTGCTGAATTGTTGGTAAACAATAAGCTAAAGTACTTACAGTCTACTTTGCACAAGTCATTGCTTTGAGATTTTAAGTGAAGAAATTTCTCAACCAGACCCTGGTAAACGGCGAGAGATTGCTGTAAATTTGCTGAAGGTTGAACAAATTAAATCAAATTCTTCAAACACATAGCATTTTCACGAGATGACTTTACGTTTGAACTAATATCTTCAGAATGCGACTTTACTCGGTCAATCCGAAGATACTGTCAGAAAGCTGAGACTCTCAGGAGCATTTTAAGATATTTTTTAGCTTCTTGAGAAAAGAAATAACAAAGTTATGGCTTCTAGAATTTTTTTTAGTTTTGTATAGTAAAAGAACTAATATACGAAACCTTATTTTAATATATACAAAAATTCAAACTAGTTAGAGCTGCGACTTATAGCCATCTTGCTTATGAAGCTTGTTTAACTTAAACGAAATTAATTGAAATACTTAACATAAAAGTGAGAAAATGAAAGAAAATGGCGTGTACTATAATGAGTTTTTGATACCATATATAAGTGTTGCCAATGGAAATACTTGACATAAAAGTATAAAACTGACAAAAATGGCATTTACTTTTATGGGTAATACTATATATCAGGGTTAACAATGGAAAAAATTGTCATAAATGTGTAAAAACTAACAAAAATGGCATTTATTATTGTTGGTTTTTGATACTCTACATTGGGGTTGCCAACACAGATGTAAAATCGAAAAAGTTTTTGAGGTTTTTTATTTGTATGAATCTTTTATGATCAAGCATCATTAAAAGTTTCTTAGCTGCACAAGGAGAAAGAAAAACAACATAGTTAAGGTTTGGTTTCAATTCAAATTTATCAAAATAAAATTAATAATCAGCTTACTTTGAATAATCTAATGTTTGTATAAAATATTTTTTTTCTTCAGTTATTCAACAATTAAAAAAAAATGTACATATGATAACAAAAGTTAAAAGCTGTTTATACTCTCGTTTATTCATGATGCCAAATAGTGATTCTCGAATAATGACGTCACAACTTAATACTAAAAACTAAAGTAAACAAGAAAATGTTCATTAGATAATGAGTTTTTGATGTCAACATTCTTAATAATAGAAAGGTAAGTATCATCACCAAGGAAGCAATTCCTTTATTATTATTTCACAACTGTTCATCGACTTCAACGTGCTGTTTGCTGAATTGTTGGTAAACAATAAGCTAAAGTACTTACAGTCTACTTTGCACAAGTCATTGCTTTGAGATTTTAAGTGAAGAAATTTCTCAACCAGACCCTGGTAAACGGCGAGAGATTGCTGTAAATTTTGCTGAAGGTTGAACAAATTAAATCAAATTCTTCAAACACATAGCATTTTCACGAGATGACTTTACGTTTGAACTAATATCTTCAGAATGCGACTTTACTCGGTCAATCCGAAGATACTGTCAGAAAGCTGAGACTCTCAGGAGCATTTTAAGATATTTTTTAGCTTCTTGAGAAAAGAAATAACAAAGTTATGGCTTCTAGAATTTTTTTTAGTTTTGTATAGTAAAAGAACTAATATACGAAACCTTATTTTAATATATACAAAAATTCAAACTAGTTAGAGCTGCGACTTATAGCCATCTTGCTTATGAAGCTTGTTTAACTTAAACGAAATTAATTGAAATACTTAACATAAAAGTGAGAAAATGAAAGAAAATGGCGTGTACTATAATGGGTTTTTGATACCATATATAAGTGTTGCCAATGGAAATACTTGACATAAAAGTATAAAACTGACAAAAATGGCATTTACTTTTATGGGTAATACTATATATCAGGGTTAACAATGGAAAAAATTGTCATAAATGTGTAAAAACTAACAAAAATGGCATTTATTATTGTTGGTTTTTGATACTCTACATTGGGGTTGCCAACACAGATGTAAAATCGAAAAAGTTTTTGAGGTTTTTTATTTGTCTGAATCTTTTATGATCAAGCATCATTAAAAGTTTCTTAGCTGCACAAGGAGAAAGAAAAACAACATAGTTAAGGTTTGGTTTCAATTCAAATTTATCAAAATAAAATTAATAATCAGCTTACTTTGAATAATCTAATGTTTGTATAAAATATTTTTTTTCTTCAGTTATTCGACAATTAAAAAAAAATGTACATATGATAACAAAAGTTAAAAGCTGTTTATACTCTCGTTTATTCATGATGCCAAGTAGTGATTCTCGAATAATGACGTCACAACTTAATACTAAAAACTAAAGTAAACAAGAAAATGTTCATAAGAAAATGAGTTTTTGATGTCAACATTCTTAATAATAGAAAGGTAAGTATCATCACCAAGGAAGCAATTCCTTTATTATTATTTCACAACTGTTCATCGACTTCAACGTGCTGTTTGCTGAATTGTTGGTAAACAATAAGCTAAAGTACTTACAGTCTACTTTGCACAAGTCATTGCTTTGAGATTTTAAGTGAAGAAATTTCTCAACCAGACCCTGGTAAACGGCGAGAGATTGCTGTAAATTTGCTGAAGGTTGAACAAAGTAATTCAAATTCTTCAAACACATAGCATTTTCACGAGATGACTTTACGTTTGCACTAATATCTTCAGAATGCGACTTTACTCGGTCAATCCAAAGATACTGTCAGAAAGCTGAGACTCTCAGGAGCATTTTAAGATATTTTTTAGCTTCTTGAGACAAGAAATGACAAAATTATGGTTTCTAGAATTTTTTTTAGTTTTGTATAGTAAAAGAACTAATATACGAAACCTTATTTTAATATATACAAAAATTCAAACTAGTTAGAGCTGCGACTTATAGCCATCTTGCTTATGAAGCTTGTTTAACTTAAACGAAATTAATTGAAATACTTAACATAAAAGTGAGAAAATGAAAGAAAATTGCGTGTACTATAATGGGTTTTTGATACCATATATAAGTGTTGCCAATGGAAATACTTGACATAAAAGTATAAAACTGACAAAAATGGCATTTACTTTTATGGGTAATACTATATATAAGGGTTAACAATGGAAAAAATTGTCATAAATGTGTAAAAACTAACAAAAATGGCATTTATTATTGTTGGTTTTTGATACTCTACATTGGGGTTGCCAACACAAATGTAAAATCGAAAAAGTTTTTGAGGTTTTTTATTTGTCTGAATCTTTTATGATCAAGCATCATTAAAAGTTTCTTAGCTGCACAAGGAGAAAGAAAAACAACATAGTTAAGGTTTGGTTTCAATTCAAATTTATCAAAATAAAATTAATAATCAGCTTACTTTGAATAATCTAATGTTTGTATAAAATATTTTTTTTCTTCAGTTATTCGACAATTAAAAAAAAATGTACATATGATAACAAAAGTTAAAAGCTGTTTATACTCTCGTTTATTCATGATGCCAAATAGTGATTCTCGAATAATGACGTCACAACTTAATACTAAAAACTAAAGTAAACAAGAAAATGTTCATTAGATAATGAGTTTTTGATGTCAACATTCTTAATAATAGAAAGGTAAGTATCATCACCAAGGAAGCAATTCCTTTATTATTATTTCACAACTGTTCATCGACTTCAACGTGCTGTTTGCTGATTTGTTGGTAAACAATAAGCTAAAGTACTTACAGTCTACTTTGCACAAGTCATTGCTTTGAGATTTTAAGTGAAGAAATTTCTCAACCAGACCCTGGTAAACGGCGAGAGATTGTTGTAAATTTGCTGAAGGTTGAACAAACTAAATCAAATTCTTCAAACACATAGCATTTTCACGAGATGAATTTACGTTTGAACTAATATCTTCAGAATGCGACTTTACTCGGTCAATCCGAAGATACTGTCAGAAAGCTGAGACTCTCAGGAGCATTTTAAGATATTATTTAGCTTCTTGAGAAAAGAAATAACAAAGTTATGGCTTCTAGAATTTTTTTTAGTTTTGAATATTAAAAGAACTAATATACGAAACCTTATTTTAATATATACAAAAATTCAAACTAGTTAGAGCTGCGACTTATAGCCATCTTGCTTATGAAGCTTGTTTAACTTAAACGAAATTAATTGAAATACTTAACATAAAAGTGAGAAAATGAAAGAAAATGGCGTGTACTATAATGGGTTTTTGATACCATATATAAGTGTTGCCAATGGAAATACTTGACATAAAAGTATAAAACTGACAAAAATGGCATTTACTTTTATGGGTAATACTATATATCAGGGTTAACAATGGAAAAAATTGTCATAAATGTGTAAAAACTAACAAAAATGGCATTTATTATTGTTGGTTTTTGATACTCTACATTGGGGTTGCCAACACAGATGTAAAATCGAAAAAGTTTTTGAGGTTTTTTATTTGTCTGAATCTTTTATGATCAAGCATCATTAAAAGTTTCTTAGCTGCACAAGGAGAAAGAAAAACAACATAGTTAAGGTTTGGTTTCAATTCAAATTTATCAAAATAAAATTAATAATCAGCTTACTTTGAATAATCTAATGTTTGTATAAAATATTTTTTTTCTTCAGTTATTCGACAATTAAAAAAAAATGTACATATGATAACAAAAGTTAAAAGCTGTTTATACTCTCGTTTATTCATGATGCCAAATAGTGATTCTCGAATAATGACGTCACAACTTAATACTAAAAACTAAAGTAAACAAGAAAATGTTCATTAGATAATGAGTTTTTGATGTCAACATTCTTAATAATAGAAAGGTAAGTATCATCACCAAGGAAGCAATTCCTTTATTATTATTTCACAACTGTTCATCGACTTCAACGTGCTGTTTGCTGAATTGTTGGTAAACAATAAGCTAAAGTACTTACAGTCTACTTTGCACAAGTCATTGCTTTGAGATTTTAAGTGAAGAAATTTCTCAACCAGACCCTGGTAAACGGCGAGAGATTGTTGTAAATTTGCTGAAGGTTGAACAAACTAAATCAAATTCTTCAAACACATAGCATTTTCACGAGATGACTTTACGTTTGCACTAATATCTTCAGAATGCGACTTTACTCGGTCAATCCAAAGATACTGTCAGAAAGATGAGACTCTCAGGAGCATTTTAAGATATTTTTTAGCTTCTTGAGACAAGAAATGACAAAGTTATGGTTTCTAGAATTTTTTTTAGTTTTGTATAGTAAAAGAACTAATATACGAAACCTTATTTTAATATATACAAAAATTCAAACTAGTTAGAGCTGCGACTTATAGCCATCTTGCTTATGAAGCTTGTTTAACTTAAACGAAATTAATTGAAATACTTAACATAAAAGTGAGAAAATGAAAGAAAATGGCGTGTACTATAATGGGTTTTTGATACCATATATAAGTGTTGCCAATGGAAATACTTGACATAAAAGTATAAAACTGACAAAAATGGCATTTACTTTTATGGGTAATACTATATATCAGGGTTAACAATGGAAAAAATTGTCATAAATGTGTAAAAACTAACAAAAATGGCATTTATTATTGTTGGTTTTTGATACTCTACATTGGGGTTGCCAACACAGATGTAAAATCGAAAAAGTTTTTGAGGTTTTTTATTTGTCTGAATCTTTTATGATCAAGCATCATTAAAAGTTTCTTAGCTGCACAAGGAGAAAGAAAAACAACATAGTTAAGGTTTGGTTTCAATTCAAATTTATCAAAATAAAATTAATAATCAGCTTACTTTGAATAATCTAATGTTTGTATAAAATATTTTTTTTCTTCAGTTATTCGACAATTAAAAAAAAATGTACATATGATAACAAAAGTTAAAAGCTGTTTATACTCTCGTTTATTCATGATGCCAAGTAGTGATTCTCGAATAATGACGTCACAACTTAATACTAAAAACTAAAGTAAACAAGAAAATGTTCATAAGATAATGAGTTTTTGATGTCAACATTCTTAATAATAGAAAGGTAAGTATCATCACCAAGGAAGCAATTCCTTTATTATTATTTCACAACTGTTCATCGACTTCAACGTGCTGTTTGCTGAATTGTTGGTAAACAATAAGCTAAAGTACTTACAGTCTACTTTGCACAAGTCATTGCTTTGAGATTTTAAGTGAAGAAATTTCTCAACCAGACCCTGGTAAACGGCGAGAGATTGCTGTAAATTTGCTGAAGGTTGAACAAAGTAATTCAAATTCTTCAAACACATAGCATTTTCACGAGATGACTTTACGTTTGCACTAATATCTTCAGAATGCGACTTTACTCGGTCAATCCAAAGATACTGTCAGAAAGCTGAGACTCTCAGGAGCATTTTAAGATATTTTTTAGCTTCTTGAGACAAGAAATGACAAAATTATGGTTTCTAGAATTTTTTTTAGTTTTGTATAGTAAAAGAACTAATATACGAAACCTTATTTTAATATATACAAAAATTCAAACTAGTTAGAGCTGCGACTTATAGCCATCTTGCTTATGAAGCTTGTTTAACTTAAACGAAATTAATTGAAATACTTAACATAAAAGTGAGAAAATGAAAGAAAATTGCGTGTACTATAATGGGTTTTTGATACCATATATAAGTGTTGCCAATGGAAATACTTGACATAAAAGTATAAAACTGACAAAAATGGCATTTACTTTTATGGGTAATACTATATATAAGGGTTAACAATGGAAAAAATTGTCATAAATGTGTAAAAACTAACAAAAATGGCATTTATTATTGTTGGTTTTTGATACTCTACATTGGGGTTGCCAACACAAATGTAAAATCGAAAAAGTTTTTGAGGTTTTTTATTTGTCTGAATCTTTTATGATCAAGCATCATTAAAAGTTTCTTAGCTGCACAAGGAGAAAGAAAAACAACATAGTTAAGGTTTGGTTTCAATTCAAATTTATCAAAATAAAATTAATAATCAGCTTACTTTGAATAATCTAATGTTTGTATAAAATATTTTTTTTCTTCAGTTATTCGACAATTAAAAAAAAATGTACATATGATAACAAAAGTTAAAAGCTGTTTATACTCTCGTTTATTCATGATGCCAAATAGTGATTCTCGAATAATGACGTCACAACTTAATACTAAAAACTAAAGTAAACAAGAAAATGTTCATTAGATAATGAGTTTTTGATGTCAACATTCTTAATAATAGAAAGGTAAGTATCATCACCAAGGAAGCAATTCCTTTATTATTATTTCACAACTGTTCATCGACTTCAACGTGCTGTTTGCTGATTTGTTGGTAAACAATAAGCTAAAGTACTTACAGTCTACTTTGCACAAGTCATTGCTTTGAGATTTTAAGTGAAGAAATTTCTCAACCAGACCCTGGTAAACGGCGAGAGATTGTTGTAAATTTGCTGAAGGTTGAACAAACTAAATCAAATTCTTCAAACACATAGCATTTTCACGAGATGAATTTACGTTTGAACTAATATCTTCAGAATGCGACTTTACTCGGTCAATCCGAAGATACTGTCAGAAAGCTGAGACTCTCAGGAGCATTTTAAGATATTATTTAGCTTCTTGAGAAAAGAAATAACAAAGTTATGGCTTCTAGAATTTTTTTTAGTTTTGAATATTAAAAGAACTAATATACGAAACCTTATTTTAATATATACAAAAATTCAAACTAGTTAGAGCTGCGACTTATAGCCATCTTGCTTATGAAGCTTGTTTAACTTAAACGAAATTAATTGAAATACTTAACATAAAAGTGAGAAAATGAAAGAAAATGGCGTGTACTATAATGGGTTTTTGATACCATATATAAGTGTTGCCAATGGAAATACTTGACATAAAAGTATAAAACTGACAAAAATGGCATTTACTTTTATGGGTAATACTATATATCAGGGTTAACAATGGAAAAAATTGTCATAAATGTGTAAAAACTAACAAAAATGGCATTTATTATTGTTGGTTTTTGATACTCTACATTGGGGTTGCCAACACAGATGTAAAATCGAAAAAGTTTTTGAGGTTTTTTATTTGTCTGAATCTTTTATGATCAAGCATCATTAAAAGTTTCTTAGCTGCACAAGGAGAAAGAAAAACAACATAGTTAAGGTTTGGTTTCAATTCAAATTTATCAAAATAAAATTAATAATCAGCTTACTTTGAATAATCTAATGTTTGTATAAAATATTTTTTTTCTTCAGTTATTCGACAATTAAAAAAAAATGTACATATGATAACAAAAGTTAAAAGCTGTTTATACTCTCGTTTATTCATGATGCCAAATAGTGATTCTCGAATAATGACGTCACAACTTAATACTAAAAACTAAAGTAAACAAGAAAATGTTCATTAGATAATGAGTTTTTGATGTCAACATTCTTAATAATAGAAAGGTAAGTATCATCACCAAGGAAGCAATTCCTTTATTATTATTTCACAACTGTTCATCGACTTCAACGTGCTGTTTGCTGAATTGTTGGTAAACAATAAGCTAAAGTACTTACAGTCTACTTTGCACAAGTCATTGCTTTGAGATTTTAAGTGAAGAAATTTCTCAACCAGACCCTGGTAAACGGCGAGAGATTGTTGTAAATTTGCTGAAGGTTGAACAAACTAAATCAAATTCTTCAAACACATAGCATTTTCACGAGATGACTTTACGTTTGCACTAATATCTTCAGAATGCGACTTTACTCGGTCAATCCAAAGATACTGTCAGAAAGCTGAGACTCTCAGGAGCATTTTAAGATATTTTTTAGCTTCTTGAGACAAGAAATGACAAAGTTATGGTTTCTAGAATTTTTTTTAGTTTTGTATAGTAAAAGAACTAATATACGAAACCTTATTTTAATATATACAAAAATTCAAACTAGTTAGAGCTGCGACTTATAGCCATCTTGCTTATGAAGCTTGTTTAACTTAAACGAAATTAATTGAAATACTTAACATAAAAGTGAGAAAATGAAAGAAAATTGCGTGTACTATAATGGGTTTTTGATACCATATATAAGTGTTGCCAATGGAAATACTTGACATAAAAGTATAAAACTGACAAAAATGGCATTTACTTTTATGGGTAATACTATATATCAGGGTTAACAATGGAAAAAATTGTCATAAATGTGTAAAAACTAACAAAAATGGCATTTATTATTGTTGGTTTTTGATACTCTACATTGGGGTTGCCAACACAGATGTAAAATCGAAAAAGTTTTTGAGGTTTTTTATTTGTCTGAATCTTTTATGATCAAGCATCATTAAAAGTTTCTTAGCTGCACAAGGAGAAAGAAAAACAACATAGTTAAGGTTTGGTTTCAATTCAAATTTATCAAAATAAAATTAATAATCAGCTTACTTTGAATAATCTAATGTTTGTATAAAATATTTTTTTTCTTCAGTTATTCGACAATTAAAAAAAAATGTACATATGATAACAAAAGTTAAAAGCTGTTTATACTCTCGTTTATTCATGATGCCAAGTAGTGATTCTCGAATAATGACGTCACAACTTAATACTAAAAACTAAAGTAAACAAGAAAATGTTCATAAGATAATGAGTTTTTGATGTCAACATTCTTAATAATAGAAAGGTAAGTATCATCACCAAGGAAGCAATTCCTTTATTATTATTTCACAACTGTTCATCGACTTCAACGTGCTGTTTGCTGAATTGTTGGTAAACAATAAGCTAAAGTACTTACAGTCTACTTTGCACAAGTCATTGCTTTGAGATTTTAAGTGAAGAAATTTCTCAACCAGACCCTGGTAAACGGCGAGAGATTGCTGTAAATTTGCTGAAGGTTGAACAAAGTAATTCAAATTCTTCAAACACATAGCATTTTCACGAGATGACTTTACGTTTGCACTAATATCTTCAGAATGCGACTTTACTCGGTCAATCCAAAGATACTGTCAGAAAGCTGAGACTCTCAGGAGCATTTTAAGATATTTTTTAGCTTCTTGAGACAAGAAATGACAAAATTATGGTTTCTAGAATTTTTTTTAGTTTTGTATAGTAAAAGAACTAATATACGAAACCTTATTTTAATATATACAAAAATTCAAACTAGTTAGAGCTGCGACTTATAGCCATCTTGCTTATGAAGCTTGTTTAACTTAAACGAAATTAATTGAAATACTTAACATAAAAGTGAGAAAATGAAAGAAAATTGCGTGTACTATAATGGGTTTTTGATACCATATATAAGTGTTGCCAATGGAAATACTTGACATAAAAGTATAAAACTGACAAAAATGGCATTTACTTTTATGGGTAATACTATATATAAGGGTTAACAATGGAAAAAATTGTCATAAATGTGTAAAAACTAACAAAAATGGCATTTATTATTGTTGGTTTTTGATACTCTACATTGGGGTTGCCAACACAAATGTAAAATCGAAAAAGTTTTTGAGGTTTTTTATTTGTCTGAATCTTTTATGATCAAGCATCATTAAAAGTTTCTTAGCTGCACAAGGAGAAAGAAAAACAACATAGTTAAGGTTTGGTTTCAATTCAAATTTATCAAAATAAAATTAATAATCAGCTTACTTTGAATAATCTAATGTTTGTATAAAATATTTTTTTTCTTCAGTTATTCGACAATTAAAAAAAAAAGTACATATGATAACAAAAGTTAAAAGCTGTTTATACTCTCGTTTATTCATGATGCCAAATAGTGATTCTCGAATAATGACGTCACAACTTAATACTAAAAACTAAAGTAAACAAGAAAATGTTCATTAGATAATGAGTTTTTGATGTCAACATTCTTAATAATAGAAAGGTAAGTATCATCACCAAGGAAGCAATTCCTTTATTATTATTTCACAACTGTTCATCGACTTCAACGTGCTGTTTGCTGATTTGTTGGTAAACAATAAGCTAAAGTACTTGCAGTCTACTTTGCACAAGTCATTGCTTTGAGATTTTAAGTGAAGAAATTTCTCAACTAGACCCTGGTAAACGGCGAGAGATTGCTGTAAATTTGCTGAAGGTTGAACAAACTAAATCAAATTCTTCAAACACATAGCATTTTCACGAGATGACTTTACGTTTGCACTAATATCTTCAGAATGCGACTTTACTCGGTCAATCCAAAGATACTGTCAGAAAGATGAGACTCTCAGGAGCATTTTAAGATATTTTTTAGCTTCTTGAGACAAGAAATGACAAAATTATGGTTTCTAGAATTTTTTTTAGTTTTGTATAGTAAAAGAACTAATATACGAAACCTTATTTTAATATATACAAAAATTCAAACTAGTTAGAGCTGCGACTTATAGCCATCTTGCTTATGAAGCTTGTTTAACTTAAACGAAATTAATTGAAATACTTAACATAAAAGTGAGAAAATGAAAGAAAATTGCGTGTACTATAATGGGTTTTTGATACCATATATAAGTGTTGCCAATGGAAATACTTGACATAAAAGTATAAAACTGACAAAAATGGCATTTACTTTAAGGGTAATACTATATATCAGGGTTAACAATGGAAAAAATTGTCATAAATGTGTAAAAACTAACAAAAATGGCATTTATTATTGTTGGTTTTTGATACTCTACATTGGGGTTGCCAACACAAATGTAAAATCGAAAAAGTTTTTGAGGTTTTTTATTTGTCTGAATCTTTTATGACCAAGCATCATTAAAAGTTTCTTAGCTGCACAAGGAGAAAGAAAAACAACATAGTTAAGGTTTGGTTTCAATTCAAATTTATCAAAATAAAATTAATAATCAGCTTACTTTGAATAATCTAATGTTTGTATAAAATATTTTTTTTCTTCAGTTATTCGACAATTAAAAAAAAATGTACATATGATAACAAAAGTTAAAAGCTGTTTATACTCTCGTTTATTCATGATGCCAAATAGTGATTCTCGAATAATGACGTTACAACTTAATACTAAAAACTAAAGTAAACAAGAAAATGTTCATTAGATAATGAGTTTTTGATGTCAACATTCTTAATAATAGAAAGGTAAGTATCATCACCAAGGAAGCAATTCCTTTATTATTATTTCACAACTGTTCATCGACTTCAACGTGCTGTTTGCTGAATTGTTGGTAAACAATAAGCTAAAGTACTTACAGTCTACTTTGCACAAGTCATTGCTTTGAGATTTTAAGTGAAGAAATTTCTCAACCAGACCCTGGTAAACGGCGAGAGATTGTTGTAAATTTGCTGAAGGTTGAACAAACTAAATCAAATTCTTCAAACACATAGCATTTTCACGAGATGACTTTACGTTTGCACTAATATCTTCAGAATGCGACTTTACTCGGTCAATCCAAAGATACTGTCAGAAAGATGAGACTCTCAGGAGCATTTTAAGATATTTTTTAGCTTCTTGAGACAAGAAATGACAAAATTATGGTTTCTAGAATTTTTTTTAGTTTTGTATAGTAAAAGAACTAATATACGAAACCTTATTTTAATATATACAAAAATTCAAACTAGTTAGAGCTGCGACTTATAGCCATCTTGCTTTTGAAGCTTGTTTAACTTAAACGAAATTAATTGAAATACTTAACATAAAAGTGAGAAAATGAAAGAAAATTGCGTGTACTATAATGGGTTTTTGATACCATATATAAGTGTTGCCAATGGAAATACTTGACATAAAAGTATAAAACTGACAAAAATGGCATTTACTTTAAGGGTAATACTATATATCAGGGTTAACAATGGAAAAAATTGTCATAAATGTGTAAAAACTAACAAAAATGGCATTTATTATTGTTGGTTTTTGATACTCTACATTGGGGTTGCCAACACAGATGTAAAATCGAAAAAGTTTTTGAGGTTTTTTATTTGTCTGAATCTTTTATGATCAAGCATCATTAAAAGTTTCTTAGCTGCACAAGGAGAAAGAAAAACAACATAGTTAAGGTTTGGTTTCAATTCAAATTTATCAAAATAAAATTAATAATCAGCTTACTTTGAATAATCTAATGTTTGTATAAAATATTTTTTTTCATCAGTTATTCGACAATTAAAAAAAAATGTACATATGATAACAAAAGTTAAAAGCTGTTTATACTCTCGTTTATTCATGATGCCAAATAGTGATTCTCGAATAATGACGTCACAACTTAATACTAAAAACTAAAGTAAACAAGAAAATGTTCATTAGATAATGAGTTTTTGATGTCAACATTCTTAATAATAGAAAGGTAAGTATCATCACCAAGGAAGCAATTCCTTTATTATTATTTCACAACTGTTCATCGACTTCAACGTGCTGTTTGCTGAATTGTTGGTAAACAATAAGCTAAAGTACTTACAGTCTACTTTGCACAAGTCATTGCTTTGAGATTTTAAGTGAAGAAATTTCTTAACCAGACCCTGGTAAACGGCGAGAGATTGCTGTAAATTTTGCTGAAGGTTGAACAAATTTAATCAAATTCTTCAAACACATAGCATTTTCACGAGATGACTTTACGTTTGCACTAATATCTTCAGGATGCGACTTTACTCGGTCAATCCGAAGATACTGTCAGAAAGCTGAGACTCTCAGGAGCATTTTAAGATATTTTTTAGCTTCTTGAGAAAAGAAATAACAAAGTTATGGCTTCTAGTATTTTTTTTAGTTTTGTATAGTAAAAGAACCAAATTACGAAACCTTATTTTAATATATACAAAAATTCAAACTAGTTAGAGCTGCGACTTATAGCCATCTTGCTTATGAAGCTTGTTTAACTTAAACGAAACTAATTGAAATACTTAACATAAAAGTGAGAAAATGAAAGAAAATGGCGTGTACTATAATGGGTTTTTGATACCATATATAAGTGTTGCCAATGGAAATACTTGACATAAAAGTATAAAACTGACAAAAATGGCATTTACTTTTATGGGTAATACTATATATCAGGGTTAACAATGGAAAAAATTGTCATAAATGTGTAAAAACTAACAAAAATGGCATTTATTATTGTTGGTTTTTGATACTCTACATTGGGGTTGCCAACACAGATGTAAAATCGAAAAAGTTTTTGAGGTTTTTTATTTGTCTGAATCTTTTATGATCAAGCATCATTAAAAGTTTCTTAGCTGCACAAGGAGAAAGAAAAACAACATAGTTAAGGTTTGGTTTCAATTCAAATTTATCAAAATAAAATTAATAATCAGCTTACTTTGAATAATCTAATGTTTGTATAAAATATTTTTTTTCTTCAGTTATTCGACAATTAAAAAAAAAAGTACATATGATAACAAAAGTTAAAAGCTGTTTATACTCTCGTTTATTCATGATGCCAAATAGTGATTCTCGAATAATGACGTCACAACTTAATACTAAAAACTAAAGTAAACAAGAAAATGTTCATTAGATAATGAGTTTTTGATGTCAACATTCTTAATAATAGAAAGGTAAGTATCATCACCAAGGAAGCAATTCCTTTATTATTATTTCACAACTGTTCATCGACTTCAACGTGCTGTTTGCTGATTTGTTGGTAAACAATAAGCTAAAGTACTTGCAGTCTACTTTGCACAAGTCATTGCTTTGAGATTTTAAGTGAAGAAATTTCTCAACTAGACCCTGGTAAACGGCGAGAGATTGCTGTAAATTTGCTGAAGGTTGAACAAACTAAATCAAATTCTTCAAACACATAGCATTTTCACGAGATGACTTTACGTTTGCACTAATATCTTCAGAATGCGACTTTACTCGGTCAATCCGAAGATACTGTCAGAAAGCTGAGACTCTCAGGAGCATTTTAAGATATTTTTTAGCTTCTTGAGAAAAGAAATAACAAAGTTATGGCTTCTAGTATTTTTTTTAGTTTTGTATAGTAAAAGAACCAAATTACGAAACCTTATTTTAATATATACAAAAATTCAAACTAGTTAGAGCTGCGACTTATAGCCATCTTGCTTATGAAGCTTGTTTAACTTAAACGAAACTAATTGAAATACTTAACATAAAAGTGAGAAAATGAAAGAAAATGGCGTGTACTATAATGGGTTTTTGATACCATATATAAGTGTTGCCAATGGAAATACTTGACATAAAAGTATAAAACTGACAAAAATGGCATTTACTTTAAGGGTAATACTATATATCAGGGTTAACAATGGAAAAAATTGTCATAAATGTGTAAAAACTAACAAAAATGGCATTTATTATTGTTGGTTTTTGATACTCTACATTGGGGTTGCCAACACAGATGTAAAATCGAAAAAGTTTTTGAGGTTTTTTATTTGTCTGAATCTTTTATGATCAAGCATCATTAAAAGTTTCTTAGCTGCACAAGGAGAAAGAAAAACAACATAGTTAAGGTTTGGTTTCAATTCAAATTTATCAAAATAAAATTAATAATCAGCTTACTTTGAATAATCTAATGTTTGTATAAAATATTTTTTTTCTTCAGTTATTCGACAATTAAAAAAAAATGTACATATGATAACAAAAGTTAAAAGCTGTTTATACTCTCGTTTATTCATGATGCCAAATAGTGATTCTCGAATAATGACGTCACAACTTAATACTAAAAACTAAAGTAAACAAGAAAATGTTCATTAGATAATGAGTTTTTGATGTCAACATTCTTAATAATAGAAAGGTAAGTATCATCACCAAGGAAGCAATTCCTTTATTATTATTTCACAACTGTTCATCGACTTCAACGTGCTGTTTGCTGAATTGTTGGTAAACAATAAGCTAAAGTACTTACAGTCTACTTTGCACAAGTCATTGCTTTGAGATTTTAAGTGAAGAAATTTCTCAACCAGACCCTGGTAAACGGCGAGAGATTGCTGTAAATTTTGCTGAAGGTTGAACAAATTTAATCAAATTCTTCAAACACATAGCATTTTCACGAGATGACTTTACGTTTGCACTAATATCTTCAGGATGCGACTTTACTCGGTCAATCCGAAGATACTGTCAGAAAGCTGAGACTCTCAGGAGCATTTTAAGATATTTTTTAGCTTCTTGAGAAAAGAAATAACAAAGTTATGGCTTCTAGTATTTTTTTTAGTTTTGTATAGTAAAAGAACCAAATTACGAAACCTTATTTTAATATATACAAAAATTCAAACTAGTTAGAGCTGCGACTTATAGCCATCTTGCTTATGAAGCTTGTTTAACTTAAACGAAACTAATTGAAATACTTAACATAAAAGTGAGAAAATGAAAGAAAATGGCGTGTACTATAATGGGTTTTTGATACCATATATAAGTGTTGCCAATGGAAATACTTGACATAAAAGTATAAAACTGACAAAAATGGCATTTACTTTTATGGGTAATACTATATATCAGGGTTAACAATGGAAAAAATTGTCATAAATGTGTAAAAACTAACAAAAATGGCATTTATTATTGTTGGTTTTTGATACTCTACATTGGGGTTGCCAACACAGATGTAAAATCGAAAAAGTTTTTGAGGTTTTTTATTTGTCTGAATCTTTTATGATCAAGCATCATTAAAAGTTTCTTAGCTGCACAAGGAGAAAGAAAAACAACATAGTTAAGGTTTGGTTTCAATTCAAATTTATCAAAATAAAATTAATAATCAGCTTACTTTGAATAATCTAATGTTTGTATAAAATATTTTTTTTCTTCAGTTATTCGACAATTAAAAAAAAAAGTACATATGATAACAAAAGTTAAAAGCTGTTTATACTCTCGTTTATTCATGATGCCAAATAGTGATTCTCGAATAATGACGTCACAACTTAATACTAAAAACTAAAGTAAACAAGAAAATGTTCATTAGATAATGAGTTTTTGATGTCAACATTCTTAATAATAGAAAGGTAAGTATCATCACCAAGGAAGCAATTCCTTTATTATTATTTCACAACTGTTCATCGACTTCAACGTGCTGTTTGCTGAATTGTTGGTAAACAATAAGCTAAAGTACTTACAGTCTACTTTGCACAAGTCATTGCTTTGAGATTTTAAGTGAAGAAATTTCTCAACCAGACCCTGGTAAACGGCGAGAGATTGTTGTAAATTTGCTGAAGGTTGAACAAACTAAATCAAATTCTTCAAACACATAGCATTTTCACGAGATGACTTTACGTTTGCACTAATATCTTCAGAATGCGACTTTACTCGGTCAATCCAAAGATACTGTCAGAAAGATGAGACTCTCAGGAGCATTTTAAGATATTTTTTAGCTTCTTGAGACAAGAAATGACAAAATTATGGTTTCTAGAATTTTTTTTAGTTTTGTATAGTAAAAGAACTAATATACGAAACCTTATTTTAATATATACAAAAATTCAAACTAGTTAGAGCTGCGACTTATAGCCATCTTGCTTATGAAGCTTGTTTAACTTAAACGAAATTAATTGAAATACTTAACATAAAAGTGAGAAAATGAAAGAAAATTGCGTGTACTATAATGGGTTTTTGATACCATATATAAGTGTTGCCAATGGAAATACTTGACATAAAAGTATAAAACTGACAAAAATGGCATTTACTTTAAGGGTAATACTATATATCAGGGTTAACAATGGAAAAAATTGTCATAAATGTGTAAAAACTAACAAAAATGGTATTTATTATTGTTGGTTTTTGATACTCTACATTGGGGTTGCCAACACAGATGTAAAATCGAAAAAGTTTTTGAGGTTTTTTATTTGTCTGAATCTTTTATGATCAAGCATCATTAAAAGTTTCTTAGCTGCACAAGGAGAAAGAAAAACAACATAGTTAAGGTTTGGTTTCAATTCAAATTTATCAAAATAAAATTAATAATCAGCTTACTTTGAATAATCTAATGTTTGTATAAAATATTTTTTTTCTTCAGTTATTCGACAATTAAAAAAAAATGTACATATGATAACAAAAGTTAAAAGCTGTTTATACTCTCGTTTATTCATGATGCCAAATAGTGATTCTCGAATAATGACGTCACAACTTAATACTAAAAACTAAAGTAAACAAGAAAATGTTCATTAGATAATGAGTTTTTGATGTCAACATTCTTAATAATAGAAAGGTAAGTATCATCACCAAGGAAGCAATTCCTTTATTATTATTTCACAACTGTTCATCGACTTCAACGTGCTGTTTGCTGAATTGTTGGTAAACAATAAGCTAAAGTACTTACAGTCTACTTTGCACAAGTCATTGCTTTGAGATTTTAAGTGAAGAAATTTCTCAACCAGACCCTGGTAAACGGCGAGAGATTGTTGTAAATTTGCTGAAGGTTGAACAAACTAAATCAAATTCTTCAAACACATAGCATTTTCACGAGATGACTTTACGTTTGCACTAATATCTTCAGAATGCGACTTTACTCGGTCAATCCGAAGATACTGTCAGAAAGCTGAGACTCTCAGGAGCATTTTAAGATATTTTTTAGCTTCTTGAGACAAGAAATGACAAAGTTATGGCTTCTAGTATTTTTATTAGTTTTGTATAGTAAAAGAACTAGTATACGAAACCTTATTTTAATATATACAAAAATTCAAACTAGTTAGAGCTGCGACTTATAGCCATCTTGCTTATGAAGCTTGTTTAACTTAAACGAAATTAATTGAAATACTTAACATAAAAGTGAGAAAATGAAAGAAAATTGCGTGTACTATAATGGGTTTTTGATACCATATATAAGTGTTGCCAATGGAAATACTTGACATAAAAGTATAAAACTGACAAAAATGGCATTTACTTTTATGGGTAATACTATATATCAGGGTTAACAATGGAAAAAATTGTCATAAATGTGTAAAAACTAACAAAAATGGCATTTAGTATTGTTGGTTTTTGATACTCTACATTGGGGTTGCCAACACAGATGTAAAATCGAAAAAGTTTTTGAGGTTTTTTATTTGTCTGAATCTTTTATGATCAAGCATCATTAAAAGTTTCTTAGCTGCACAAGGAGAAAGAAAAACAACATAGTTAAGGTTTGGTTTCAATTCAAATTTATCAAAATAAAATTAATAATCAGCTTACTTTGAATAATCTAATGTTTGTATAAAATATTTTTTTTCTTCAGTTATTCGACAATTAAAAAAAAATGTACATATGATAACAAAAGTTAAAAGCTGTTTATACTCTCGTTTATTCATGATGCCAAATAGTGATTCTCGAATAATGACGTCACAACTTAATACTAAAAACTAAAGTAAACAAGAAAATGTTCATTAGATAATGAGTTTTTGATGTCAACATTCTTAATAATAGAAAGGTAAGTATCATCACCAAGGAAGCAATTCCTTTATTATTATTTCACAACTGTTCATCGACTTCAACGTGCTGTTTGCTGAATTGTTGGTAAACAATAAGCTAAAGTACTTACAGTCTACTTTGCACAAGTCATTGCTTTGAGATTTTAAGTGAAGAAATTTCTCAACCAGACCCTGGTAAACGGCGAGAGATTGTTGTAAATTTGCTGAAGGTTGAACAAACTAAATCAAATTCTTCAAACACATAGCATTTTCACGAGATGACTTTACGTTTGCACTAATATCTTCAGAATGCGACTTTACTCGGTCAATCCAAAGATACTGTCAGAAAGATGAGACTCTCAGGAGCATTTTAAGATATTTTTTAGCTTCTTGAGACAAGAAATGACAAAATTATGGTTTCTAGAATTTTTTTTAGTTTTGTATAGTAAAAGAACTAATATACGAAACCTTATTTTAATATATACAAAAATTCAAACTAGTTAGAGCTGCGACTTATAGCCATCTTGCTTATGAAGCTTGTTTAACTTAAACGAAATTAATTGAAATACTTAACATAAAAGTGAGAAAATGAAAGAAAATTGCGTGTACTATAATGGGTTTTTGATACCATATATAAGTGTTGCCAATGGAAATACTTGACATAAAAGTATAAAACTGACAAAAATGGCATTTACTTTAAGGGTAATACTATATATCAGGGTTAACAATGGAAAAAATTGTCATAAATGTGTAAAAACTAACAAAAATGGCATTTATTATTGTTGGTTTTTGATACTCTACATTGGGGTTGCCAACACAGATGTAAAATCGAAAAAGTTTTTGAGGTTTTTTATTTGTCTGAATCTTTTATGATCAAGCATCATTAAAAGTTTCTTAGCTGCACAAGGAGAAAGAAAAACAACATAGTTAAGGTTTGGTTTCAATTCAAATTTATCAAAATAAAATTAATAATCAGCTTACTTTGAATAATCTAATGTTTGTATAAAATATTTTTTTTCTTCAGTTATTCGACAATTAAAAAAAAATGTACATATGATAACAAAAGTTAAAAGCTGTTTATACTCTCGTTTATTCATGATGCCAAATAGTGATTCTCGAATAATGACGTCACAACTTAATACTAAAAACTAAAGTAAACAAGAAAATGTTCATTAGATAATGAGTTTTTGATGTCAACATTCTTAATAATAGAAAGGTAAGTATCATCACCAAGGAAGCAATTCCTTTATTATTATTTCACAACTGTTCATCGACTTCAACGTGCTGTTTGCTGAATTGTTGGTAAACAATAAGCTAAAGTACTTACAGTCTACTTTGCACAAGTCATTGCTTTGAGATTTTAAGTGAAGAAATTTCTCAACCAGACCCTGGTAAACGGCGAGAGATTGTTGTAAATTTGCTGAAGGTTGAACAAACTAAATCAAATTCTTCAAACACATAGCATTTTCACGAGATGACTTTACGTTTGCACTAATACCTTCAGAATGCGACTTTACTCGGTCAATCCGAAGATACTGTCAGAAAGCTGAGACTCTCAGGAGCATTTTAAGATATTTTTTAGCTTCTTGAGAAAAGAAATAACAAAGTTATGGCTTCTAGTATTTTTATTAGTTTTGTATAGTAAAAGAACTAATATACGAAACCTTATTTTAATATATACAAAAATTCAAACTAGTTAGAGCTGCGACTTATAGCCATCCTGCTTATGAAGCTTGTTTAACTTAAACGAAATTAATTGAAATACTTAACATAAAAGTGAGAAAACGAAAGAAAATTGCGTGTACTATAATGGGTTTTTGATACCATATATAAGTGTTGCCAATGGAAATACTTGACATAAAAGTATAAAACTGACAAAAATGGCATTTACTTTTATGGGTAATACTATATATCAGGGTTACCAATGGAAAAAATTGTCATAAAAGTGTAAAAACTAACAAAAATGGCATTTTATATTGTTGGTTTTTGATACTCTACATTGGGGTTGCCAACAAAGATGTAAAATCGAAAAAGTTTTTGCGGTTTTTTATTTGTCTGAATCTTTTATGATCAAGCATCATTAAAAGTTTCTTAGCTGCACAAGGAGAAAGAAAAACAACATAGTTAAGGTTTGGTTTCAATTCAAATTTATCAAAATAAAATTAATAATCAGCTTACTTTGAATAATCTAATGTTTGTATAAAATATTTTATTTCTTCAGTTATTCGACAATTAAAAAAAAATGTACATATGATAACAAAAGTTAAAAGCTGTTTATACTCTCGTTTATTCATGATGCCAAATAGTGATTCTCGAATAATGACGTCACAACTTAATACTAAAAACTAAAGTAAACAAGAAAATGTTCATTAGATAATGAGTTTTTGATGTCAACATTCTTAATAATAGAAAGGTAAGTATCATCACCAAGGAAGCAATTCCTTTATTATTATTTCACAACTGTTCATCGACTTCAACGTGCTGTTTGCTGAATTGTTGGTAAACAATAAGCTAAAGTACTTACAGTCTACTTTGCACAAGTCATTGCTTTGAGATTTTAAGTGAAGAAATTTCTCAACCAGACCCTGGTAAACGGCGAGAGATTGTTGTAAATTTGCTGAAGGTTGAAAAAACTAAATCAAATTCTTCAAACACATAGCATTTTCACGAGATGACTTTACGTTTGCACTAATATCTTCAGAATGCGACTTTACTCGGTCAATCCGAAGATACTGTCAGAAAGCTGAGACTCTCAGGAGCATTTTAAGATATTTTTTAGCTTCTTGAAAAAAGAAATAACAAAGTTATGGCTTCTAGTATTTTTTTTAGTTTTGTATAGTAAAAGAACTAATATACGAAACCTTATTTTAATATATACAAATATTCAAACTAGTTAGAGCTGCGACTTATAGCCATCTTGCTTATGAAGCTTGTTTAACTTAAACGAAACTAATTGAAATACTTAACATAAAAGTGAGAAAATGAAAGAAAATGGCGTGTACTATAATGGGTTTTTGATACCATATATAAGTGTTGCCAATGGAAATACTTGACATAAAAGTATAAAACTGACAAAAATGGCATTTACTTTTATGGGTAATACTATATATCAGGGTTAACAATGGAAAAAATTGTCATAAATGTGTAAAAACTAACAAAAATGGCATTTATTATTGTTGGTTTTTGATACTCTACATTGGGGTTGCCAACACAGATGTAAAATCGAAAAAGTTTTTGAGGTTTTTTATTTGTCTGAATCTTTTATGATCAAGCATCATTAAAAGTTTCTTAGCTGCACAAGGAGAAAGAAAAACAACATAGTTAAGGTTTGGTTTCAATTCAAATTTATCAAAATAAAATTAATAATCAGCTTACTTTGAATAATCTAATGTTTGTATAAAATATTTTTTTTCTTCAGTTATTCGACAATTAAAAAAAAATGTACATATGATAACAAAAGTTAAAAGCTGTTTATACTCTCGTTTATTCATGATGCCAAATAGTGATTCTCGAATAATGACGTCACAACTTAATACTAAAAACTAAAGTAAACAAGAAAATGTTCATTAGATAATGAGTTTTTGATGTCAACATTCTTAATAATAGAAAGGTAAGTATCATCACCAAGGAAGCAATTCCTTTATTATTATTTCACAACTGTTCATCGACTTCAACGTGCTGTTTGCTGAATTGTTGGTAAACAATAAGCTAAAGTACTTACAGTCTACTTTGCACAAGTCATTGCTTTGAGATTTTAAGTGAAGAAATTTCTCAACCAGACCCTGGTAAACGGCGAGAGATTGTTGTAAATTTGCTGAAGGTTGAACAAACTAAATCAAATTCTTCAAACACATAGCATTTTCACGAGATGACTTTACGTTTGCACTAATATCTTCAGAATGCGACTTTACTCGGTCAATCCAAAGATACTGTCAGAAAGATGAGACTCTCAGGAGCATTTTAAGATATTTTTTAGCTTCTTGAGACAAGAAATGACAAAATTATGGTTTCTAGAATTTTTTTTAGTTTTGTATAGTAAAAGAACTAATATACGAAACCTTATTTTAATATATACAAAAATTCAAACTAGTTAGAGCTGCGACTTATAGCCATCTTGCTTATGAAGCTTGTTTAACTTAAACGAAATTAATTGAAATACTTAACATAAAAGTGAGAAAATGAAAGAAAATTGCGTGTACTATAATGGGTTTTTGATACCATATATAAGTGTTGCCAATGGAAATACTTGACATAAAAGTATAAAACTGACAAAAATGGCATTTACTTTAAGGGTAATACTATATATCAGGGTTAACAATGGAAAAAATTGTCATAAATGTGTAAAAACTAACAAAAATGGCATTTATTATTGTTGGTTTTTGATACTCTACATTGGGGTTGCCAACACAGATGTAAAATCGAAAAAGTTTTTGAGGTTTTTTATTTGTCTGAATCTTTTATGATCAAGCATCATTAAAAGTTTCTTAGCTGCACAAGGAGAAAGAAAAACAACATAGTTAAGGTTTGGTTTCAATTCAAATTTATCAAAATAAAATTAATAATCAGCTTACTTTGAATAATCTAATGTTTGTATAAAATATTTTTTTTCTTCAGTTATTCGACAATTAAAAAAAAATGTACATATGATAACAAAAGTTAAAAGCTGTTTATACTCTCGTTTATTCATGATGCCAAATAGTGATTCTCGAATAATGACGTCACAACTTAATACTAAAAACTAAAGTAAACAAGAAAATGTTCATTAGATAATGAGTTTTTGATGTCAACATTCTTAATAATAGAAAGGTAAGTATCATCACCAAGGAAGCAATTCCTTTATTATTATTTCACAACTGTTCATCGACTTCAACGTGCTGTTTGCTGAATTGTTGGTAAACAATAAGCTAAAGTACTTACAGTCTACTTTGCACAAGTCATTGCTTTGAGATTTTAAGTGAAGAAATTTCTCAACCAGACCCTGGTAAACGGCGAGAGATTGTTGTAAATTTGCTGAAGGTTGAACAAACTAAATCAAATTCTTCAAACACATAGCATTTTCACGAGATGACTTTACGTTTGCACTAATACCTTCAGAATGCGACTTTACTCGGTCAATCCGAAGATACTGTCAGAAAGCTGAGACTCTCAGGAGCATTTTAAGATATTTTTTAGCTTCTTGAGAAAAGAAATAACAAAGTTATGGCTTCTAGTATTTTTATTAGTTTTGTATAGTAAAAGAACTAATATACGAAACCTTATTTTAATATATACAAAAATTCAAACTAGTTAGAGCTGCGACTTATAGCCATCCTGCTTATGAAGCTTGTTTAACTTAAACGAAATTAATTGAAATACTTAACATAAAAGTGAGAAAACGAAAGAAAATTGCGTGTACTATAATGGGTTTTTGATACCATATATAAGTGTTGCCAATGGAAATACTTGACATAAAAGTATAAAACTGACAAAAATGGCATTTACTTTTATGGGTAATACTATATATCAGGGTTACCAATGGAAAAAATTGTCATAAAAGTGTAAAAACTAACAAAAATGGCATTTTATATTGTTGGTTTTTGATACTCTACATTGGGGTTGCCAACAAAGATGTAAAATCGAAAAAGTTTTTGCGGTTTTTTATTTGTCTGAATCTTTTATGATCAAGCATCATTAAAAGTTTCTTAGCTGCACAAGGAGAAAGAAAAACAACATAGTTAAGGTTTGGTTTCAATTCAAATTTATCAAAATAAAATTAATAATCAGCTTACTTTGAATAATCTAATGTTTGTATAAAATATTTTATTTCTTCAGTTATTCGACAATTAAAAAAAAATGTACATATGATAACAAAAGTTAAAAGCTGTTTATACTCTCGTTTATTCATGATGCCAAATAGTGATTCTCGAATAATGACGTCACAACTTAATACTAAAAACTAAAGTAAACAAGAAAATGTTCATTAGATAATGAGTTTTTGATGTCAACATTCTTAATAATAGAAAGGTAAGTATCATCACCAAGGAAGCAATTCCTTTATTATTATTTCACAACTGTTCATCGACTTCAACGTGCTGTTTGCTGAATTGTTGGTAAACAATAAGCTAAAGTACTTACAGTCTACTTTGCACAAGTCATTGCTTTGAGATTTTAAGTGAAGAAATTTCTCAACCAGACCCTGGTAAACGGCGAGAGATTGTTGTAAATTTGCTGAAGGTTGAAAAAACTAAATCAAATTCTTCAAACACATAGCATTTTTACGAGATGACTTTACGTTTGCACTAATATCTTCAGAATGCGACTTTACTCGGTCAATCCGAAGATACTGTCAGAAAGCTGAGACTCTCAGGAGCATTTTAAGATATTTTTTAGCTTCTTGAAAAAAGAAATAACAAAGTTATGGCTTCTAGTATTTTTTTTAGTTTTGTATAGTAAAAGAACTAATATACGAAACCTTATTTTAATATATACAAATATTCAAACTAGTTAGAGCTGCGACTTATAGCCATCTTGCTTATGAAGCTTGTTTAACTTAAACGAAACTAATTGAAATACTTAACATAAAAGTGAGAAAATGAAAGAAAATGGCGTGTACTATAATGGGTTTTTGATACCATATATAAGTGTTGCCAATGGAAATACTTGACATAAAAGTATAAAACTGACAAAAATGGCATTTACTTTTATGGGTAATACTATATATCAGGGTTAACAATGGAAAAAATTGTCATAAATGTGTAAAAACTAACAAAAATGGCATTTATTATTGTTGGTTTTTGATACTCTACATTGGGGTTGCCAACACAGATGTAAAATCGAAAAAGTTTTTGAGGTTTTTTATTTGTCTGAATCTTTTATGATCAAGCATCATTAAAAGTTTCTTAGCTGCACAAGGAGAAAGAAAAACAACATAGTTAAGGTTTGGTTTCAATTCAAATTTATCAAAATAAAATTAATAATCAGCTTACTTTGAATAATCTAATGTTTGTATAAAATATTTTTTTTCTTCAGTTATTCGACAATTAAAAAAAAATGTACATATGATAACAAAAGTTAAAAGCTGTTTATACTCTCGTTTATTCATGATGCCAAATAGTGATTCTCGAATAATGACGTCACAACTTAATACTAAAAACTAAAGTAAACAAGAAAATGTTCATTAGATAATGAGTTTTTGATGTCAACATTCTTAATAATAGAAAGGTAAGTATCATCACCAAGGAAGCAATTCCTTTATTATCATTTCACAACTGTTCATCGACTTCAACGTGCTGTTTGCTGAATTGTTGGTAAACAATAAGCTAAAGTACTTACAGTCTACTTTGCACAAGTCATTGCTTTGAGATTTTAAGTGAAGAAATTTCTCAACCAGACCCTGGTAAACGGCGAGAGATTGCTGTAAATTTCGCTGAAGGTTGAACAAATTAAATCAAATTCTTCAAACACATAGCATTTTCACGAGATGACTTTACGTTTGCACTAATATCTTCAGGATGCGACTTTACTCGGTCAATCCGAAGATACTGTCAGAAAGCTGAGACTCTCAGGAGCATTTTAAGATATTTTTTAGCTTCTTGAGAAAAGAAATAACAAAGTTATGGCTTCTAGTATTTTTATTAGTTTTGTATAGTAAAAGAACTAATATACGAAACCTTATTTTAATATATACAAAAATTCAAACTAGTTAGAGCTGCGACTTATAGCCATCCTGCTTATGAAGCTTGTTTAACTTAAACGAAATTAATTGAAATACTTAACATAAAAGTGAGAAAACGAAAGAAAATTGCGTGTACTATAATGGGTTTTTGATACCATATATAAGTGTTGCCAATGGAAATACTTGACATAAAAGTATAAAACTGACAAAAATGGCATTTACTTTTATGGGTAATACTATATATCAGGGTTACCAATGGAAAAAATTGTCATAAAAGTGTAAAAACTAACAAAAATGGCATTTTATATTGTTGGTTTTTGATACTCTACATTGGGGTTGCCAACAAAGATGTAAAATCGAAAAAGTTTTTGCGGTTTTTTATTTGTCTGAATCTTTTATGATCAAGCATCATTAAAAGTTTCTTAGCTGCACAAGGAGAAAGAAAAACAACATAGTTAAGGTTTGGTTTCAATTCAAATTTATCAAAATAAAATTAATAATCAGCTTACTTTGAATAATCTAATGTTTGTATAAAATATTTTATTTCTTCAGTTATTCGACAATTAAAAAAAAATGTACATATGATAACAAAAGTTAAAAGCTGTTTATACTCTCGTTTATTCATGATGCCAAATAGTGATTCTCGAATAATGACGTCACAACTTAATACTAAAAACTAAAGTAAACAAGAAAATGTTCATTAGATAATGAGTTTTTGATGTCAACATTCTTAATAATAGAAAGGTAAGTATCATCACCAAGGAAGCAATTCCTTTATTATTATTTCACAACTGTTCATCGACTTCAACGTGCTGTTTGCTGAATTGTTGGTAAACAATAAGCTAAAGTACTTACAGTCTACTTTGCACAAGTCATTGCTTTGAGATTTTAAGTGAAGAAATTTCTCAACCAGACCCTGGTAAACGGCGAGAGATTGTTGTAAATTTGCTGAAGGTTGAAAAAACTAAATCAAATTCTTCAAACACATAGCATTTTCACGAGATGACTTTACGTTTGCACTAATATCTTCAGAATGCGACTTTACTCGGTCAATCCGAAGATACTGTCAGAAAGCTGAGACTCTCAGGAGCATTTTAAGATATTTTTTAGCTTCTTGAAAAAAGAAATAACAAAGTTATGGCTTCTAGTATTTTTTTTAGTTTTGTATAGTAAAAGAACTAATATACGAAACCTTATTTTAATATATACAAATATTCAAACTAGTTAGAGCTGCGACTTATAGCCATCTTGCTTATGAAGCTTGTTTAACTTAAACGAAACTAATTGAAATACTTAACATAAAAGTGAGAAAATGAAAGAAAATGGCGTGTACTATAATGGGTTTTTGATACCATATATAAGTGTTGCCAATGGAAATACTTGACATAAAAGTATAAAACTGACAAAAATGGCATTTACTTTTATGGGTAATACTATATATCAGGGTTAACAATGGAAAAAATTGTCATAAATGTGTAAAAACTAACAAAAATGGCATTTATTATTGTTGGTTTTTGATACTCTACATTGGGGTTGCCAACACAGATGTAAAATCGAAAAAGTTTTTGAGGTTTTTTATTTGTCTGAATCTTTTATGATCAAGCATCATTAAAAGTTTCTTAGCTGCACAAGGAGAAAGAAAAACAACATAGTTAAGGTTTGGTTTCAATTCAAATTTATCAAAATAAAATTAATAATCAGCTTACTTTGAATAATCTAATGTTTGTATAAAATATTTTTTTTCTTCAGTTATTCGACAATTAAAAAAAAATGTACATATGATAACAAAAGTTAAAAGCTGTTTATACTCTCGTTTATTCATGATGCCAAATAGTGATTCTCGAATAATGACGTCACAACTTAATACTAAAAACTAAAGTAAACAAGAAAATGTTCATTAGATAATGAGTTTTTGATGTCAACATTCTTAATAATAGAAAGGTAAGTATCATCACCAAGGAAGCAATTCCTTTATTATCATTTCACAACTGTTCATCGACTTCAACGTGCTGTTTGCTGAATTGTTGGTACACAATAAGCTAAAGTACTTACAGTCTACTTTGCACAAGTCATTGCTTTGAGATTTTAAGTGAAGAAATTTCTCAACCAGACCCTGGTAAACGGCGAGAGATTGCTGTAAATTTCGCTGAAGGTTGAACAAATTAAATCAAATTCTTCAAACACATAGCATTTTCACGAGATGACTTTACGTTTGCACTAATATCTTCAGGATGCGACTTTACTCGGTCAATCCGAAGATACTGTCAGAAAGCTGAGACTCTCAGGAGCATTTTAAGATATTTTTTAGCTTCTTGAGAAAAGAAATAACAAAGTTATAGCTTCTATAATTTTTTTTAGTTTTGTATAGTAAAAGAACTAATATACGAAACCTTATTTTAATATATACAAAAATTCAAACTAGTTAGAGCTGCGACTTATAGCCATCTTGCTTATGAAGCTTGTTTAACTTAAACGAAACTAATTGAAATACTTAACATAAAAGTGAGAAAATGAAAGAAAATGGCGTGTACTATAATGGGTTTTTGATACCATATATAAGTGTTGCCAATGGAAATACTTGACATAAAAGTATAAAACTGACAAAAATGGCATTTACTTTTATGGGTAATACTATATATCAGGGTTAACAATGGAAAAAATTGTCATAAATGTGTAAAAACTAACAAAAATGGCATTTATTATTGTTGGTTTTTGATACTCTACATTGGGGTTGCCAACACAGATGTAAAATCGAAAAAGTTTTTGAGGTTTTTTATTTGTCTGAATCTTTTATGATCAAGCATCATTAAAAGTTTCTTAGCTGCACAAGGAGAAAGAAAAACAACATAGTTAAGGTTTGGTTTCAATTCAAATTTATCAAAATAAAATTAATAATCAGCTTACTTTGAATAATCTAATGTTTGTATAAAATATTTTTTTTCTTCAGTTATTCGACAATTAAAAAAAAAAGTACATATGATAACAAAAGTTAAAAGCTGTTTATACTCTCGTTTATTCATGATGCCAAATAGTGATTCTCGAATAATGACGTCACAACTTAATACTAAAAACTAAAGTAAACAAGAAAATGTTCATTAAATAATGAGTTTTTGATGTCAACATTCTTAATAATAGAAAGGTAAGTATCATCACCAAGGAAGCAATTCCTTTATTATTTTTACAACTGTTCATCGACTTCAACGTGCTGTTTGCTGAATTGTTGGTAAACAATAAGCTAAAGTACTTACAGTCTACTTTGCACAAGTCATTGCTTTGAGATTTTAAGTGAAGAAATTTCTCAACCAGACCCTGGTAAACGGCGAGAGATTGTTGTAAATTTGCTGAAGGTTGAACAAACTAAATCAAATTCTTCAAACACATAGCATTTTCACGAGATGACTTTACGTTTGCACTAATATCTTCAGAATGCGACTTTACTCGGTCAATCCGAAGATACTGTCAGAAAGCTGAGACTCTCAGGAGCATTTTAAGATATTTTTTAGCTTCTTGAGATAAGAAATAACAAAATTATGGTTTCTAGAATTTTTTTTAGTTTTGTATAGTAAAAGAACTAATATACGAAACCTTATTTTAATATATACAAAAATTCAAACTAGTTAGAGCTGCGACTTATAGCCATCTTGCTTATGAAGCTTGTTTAACTTAAACGAAATTAATTGAAATACTTAACATAAAAGTGAGAAAATGAAAGAAAATTGCGTGTACTATAATGGGTTTTTGATACCATATATAAGTGTTGCCAATGGAAATACTTGACATAAAAGTATAAAACTGACAAAAATGGCATTTACTTTAAGGGTAATACTATATATCAGGGTTAACAATGGAAAAAATTGTCATAAATGTGTAAAAACTAACAAAAATGGCATTTATTATTGTTGGTTTTTGATACTCTACATTGGGGTTGCCAACACAAATGTAAAATCGAAAAAGTTTTTGAGGTTTTTTATTTGTCTGAATCTTTTATGATCAAGCATCATTAAAAGTTTCTTAGCTGCACAAGGAGAAAGAAAAACAACATAGTTAAGGTTTGGTTTCAATTCAAATTTATCAAAATAAAATTAATAATCAGCTTACTTTGAATAATCTAATGTTTGTATAAAATATTTTTTTTCTTCAGTTATTCGACAATTAAAAAAAAATGTACATATGATAACAAAAGTTAAAAGCTGTTTATACTCTCGTTTATTCATGATGCCAAATAGTGATTCTCGAATAATGACGTCACAACTTAATACTAAAAACTAAAGTAAACAAGAAAATGTTCATTAGATAATGAGTTTTTGATGTCAACATTATTAATAATAGAAAGGTAAGTATCATCACCAAGGAAGCAATTCCTTTATTATCATTTCACAACTGTTCATCGACTTCAACGTGCTGTTTGCTGAATTGTTGGTAAACAATAAGCTAAAGTACTTACAGTCTACTTTGCACAAGTCATTGCTTTGAGATTTTAAGTGAAGAAATTTCTCAACCAGACCCTGGTAAACGGCGAGAGATTGTTGTAAATTTGCTGAAGGTTGAACAAACTAAATCAAATTCTTCAAACACATAGCATTTTCACGAGATGAATTTACGTTTGAACTAATATCTTCAGAATGCGACTTTACTCGGTCAATCCGAAGATACTGTCAGAAAGCTGAGACTCTCAGGAGCATTTTAAGATATTTTTTAGCTTCTTGAGAAAAGAAATAACAAAGTTATGGCTTCTAGTATTTTTGTTAGTTTTGTATAGTAAAAGAACTAATATACGAAACCTTATTTTAATATATACAAAAATTCAAACTAGTTAGAGCTGCGACTTATAGCCATCTTGCTTATGAAGCTTGTTTAACTTAAACGAAATTAATTGAAATACTTAACATAAAAGTGAGAAAATGAAAGAAAATTGCGTGTACTATAATGGGTTTTTGATACCATATATAAGTGTTGCCAATGGAAATACTTGATATAAAAGTATAAAACTGACAAAAATGGCATTTACTTTAAGGGTAATACTATATATCAGGGTTAACAATGGAAAAAATTGTCATAAATGTGTAAAAACAAACAAAAATGGCATTTATTATTGTTGGTTTTTGATACTCTACATTGGGGTTGCCAACACAAATGTAAAATCGAAAAAGTTTTTGAGGTTTTTTATTTGTCTGAATCTTTTATGATCAAGCATCATTAAAAGTTTCTTAGCTGCACAAGGAGAAAGAAAAACAACATAGTTAAGGTTTGGTTTCAATTCAAATTTATCAAAATAAAATTAATAATCAGCTTACTTTGAATAATCTAATGTTTGTATAAAATATTTTTTTTCTTCAGTTATTCGACAATTAAAAAAAAATGTACATATGATAACAAAAGTTAAAAGCTGTTTATACTCTCGTTTATTCATGATGCCAAATAGTGATTCTCGAATAATGACGTCACAACTTAATACTAAAAACTAAAGTAAACAAGAAAATGTTCATAAGATAATGAGTTTTTGATGTCAACATTCTTAATAATAGAAAGGTAAGTATCATCACCAAGGAAGCAATTCCTTTATTATTATTTCACAACTGTTCATCGACTTCAACGTGCTGTTTGCTGAATTGTTGGTAAACAATAAGTTAAGTACTTACAGTCTACTTTGCACAAGTCATTGCTTTGAGATTTTAAGTGAAGAAATTTCTCATTCAGACCCTGGTAAACGGCGAGAGATTGTTGTAAATTTGCTGAAGGTTGAACAAACTAAATCAAATTCTTCAAACACATAGCATTTTCACGAGATGACTTTACGTTTGCACTAATATCTTCAGAATGCGACTTTACTCGGTCAATTTAAAGATACTGTCAGAAAGCTGAGACTCTCAGGAGCATTTTAAGATATTTTTTAGCTTCTTGAGACAAGAAATGACAAAATTATGGTTTCTAGAATTTTTTTTAGTTTTGTATAGTAAAAGAACTAATATACGAAACCTTATTTTAATATATACAAAAATTCAAACTAGTTAGAGCTGCGACTTATAGCCATCTTGCTTATGAAGCTTGTTTAACTTAAACGAAATTAATTGAAATACTTAACATAAAAGTGAGAAAATGAAAGAAAATTGCGTGTACTATAATGGGTTTTTGATACCATATATAAGTGTTGCCAATGGAAATACTTGACATAAAAGTATAAAACTGACAAAAATGGCATTTACTTTAAGGGTAATACTATATATCAGGGTTAACAATGGAAAAAATTGTCATAAATGTGTTAAAACAAACAAAAATGGCATTTATTATTGTTGGTTTTTGATACTCTACATTGGGGTTGCCAACACAAATGTAAAATCGAAAAAGTTTTTGAGGTTTTTTATTTGTCTGAATCTTTTATGATCAAGCATCATTAAAAGTTTCTTAGCTGCACAAGGAGAAAGAAAAACAACATAGTTAAGGTTTGGTTTCAATTCAAATTTATCAAAATAAAATTAATAATCAGCTTACTTTGAATAATCTAATGTTTGTATAAAATATTTTTTTTCTTCAGTTATTCGACAATTAAAAAAAAATGTACATATGATAACAAAAGTTAAAAGCTGTTTATACTCTCGTTTATTCATGATGCCAAATAGTGATTCTCGAATAATGACGTCACAACTTAATACTAAAAACTAAAGTAAACAAGAAAATGTTCATTAGATAATGAGTTTTTGATGTCAACATTCTTAATAATAGAAAGGTAAGTATCATCACCAAGGAAGCAATTCCTTTATTATTATTTCACAACTGTTCATCGACTTCAACGTGCTGTTTGCTGAATTGTTGGTAAACAATAAGCTAAAGTACTTACAGTCTACTTTGCACAAGTCATTGCTTTGAGATTTTAAGTGAAGAAATTTCTCAACCAGACCCTGGTAAACGGCGAGAGATTGTTGTAAATTTGCTGAAGGTTGAACAAACTAAATCAAATTCTTCAAACACATAGCATTTTCACGAGATGACTTTACGTTTGCACTAATATCTTCAGAATGCGACTTTACTCGGTCAATCCAAAGATACTGTCAGAAAGCTGAGACTCTCAGGAGCATTTTAAGATATTTTTTAGCTTCTTGAGACAAGAAATGACAAAATTATGGTTTCTAGAATTTTTTTTAGTTTTGTATAGTAAAAGAACTAATATACGAAACCTTATTTTAATATATACAAAAATTCAAACTAGTTAGAGCTGCGACTTATAGCCATCTTGCTTATGAAGCTTGTTTAACTTAAACGAAATTAATTGAAATACTTAACATAAAAGTGAGAAAATGAAAGAAAATTGCGTGTACTATAATGGGTTTTTGATACCATATATAAGTGTTGCCAATGGAAATACTTGACATAAAAGTATAAAACTGACAAAAATGGCATTTACTTTAAGGGTAATACTATATATCAGGGTTAACAATGGAAAAAATTGTCATAAATGTGTAAAAACTAACAAAAATGGCATTTATTATTGTTGGTTTTTGATACTCTACATTGGGGTTGCCAACACAAATGTAAAATCGAAAAAGTTTTTGAGGTTTTTTATTTGTCTGAATCTTTTATGATCAAGCATCATTAAAAGTTTCTTAGCTGCACAAGGAGAAAGAAAAACAACATAGTTAAGGTTTGGTTTCAATTCAAATTTATCAAAATAAAATTAATAATCAGCTTACTTTGAATAATCTAATGTTTGTATAAAATATTTTTTTTCTTCAGTTATTCGACAATTAAAAAAAAAAGTACATATGATAACAAAAGTTAAAAGCTGTTTATACTCTCGTTTATTCATGATGCCAAATAGTGATTCTCGAATAATGACGTCACAACTTAA
Source organism: Thalia democratica (assembly GCF_965202585.1). NCBI lineage: Eukaryota > Metazoa > Chordata > Thaliacea > Salpida > Salpidae > Thalia > Thalia democratica. Next base: position 6,980,550 of record NC_139173.1, on the reverse strand, counting down.
TACTAAAAACTAAAGTAAACAAGAAAATGTTCATAAGATAATGAGTTTTTGATGTCAACATTCTTAATAATAGAAAGGTAAGTATCATCACCAAGGAAGCAATTCCTTTATTATCATTTCACAACTGTTCATCGACTTCAACGTGCTGTTTGCTGAATTGTTGGTAAACAATAAGCTAAAGTACTTACAGTCTACTTTGCACAAGTCATTGCTTTGAGATTTTAAGTGAAGAAATTTCTCAACCAGACCCTGGTAAACGGCGAGAGATTGTTGTAAATTTGCTGAAGGTTGAACAAACTAAATCAAATTCTTCAAACACATAGCATTTTCACGAGATGAATTTACGTTTGAACTAATATCTTCAGAATGCGACTTTACTCGGTCAATCCGAAGATACTGTCAGAAAGCTGAGACTCTCAGGAGCATTTTAAGATATTATTTAGCTTCTTGAGAAAAGAAATAACAAAGTTATGGCTTCTAGATTTTTTTTTAGTTTTGTATAGTAAAAGAACTAATATACGAAACCTTATTTTAATATATACAAAAATTCAAACTAGTTAGAGCTGCGACTTATAGCCATCTTGCTTATGAAGCTTGTTTAACTTAAACGAAATTAATTGAAATACTTAACATAAAAGTGAGAAAATGAAAGAAAATGGCGTGTACTATAATGGGTTTTTGATACCATATATAAGTGTTGCCAATGGAAATACTTGACATAAAAGTATAAAACTGACAAAAATGGCATTTACTTTTATGGGTAATACTATATATCAGGGTTAACAATGGAAAAAATTGTCATAAATGTGTAAAAACTAACAAAAATGGCATTTATTATTGTTGGTTTTTGATACTCTACATTGGGGTTGCCAACACAGATGTAAAATCGAAAAAGTTTTTGAGGTTTTTTATTTGTCTGAATCTTTTATGATCAAGCATCATTAAAAGTTTCTTAGCTGCACAAGGAGAAAGAAAAACAACATAGTTAAGTTTTGGTTTCAATTCAAATTTATCAAAATAAAATTAATAATCAGCTTACTTTGAATAATCTAATGTTTGTATAAAATATTTTTTTTCTTCAGTTATTCGACAATTAAAAAAAAATGTACATATGATAACAAAAGTTAAAAGCTGTTTATACTCTCGTTTATTCATGATGCCAAATAGTGATTCTCGAATAATGACGTCACAACTTAATACTAAAAACTAAAGTAAACAAGAAAATGTTCATAAGATAATGAGTTTTTGATGTCAACATTCTTAATAATAGAAAGGTAAGTATCATCACCAAGGAAGCAATTCCTTTATTATTATTTCACAACTGTTCATCGACTTCAACGTGCTGTTTGCTGAATTGTTGGTAAACAATAAGCTAAAGTACTTACAGTCTACTTTGCACAAGTCATTGCTTTGAGATTTTAAGTGAAGAAATTTCTCATTCAGACCCTGGTAAACGGCGAGAGATTGTTGTAAATTTGCTGAAGGTTGAACAAACTAAATCAAATTCTTCAAACACATAGCATTTTTACGAGATGACTTTACGTTTGCACTAATATCTTCAGAATGCGACTTTACTCGGTCAATCCAAAGATACTGTCAGAAAGCTGAGACTCTCAGGAGCATTTTAAGATATTTTTTAGCTTCTTGAGACAAGAAATGACAAAATTATGGTTTCTAGAATTTTTTTTAGTTTTGTATAGTAAAAGAACTAATATACGAAACCTTATTTTAATATATACAAAAATTCAAACTAGTTAGAGCTGCGACTTATAGCCATCTTGCTTATGAAGCTTGTTTAACTTAAACGAAATTAATTGAAATACTTAACATAAAAGTGAGAAAATGAAAGAAAATTGCGTGTACTATAATGGGTTTTTGATACCATATATAAGTGTTGCCAATGGAAATACTTGACATAAAAGTATAAAACTGACAAAAATGGCATTTACTTTTATGGGTAATACTATATATAAGGGTTAACAATGGAAAAAATTGTCATAAATGTGTAAAAACTAACAAAAATGGCATTTATTATTGTTGGTTTTTGATACTCTACATTGGGGTTGCCAACACAAATGTAAAATCGAAAAAGTTTTTGAGGTTTTTTATTTGTCTGAATCTTTTATGATCAAGCATCATTAAAAGTTTCTTAGCTGCACAAGGAGAAAGAAAAACAACATAGTTAAGGTTTGGTTTCAATTCAAATTTATCAAAATAAAATTAATAATCAGCTTACTTTGAATAATCTAATGTTTGTATAAAATATTTTTTTTCTTCAGTTATTCGACAATTAAAAAAAAAATGTACATATGATAACAAAAGTTAAAAGCTGTTTATACTCTCGTTTATTCATGATGCCAAATAGTGATTCTCGAATAATGACGTCACAACTTAATACTAAAAACTAAAGTAAACAAGAAAATGTTCATTAGATAATGAGTTTTTGATGTCAACATTCTTAATAATAGAAAGGTAAGTATCATCACCAAGGAAGCAATTCCTTTATTATTATTTCACAACTGTTCATCGACTTCAACGTGCTGTTTGCTGAATTGTTGGTAAACAATAAGCTAAAGTACTTACAGTCTACTTTGCACAAGTCATTGCTTTGAGATTTTAAGTGAAGAAATTTCTCAACCAGACCCTGGTAAACGGCGAGAGATTGCTGTAAATTTTGCTGAAGGTTGAACAAATTAAATCAAATTCTTCAAACACATAGCATTTTCACGAGATGACTTTACGTTTGCACTAATATCTTCAGAATGCGACTTTACTCGGTCAATCCGAAGATACTGTCAGAAAGCTGAGACTCTCAGGAGCATTTTAAGATATTTTTTAGCTTCTTGAGAAAAGAAATAACAAAGTTATGGCTTCTAGTATTTTTGTTAGTTTTGTATAGTAAAAGAACTAATATACGAAACCTTATTTTAATATATACAAAAATTCAAACTAGTTAGAGCTGCGACTTATAGCCATCTTGCTTATGAAGCTTGTTTAACTTAAACGAAATTAATTGAAATACTTAACATAAAAGTGAGAAAATGAAAGAAAATGGCGTGTACTATAATGGGTTTTTGATACCATATATAAGTGTTGCCAATGGAAATACTTGACATAAAAGTATAAAACTGACAAAAATGGCATTTACTTTTATGGGTAATACTATATATCAGGGTTAACAATGGAAAAAATTGTCATAAATGTGTAAAAACTAACAAAAATGGCATTTATTATTGTTGGTTTTTGATACTCTACATTGGGGTTGCCAACACAGATGTAAAATCGAAAAAGTTTTTGAGGTTTTTTATTTGTCTGAATCTTTTATGATCAAGCATCATTAAAAGTTTCTTAGCTGCACAAGGAGAAAGAAAAACAACATAGTTAAGTTTTGGTTTCAATTCAAATTTATCAAAATAAAATTAATAATCAGCTTACTTTGAATAATCTAATGTTTGTATAAAATATTTTTTTTCTTCAGTTATTCGACAATTAAAAAAAAATGTACATATGATAACAAAAGTTAAAAGCTGTTTATACTCTCGTTTATTCATGATGCCAAATAGTGATTCTCGAATAATGACGTCACAACTTAATACTAAAAACTAAAGTAAACAAGAAAATGTTCATAAGATAATGAGTTTTTGATGTCAACATTCTTAATAATAGAAAGGTAAGTATCATCACCAAGGAAGCAATTCCTTTATTATTATTTCACAACTGTTCATCGACTTCAACGTGCTGTTTGCTGAATTGTTGGTAAACAATAAGCTAAAGTACTTACAGTCTACTTTGCACAAGTCATTGCTTTGAGATTTTAAGTGAAGAAATTTCTCATTCAGACCCTGGTAAACGGCGAGAGATTGTTGTAAATTTGCTGAAGGTTGAACAAACTAAATCAAATTCTTCAAACACATAGCATTTTCACGAGATGACTTTACGTTTGCACTAATATCTTCAGAATGCGACTTTACTCGGTCAATCCAAAGATACTGTCAGAAAGCTGAGACTCTCAGGAGCATTTTAAGATATTTTTTAGCTTCTTGAGACAAGAAATGACAAAATTATGGTTTCTAGAATTTTTTTTAGTTTTGTATAGTAAAAGAACTAATATACGAAACCTTATTTTAATATATACAAAAATTCAAACTAGTTAGAGCTGCGACTTATAGCCATCTTGCTTATGAAGCTTGTTTAACTTAAACGAAATTAATTGAAATACTTAACATAAAAGTGAGAAAATGAAAGAAAATTGCGTGTACTATAATGGGTTTTTGATACCATATATAAGTGTTGCCAATGGAAATACTTGACATAAAAGTATAAAACTGACAAAAATGGCATTTACTTTTATGGGTAATACTATATATAAGGGTTAACAATGGAAAAAATTGTCATAAATGTGTAAAAACTAACAAAAATGGCATTTATTATTGTTGGTTTTTGATACTCTACATTGGGGTTGCCAACACAAATGTAAAATCGAAAAAGTTTTTGAGGTTTTTTATTTGTCTGAATCTTTTATGATCAAGCATCATTAAAAGTTTCTTAGCTGCACAAGGAGAAAGAAAAACAACATAGTTAAGGTTTGGTTTCAATTCAAATTTATCAAAATAAAATTAATAATCAGCTTACTTTGAATAATCTAATGTTTGTATAAAATATTTTTTTTCTTCAGTTATTCGACAATTAAAAAAAAATGTACATATGATAACAAAAGTTAAAAGCTGTTTATACTCTCGTTTATTCATGATGCCAAATAGTGATTCTCGAATAATGACGTCACAACATAATACTAAAAACTAAAGTAAACAAGAAAATGTTCATTAGATAATGAGTTTTTGATGTCAACATTCTTAATAATAGAAAGGTAAGTATCATCACCAAGGAATCAATTCCTTTATTATTATTTCACAACTGTTCATCGACTTCAACGTGCTGTTTGCTGAATTGTTGGTAAACAATAAGCTAAAGTACTTACAGTCTACTTTGCACAAGTCATTGCTTTGAGATTTTAAGTGAAGAAATTTCTCAACCAGACCCTGGTAAACGGCGAGAGATTGCTGTAAATTTTGCTGAAGGTTGAACAAACTAAATCAAATTCTTCAAACACATAGCATTTTCACGAGATGACTTTACGTTTGCACTAATATCTTCAGAATGCGACTTTACTCGGTCAATCCGAAGATACTGTCAGAAAGCTGAGACTCTCAGGAGCATTTTAAGATATTTTTTAGCTTCTTGAGAAAAGAAATAACAAAGTTATGGCTTCTAGTATTTTTGTTAGTTTTGTATAGTAAAAGAACTAATATACGAAACCTTATTTTAATATATACAAAAATTCAAACTAGTTAGAGCTGCGACTTATAGCCATCTTGCTTATGAAGCTTGTTTAACTTAAACGAAATTAATTGAAATACTTAACATAAAAGTGAGAAAATGAAAGAAAATTGCGTGTACTATAATGGGTTTTTGATACCATATATAAGTGTTGCCAATGGAAATACTTGACATAAAAGTATAAAACTGACAAAAATGGCATTTACTTTAAGGGTAATACTATATATCAGGGTTAACAATGGAAAAAATTGTCATAAATGTGTAAAAACTAACAAAAATGGCATTTATTATTGTTGGTTTTTGATACTCTACATTGGGGTTGCCAACACAAATGTAAAATCGAAAAAGTTTTTGAGGTTTTTTATTTGTCTGAATCTTTTATGATCAAGCATCATTAAAAGTTTCTTAGCTGCACAAGGAGAAAGAAAAACAACATAGTTAAGGTTTGGTTTCAATTCAAATTTATCAAAATAAAATTAATAATCAGCTTACTTTGAATAATCTAATGTTTGTATAAAATATTTTTTTTCTTCAGTTATTCGACAATTAAAAAAAAATGTACATATGATAACAAAAGTTAAAAGCTGTTTATACTCTCGTTTATTCATGATGCCAAATAGTGATTCTCGAATAATGACGTCACAACTTAATACTAAAAACTAAAGTAAACAAGAAAATGTTCATAAGATAATGAGTTTTTGATGTCAACATTCTTAATAATAGAAAGGTAAGTATCATCACCAAGGAAGCAATTCCTTTATTATTATTTCACAACTGTTCATCGACTTCAACGTGCTGTTTGCTGAATTGTTGGTAAACAATAAGCTAAAGTACTTACAGTCTACTTTGCACAAGTCATTGCTTTGAGATTTTAAGTGAAGAAATTTCTCATTCAGACCCTGGTAAACGGCGAGAGATTGTTGTAAATTTGCTGAAGGTTGAACAAACTAAATCAAATTCTTCAAACACATAGCATTTTCACGAGATGACTTTACGTTTGCACTAATATCTTCAGAATGCGACTTTACTCGGTCAATCCAAAGATACTGTCAGAAAGCTGAGACTCTCAGGAGCATTTTAAGATATTTTTTAGCTTCTTGAGACAAGAAATGACAAAATTATGGTTTCTAGAATTTTTTTTAGTTTTGTATAGTAAAAGAACTAATATACGAAACCTTATTTTAATATATACAAAAATTCAAACTAGTTAGAGCTGCGACTTATAGCCATCTTGCTTATGAAGCTTGTTTAACTTAAACGAAATTAATTGAAATACTTAACATAAAAGTGAGAAAATGAAAGAAAATTGCGTGTACTATAATGGGTTTTTGATACCATATATAAGTGTTGCCAATGGAAATACTTGACATAAAAGTATAAAACTGACAAAAATGGCATTTACTTTAAGGGTAATACTATATATCAGGGTTAACAATGGAAAAAATTGTCATAAATGTGTAAAAACTAACAAAAATGGCATTTATTATTGTTGGTTTTTGATACTCTACATTGGGGTTGCCAACACAAATGTAAAATCGAAAAAGTTTTTGAGGTTTTTTATTTGTCTGAATCTTTTATGATCAAGCATCATTAAAAGTTTCTTAGCTGCACAAGGAGAAAGAAAAACAACATAGTTAAGGTTTGGTTTCAATTCAAATTTATCAAAATAAAATTAATAATCAGCTTACTTTGAATAATCCAATGTTTGTATAAAATATTTTTTTTCTTCAGTTATTCGACAATTAAAAAAAAATGTACATATGATAACAAAAGTTAAAAGCTGTTTATACTCTCGTTTATTCATGATGCCAAATAGTGATTCTCGAATAATGACGTCACAACTTAATACTAAAAACTAAAGTAAACAAGAAAATGTTCATTAGATAATGAGTTTTTGATGTCAACATTCTTAATAATAGAAAGGTAAGTATCATCACCAAGGAAGCAATTCCTTTATTATTATTTCACAACTGTTCATCGACTTCAACGTGCTGTTTGCTGAATTGTTGGTAAACAATAAGCTAAAGTACTTACAGTCTACTTTGCACAAGTCATTGCTTTGAGATTTTAAGTGAAGAAATTTCTCAACCAGACCCTGGTAAACGGCGAGAGATTGCTGTAAATTTTGCTGAAGGTTGAACAAACTAAATCAAATTCTTCAAACACATAGCATTTTCACGAGATGACTTTACGTTTGCACTAATATCTTCAGAATGCGACTTTACTCGGTCAATCCGAAGATACTGTCAGAAAGCTGAGACTCTCAGGAGCATTTTAAGATATTTTTTAGCTTCTTGAGAAAAGAAATAACAAAGTTATGGCTTCTAGTATTTTTGTTAGTTTTGTATAGTAAAAGAACTAATATACGAAACCTTATTTTAATATATACAAAAATTCAAACTAGTTAGAGCTGCGACTTATAGCCATCTTGCTTATGAAGCTTGTTTAACTTAAACGAAATTAATTGAAATACTTAACATAAAAGTGAGAAAATGAAAGAAAATTGCGTGTACTATAATGGGTTTTTGATACCATATATAAGTGTTGCCAATGGAAATACTTGACATAAAAGTATAAAACTGACAAAAATGGCATTTACTTTAAGGGTAATACTATATATCAGGGTTAACAATGGAAAAAATTGTCATAAATGTGTAAAAACTAACAAAAATGGCATTTATTATTGTTGGTTTTTGGTACTCTACATTGGGGTTGCCAACACAAATGTAAAATCGAAAAAGTTTTTGAGGTTTTTTATTTGTCTGAATCTTTTATGATCAAGCATCATTAAAAGTTTCTTAGCTGCACAAGGAGAAAGAAAAACAACATAGTTAAGGTTTGGTTTCAATTCAAATTTATCAAAATAAAATTAATAATCAGCTTACTTTGAATAATCTAATGTTTGTATAAAATATTTTTTTTCTTCAGTTATTCGACAATTAAAAAAAAATGTACATATGATAACAAAAGTTAAAAGCTGTTTATACTCTCGTTTATTCATGATGCCAAATAGTGATTCTCGAATAATGACGTCACAACTTAATACTAAAAACTAAAGTAAACAAGAAAATGTTCATAAGATAATGAGTTTTTGATGTCAACATTCTTAATAATAGAAAGGTAAGTATCATCACCAAGGAAGCAATTCCTTTATTATTATTTCACAACTGTTCATCGACTTCAACGTGCTGTTTGCTGAATTGTTGGTAAACAATAAGCTAAAGTACTTACAGTCTACTTTGCACAAGTCATTGCTTTGAGATTTTAAGTGAAGAAATTTCTCATTCAGACCCTGGTAAACGGCGAGAGATTGTTGTAAATTTGCTGAAGGTTGAACAAACTAAATCAAATTCTTCAAACACATAGCATTTTCACGAGATGACTTTACGTTTGCACTAATATCTTCAGAATGCGACTTTACTCGGTCAATCCAAAGATACTGTCAGAAAGCTGAGACTCTCAGGAGCATTTTAAGATATTTTTTAGCTTCTTGAGACAAGAAATGACAAAATTATGGTTTCTAGAATTTTTTTTAGTTTTGTATAGTAAAAGAACTAATATACGAAACCTTATTTTAATATATACAAAAATTCAAACTAGTTAGAGCTGCGACTTATAGCCATCTTGCTTATGAAGCTTGTTTAACTTAAACGAAATTAATTGAAATACTTAACATAAAAGTGAGAAAATGAAAGAAAATTGCGTGTACTATAATGGGTTTTTGATACCATATATAAGTGTTGCCAATGGAAATACTTGACATAAAAGTATAAAACTGACAAAAATGGCATTTACTTTAAGGGTAATACTATATATCAGGGTTAACAATGGAAAAAATTGTCATAAATGTGTAAAAACTAACAAAAATGGCATTTATTATTGTTGGTTTTTGATACTCTACATTGGGGTTGCCAACACAAATGTAAAATCGAAAAAGTTTTTGAGGTTTTTTATTTGTCTGAATCTTTTATGATCAAGCATCATTAAAAGTTTCTTAGCTGCACAAGGAGAAAGAAAAACAACATAGTTAAGGTTTGGTTTCAATTCAAATTTATCAAAATAAAATTAATAATCAGCTTACTTTGAATAATCCAATGTTTGTATAAAATATTTTTTTTCTTCAGTTATTCGACAATTAAAAAAAAATGTACATATGATAACAAAAGTTAAAAGCTGTTTATACTCTCGTTTATTCATGATGCCAAATAGTGATTCTCGAATAATGACGTCACAACTTAATACTAAAAACTAAAGTAAACAAGAAAATGTTCATTAGATAATGAGTTTTTGATGTCAACATTCTTAATAATAGAAAGGTAAGTATCATCACCAAGGAAGCAATTCCTTTATTATTATTTCACAACTGTTCATCGACTTCAACGTGCTGTTTGCTGAATTGTTGGTAAACAATAAGCTAAAGTACTTACAGTCTACTTTGCACAAGTCATTGCTTTGAGATTTTAAGTGAAGAAATTTCTCAACCAGACCCTGGTAAACGGCGAGAGATTGTTGTAAATTTGCTGAAGGTTGAACAAACTAAATCAAATTCTTCAAACACATAGCATTTTCACGAGATGACTTTACGTTTGCACTAATATCTTCAGAATGCGACTTTACTCGGTCAATCCAAAGATACTGTCAGAAAGATGAGACTCTCAGGAGCATTTTAAGATATTTTTTAGCTTCTTGAGACAAGAAATGACAAAATTATGGTTTCTAGAATTTTTTTTAGTTTTGTATAGTAAAAGAACTAATATACGAAACCTTATTTTAATATATACAAAAATTCAAACTAGTTAGAGCTGCGACTTATAGCCATCTTGCTTTTGAAGCTTGTTTAACTTAAACGAAATTAATTGAAATACTTAACATAAAAGTGAGAAAATGAAAGAAAATTGCGTGTACTATAATGGGTTTTTGATACCATATATAAGTGTTGCCAATGGAAATACTTGACATAAAAGTATAAAACTGACAAAAATGGCATTTACTTTAAGGGTAATACTATATATCAGGGTTAACAATGGAAAAAATTGTCATAAATGTGTAAAAACTAACAAAAATGGCATTTATTATTGTTGGTTTTTGATACTCTACATTGGGGTTGCCAACACAAATGTAAAATCGAAAAAGTTTTTGAGGTTTTTTATTTGTCTGAATCTTTTATGATCAAGCATCATTAAAAGTTTCTTAGCTGCACAAGGAGAAAGAAAACAACATAGTTAAGGTTTGGTTTCAATTCAAATTTATCAAAATAAAATTAATAATCAGCTTACTTTGAATAATCTAATGTTTGTATAAAATATTTTTTTTCTTCAGTTATTCGACAATTAAAAAAAAATGTACATATGATAACAAAAGTTAAAAGCTGTTTATACTCTCGTTTATTCATGATGCCAAATAGTGATTCTCGAATAATGACGTCACAACTTAATACTAAAAACTAAAGTAAACAAGAAAATGTTCATAAGATAATGAGTTTTTGATGTCAACATTCTTAATAATAGAAAGGTAAGTATCATCACCAAGGAAGCAATTCCTTTATTATTATTTCACAACTGTTCATCGACTTCAACGTGCTGTTTGCTGAATTGTTGGTAAACAATAAGCTAAAGTACTTACAGTCTACTTTGCACAAGTCATTGCTTTGAGATTTTAAGTGAAGAAATTTCTCATTCAGACCCTGGTAAACGGCGAGAGATTGTTGTAAATTTGCTGAAGGTTGAACAAACTAAATCAAATTCTTCAAACACATAGCATTTTCACGAGATGACTTTACGTTTGCACTAATATCTTCAGAATGCGACTTTACTCGGTCAATCCAAAGATACTGTCAGAAAGCTGAGACTCTCAGGAGCATTTTAAGATATTTTTTAGCTTCTTGAGACAAGAAATGACAAAATTATGGTTTCTAGAATTTTTTTTAGTTTTGTATAGTAAAAGAACTAATATACGAAACCTTATTTTAATATATACAAAAATTCAAACTAGTTAGAGCTGCGACTTATAGCCATCTTGCTTATGAAGCTTGTTTAACTTAAACGAAATTAATTGAAATACTTAACATAAAAGTGAGAAAATGAAAGAAAATTGCGTGTACTATAATGGGTTTTTGATACCATATATAAGTGTTGCCAATGGAAATACTTGACATAAAAGTATAAAACTGACAAAAATGGCATTTACTTTAAGGGTAATACTATATATCAGGGTTAACAATGGAAAAAATTGTCATAAATGTGTAAAAACTAACAAAAATGGCATTTATTATTGTTGGTTTTTGATACTCTACATTGGGGTTGCCAACACAAATGTAAAATCGAAAAAGTTTTTGAGGTTTTTTATTTGTCTGAATCTTTTATGATCAAGCATCATTAAAAGTTTCTTAGCTGCACAAGGAGAAAGAAAAACAACATAGTTAAGGTTTGGTTTCAATTCAAATTTATCAAAATAAAATTAATAATCAGCTTACTTTGAATAATCTAATGTTTGTATAAAATATTTTTTTTCTTCAGTTATTCGACAATTAAAAAAAAATGTACATATGATAACAAAAGTTAAAAGCTGTTTATACTCTCGTTTATTCATGATGCCAAATAGTGATTCTCGAATAATGACGTCACAACTTAATACTAAAAACTAAAGTAAACAAGAAAATGTTCATTAGATAATGAGTTTTTGATGTCAACATTCTTAATAATAGAAAGGTAAGTATCATCACCAAGGAAGCAATTCCTTTATTATTATTTCACAACTGTTCATCGACTTCAACGTGCTGTTTGCTGAATTGTTGGTAAACAATAAGCTAAAGTACTTACAGTCTACTTTGCACAAGTCATTGCTTTGAGATTTTAAGTGAAGAAATTTCTCAACCAGACCCTGGTAAACGGCGAGAGATTGTTGTAAATTTGCTGAAGGTTGAACAAACTAAATCAAATTCTTCAAACACATAGCATTTTCACGAGATGACTTTACGTTTGCACTAATATCTTCAGAATGCGACTTTACTCGGTCAATCCGAAGATACTGTCAGAAAGCTGAGACTCTCAGGAGCATTTTAAGATATTTTTTAGCTTCTTGAGAAAAGAAATAACAAAGTTATGGCTTCTAGTATTTTTGTTAGTTTTGTATAGTAAAAGAACTAATATACGAAACCTTATTTTAATATATACAAAAATTCAAACTAGTTAGAGCTGCGACTTATAGCCATCTTGCTTATGAAGCTTGTTTAACTTAAACGAAATTAATTGAAATACTTAACATAAAAGTGAGAAAATGAAAGAAAATTGCGTGTACTATAATGGGTTTTTGATACCATATATAAGTGTTGCCAATGGAAATACTTGACATAAAAGTATAAAACTGACAAAAATGGCATTTACTTTAAGGGTAATACTATATATCAGGGTTAACAATGGAAAAAATTGTCATAAATGTGTAAAAACTAACAAAAATGGCATTTATTATTGTTGGTTTTTGATACTCTACATTGGGGTTGCCAACACAAATGTAAAATCGAAAAAGTTTTTGAGGTTTTTTATTTGTCTGAATCTTTTATGATCAAGCATCATTAAAAGTTTCTTAGCTGCACAAGGAGAAAGAAAAACAACATAGTTAAGGTTTGGTTTCAATTCAAATTTATCAAAATAAAATTAATAATCAGCTTACTTTGAATAATCTAATGTTTGTATAAAATATTTTTTTTCTTCAGTTATTCGACAATTAAAAAAAAATGTACATATGATAACAAAAGTTAAAAGCTGTTTATACTCTCGTTTATTCATGATGCCAAATAGTGATTCTCGAATAATGACGTCACAACTTAATACTAAAAACTAAAGTAAACAAGAAAATGTTCATAAGATAATGAGTTTTTGATGTCAACATTCTTAATAATAGAAAGGTAAGTATCATCACCAAGGAAGCAATTCCTTTATTATTATTTCACAACTGTTCATCGACTTCAACGTGCTGTTTGCTGAATTGTTGGTAAACAATAAGCTAAAGTACTTACAGTCTACTTTGCACAAGTCATTGCTTTGAGATTTTAAGTGAAGAAATTTCTCATTCAGACCCTGGTAAACGGCGAGAGATTGTTGTAAATTTGCTGAAGGTTGAACAAACTAAATCAAATTCTTCAAACACATAGCATTTTCACGAGATGACTTTACGTTTGCACTAATATCTTCAGAATGCGACTTTACTCGGTCAATCCAAAGATACTGTCAGAAAGCTGAGACTCTCAGGAGCATTTTAAGATATTTTTTAGCTTCTTGAGACAAGAAATGACAAAATTATGGTTTCTAGAATTTTTTTTAGTTTTGTATAGTAAAAGAACTAATATACGAAACCTTATTTTAATATATACAAAAATTCAAACTAGTTAGAGCTGCGACTTATAGCCATCTTGCTTATGAAGCTTGTTTAACTTAAACGAAATTAATTGAAATACTTAACATAAAAGTGAGAAAATGAAAGAAAATTGCGTGTACTATAATGGGTTTTTGATACCATATATAAGTGTTGCCAATGGAAATACTTGACATAAAAGTATAAAACTGACAAAAATGGCATTTACTTTAAGGGTAATACTATATATCAGGGTTAACAATGGAAAAAATTGTCATAAATGTGTAAAAACTAACAAAAATGGCATTTATTATTGTTGGTTTTTGATACTCTACATTGGGGTTGCCAACACAAATGTAAAATCGAAAAAGTTTTTGAGGTTTTTTATTTGTCTGAATCTTTTATGATCAAGCATCATTAAAAGTTTCTTAGCTGCACAAGGAGAAAGAAAAACAACATAGTTAAGGTTTGGTTTCAATTCAAATTTATCAAAATAAAATTAATAATCAGCTTACTTTGAATAATCCAATGTTTGTATAAAATATTTTTTTTCTTCAGTTATTCGACAATTAAAAAAAAATGTACATATGATAACAAAAGTTAAAAGCTGTTTATACTCTCGTTTATTCATGATGCCAAATAGTGATTCTCGAATAATGACGTCACAACTTAATACTAAAAACTAAAGTAAACAAGAAAATGTTCATTAGATAATGAGTTTTTGATGTCAACATTCTTAATAATAGAAAGGTAAGTATCATCACCAAGGAAGCAATTCCTTTATTATTATTTCACAACTGTTCATCGACTTCAACGTGCTGTTTGCTGAATTGTTGGTAAACAATAAGCTAAAGTACTTACAGTCTACTTTGCACAAGTCATTGCTTTGAGATTTTAAGTGAAGAAATTTCTCAACCAGACCCTGGTAAACGGCGAGAGATTGTTGTAAATTTGCTGAAGGTTGAACAAACTAAATCAAATTCTTCAAACACATAGCATTTTCACGAGATGACTTTACGTTTGCACTAATATCTTCAGAATGCGACTTTACTCGGTCAATCCAAAGATACTGTCAGAAAGATGAGACTCTCAGGAGCATTTTAAGATATTTTTTAGCTTCTTGAGACAAGAAATGACAAAATTATGGTTTCTAGAATTTTTTTTAGTTTTGTATAGTAAAAGAACTAATATACGAAACCTTATTTTAATATATACAAAAATTCAAACTAGTTAGAGCTGCGACTTATAGCCATCTTGCTTTTGAAGCTTGTTTAACTTAAACGAAATTAATTGAAATACTTAACATAAAAGTGAGAAAATGAAAGAAAATTGCGTGTACTATAATGGGTTTTTGATACCATATATAAGTGTTGCCAATGGAAATACTTGACATAAAAGTATAAAACTGACAAAAATGGCATTTACTTTAAGGGTAATACTATATATCAGGGTTAACAATGGAAAAAATTGTCATAAATGTGTAAAAACTAACAAAAATGGCATTTATTATTGTTGGTTTTTGATACTCTACATTGGGGTTGCCAACACAAATGTAAAATCGAAAAAGTTTTTGAGGTTTTTTATTTGTCTGAATCTTTTATGATCAAGCATCATTAAAAGTTTCTTAGCTGCACAAGGAGAAAGAAAACAACATAGTTAAGGTTTGGTTTCAATTCAAATTTATCAAAATAAAATTAATAATCAGCTTACTTTGAATAATCTAATGTTTGTATAAAATATTTTTTTTCTTCAGTTATTCGACAATTAAAAAAAAATGTACATATGATAACAAAAGTTAAAAGCTGTTTATACTCTCGTTTATTCATGATGCCAAATAGTGATTCTCGAATAATGACGTCACAACTTAATACTAAAAACTAAAGTAAACAAGAAAATGTTCATAAGATAATGAGTTTTTGATGTCAACATTCTTAATAATAGAAAGGTAAGTATCATCACCAAGGAAGCAATTCCTTTATTATTATTTCACAACTGTTCATCGACTTCAACGTGCTGTTTGCTGAATTGTTGGTAAACAATAAGCTAAAGTACTTACAGTCTACTTTGCACAAGTCATTGCTTTGAGATTTTAAGTGAAGAAATTTCTCATTCAGACCCTGGTAAACGGCGAGAGATTGTTGTAAATTTGCTGAAGGTTGAACAAACTAAATCAAATTCTTCAAACACATAGCATTTTCACGAGATGACTTTACGTTTGCACTAATATCTTCAGAATGCGACTTTACTCGGTCAATCCAAAGATACTGTCAGAAAGCTGAGACTCTCAGGAGCATTTTAAGATATTTTTTAGCTTCTTGAGACAAGAAATGACAAAATTATGGTTTCTAGAATTTTTTTTAGTTTTGTATAGTAAAAGAACTAATATACGAAACCTTATTTTAATATATACAAAAATTCAAACTAGTTAGAGCTGCGACTTATAGCCATCTTGCTTATGAAGCTTGTTTAACTTAAACGAAATTAATTGAAATACTTAACATAAAAGTGAGAAAATGAAAGAAAATTGCGTGTACTATAATGGGTTTTTGATACCATATATAAGTGTTGCCAATGGAAATACTTGACATAAAAGTATAAAACTGACAAAAATGGCATTTACTTTAAGGGTAATACTATATATCAGGGTTAACAATGGAAAAAATTGTCATAAATGTGTAAAAACTAACAAAAATGGCATTTATTATTGTTGGTTTTTGATACTCTACATTGGGGTTGCCAACACAAATGTAAAATCGAAAAAGTTTTTGAGGTTTTTTATTTGTCTGAATCTTTTATGATCAAGCATCATTAAAAGTTTCTTAGCTGCACAAGGAGAAAGAAAAACAACATAGTTAAGGTTTGGTTTCAATTCAAATTTATCAAAATAAAATTAATAATCAGCTTACTTTGAATAATCTAATGTTTGTATAAAATATTTTTTTTCTTCAGTTATTCGACAATTAAAAAAAAATGTACATATGATAACAAAAGTTAAAAGCTGTTTATACTCTCGTTTATTCATGATGCCAAATAGTGATTCTCGAATAATGACGTCACAACTTAATACTAAAAACTAAAGTAAACAAGAAAATGTTCATTAGATAATGAGTTTTTGATGTCAACATTCTTAATAATAGAAAGGTAAGTATCATCACCAAGGAAGCAATTCCTTTATTATTATTTCACAACTGTTCATCGACTTCAACGTGCTGTTTGCTGAATTGTTGGTAAACAATAAGCTAAAGTATTTACAGTCTACTTTGCACAAGTCATTGCTTTGAGATTTTAAGTGAAGAAATTTCTCAACCAGACCCTGGTAAACGGCGAGAGATTGTTGTAAATTTGCTGAAGGTTGAACAAACTAAATCAAATTCTTCAAACACATAGCATTTTCACGAGATGACTTTACGTTTGCACTAATATCTTCAGAATGCGACTTTACTCGGTCAATCCAAAGATACTGTCAGAAAGATGAGACTCTCAGGAGCATTTTAAGATATTTTTTAGCTTCTTGAGACAAGAAATGACAAAATTATGGTTTCTAGAATTTTTTTTAGTTTTGTATAGTAAAAGAACTAATATACGAAACCTTATTTTAATATATACAAAAATTCAAACTAGTTAGAGCTGCGACTTATAGCCATCTTGCTTTTGAAGCTTGTTTAACTTAAACGAAATTAATTGAAATACTTAACATAAAAGTGAGAAAATGAAAGAAAATTGCGTGTACTATAATGGGTTTTTGATACCATATATAAGTGTTGCCAATGGAAATACTTGACATAAAAGTATAAAACTGACAAAAATGGCATTTACTTTAAGGGTAATACTATATATCAGGGTTAACAATGGAAAAAATTGTCATAAATGTGTAAAAACTAACAAAAATGGCATTTATTATTGTTGGTTTTTGATACTCTACATTGGGGTTGCCAACACAGATGTAAAATCGAAAAAGTTTTTGAGGTTTTTTATTTGTCTGAATCTTTTATGATCAAGCATCATTAAAAGTTTCTTAGCTGCACAAGGAGAAAGAAAAACAACATAGTTAAGGTTTGGTTTCAATTCAAATTTATCAAAATAAAATTAATAATCAGCTTACTTTGAATAATCCAATGTTTGTATAAAATATTTTTTTTCTTCAGTTATTCGACAATTAAAAAAAAATGTACATATGATAACAAAAGTTAAAAGCTGTTTATACTCTCGTTTATTCATGATGCCAAATAGTGATTCTCGAATAATGACGTCACAACTTAATACTAAAAACTAAAGTAAACAAGAAAATGTTCATTAGATAATGAGTTTTTGATGTCAACATTCTTAATAATAGAAAGGTAAGTATCATCACCAAGGAAGCAATTCCTTTATTATTATTTCACAACTGTTCATCGACTTCAACGTGCTGTTTGCTGAATTGTTGGTAAACAATAAGCTAAAGTACTTACAGTCTACTTTGCACAAGTCATTGCTTTGAGATTTTAAGTGAAGAAATTTCTCAACCAGACCCTGGTAAACGGCGAGAGATTGTTGTAAATTTGCTGAAGGTTGAACAAACTAAATCAAATTCTTCAAACACATAGCATTTTCACGAGATGACTTTACGTTTGCACTAATATCTTCAGAATGCGACTTTACTCGGTCAATCCGAAGATACTGTCAGAAAGCTGAGACTCTCAGGAGCATTTTAAGATATTTTTTAGCTTCTTGAGACAAGAAATAACAAAGTTATGGCTTCTAGTATTTTTATTAGTTTTGTATAGTAAAAGAACTAGTATACGAAACCTTATTTTAATATATACAAAAATTCAAACTAGTTAGAGCTGCGACTTATAGCCATCTTGCTTATGAAGCTTGTTTAACTTAAACGAAATTAATTGAAATACTTAACATAAAAGTGAGAAAATGAAAGAAAATTGCGTGTACTATAATGGGTTTTTGATACCATATATAAGTGTTGCCAATGGAAATACTTGACATAAAAGTATAAAACTGACAAAAATGGCATTTACTTTTATGGGTAATACTATATATCAGGGTTAACAATGGAAAAAATTGTCATAAATGTGTAAAAACTAACAAAAATGGCATTTATTATTGTTGGTTTTTGATACTCTACATTGGGGTTGCCAACACAGATGTAAAATCGAAAAAGTTTTTGAGGTTTTTTATTTGTCTGAATCTTTTATGATCAAGCATCATTAAAAGTTTCTTAGCTGCACAAGGAGAAAGAAAAACAACATAGTTAAGGTTTGGTTTCAATTCAAATTTATCAAAATAAAATTAATAATCAGCTTACTTTGAATAATCTAATGTTTGTATAAAATATTTTTTTTCTTCAGTTATTCGACAATTAAAAAAAAATGTACATATGATAACAAAAGTTAAAAGCTGTTTATACTCTCGTTTATTCATGATGCCAAATAGTGATTCTCGAATAATGACGTCACAACTTAATACTAAAAACTAAAGTAAACAAGAAAATGTTCATTAGATAATGAGTTTTTGATGTCAACATTCTTAATAATAGAAAGGTAAGTATCATCACCAAGGAAGCAATTCCTTTATTATTATTTCACAACTGTTCATCGACTTCAACGTGCTGTTTGCTGAATTGTTGGTAAACAATAAGCTAAAGTACTTACAGTCTACTTTGCACAAGTCATTGCTTTGAGATTTTAAGTGAAGAAATTTCTCAACCAGACCCTGGTAAACGGCGAGAGATTGTTGTAAATTTGCTGAAGGTTGAACAAACTAAATCAAATTCTTCAAACACATAGCATTTTCACGAGATAACTTTACGTTTGCACTAATACCTTCAGAATGCGACTTTACTCGGTCAATCCGAAGATACTGTCAGAAAGCTGAGACTCTCAGGAGCATTTTAAGATATTTTTTAGCTTCTTGAGAAAAGAAATAACAAAGTTATGGCTTCTAGTATTTTTATTAGTTTTGTATAGTAAAAGAACTAATATACGAAACCTTATTTTAATATATACAAAAATTCAAACTAGTTAGAGCTGCGACTTATAGCCATCTTGCTTTTGAAGCTTGTTTAACTTAAACGAAATTAATTGAAATACTTAACATAAAAGTGAGAAAACGAAAGAAAATTGCGTGTACTATAATGGGTTTTTGATACCATATATAAGTGTTGCCAATGGAAATACTTGACATAAAAGTATAAAACTGACAAAAATGGCATTTACTTTTATGGGTAATACTATATATCAGGGTTACCAATGGAAAAAATTGTCATAAAAGTGTAAAAACTAACAAAAATGGCATTTTTTATTGTTGGTTTTTGATACTCTACATTGGGGTTGCCAACAAAGATGTAAAATCGAAAAAGTTTTTGCGGTTTTTTATTTGTCTGAATCTTTTATGATCAAGCATCATTAAAAGTTTCTTAGCTGCACAAGGAGAAAGAAAAACAACATAGTTAAGGTTTGGTTTCAATTCAAATTTATCAAAATAAAATTAATAATCAGCTTACTTTGAATAATCTAATGTTTGTATAAAATATTTTTTTTCTTCAGTTATTCGACAATTAAAAAAAAATGTACATATGATAACAAAAGTTAAAAGCTGTTTATACTCTCGTTTATTCATGATGCCAAATAGTGATTCTCGAATAATGACGTCACAACTTAATACTAAAAACTAAAGTAAACAAGAAAATGTTCATTAGATAATGAGTTTTTGATGTCAACATTCTTAATAATAGAAAGGTAAGTATCATCACCAAGGAAGCAATTCCTTTATTATCATTTCACAACTGTTCATCGACTTCAACGTGCTGTTTGCTGAATTAATGGTAAACAATAAGCTAAAGTACTTACAGTCTACTTTGCACAAGTCATTGCTTTGAGATTTTAAGTGAAGAAATTTCTCAACCAGACCCTGGTAAACGGCGAGAGATTGCTGTAAATTTTGCTGAAGGTTGAACAAATTAAATCAAATTCTTCAAACACATAGCATTTTCACGAGATGACTTTACGTTTGCACTAATATCTTCAGGATGCGACTTTACTCGGTCAATCCGAAGATACTGTCAGAAAGCTGAGACTCTCAGGAGCATTTTAAGATATTTTTTAGCTTCTTGAGAAAAGAAATAACAAAGTTATGGCTTCTAGAATTTTTTTTAGTTTTGTATAGTAAAAGAACTAATATACGAAACCTTATTTTAATATATACAAAAATTCAAACTAGTTAGAGCTGCGACTTATAGCCATCTTGCTTATGAAGCTTGTTTAACTTAAACGAAATTAATTGAAATACTTAACATAAAAGTGAGAAAATGAAAGAAAATGGCGTGTACTATAATGGGTTTTTGATACCATATATAAGTGTTGCCAATGGAAATACTTGACATAAAAGTATAAAACTGACAAAACTGGCATTTACTTTTATGGGTAATACTATATATCAGGGTTACCAATGGAAAAAATTGTCATAAAAGTGTAAAAACTAACAAAAATGGCATTTTTTATTGTTGGTTTTTGATACTCTACATTGGGGTTGCCAACAAAGATGTAAAATCGCAAAAGTTTTTGCGGTTTTTTATTTGTCTGAATCTTTTATGATCAAGCATCATTAAAAGTTTCTTAGCTGCACAAGGAGAAAGAAAAACAACATAGTTAAGGTTTGGTTTCAATTCAAATTTATCAAAATAAAATTAATAATCAGCTTACTTTGAATAATCTAATGTTTGTATAAAATATTTTTTTTCTTCAGTTATTCGACAATTAAAAAAAAATGTACATATGATAACAAAAGTTAAAAGCTGTTTATACTCTCGTTTATTCATGATGCCAAATAGTGATTCTCGAATAATGACGTCACAACTTAATACTAAAAACTAAAGTAAACAAGAAAATGTTCATTAGATAATGAGTTTTTGATGTCAACATTCTTAATAATAGAAAGGTAAGTATCATCACCAAGGAAGCAATTCCTTTATTATTATTTCACAACTGTTCATCGACTTCAACGTGCTGTTTGCTGAATTGTTGGTAAACAATAAGCTAAAGTACTTACAGTCTACTTTGCACAAGTCATTGCTTTGAGATTTTAAGTGAAGAAATTTCTCAACCAGACCCTGGTAAACGGCGAGAGATTGTTGTAAATTTGCTGAAGGTTGAACAAACTAAATCAAATTCTTCAAACACATAGCATTTTCACGAGATGACTTTACGTTTGCACTAATATCTTCAGGATGCGACTTTACTCGGTCAATCCGAAGATACTGTCAGAAAGCTGAGACTCTCAGGAGCATTTTAAGATATTTTTTAGCTTCTTGAGAAAAGAAATAACAAAGTTATGGCTTCTAGTATTTTTTTTAGTTTTGTATAGTAAAAGAACCAAATTACGAAACCTTATTTTAATATATACAAAAATTCAAACTAGTTAGAGCTGCGACTTATAGCCATCTTGCTTATGAAGCTTGTTTAACTTAAACGAAACTAATTGAAATACTTAACATAAAAGTGAGAAAATGAAAGAAAATGGCGTGTACTATAATGGGTTTTTGATACCATATATAAGTGTTGCCAATGGAAATACTTGACATAAAAGTATAAAACTGACAAAAATGGCATTTACTTTTATGGGTAATACTATATATCAGGGTTAACAATGGAAAAAATTGTCATAAATGTGTAAAAACTAACAAAAATGGCATTTATTATTGTTGGTTTTTGATACTCTACATTGGGGTTGCCAACACAGATGTAAAATCGAAAAAGTTTTTGAGGTTTTTTATTTGTCTGAATCTTTTATGATCAAGCATCATTAAAAGTTTCTTAGCTGCACAAGGAGAAAGAAAAACAACATAGTTAAGGTTTGGTTTCAATTCAAATTTATCAAAATAAAATTAATAATCAGCTTACTTTGAATAATCTAATGTTTGTATAAAATATTTTTTTTCTTCAGTTATTCGACAATTAAAAAAAAATGTACATATGATAACAAAAGTTAAAAGCTGTTTATACTCTCGTTTATTCATGATGCCAAATAGTGATTCTCGAATAATGACGTCACAACTTAATACTAAAAACTAAAGTAAACAAGAAAATGTTCATTAGATAATGAGTTTTTGATGTCAACATTCTTAATAATAGAAAGGTAAGTATCATCACCAAGGAAGCAATTCCTTTATTATTATTTCACAACTGTTCATCGACTTCAACGTGCTGTTTGCTGATTTGTTGGTAAACAATAAGCTAAAGTACTTGCAGTCTACTTTGCACAAGTCATTGCTTTGAGATTTTAAGTGAAGAAATTTCTCAACCAGACCCTGGTAAACGGCGATAGATTGTTGTAAATTTGCTGAAGGTTGAACAAACTAAATCAAATTCTTCAAACACATAGCATTTTCACGAGATGACTTTACGTTTGCACTAATATCTTCAGAATGCGACTTTACTCGGTCAATCCAAAGATACTGTCAGAAAGATGAGACTCTCAGGAGCATTTTAAGATATTTTTTAGCTTCTTGAGACAAGAAATGACAAAATTATGGTTTCTAGAATTTTTTTTAGTTTTGTATAGTAAAAGAACTAATATACGAAACCTTATTTTAATATATACAAAAATTCAAACTAGTTAGAGCTGCGACTTATAGCCATCTTGTTTATGAAGCTTGTTTAACTTAAACGAAATTAATTGAAATACTTAACATAAAAGTGAGAAAATGAAAGAAAATTGCGTGTACTATAATGGGTTTTTGATACCATATATAAGTGTTGCCAATGGAAATACTTGACATAAAAGTATAAAACTGACAAAAATGGCATTTACTTTTATGGGTAATACTATATATCAGGGTTAACAATGGAAAAAATTGTCATAAATGTGTAAAAACTAACAAAAATGGCATTTATTATTGTTGGTTTTTGATACTCTACATTGGGGTTGCCAACACAGATGTAAAATCGAAAAAGTTTTTGAGGTTTTTTATTTGTCTGAATCTTTTATGATCAAGCATCATTAAAAGTTTCTTAGCTGCACAAGGAGAAAGAAAAACAACATAGTTAAGGTTTGGTTTCAATTCAAATTTATCAAAATAAAATTAATAATCAGCTTACTTTGAATAATCTAATGTTTGTATAAAATATTTTTTTCTTCAGTTATTCGACAATTAAAAAAAAATGTACATATGATAACAAAAGTTAAAAGCTGTTTATACTCTCGTTTATTCATGATGCCAAATAGTGATTCTCGAATAATGACGTCACAACTTAATACTAAAAACTAAAGTAAACAAGAAAATGTTCATTAGATAATGAGTTTTTGATGTCAACATTCTTAATAATAGAAAGGTAAGTATCATCACCAAGGAAGCAATTCCTTTATTATTATTTCACAACTGTTCATCGACTTCAACGTGCTGTTTGCTGAATTGTTGGTAAACAATAAGCTAAAGTACTTACAGTCTACTTTGCACAAGTCATTGCTTTGAGATTTTAAGTGAAGAAATTTCTCAACCAGACCCTGGTAAACGGCGAGAGATTGTTGTAAATTTGCTGAAGGTTGAACAAACTAAATCAAATTCTTCAAACACATAGCATTTTCACGAGATGACTTTACGTTTGCACTAATACCTTCAGAATGCGACTTTACTCGGTCAATCCGAAGATACTGTCAGAAAGCTGAGACTCTTAGGAGCATTTTAAGATATTTTTTAGCTTCTTGAGAAAAGAAATAACAAAGTTATGGCTTCTAGTATTTTTATTAGTTTTGTATAGTAAAAGAACTAATATACGAAACCTTATTTTAATATATACAAAAATTCAAACTAGTTAGAGCTGCGACTTATAGCCATCTTGCTTATGAAGCTTGTTTAACTTAAACGAAATTAATTGAAATACTTAACATAAAAGTGAGAAAACGAAAGAAAATTGCGTGTACTATAATGGGTTTTTGATACCATATATAAGTGTTGCCAATGGAAATACTTGACATAAAAGTATAAAACTGACAAAAATGGCATTTACTTTTATGGGTAATACTATATATCAGGGTTACCAATGGAAAAAATTGTCATAAAAGTGTAAAAACTAACAAAAATGGCATTTTTTATTGTTGGTTTTTGATACTCTACATTGGGGTTGCCAACAAAGATGTAAAATCGAAAAAGTTTTTGCGGTTTTTTATTTGTCTGAATCTTTTATGATCAAGCATCATTAAAAGTTTCTTAGCTGCACAAGGAGAAAGAAAAACAACATAGTTAAGGTTTGGTTTCAATTCAAATTTATCAAAATAAAATTAATAATCAGCTTACTTTGAATAATCTAATGTTTGTATAAAATATTTTTTTTCTTCAGTTATTCGACAATTAAAAAAAAATGTACATATGATAACAAAAGTTAAAAGCTGTTTATACTCTCGTTTATTCATGATGCCAAATAGTGATTCTCGAATAATGACGTCACAACTTAATACTAAAAACTAAAGTAAACAAGAAAATGTTCATTAGATAATGAGTTTTTGATGTCAACATTCTTAATAATAGAAAGGTAAGTATCATCACCAAGGAAGCAATTCCTTTATTATTATTTCACAACTGTTCATCGACTTCAACGTGCTGTTTGCTGAATTGTTGGTAAACAATAAGCTAAAGTACTTACAGTCTACTTTGCACAAGTCATTGCTTTGAGATTTTAAGTGAAGAAATTTCTCAACCAGACCCTGGTAAACGGCGAGAGATTGTTGTAAATTTGCTGAAGGTTGAACAAACTAAATCAAATTCTTCAAACACATAGCATTTTCACGAGATGACTTTACGTTTGCACTAATACCTTCAGAATGCGACTTTACTCGGTCAATCCGAAGATACTGTCAGAAAGCTGAGACTCTCAGGAGCATTTTAAGATATTTTTTAGCTTCTTGAGAAAAGAAATAACAAAGTTATGGCTTCTAGTATTTTTATTAGTTTTGTATAGTAAAAGAACTAATATACGAAACCTTATTTTAATATATACAAAAATTCAAACTAGTTAGAGCTGCGACTTATAGCCATCTTGCTTATGAAGCTTGTTTAACTTAAACGAAATTAATTGAAATACTTAACATAAAAGTGAGAAAACGAAAGAAAATTGCGTGTACTATAATGGGTTTTTGATACCATATATAAGTGTTGCCAATGGAAATACTTGACATAAAAGTATAAAACTGACAAAAATGGCATTTACTTTTATGGGTAATACTATATATCAGGGTTACCAATGGAAAAAATTGTCATAAAAGTGTAAAAACTAACAAAAATGGCATTTTTTATTGTTGGTTTTTGATACTCTACATTGGGGTTGCCAACAAAGATGTAAAATCGAAAAAGTTTTTGCGGTTTTTTATTTGTCTGAATCTTTTATGATCAAGCATCATTAAAAGTTTCTTAGCTGCACAAGGAGAAAGAAAAACAACATAGTTAAGGTTTGGTTTCAATTCAAATTTATCAAAATAAAATTAATAATCAGCTTACTTTGAATAATCTAATGTTTGTATAAAATATTTTTTTTCTTCAGTTATTCGACAATTAAAAAAAAATGTACATATGATAACAAAAGTTAAAAGCTGTTTATACTCTCGTTTATTCATGATGCCAAATAGTGATTCTCGAATAATGACGTCACAACTTAATACTAAAAACTAAAGTAAACAAGAAAATGTTCATTAGATAATGAGTTTTTGATGTCAACATTCTTAATAATAGAAAGGTAAGTATCATCACCAAGGAAGCAATTCCTTTATTATTATTTCACAACTGTTCATCGACTTCAACAAGCTGTTTGCTGAATTGTTGGTAAACAATAAGCTAAAGTACTTACAGTCTACTTTGCACAAGTCATTGCTTTGAGATTTTAAGTGAAGAAATTTCTCAACCAGACCCTGGTAAACGGCGAGAGATTGTTGTAAATTTGCTGAAGGTTGAACAAACTAAATCAAATTCTTCAAACACATAGCATTTTCACGAGATGACTTTACGTTTGCACTAATATCTTCAGAATGCGACTTTACTCGGTCAATCCGAAGATACTGTCAGAAAGCTGAGACTCTTAGGAGCATTTTAAGATATTTTTTAGCTTCTTGAGAAAAGAAATAACAAAGTTATGGCTTCTAGTATTTTTATTAGTTTTGTATAGTAAAAGAACTAATATACGAAACCTTATTTTAATATATACAAAAATTCAAACTAGTTAGAGCTGCGACTTATAGCCATCTTGCTTATGAAGCTTGTTTAACTTAAACGAAATTAATTGAAATACTTAACATAAAAGTGAGAAAACGAAAGAAAATTGCGTGTACTATAATGGGTTTTGATACCATATATAAGTGTTGCCAATGGAAATACTTGACATAAAAGTATAAAACTGACAAAAATGGCATTTACTTTTATGGGTAATACTATATATCAGGGTTACCAATGGAAAAAATTGTCATAAAAGTGTAAAAACTAACAAAAATGACATTTTTTATTGTTGGTTTTTGATACTCTACATTGGGGTTGCCAACAAAGATGTAAAATCGAAAAAGTTTTTGCGGTTTTTTATTTGTCTGAATCTTTTATGATCAAGCATCATTAAAAGTTTCTTAGCTGCACAAGGAGAAAGAAAAACAACATAGTTAAGGTTTGGTTTCAATTCAAATTTATCAAAATAAAATTAATAATCAGCTTACTTTGAATAATCTAATGTTTGTATAAAATATTTTTTTTCTTCAGTTATTCGACAATTAAAAAAAAATGTACATATGATAACAAAAGTTAAAAGCTGTTTATACTCTCGTTTATTCATGATGCCAAATAGTGATTCTCGAATAATGACGTCACAACTTAATACTAAAAACTAAAGTAAACAAGAAAATGTTCATTAGATAATGAGTTTTTGATGTCAACATTCTTAATAATAGAAAGGTAAGTATCATCACCAAGGAAGCAATTCCTTTATTATTATTTCACAACTGTTCATCGACTTCAACGTGCTGTTTGCTGAATTGTTGGTAAACAATAAGCTAAAGTACTTACAGTCTACTTTGCACAAGTCATTGCTTTGAGATTTTAAGTGAAGAAATTTCTCAACCAGACCCTGGTAAACGGCGAGAGATTGTTGTAAATATTGCTGAAGGTTGAACAAATTAAATCAAATTCTTCAAACACATAGCATTTTCACGAGATGACTTTACGTTTGCACTAATATCTTCAGAATGCGACTTTACTCGGTCAATCCGAAGATACTGTCAGAAAGCTGAGACTCTCAGGAGCATTTTAAGATATTTTTTAGCTTCTTGAGAAAAGAAATAACAAAGTTATGGCTTCTAGAATTTTTTTTAGTTTTGTATAGTAAAAGAACTAATATACGAAACCTTATTTTAATATATACAAAAATTCAAACTAGTTAGAGCTGCGACTTATAGCCATCTTGCTTATGAAGCTTGTTTAACTTAAACGAAATTAATTGAAATACTTAACATAAAAGTGAGAAAACGAAAGAAAATTGCGTGTACTATAATGGGTTTTTGATACCATATATAAGTGTTGCCAATGGAAATACTTGACATAAAAGTATAAAACTGACAAAAATGGCATTTACTTTTATGGGTAAAACTATATATCAGGGTTAACAATGGAAAAAATTGTCATAAAAGTGTAAAAACTAACAAAAATGCCATTTATCATTGTTGGTTTTTGATACTCTACATTGGGGTTGCCAACACAGATGTAAAATCGAAAAAGTTTTTGAGGTTTTTTATTTGTCTGAATCTTTTATGATCAAGCATCATTAAAAGTTTCTTAGCTGCACAAGGAGAAAGAAAAACAACATAGTTAAGGTTTGGTTTTAATTCAAATTTATCAAAATAAAATTAATAATCAGCTTACTTTGAATAATCTAATGTTTGTATAAAATATTTTTTTTCTTCAGTTATTCGACAATTAAAAAAAAATGTACATATGATAACAAAAGTTAAAAGCTGTTTATACTCTCGTTTATTCATGATGCCAAATAGTGATTCTCGAATAATGACGTCACAACTTAATACTAAAAACTAAAGTAAACAAGAAAATGTTCATTAGATAATGAGTTTTTGATGTCAACATTCTTAATAATAGAAAGGTAAGTATCATCACCAAGGAAGCAATTCCTTTATTATTATTTCACAACTGTTCATCGACTTCAACGTGCTGTTTGCTGAATTGTTGGTAAACAATAAGCTAAAGTACTTACAGTCTACTTTGCACAAGTCATTGCTTTGAGATTTTAAGTGAAGAAATTTCTCAACCAGACCCTGGTAAACGGCGAGAGATTGTTGTAAATTTGCTGAAGGTTGAACAAACTAAATCAAATTCTTCAAACACATAGCATTTTCACGAGATAACTTTACGTTTGCACTAATACCTTCAGAATGCGACTTTACTCGGTCAATCCGAAGATACTGTCAGAAAGCTGAGACTCTCAGGAGCATTTTAAGATATTTTTTAGCTTCTTGAGAAAAGAAATAACAAAGTTATGGCTTCTAGTATTTTTATTAGTTTTGTATAGTAAAAGAACTAATATACGAAACCTTATTTTAATATATACAAAAATTCAAACTAGTTAGAGCTGCGACTTATAGCCATCTTGCTTTTGAAGCTTGTTTAACTTAAACGAAATTAATTGAAATACTTAACATAAAAGTGAGAAAACGAAAGAAAATTGCGTGTACTATAATGGGTTTTTGATACCATATATAAGTGTTGCCAATGGAAATACTTGACATAAAAGTATAAAACTGACAAAAATGGCATTTACTTTTATGGGTAATACTATATATCAGGGTTACCAATGGAAAAAATTGTCATAAAAGTGTAAAAACTAACAAAAATGGCATTTTTTATTGTTGGTTTTTGATACTCTACATTGGGGTTGCCAACAAAGATGTAAAATCGAAAAAGTTTTTGCGGTTTTTTATTTGTCTGAATCTTTTATGATCAAGCATCATTAAAAGTTTCTTAGCTGCACAAGGAGAAAGAAAAACAACATAGTTAAGGTTTGGTTTCAATTCAAATTTATCAAAATAAAATTAATAATCAGCTTACTTTGAATAATCTAATGTTTGTATAAAATATTTTTTTTCTTCAGTTATTCGACAATTAAAAAAAAATGTACATATGATAACAAAAGTTAAAAGCTGTTTATACTCTCGTTTATTCATGATGCCAAATAGTGATTCTCGAATAATGACGTCACAACTTAATACTAAAAACTAAAGTAAACAAGAAAATGTTCATTAGATAATGAGTTTTTGATGTCAACATTCTTAATAATAGAAAGGTAAGTATCATCACCAAGGAAGCAATTCCTTTATTATCATTTCACAACTGTTCATCGACTTCAACGTGCTGTTTGCTGAATTAATGGTAAACAATAAGCTAAAGTACTTACAGTCTACTTTGCACAAGTCATTGCTTTGAGATTTTAAGTGAAGAAATTTCTCAACCAGACCCTGGTAAACGGCGAGAGATTGCTGTAAATTTTGCTGAAGGTTGAACAAATTAAATCAAATTCTTCAAACACATAGCATTTTCACGAGATGACTTTACGTTTGCACTAATATCTTCAGGATGCGACTTTACTCGGTCAATCCGAAGATACTGTCAGAAAGCTGAGACTCTCAGGAGCATTTTAAGATATTTTTTAGCTTCTTGAGAAAAGAAATAACAAAGTTATGGCTTCTAGAATTTTTTTTAGTTTTGTATAGTAAAAGAACTAATATACGAAACCTTATTTTAATATATACAAAAATTCAAACTAGTTAGAGCTGCGACTTATAGCCATCTTGCTTATGAAGCTTGTTTAACTTAAACGAAATTAATTGAAATACTTAACATAAAAGTGAGAAAATGAAAGAAAATGGCGTGTACTATAATGGGTTTTTGATACCATATATAAGTGTTGCCAATGGAAATACTTGACATAAAAGTATAAAACTGACAAAAATGGCATTTACTTTTATGGGTAATACTATATATCAGGGTTACCAATGGAAAAAATTGTCATAAAAGTGTAAAAACTAACAAAAATGGCATTTTTTATTGTTGGTTTTTGATACTCTACATTGGGGTTGCCAACAAAGATGTAAAATCGCAAAAGTTTTTGCGGTTTTTTATTTGTCTGAATCTTTTATGATCAAGCATCATTAAAAGTTTCTTAGCTGCACAAGGAGAAAGAAAAACAACATAGTTAAGGTTTGGTTTCAATTCAAATTTATCAAAATAAAATTAATAATCAGCTTACTTTGAATAATCTAATGTTTGTATAAAATATTTTTTTTCTTCAGTTATTCGACAATTAAAAAAAAATGTACATATGATAACAAAAGTTAAAAGCTGTTTATACTCTCGTTTATTCATGATGCCAAATAGTGATTCTCGAATAATGACGTCACAACTTAATACTAAAAACTAAAGTAAACAAGAAAATGTTCATTAGATAATGAGTTTTTGATGTCAACATTCTTAATAATAGAAAGGTAAGTATCATCACCAAGGAAGCAATTCCTTTATTATTATTTCACAACTGTTCATCGACTTCAACGTGCTGTTTGCTGAATTGTTGGTAAACAATAAGCTAAAGTACTTACAGTCTACTTTGCACAAGTCATTGCTTTGAGATTTTAAGTGAAGAAATTTCTCAACCAGACCCTGGTAAACGGCGAGAGATTGTTGTAAATTTGCTGAAGGTTGAACAAACTAAATCAAATTCTTCAAACACATAGCATTTTCACGAGATGACTTTACGTTTGCACTAATATCTTCAGGATGCGACTTTACTCGGTCAATCCGAAGATACTGTCAGAAAGCTGAGACTCTCAGGAGCATTTTAAGATATTTTTTAGCTTCTTGAGAAAAGAAATAACAAAGTTATGGCTTCTAGTATTTTTTTTAGTTTTGTATAGTAAAAGAACCAAATTACGAAACCTTATTTTAATATATACAAAAATTCAAACTAGTTAGAGCTGCGACTTATAGCCATCTTGCTTATGAAGCTTGTTTAACTTAAACGAAACTAATTGAAATACTTAACATAAAAGTGAGAAAATGAAAGAAAATGGCGTGTACTATAATGGGTTTTTGATACCATATATAAGTGTTGCCAATGGAAATACTTGACATAAAAGTATAAAACTGACAAAAATGGCATTTACTTTTATGGGTAATACTATATATCAGGGTTAACAATGGAAAAAATTGTCATAAATGTGTAAAAACTAACAAAAATGGCATTTATTATTGTTGGTTTTTGATACTCTACATTGGGGTTGCCAACACAGATGTAAAATCGAAAAAGTTTTTGAGGTTTTTTATTTGTCTGAATCTTTTATGATCAAGCATCATTAAAAGTTTCTTAGCTGCACAAGGAGAAAGAAAAACAACATAGTTAAGGTTTGGTTTCAATTCAAATTTATCAAAATAAAATTAATAATCAGCTTACTTTGAATAATCTAATGTTTGTATAAAATATTTTTTTTCTTCAGTTATTCGACAATTAAAAAAAAATGTACATATGATAACAAAAGTTAAAAGCTGTTTATACTCTCGTTTATTCATGATGCCAAATAGTGATTCTCGAATAATGACGTCACAACTTAATACTAAAAACTAAAGTAAACAAGAAAATGTTCATTAGATAATGAGTTTTTGATGTCAACATTCTTAATAATAGAAAGGTAAGTATCATCACCAAGGAAGCAATTCCTTTATTATTATTTCACAACTGTTCATCGACTTCAACGTGCTGTTTGCTGATTTGTTGGTAAACAATAAGCTAAAGTACTTGCAGTCTACTTTGCACAAGTCATTGCTTTGAGATTTTAAGTGAAGAAATTTCTCAACCAGACCCTGGTAAACGGCGATAGATTGTTGTAAATTTGCTGAAGGTTGAACAAACTAAATCAAATTCTTCAAACACATAGCATTTTCACGAGATGACTTTACGTTTGCACTAATATCTTCAGAATGCGACTTTACTCGGTCAATCCAAAGATACTGTCAGAAAGATGAGACTCTCAGGAGCATTTTAAGATATTTTTTAGCTTCTTGAGACAAGAAATGACAAAATTATGGTTTCTAGAATTTTTTTTAGTTTTGTATAGTAAAAGAACTAATATACGAAACCTTATTTTAATATATACAAAAATTCAAACTAGTTAGAGCTGCGACTTATAGCCATCTTGTTTATGAAGCTTGTTTAACTTAAACGAAATTAATTGAAATACTTAACATAAAAGTGAGAAAATGAAAGAAAATTGCGTGTACTATAATGGGTTTTTGATACCATATATAAGTGTTGCCAATGGAAATACTTGACATAAAAGTATAAAACTGACAAAAATGGCATTTACTTTTATGGGTAATACTATATATCAGGGTTAACAATGGAAAAAATTGTCATAAATGTGTAAAAACTAACAAAAATGGCATTTATTATTGTTGGTTTTTGATACTCTACATTGGGGTTGCCAACACAGATGTAAAATCGAAAAAGTTTTTGAGGTTTTTTATTTGTCTGAATCTTTTATGATCAAGCATCATTAAAAGTTTCTTAGCTGCACAAGGAGAAAGAAAAACAACATAGTTAAGGTTTGGTTTCAATTCAAATTTATCAAAATAAAATTAATAATCAGCTTACTTTGAATAATCTAATGTTTGTATAAAATATTTTTTTCTTCAGTTATTCGACAATTAAAAAAAAATGTACATATGATAACAAAAGTTAAAAGCTGTTTATACTCTCGTTTATTCATGATGCCAAATAGTGATTCTCGAATAATGACGTCACAACTTAATACTAAAAACTAAAGTAAACAAGAAAATGTTCATTAGATAATGAGTTTTTGATGTCAACATTCTTAATAATAGAAAGGTAAGTATCATCACCAAGGAAGCAATTCCTTTATTATTATTTCACAACTGTTCATCGACTTCAACGTGCTGTTTGCTGAATTGTTGGTAAACAATAAGCTAAAGTACTTACAGTCTACTTTGCACAAGTCATTGCTTTGAGATTTTAAGTGAAGAAATTTCTCAACCAGACCCTGGTAAACGGCGAGAGATTGTTGTAAATTTGCTGAAGGTTGAACAAACTAAATCAAATTCTTCAAACACATAGCATTTTCACGAGATGACTTTACGTTTGCACTAATACCTTCAGAATGCGACTTTACTCGGTCAATCCGAAGATACTGTCAGAAAGCTGAGACTCTTAGGAGCATTTTAAGATATTTTTTAGCTTCTTGAGAAAAGAAATAACAAAGTTATGGCTTCTAGTATTTTTATTAGTTTTGTATAGTAAAAGAACTAATATACGAAACCTTATTTTAATATATACAAAAATTCAAACTAGTTAGAGCTGCGACTTATAGCCATCTTGCTTATGAAGCTTGTTTAACTTAAACGAAATTAATTGAAATACTTAACATAAAAGTGAGAAAACGAAAGAAAATTGCGTGTACTATAATGGGTTTTTGATACCATATATAAGTGTTGCCAATGGAAATACTTGACATAAAAGTATAAAACTGACAAAAATGGCATTTACTTTTATGGGTAATACTATATATCAGGGTTACCAATGGAAAAAATTGTCATAAAAGTGTAAAAACTAACAAAAATGGCATTTTTTATTGTTGGTTTTTGATACTCTACATTGGGGTTGCCAACAAAGATGTAAAATCGAAAAAGTTTTTGCGGTTTTTTATTTGTCTGAATCTTTTATGATCAAGCATCATTAAAAGTTTCTTAGCTGCACAAGGAGAAAGAAAAACAACATAGTTAAGGTTTGGTTTCAATTCAAATTTATCAAAATAAAATTAATAATCAGCTTACTTTGAATAATCTAATGTTTGTATAAAATATTTTTTTTCTTCAGTTATTCGACAATTAAAAAAAAATGTACATATGATAACAAAAGTTAAAAGCTGTTTATACTCTCGTTTATTCATGATGCCAAATAGTGATTCTCGAATAATGACGTCACAACTTAATACTAAAAACTAAAGTAAACAAGAAAATGTTCATTAGATAATGAGTTTTTGATGTCAACATTCTTAATAATAGAAAGGTAAGTATCATCACCAAGGAAGCAATTCCTTTATTATTATTTCACAACTGTTCATCGACTTCAACGTGCTGTTTGCTGAATTGTTGGTAAACAATAAGCTAAAGTACTTACAGTCTACTTTGCACAAGTCATTGCTTTGAGATTTTAAGTGAAGAAATTTCTCAACCAGACCCTGGTAAACGGCGAGAGATTGTTGTAAATTTGCTGAAGGTTGAACAAACTAAATCAAATTCTTCAAACACATAGCATTTTCACGAGATGACTTTACGTTTGCACTAATACCTTCAGAATGCGACTTTACTCGGTCAATCCGAAGATACTGTCAGAAAGCTGAGACTCTCAGGAGCATTTTAAGATATTTTTTAGCTTCTTGAGAAAAGAAATAACAAAGTTATGGCTTCTAGTATTTTTATTAGTTTTGTATAGTAAAAGAACTAATATACGAAACCTTATTTTAATATATACAAAAATTCAAACTAGTTAGAGCTGCGACTTATAGCCATCTTGCTTATGAAGCTTGTTTAACTTAAACGAAATTAATTGAAATACTTAACATAAAAGTGAGAAAACGAAAGAAAATTGCGTGTACTATAATGGGTTTTTGATACCATATATAAGTGTTGCCAATGGAAATACTTGACATAAAAGTATAAAACTGACAAAAATGGCATTTACTTTTATGGGTAATACTATATATCAGGGTTACCAATGGAAAAAATTGTCATAAAAGTGTAAAAACTAACAAAAATGGCATTTTTTATTGTTGGTTTTTGATACTCTACATTGGGGTTGCCAACAAAGATGTAAAATCGAAAAAGTTTTTGCGGTTTTTTATTTGTCTGAATCTTTTATGATCAAGCATCATTAAAAGTTTCTTAGCTGCACAAGGAGAAAGAAAAACAACATAGTTAAGGTTTGGTTTCAATTCAAATTTATCAAAATAAAATTAATAATCAGCTTACTTTGAATAATCTAATGTTTGTATAAAATATTTTTTTTCTTCAGTTATTCGACAATTAAAAAAAAATGTACATATGATAACAAAAGTTAAAAGCTGTTTATACTCTCGTTTATTCATGATGCCAAATAGTGATTCTCGAATAATGACGTCACAACTTAATACTAAAAACTAAAGTAAACAAGAAAATGTTCATTAGATAATGAGTTTTTGATGTCAACATTCTTAATAATAGAAAGGTAAGTATCATCACCAAGGAAGCAATTCCTTTATTATTATTTCACAACTGTTCATCGACTTCAACAAGCTGTTTGCTGAATTGTTGGTAAACAATAAGCTAAAGTACTTACAGTCTACTTTGCACAAGTCATTGCTTTGAGATTTTAAGTGAAGAAATTTCTCAACCAGACCCTGGTAAACGGCGAGAGATTGTTGTAAATTTGCTGAAGGTTGAACAAACTAAATCAAATTCTTCAAACACATAGCATTTTCACGAGATGACTTTACGTTTGCACTAATATCTTCAGAATGCGACTTTACTCGGTCAATCCGAAGATACTGTCAGAAAGCTGAGACTCTTAGGAGCATTTTAAGATATTTTTTAGCTTCTTGAGAAAAGAAATAACAAAGTTATGGCTTCTAGTATTTTTATTAGTTTTGTATAGTAAAAGAACTAATATACGAAACCTTATTTTAATATATACAAAAATTCAAACTAGTTAGAGCTGCGACTTATAGCCATCTTGCTTATGAAGCTTGTTTAACTTAAACGAAATTAATTGAAATACTTAACATAAAAGTGAGAAAACGAAAGAAAATTGCGTGTACTATAATGGGTTTTGATACCATATATAAGTGTTGCCAATGGAAATACTTGACATAAAAGTATAAAACTGACAAAAATGGCATTTACTTTTATGGGTAATACTATATATCAGGGTTACCAATGGAAAAAATTGTCATAAAAGTGTAAAAACTAACAAAAATGACATTTTTTATTGTTGGTTTTTGATACTCTACATTGGGGTTGCCAACAAAGATGTAAAATCGAAAAAGTTTTTGCGGTTTTTTATTTGTCTGAATCTTTTATGATCAAGCATCATTAAAAGTTTCTTAGCTGCACAAGGAGAAAGAAAAACAACATAGTTAAGGTTTGGTTTCAATTCAAATTTATCAAAATAAAATTAATAATCAGCTTACTTTGAATAATCTAATGTTTGTATAAAATATTTTTTTTCTTCAGTTATTCGACAATTAAAAAAAAATGTACATATGATAACAAAAGTTAAAAGCTGTTTATACTCTCGTTTATTCATGATGCCAAATAGTGATTCTCGAATAATGACGTCACAACTTAATACTAAAAACTAAAGTAAACAAGAAAATGTTCATTAGATAATGAGTTTTTGATGTCAACATTCTTAATAATAGAAAGGTAAGTATCATCACCAAGGAAGCAATTCCTTTATTATTATTTCACAACTGTTCATCGACTTCAACGTGCTGTTTGCTGAATTGTTGGTAAACAATAAGCTAAAGTACTTACAGTCTACTTTGCACAAGTCATTGCTTTGAGATTTTAAGTGAAGAAATTTCTCAACCAGACCCTGGTAAACGGCGAGAGATTGTTGTAAATATTGCTGAAGGTTGAACAAATTAAATCAAATTCTTCAAACACATAGCATTTTCACGAGATGACTTTACGTTTGCACTAATATCTTCAGAATGCGACTTTACTCGGTCAATCCGAAGATACTGTCAGAAAGCTGAGACTCTCAGGAGCATTTTAAGATATTTTTTAGCTTCTTGAGAAAAGAAATAACAAAGTTATGGCTTCTAGAATTTTTTTTAGTTTTGTATAGTAAAAGAACTAATATACGAAACCTTATTTTAATATATACAAAAATTCAAACTAGTTAGAGCTGCGACTTATAGCCATCTTGCTTATGAAGCTTGTTTAACTTAAACGAAATTAATTGAAATACTTAACATAAAAGTGAGAAAACGAAAGAAAATTGCGTGTACTATAATGGGTTTTTGATACCATATATAAGTGTTGCCAATGGAAATACTTGACATAAAAGTATAAAACTGACAAAAATGGCATTTACTTTTATGGGTAAAACTATATATCAGGGTTAACAATGGAAAAAATTGTCATAAAAGTGTAAAAACTAACAAAAATGCCATTTATCATTGTTGGTTTTTGATACTCTACATTGGGGTTGCCAACACAGATGTAAAATCGAAAAAGTTTTTGAGGTTTTTTATTTGTCTGAATCTTTTATGATCAAGCATCATTAAAAGTTTCTTAGCTGCACAAGGAGAAAGAAAAACAACATAGTTAAGGTTTGGTTTTAATTCAAATTTATCAAAATAAAATTAATAATCAGCTTACTTTGAATAATCTAATGTTTGTATAAAATATTTTTTTTCTTCAGTTATTCGACAATTAAAAAAAAATGTACATATGATAACAAAAGTTAAAAGCTGTTTATACTCTCGTTTATTCATGATGCCAAATAGTGATTCTCGAATAATGACGTCACAACTTAATACTAAAAACTAAAGTAAACAAGAAAATGTTCATTAGATAATGAGTTTTTGATGTCAACATTCTTAATAATAGAAAGGTAAGTATCATCACCAAGGAAGCAATTCCTTTATTATTATTTCACAACTGTTCATCGACTTCAACGTGCTGTTTGCTGAATTGTTGGTAAACAATAAGCTAAAGTACTTACAGTCTACTTTGCACAAGTCATTGCTTTGAGATTTTAAGTGAAGAAATTTCTCAACCAGACCCTGGTAAACGGCGAGAGATTGCTGTAAATTTTGCTGAAGGTTGAACAAATTTAATCAAATTCTTCAAACACATAGCATTTTCACGAGATGACTTTACGTTTGCACTAATATCTTCAGGATGCGACTTTACTCGGTCAATCCGAAGATACTGTCAGAAAGCTGAGACTCTCAGGAGCATTTTAAGATATTTTTTAGCTTCTTGAGAAAAGAAATAACAAAGTTATGGCTTCTAGTAATTTTTTTAGTTTTGTATAGTAAAAGAACCAAATTACGAAACCTTATTTTAATATATACAAAAATTCAAACTAGTTAGAGCTGCGACTTATAGCCATCTTGCTTATGAAGCTTGTTTAACTTAAACGAAACTAATTGAAATACTTAACATAAAAGTGAGAAAATGAAAGAAAATGGCGTGTACTATAATGGGTTTTTGATACCATATATAAGTGTTGCCAATGGAAATACTTGACATAAAAGTATAAAACTGACAAAAATGGCATTTACTTTTATGGGTAATACTATATATCAGGGTTACCAATGGAAAAAATTGTCATAAAAGTGTAAAAACTAACAAAAATGACATTTTTTATTGTTGGTTTTTGATACTCTACATTGGGGTTGCCAACAAAGATGTAAAATCGAAAAAGTTTTTGCGGTTTTTTATTTGTCTGAATCTTTTATGATCAAGCATCATTAAAAGTTTCTTAGCTGCACAAGGAGAAAGAAAAACAACATAGTTAAGGTTTGGTTTCAATTCAAATTTATCAAAATAAAATTAATAATCAGCTTACTTTGAATAATCTAATGTTTGTATAAAATATTTTTTTTCTTCAGTTATTCGACAATTAAAAAAAAATGTACATATGATAACAAAAGTTAAAAGCTGTTTATACTCTCGTTTATTCATGATGCCAAATAGTGATTCTCGAATAATGACGTCACAACTTAATACTAAAAACTAAAGTAAACATGAAAATGTTCATTAGATAATGAGTTTTTGATGTCAACATTCTTAATAATAGAAAGGTAAGTATCATCACCAAGGAAGCAATTCCTTTATTATTATTTCACAACTGTTCATCGACTTCAACGTGCTGTTTGCTGAATTGTTGGTAAACAATAAGCTAAAGTACTTACAGTCTACTTTGCACAAGTCATTGCTTTGAGATTTTAAGTGAAGAAATTTCTCAACCAGACCCTGGTAAACGGCGAGAGATTGTTGTAAATTTGCTGAAGGTTGAACAAACTAAATCAAATTCTTCAAACACATAGCATTTTCACGAGATGACTTTACGTTTGCACTAATATCTTCAGAATGCGACTTTACTCGGTCAATCCGAAGATACTGTCAGAAAGCTGAGACTCTCAGGAGCATTTTAAGATATTTTTTAGCTTCTTGAGAAAAGAAATAACAAAGTTATGGCTTCTAGTATTTTTATTAGTTTTGTATAGTAAAAGAACTAATATACGAAACCTTATTTTAATATATACAAAAATTCAAACTAGTTAGAGCTGCGACTTATAGCCATCTTGCTTATGAAGCTTGTTTAACTTAAACGAAACTAATTGAAATACTTAACATAAAAGTGAGAAAATGAAAGAAAATGGCGTGTACTATAATGGGTTTTTGATACCATATATAAGTGTTGCCAATGGAAATACTTGACATAAAAGTATAAAACTGACAAAAATGGCATTTACTTTTATGGGTAATACTATATATCAGGGTTACCAATGGAAAAAATTGTCATAAAAGTGTAAAAACTAACAAAAATGACATTTTTTATTGTTGGTTTTTGATACTCTACATTGGGGTTGCCAACAAAGATGTAAAATCGAAAAAGTTTTTGCGGTTTTTTATTTGTCTGAATCTTTTATGATCAAGCATCATTAAAAGTTTCTTAGCTGCACAAGGAGAAAGAAAAACAACATAGTTAAGGTTTGGTTTCAATTCAAATTTATCAAAATAAAATTAATAATCAGCTTACTTTGAATAATCTAATGTTTGTATAAAATATTTTTTTTCTTCAGTTATTCGACAATTAAAAAAAAATGTACATATGATAACAAAAGTTAAAAGCTGTTTATACTCTCGTTTATTCATGATGCCAAATAGTGATTCTCGAATAATGACGTCACAACTTAATACTAAAAACTAAAGTAAACATGAAAATGTTCATTAGATAATGAGTTTTTGATGTCAACATTCTTAATAATAGAAAGGTAAGTATCATCACCAAGGAAGCAATTCCTTTATTATTATTTCACAACTGTTCATCGACTTCAACGTGCTGTTTGCTGAATTGTTGGTAAACAATAAGCTAAAGTACTTACAGTCTACTTTGCACAAGTCATTGCTTTGAGATTTTAAGTGAAGAAATTTCTCAACCAGACCCTGGTAAACGGCGAGAGATTGTTGTAAATTTGCTGAAGGTTGAACAAACTAAATCAAATTCTTCAAACACATAGCATTTTCACGAGATGACTTTACGTTTGCACTAATATCTTCAGAATGCGACTTTACTCGGTCAATCCGAAGATACTGTCAGAAAGCTGAGACTCTCAGGAGCATTTTAAGATATTTTTTAGCTTCTTGAGAAAAGAAATAACAAAGTTATGGCTTCTAGTATTTTTATTAGTTTTGTATAGTAAAAGAACTAATATACGAAACCTTATTTTAATATATACAAAAATTCAAACTAGTTAGAGCTGCGACTTATAGCCATCTTGCTTATGAAGCTTGTTTAACTTAAACGAAATTAATTGAAATACTTAACATAAAAGTGAGAAAACGAAAGAAAATTGCGTGTACTATAATGGGTTTTGATACCATATATAAGTGTTGCCAATGGAAATACTTGACATAAAAGTATAAAACTGACAAAAATGGCATTTACTTTTATGGGTAATACTATATATCAGGGTTACCAATGGAAAAAATTGTCATAAAAGTGTAAAAACTAACAAAAATGACATTTTTTATTGTTGGTTTTTGATACTCTACATTGGGGTTGCCAACAAAGATGTAAAATCGAAAAAGTTTTTGCGGTTTTTTATTTGTCTGAATCTTTTATGATCAAGCATCATTAAAAGTTTCTTAGCTGCACAAGGAGAAAGAAAAACAACATAGTTAAGGTTTGGTTTCAATTCAAATTTATCAAAATAAAATTAATAATCAGCTTACTTTGAATAATCTAATGTTTGTATAAAATATTTTTTTTCTTCAGTTATTCGACAATTAAAAAAAAATGTACATATGATAACAAAAGTTAAAAGCTGTTTATACTCTCGTTTATTCATGATGCCAAATAGTGATTCTCGAATAATGACGTCACAACTTAATACTAAAAACTAAAGTAAACAAGAAAATGTTCATTAGATAATGAGTTTTTGATGTCAACATTCTTAATAATAGAAAGGTAAGTATCATCACCAAGGAAGCAATTCCTTTATTATTATTTCACAACTGTTCATCGACTTCAACGTGCTGTTTGCTGAATTGTTGGTAAACAATAAGCTAAAGTACTTACAGTCTACTTTGCACAAGTCATTGCTTTGAGATTTTAAGTGAAGAAATTTCTCAACCAGACCCTGGTAAACGGCGAGAGATTGTTGTAAATTTGCTGAAGGTTGAACAAACTAAATCAAATTCTTCAAACACATAGCATTTTCACGAGATGACTTTACGTTTGCACTAATACCTTCAGAATGCGACTTTACTCGGTCAATCCGAAGATACTGTCAGAAAGCTGAGACTCTCAGGAGCATTTTAAGATATTTTTTAGCTTCTTGAGAAAAGAAATAACAAAGTTATGGCTTCTAGTATTTTTATTAGTTTTGTATAGTAAAAGAACTAATATACGAAACCTTATTTTAATATATACAAAAATTCAAACTAGTTAGAGCTGCGACTTATAGCCATCTTGCTTATGAAGCTTGTTTAACTTAAACGAAATTAATTGAAATACTTAACATAAAAGTGAGAAAACGAAAGAAAATTGCGTGTACTATAATGGGTTTTTGATACCATATATAAGTGTTGCCAATGGAAATACTTGACATAAAAGTATAAAACTGACAAAAATGGCATTTACTTTTATGGGTAATACTATATATCAGGGTTACCAATGGAAAAAATTGTCATAAAAGTGTAAAAACTAACAAAAATGGCATTTTTTATTGTTGGTTTTTGATACTCTACATTGGGGTTGCCAACAAAGATGTAAAATCGAAAAAGTTTTTGCGGTTTTTTATTTGTCTGAATCTTTTATGATCAAGCATCATTAAAAGTTTCTTAGCTGCACAAGGAGAAAGAAAAACAACATAGTTAAGGTTTGGTTTCAATTCAAATTTATCAAAATAAAATTAATAATCAGCTTACTTTGAATAATCTAATGTTTGTATAAAATATTTTTTTTCTTCAGTTATTCGACAATTAAAAAAAAATGTACATATGATAACAAAAGTTAAAAGCTGTTTATACTCTCGTTTATTCATGATGCCAAATAGTGATTCTCGAATAATGACGTCACAACTTAATACTAAAAACTAAAGTAAACAAGAAAATGTTCATTAGATAATGAGTTTTTGATGTCAACATTCTTAATAATAGAAAGGTAAGTATCATCACCAAGGAAGCAATTCCTTTATTATTATTTCACAACTGTTCATCGACTTCAACGTGCTGTTTGCTGAATTGTTGGTAAACAATAAGCTAAAGTACTTACAGTCTACTTTGCACAAGTCATTGCTTTGAGATTTTAAGTGAAGAAATTTCTCAACCAGACCCTGGTAAACGGCGAGAGATTGTTGTAAATTTGCTGAAGGTTGAACAAACTAAATCAAATTCTTCAAACACATAGCATTTTCACGAGATGACTTTACGTTTGCACTAATATCTTCAGAATGCGACTTTACTCGGTCAATCCGAAGATACTGTCAGAAAGCTGAGACTCTCAGGAGCATTTTAAGATATTTTTTAGCTTCTTGAGAAAAGAAATAACAAAGTTATGGCTTCTAGTATTTTTATTAGTTTTGTATAGTAAAAGAACTAATATACGAAACCTTATTTTAATATATACAAAAATTCAAACTAGTTAGAGCTGCGACTTATAGCCATCTTGCTTATGAAGCTTGTTTAACTTAAACGAAATTAATTGAAATACTTAACATAAAAGTGAGAAAACGAAAGAAAATTGCGTGTACTATAATGGGTTTTTGATACCATATATAAGTGTTGCCAATGGAAATAC
Organism: Thalia democratica; assembly: GCF_965202585.1. NCBI lineage: Eukaryota > Metazoa > Chordata > Thaliacea > Salpida > Salpidae > Thalia > Thalia democratica. Next base: position 6,936,754 of record NC_139173.1, on the reverse strand, counting down.
TTGACATAAAAGTATAAAACTGACAAAAATGGCATTTACTTTTATGGGTAATACTATATATCAGGGTTACCAATGGAAAAAATTGTCATAAAAGTGTAAAAACTAACAAAAATGGCATTTTTTATTGTTGGTTTTTGATACTCTACATTGGGGTTGCCAACAAAGATGTAAAATCGAAAAAGTTTTTGCGGTTTTTTATTTGTCTGAATCTTTTATGATCAAGCATCATTAAAAGTTTCTTAGCTGCACAAGGAGAAAGAAAAACAACATAGTTAAGGTTTGGTTTCAATTCAAATTTATCAAAATAAAATTAATAATCAGCTTACTTTGAATAATCTAATGTTTGTATAAAATATTTTTTTTCTTCAGTTATTCGACAATTAAAAAAAAATGTACATATGATAACAAAAGTTAAAAGCTGTTTATACTCTCGTTTATTCATGATGCCAAATAGTGATTCTCGAATAATGACGTCACAACTTAATACTAAAAACTAAAGTAAACAAGAAAATGTTCATTAGATAATGAGTTTTTGATGTCAACATTCTTAATAATAGAAAGGTAAGTATCATCACCAAGGAAGCAATTCCTTTATTATTATTTCACAACTGTTCATCGACTTCAACGTGCTGTTTGCTGAATTGTTGGTAAACAATAAGCTAAAGTACTTACAGTCTACTTTGCACAAGTCATTGCTTTGAGATTTTAAGTGAAGAAATTTCTCAACCAGACCCTGGTAAACGGCGAGAGATTGTTGTAAATTTGCTGAAGGTTGAACAAACTAAATCAAATTCTTCAAACACATAGCATTTTCACGAGATGACTTTACGTTTGCACTAATATCTTCAGAATGCGACTTTACTCGGTCAATCCGAAGATACTGTCAGAAAGCTGAGACTCTTAGGAGCATTTTAAGATATTTTTTAGCTTCTTGAGAAAAGAAATAACAAAGTTATGGCTTCTAGTATTTTTATTAGTTTTGTATAGTAAAAGAACTAATATACGAAACCTTATTTTAATATATACAAAAATTCAAACTAGTTAGAGCTGCGACTTATAGCCATCTTGCTTATGAAGCTTGTTTAACTTAAACGAAATTAATTGAAATACTTAACATAAAAGTGAGAAAACGAAAGAAAATTGCGTGTACTATAATGGGTTTTGATACCATATATAAGTGTTGCCAATGGAAATACTTGACATAAAAGTATAAAACTGACAAAAATGGCATTTACTTTTATGGGTAATACTATATATCAGGGTTACCAATGGAAAAAATTGTCATAAAAGTGTAAAAACTAACAAAAATGACATTTTTTATTGTTGGTTTTGATACTCTACATTGGGGTTGCCAACAAAGATGTAAAATCGAAAAAGTTTTTGCGGTTTTTTATTTGTCTGAATCTTTTATGATCAAGCATCATTAAAAGTTTCTTAGCTGCACAAGGAGAAAGAAAAACAACATAGTTAAGGTTTGGTTTCAATTCAAATTTATCAAAATAAAATTAATAATCAGCTTACTTTGAATAATCTAATGTTTGTATAAAATATTTTTTTTCTTCAGTTATTCGACAATTAAAAAAAAATGTACATATGATAACAAAAGTTAAAAGCTGTTTATACTCTCGTTTATTCATGATGCCAAATAGTGATTCTCGAATAATGACGTCACAACTTAATACTAAAAACTAAAGTAAACAAGAAAATGTTCATTAGATAATGAGTTTTTGATGTCAACATTCTTAATAATAGAAAGGTAAGTATCATCACCAAGGAAGCAATTCCTTTATTATTATTTCACAACTGTTCATCGACTTCAACGTGCTGTTTGCTGAATTGTTGGTAAACAATAAGCTAAAGTACTTACAGTCTACTTTGCACAAGTCATTGCTTTGAGATTTTAAGTGAAGAAATTTCTCAACCAGACCCTGGTAAACGGCGAGAGATTGTTGTAAATATTGCTGAAGGTTGAACAAATTAAATCAAATTCTTCAAACACATAGCATTTTCACGAGATGACTTTACGTTTGCACTAATATCTTCAGAATGCGACTTTACTCGGTCAATCCGAAGATACTGTCAGAAAGCTGACAACTCTCAGGAGCATTTTAAGATATTTTTTAGCTTCTTGAGAAAAGAAATAACAAAGTTATGGCTTCTAGAATTTTTTTTAGTTTTGTATAGTAAAAGAACTAATATACGAAACCTTATTTTAATATATACAAAAATTCAAACTAGTTAGAGCTGCGACTTATAGCCATCTTGCTTATGAAGCTTGTTTAACTTAAACGAAATTAATTGAAATACTTAACATAAAAGTGAGAAAATGAAAGAAAATTGCGTGTACTATAATGGGTTTTTGATACCATATATAAGTGTTGCCAATGGAAATACTTGACATAAAAGTATAAAACTGACAAAAATGGCATTTACTTTTATGGGTAAAACTATATATCAGGGTTAACAATGGAAAAAATTGTCATAAAAGTGTAAAAACTAACAAAAATGCCATTTATTATTGTTGGTTTTTGATACTCTACATTGGGGTTGCCAACACAGATGTAAAATCGAAAAAGTTTTTGAGGTTTTTTATTTGTCTGAATCTTTTATGATCAAGCATCATTAAAAGTTTCTTAGCTGCACAAGGAGAAAGAAAAACAACATAGTTAAGGTTTGGTTTCAATTCAAATTTATCAAAATAAAATTAATAATCAGCTTACTTTGAATAATCTAATGTTTGTATAAAATATTTTTTTTCTTCAGTTATTCGACAATTAAAAAAAAATGTACATATGATAACAAAAGTTAAAAGCTGTTTATACTCTCGTTTATTCATGATGCCAAATAGTGATTCTCGAATAATGACGTCACAACTTAATACTAAAAACTAAAGTAAACAAGAAAATGTTCATTAGATAATGAGTTTTTGATGTCAACATTCTTAATAATAGAAAGGTAAGTATCATCACCAAGGAAGCAATTCCTTTATTATTATTTCACAACTGTTCATCGACTTCAACGTGCTGTTTGCTGAATTGTTGGTAAACAATAAGCTAAAGTACTTACAGTCTACTTTGCACAAGTCATTGCTTTGAGATTTTAAGTGAAGAAATTTCTCAACCAGACCCTGGTAAACGGCGAGAGATTGCTGTAAATTTTGCTGAAGGTTGAACAAATTTAATCAAATTCTTCAAACACATAGCATTTTCACGAGATGACTTTACGTTTGCACTAATATCTTCAGGATGCGACTTTACTCGGTCAATCCGAAGATACTGTCAGAAAGCTGAGACTCTCAGGAGCATTTTAAGATATTTTTTAGCTTCTTGAGAAAAGAAATAACAAAGTTATGGCTTCTAGTATTTTTTTTAGTTTTGTATAGTAAAAGAACCAAATTACGAAACCTTATTTTAATATATACAAAAATTCAAACTAGTTAGAGCTGCGACTTATAGCCATCTTGCTTATGAAGCTTGTTTAACTTAAACGAAACTAATTGAAATACTTAACATAAAAGTGAGAAAATGAAAGAAAATGGCGTGTACTATAATGGGTTTTTGATACCATATATAAGTGTTGCCAATGGAAATACTTGACATAAAAGTATAAAACTGACAAAAATGGCATTTACTTTTATGGGTAATACTATATATCAGGGTTAACAATGGAAAAAATTGTCATAAATGTGTAAAAACTAACAAAAATGGCATTTATTATTGTTGGTTTTTGATACTCTACATTGGGGTTGCCAACACAGATGTAAAATCGAAAAAGTTTTTGAGGTTTTTTATTTGTCTGAATCTTTTATGATCAAGCATCATTAAAAGTTTCTTAGCTGCACAAGGAGAAAGAAAAACAACATAGTTAAGGTTTGGTTTCAATTCAAATTTATCAAAATAAAATTAATAATCAGCTCACTTTGAATAATCTAATGTTTGTATAAAATATTTTTTTTCTTCAGTTATTCGACAATTAAAAAAAAATGTACATATGATAACAAAAGTTAAAAGCTGTTTATACTCTCGTTTATTCATGATGCCAAATAGTGATTCTCGAATAATGACGTCACAACTTAATACTAAAAACTAAAGTAAACAAGAAAATGTTCATTAGATAATGAGTTTTTGATGTCAACATTCTTAATAATAGAAAGGTAAGTATCATCACCAAGGAAGCAATTCCTTTATTATCATTTCACAACTGTTCATCGACTTCAACGTGCTGTTTGCTGAATTGTTGGTAAACAATAAGCTAAAGTACTTACAGTCTACTTTGCACAAGTCATTGCTTTGAGATTTTAAGTGAAGAAATTTCTCAACCAGACCCTGGTAAACGGCGAGAGATTGCTGTAAATTTTGCTGAAGGTTGAACAAATTAAATTAAATTCTTCAAACACATAGCATTTTCACGAGATGACTTTACGTTTGCACTAATATCTTCAGGATGCGACTTTACTCGGTCAATCCGAAGATACTGTCAGAAAGCTGAGACTCTCAGGAGCATTTTAAGATATTTTTTAGCTTCTTGAGAAAAGAAATAACAAAGTTATGGCTTCTAGTATTTTTTTTAGTTTTGTATAGTAAAAGAACTAATATACGAAACCTTATTTTAATATATACAAAAATTCAAACTAGTTAGAGCTGCGACTTATAGCCATCTTGCTTATGAAGCTTGTTTAACTTAAACGAAACTAATTGAAATACTTAACATAAAAGTGAGAAAATGAAAGAAAATGGCGTGTACTATAATGGGTTTTTGATACCATATATAAGTGTTGCCAATGGAAATACTTGACATAAAAGTATAAAACTGACAAAAATGGCATTTACTTTTATGGGTAATACTATATATCAGGGTTAACAATGGAAAAAATTGTCATAAATGTGTAAAAACTAACAAAAATGGCATTTATTATTGTTGGTTTTTGATACTCTACATTGGGGTTGCCAACACAGATGTAAAATCGAAAAAGTTTTTGAGGTTTTTTATTTGTCTGAATCTTTTATGATCAAGCATCATTAAAAGTTTCTTAGCTGCACAAGGAGAAAGAAAAACAACATAGTTAAGGTTTGGTTTCAATTCAAATTTATCAAAATAAAATTAATAATCAGCTTACTTTGAATAATCTAATGTTTGTATAAAATATTTTTTTTCTTCAGTTATTCGACAATTAAAAAAAAATGTACATATGATAACAAAAGTTAAAAGCTGTTTATACTCTCGTTTATTCATGATGCCAAATAGTGATTCTCGAATAATGACGTCACAACTTAATACTAAAAACTAAAGTAAACAAGAAAATGTTCATTAGATAATGAGTTTTTGATGTCAACATTCTTAATAATAGAAAGGTAAGTATCATCACCAAGGAAGCAATTCCTTTATTATTATTTCACAACTGTTCATCGACTTCAACGTGCTGTTTGCTGATTTGTTGGTAAACAATAAGCTAAAGTACTTGCAGTCTACTTTGCACAAGTCATTGCTTTGATATTTTAAGTGAAGAAATTTCTCAACTAGACCCTGGTAAACGGCGAGAGATTGCTGTAAATTTGCTGAAGGTTGAACAAACTAAATCAAATTCTTCAAACACATAGCATTTTCACGAGATGACTTTACGTTTGCACTAATATCTTCAGAATGCGACTTTACTCGGTCAATCCGAAGATACTGTCAGAAAGCTGTGACTCTCAGGAGCATTTTAAGATATTTTTTAGCTTCTTGAGAAAAGAAATAACAAAGTTATGGCTTCTAGTATTTTTTTTAGTTTTGTATAGTAAAAGAACTAATATACGAAACCTTATTTTAATATATACAAAAATTCAAACTAGTTAGAGCTGCGACTTATAGCCATCTTGCTTATGAAGCTTGTTTAACTTAAACGAAACTAATTGAAATACTTAACATAAAAGTGAGAAAATGAAAGAAAATGGCGTGTACTATAATGGGTTTTTGATACCATATATAAGTGTTGCCAATGGAAATACTTGACATAAAAGTATAAAACTGACAAAAATGGCATTTACTTTTATGGGTAATACTATATATCAGGGTTAACAATGGAAAAAATTGTCATAAATGTGTAAAAACTAACAAAAATGGCATTTATTATTGTTGGTTTTTGATACTCTACATTGGGGTTGCCAACACAGATGTAAAATCGAAAAAGTTTTTGAGGTTTTTTATTTGTCTGAATCTTTTATGATCAAGCATCATTAAAAGTTTCTTAGCTGCACAAGGAGAAAGAAAAACAACATAGTTAAGGTTTGGTTTCAATTCAAATTTATCAAAATAAAATTAATAATCAGCTTACTTTGAATAATCTAATGTTTGTATAAAATATTTTTTTTCTTCAGTTATTCGACAATTAAAAAAAAATGTACATATGATAACAAAAGTTAAAAGCTGTTTATACTCTCGTTTATTCATGATGCCAAATAGTGATTCTCGAATAATGACGTCACAACTTAATACTAAAAACTAAAGTAAACAAGAAAATGTTCATTAGATAATGAGTTTTTGATGTCAACATTCTTAATAATAGAAAGGTAAGTATCATCACCAAGGAAGCAATTCCTTTATTATTATTTCACAACTGTTCATCGACTTCAACGTGCTGTTTGCTGATTTGTTGGTAAACAATAAGCTAAAGTACTTGCAGTCTACTTTGCACAAGTCATTGCTTTGATATTTTAAGTGAAGAAATTTCTCAACTAGACCCTGGTAAACGGCGAGAGATTGCTGTAAATTTGCTGAAGGTTGAACAAACTAAATCAAATTCTTCAAACACATAGCATTTTCACGAGATGACTTTACGTTTGCACTAATATCTTCAGAATGCGACTTTACTCGGTCAATCCGAAGATACTGTCAGAAAGCTGAGACTCTCAGGAGCATTTTAAGATATTTTTTAGCTTCTTGAGAAAAGAAATAACAAAGTTATGGCTTCTAGAATTTTTTTTAGTTTTGTATAGTAAAAGAACTAATATACGAAACCTTATTTTAATATATACAAAAATTCAAACTAGTTAGAGCTGCGACTTATAGCCATCTTGCTTATGAAGCTTGTTTAACTTAAACGAAACTAATTGAAATACTTAACATAAAAGTGAGAAAATGAAAGAAAATGGCGTGTACTATAATGGGTTTTTGATACCATATATAAGTGTTGCCAATGGAAATACTTGACATAAAAGTATAAAACTGACAAAAATGGCATTTACTTTTATGGGTAATACTATATATCAGGGTTAACAATGGAAAAAATTGTCATAAATGTGTAAAAACTAACAAAAATGGCATTTATTATTGTTGGTTTTTGATACTCTACATTGGGGTTGCCAACACAGATGTAAAATCGAAAAAGTTTTTGAGGTTTTTTATTTGTCTGAATCTTTTATGATCAAGCATCATTAAAAGTTTCTTAGCTGCACAAGGAGAAAGAAAAACAACATAGTTAAGGTTTGGTTTCAATTCAAATTTATCAAAATAAAATTAATAATCAGCTTACTTTGAATAATCTAATGTTTGTATAAAATATTTTTTTTCTTCAGTTATTCGACAATTAAAAAAAAATGTACATATGATAACAAAAGTTAAAAGCTGTTTATACTCTCGTTTATTCATGATGCCAAATAGTGATTCTCGAATAATGACGTCACAACTTAATACTAAAAACTAAAGTAAACAAGAAAATGTTCATTAGATAATGAGTTTTTGATGTCAACATTCTTAATAATAGAAAGGTAAGTATCATCACAGAGGAAGCAATTCCTTTATTATTATTTCACAACTGTTCATCGACTTCAACGTGCTGTTTGCTGAATTGTTGGTAAACAATAAGCTAAAGTACTTACAGTCTACTTTGCACAAGTCATTGCTTTGAGATTTTAAGTGAAGAAATTTCTCAACCAGACCCTGGTAAACGGCGAGAGATTGCTGTAAATTTGCTGAAGGTTGAACAAACTAAATCAAATTCTTCAAACACATAGCATTTTCACGAGATGACTTTACGTTTGCACTAATATCTTCAGAATGCGACTTTACTCGGTCAATCCGAAGATACTGTCAGAAAGCTGAGACTCTCAGGAGCATTTTAAGATATTTTTTAGCTTCTTGAGACAAGAAATGACAAAGTTATGGTTTCTAGAATTTTTTTTAGTTTTGTATAGTAAAAGAACTAATATACGAAACCTTATTTTAATATATACAAAAATTCAAACTAGTTAGAGCTGCGACTTATAGCCATCTTGCTTATGAAGCTTGTTTAACTTAAACGAAATTAATTGAAATACTTAACATAAAAGTGAGAAAATGAAAGAAAATTGCGTGTACTATAATGGGTTTTTGATACCATATATAAGTGTTGCCAATGGAAATACTTGACATAAAAGTATAAAACTGACAAAAATGGCATTTACTTTTATGGGTAATACTATATATCAGGGTTAACAATGGAAAAAATTGTCATAAATGTGTAAAAACTAACAAAAATGGCATTTATTATTGTTGGTTTTTGATACTCTACATTGGGGTTGCCAACACAGATGTAAAATCGAAAAAGTTTTTGAGGTTTTTTATTTGTCTGAATCTTTTATGATCAAGCATCATTAAAAGTTTCTTAGCTGCACAAGGAGAAAGAAAAACAACATAGTTAAGGTTTGGTTTCAATTCAAATTTATCAAAATAAAATTAATAATCAGCTTACTTTGAATAATCTAATGTTTGTATAAAATATTTTTTTTCTTCAGTTATTCGACAATTAAAAAAAAATGTACATATGATAACAAAAGTTAAAAGCTGTTTATACTCTCGTTTATTCATGATGCCAAATAGTGATTCTCGAATAATGACGTCACAACTTAATACTAAAAACTAAAGTAAACAAGAAAATGTTCATTAGATAATGAGTTTTTGATGTCAACATTCTTAATAATAGAAAGGTAAGTATCATCACCAAGGAAGCAATTCCTTTATTATTATTTCACAACTGTTCATCGACTTCAACGTGCTGTTTGCTGAATTGTTGGTAAACAATAAGCTAAAGTACTTACAGTCTACTTTGCACAAGTCATTGCTTTGAGATTTTAAGTGAAGAAATTTCTCAACCAGACCCTGGTAAACGGCGAGAGATTGCTGTAAATTTGCTGAAGGTTGAACAAACTAAATCAAATTCTTCAAACACATAGCATTTTCACGAGATGACTTTACGTTTGCACTAATATCTTCAGAATGCGACTTTACTCGGTCAATCCGAAGATACTGTCAGAAAGCTGAGACTCTCAGGAGCATTTTAAGATATTTTTTAGCTTCTTGAGAAAAGAAATAACAAAGTTATGGCTTCTAGAATTTTTTTTAGTTTTGTATAGTAAAAGAACTAATATACGAAACCTTATTTTAATATATACAAAAATTCAAACTAGTTAGAGCTGCGACTTATAGCCATCTTGCTTATGAAGCTTGTTTAACTTAAACGAAATTAATTGAAATACTTAACATAAAAGTGAGAAAATGAAAGAAAATGGCGTGTACTATAATGGGTTTTTGATACCATATATAAGTGTTGCCAATGGAAATACTTGACATAAAAGTATAAAACTGACAAAAATGGCATTTACTTTTATGAGTAATACTATATATCAGGGTTAACAATGGAAAAAATTGTCATAAATGTGTAAAAACTAACAAAAATGGCATTTATTATTGTTGGTTTTTGATACTCTACATTGGGGTTGCCAACACAGATGTAAAATCGAAAAAGTTTTTGAGGTTTTTTATTTGTCTGAATCTTTTATGATCAAGCATCATTAAAAGTTTCTTAGCTGCACAAGGAGAAAGAAAAACAACATAGTTAAGGTTTGGTTTCAATTCAAATTTATCAAAATAAAATTAATAATCAGCTTACTTTGAATAATCTAATGTTTGTATAAAATATTTTTTTTCTTCAGTTATTCGACAATTAAAAAAAAATGTACATATGATAACAAAAGTTAAAAGCTGTTTATACTCTCGTTTATTCATGATGCCAAATAGTGATTCTCGAATAATGACGTCACAACTTAATACTAAAAACTAAAGTAAACAAGAAAATGTTCATTAGATAATGAGTTTTTGATGTCAACATTCTTAATAATAGAAAGGTAAGTATCATCACCAAGGAAGCAATTCCTTTATTATTATTTCACAACTGTTCATCGACTTCAACGTGCTGTTTGCTGAATTGTTGGTAAACAATAAGCTAAAGTACTTACAGTCTACTTTGCACAAGTCATTGCTTTGAGATTTTAAGTGAAGAAATTTCTCAACCAGACCCTGGTAAACGGCGAGAGATTGCTGTAAATTTGCTGAAGGTTGAACAAACTAAATCAAATTCTTCAAACACATAGCATTTTCACGAGATGACTTTACGTTTGCACTAATATCTTCAGAATGCGACTTTACTCGGTCAATCCAAAGATACTATCAGAAAGCTGAGACTCTCAGGAGCATTTTAAGATATTTTTTAGCTTCTTGAGAAAAGAAATAACAAAGTTATGGCTTCTAGAATTTTTTTTAGTTTTGTATAGTAAAAGAACTAATATACGAAACCTTATTTTAATATATACAAAAATTCAAACTAGTTAGAGCTGCGACTTATAGCCATCTTGCTTATGAAGCTTGTTTAACTTAAACGAAATTAATTGAAATACTTAACATAAAAGTGAGAAAATGAAAGAAAATGGCGTGTACTATAATGGGTTTTTGATACCATATATAAGTGTTGCCAATGGAAATACTTGACATAAAAGTATAAAACTGACAAAAATGGCATTTACTTTTATGAGTAATACTATATATCAGGGTTAACAATGGAAAAAATTGTCATAAATGTGTAAAAACTAACAAAAATGGCATTTATTATTGTTGGTTTTTGATACTCTACATTGGGGTTGCCAACACAGATGTAAAATCGAAAAAGTTTTTGAGGTTTTTTATTTGTCTGAATCTTTTATGATCAAGCATCATTAAAAGTTTCTTAGCTGCACAAGGAGAAAGAAAAACAACATAGTTAAGGTTTGGTTTCAATTCAAATTTATCAAAATAAAATTAATAATCAGCTTACTTTGAATAATCTAATGTTTGTATAAAATATTTTTTTTCTTCAGTTATTCGACAATTAAAAAAAAATGTACATATGATAACAAAAGTTAAAAGCTGTTTATACTCTCGTTTATTCATGATGCCAAATAGTGATTCTCGAATAATGACGTCACAACTTAATACTAAAAACTAAAGTAAACAAGAAAATGTTCATTAGATAATGAGTTTTTGATGTCAACATTCTTAATAATAGAAAGGTAAGTATCATCACAGAGGAAGCAATTCCTTTATTATTATTTCACAACTGTTCATCGACTTCAACGTGCTGTTTGCTGAATTGTTGGTAAACAATAAGCTAAAGTACTTACAGTCTACTTTGCACAAGTCATTGCTTTGAGATTTTAAGTGAAGAAATTTCTCAACCAGACCCTGGTAAACGGCGAGAGATTGCTGTAAATTTGCTGAAGGTTGAACAAACTAAATCAAATTCTTCAAACACATAGCATTTTCACGAGATGACTTTACGTTTGCACTAATATCTTCAGAATGCGACTTTACTCGGTCAATCCGAAGATACTGTCAGAAAGCTGAGACTCTCAGGAGCATTTTAAGATATTTTTTAGCTTCTTGAGAAAAGAAATAACAAAGTTATGGCTTCTAGAATTTTTTTTAGTTTTGTATAGTAAAAGAACTAATATACGAAACCTTATTTTAATATATACAAAAATTCAAACTAGTTAGAGCTGCGACTTATAGCCATCTTGCTTATGAAGCTTGTTTAACTTAAACGAAATTAATTGAAATACTTAACATAAAAGTGAGAAAATGAAAGAAAATTGCGTGTACTATAATGGGTTTTTGATACCATATATAAGTGTTGCCAATGGAAATACTTGACATAAAAGTATAAAACTGACAAAAATGGCATTTACTTTTATGGGTAATACTATATATCAGGGTTAACAATGGAAAAAATTGTCATAAATGTGTAAAAACTAACAAAAATGGCATTTATTATTGTTGGTTTTTGATACTCTACATTGGGGTTGCCAACACAGATGTAAAATCGAAAAAGTTTTTGAGGTTTTTTATTTGTCTGAATCTTTTATGATCAAGCATCATTAAAAGTTTCTTAGCTGCACAAGGAGAAAGAAAAACAACATAGTTAAGGTTTGGTTTCAATTCAAATTTATCAAAATAAAATTAATAATCAGCTTACTTTGAATAATCTAATGTTTGTATAAAATATTTTTTTTCTTCAGTTATTCGACAATTAAAAAAAAATGTACATATGATAACAAAAGTTAAAAGCTGTTTATACTCTCGTTTATTCATGATGCCAAATAGTGATTCTCGAATAATGACGTCACAACTTAATACTAAAAACTAAAGTAAACAAGAAAATGTTCATTAGATAATGAGTTTTTGATGTCAACATTCTTAATAATAGAAAGGTAAGTATCATCACCAAGGAAGCAATTCCTTTATTATTATTTCACAACTGTTCATCGACTTCAACGTGCTGTTTGCTGAATTGTTGGTAAACAATAAGCTAAAGTACTTACAGTCTACTTTGCACAAGTCATTGCTTTGAGATTTTAAGTGAAGAAATTTCTCAACCAGACCCTGGTAAACGGCGAGAGATTGCTGTAAATTTGCTGAAGGTTGAACAAACTAAATCAAATTCTTCAAACACATAGCATTTTCACGAGATGACTTTACGTTTGCACTAATATCTTCAGAATGCGACTTTACTCGGTCAATCCGAAGATACTGTCAGAAAGCTGAGACTCTCAGGAGCATTTTAAGATATTTTTTAGCTTCTTGAGAAAAGAAATAACAAAGTTATGGCTTCTAGAATTTTTTTTAGTTTTGTATAGTAAAAGAACTAATATACGAAACCTTATTTTAATATATACAAAAATTCAAACTAGTTAGAGCTGCGACTTATAGCCATCTTGCTTATGAAGCTTGTTTAACTTAAACGAAATTAATTGAAATACTTAACATAAAAGTGAGAAAATGAAAGAAAATTGCGTGTACTATAATGGGTTTTTGATACCATATATAAGTGTTGCCAATGGAAATACTTGACATAAAAGTATAAAACTGACAAAAATGGCATTTACTTTTATGGGTAATACTATATATCAGGGTTAACAATGGAAAAAATTGTCATAAATGTGTAAAAACTAACAAAAATGGCATTTATTATTGTTGGTTTTTGATACTCTACATTGGGGTTGCCAACACAGATGTAAAATCGAAAAAGTTTTTGAGGTTTTTTATTTGTCTGAATCTTTTATGATCAAGCATCATTAAAAGTTTCTTAGCTGCACAAGGAGAAAGAAAAACAACATAGTTAAGGTTTGGTTTCAATTCAAATTTATCAAAATAAAATTAATAATCAGCTTACTTTGAATAATCTAATGTTTGTATAAAATATTTTTTTTCTTCAGTTATTCGACAATTAAAAAAAAATGTACATATGATAACAAAAGTTAAAAGCTGTTTATACTCTCGTTTATTCATGATGCCAAATAGTGATTCTCGAATAATGACGTCACAACTTAATACTAAAAACTAAAGTAAACAAGAAAATGTTCATTAGATAATGAGTTTTTGATGTCAACATTCTTAATAATAGAAAGGTAAGTATCATCACCAAGGAAGCAATTCCTTTATTATTATTTCACAACTGTTCATCGACTTCAACGTGCTGTTTGCTGAATTGTTGGTAAACAATAAGCTAAAGTACTTACAGTCTACTTTGCACAAGTCATTGCTTTGAGATTTTAAGTGAAGAAATTTCTCAACCAGACCCTGGTAAACGGCGAGAGATTGCTGTAAATTTGCTGAAGGTTGAACAAACTAAATCAAATTCTTCAAACACATAGCATTTTCACGAGATGACTTTACGTTTGCACTAATATCTTCAGAATGCGACTTTACTCGGTCAATCCGAAGATACTGTCAGAAAGCTGAGACTCTCAGGAGCATTTTAAGATATTTTTTAGCTTCTTGAGAAAAGAAATAACAAAGTTATGGCTTCTAGAATTTTTTTTAGTTTTGTATAGTAAAAGAACTAATATACGAAACCTTATTTTAATATATACAAAAATTCAAACTAGTTAGAGCTGCGACTTATAGCCATCTTGCTTATGAAGCTTGTTTAACTTAAACGAAATTAATTGAAATACTTAACATAAAAGTGAGAAAATGAAAGAAAATGGCGTGTACTATAATGGGTTTTTGATACCATATATAAGTGTTGCCAATGGAAATACTTGACATAAAAGTATAAAACTGACAAAAATGGCATTTACTTTTATGAGTAATACTATATATCAGGGTTAACAATGGAAAAAATTGTCATAAATGTGTAAAAACTAACAAAAATGGCATTTATTATTGTTGGTTTTTGATACTCTACATTGGGGTTGCCAACACAGATGTAAAGTCGAAAAAGTTTTTGAGGTTTTTTATTTGTCTGAATCTTTTATGATCAAGCATCATTAAAAGTTTCTTAGCTGCACAAGGAGAAAGAAAAACAACATAGTTAAGGTTTGGTTTCAATTCAAATTTATCAAAATAAAATTAATAATCAGCTTACTTTGAATAATCTAATGTTTGTATAAAATATTTTTTTTCTTCAGTTATTCGACAATTAAAAAAAAATGTACATATGATAACAAAAGTTAAAAGCTGTTTATACTCTCGTTTATTCATGATGCCAAATAGTGATTCTCGAATAATGACGTCACAACTTAATACTAAAAACTAAAGTAAACAAGAAAATGTTCATTAGATAATGAGTTTTTGATGTCAACATTCTTAATAATAGAAAGGTAAGTATCATCACCAAGGAAGCAATTCCTTTATTATTATTTCACAACTGTTCATCGACTTCAACGTGCTGTTTGCTGAATTGTTGGTAAACAATAAGCTAAAGTACTTACAGTCTACTTTGCACAAGTCATTGCTTTGAGATTTTAAGTGAAGAAATTTCTCAACCAGACCCTGGTAAACGGCGAGAGATTGCTGTAAATTTGCTGAAGGTTGAACAAACTAAATCAAATTCTTCAAACACATAGCATTTTCACGAGATGACTTTACGTTTGCACTAATATCTTCAGAATGCGACTTTACTCGGTCAATCCGAAGATACTGTCAGAAAGCTGAGACTCTCAGGAGCATTTTAAGATATTTTTTAGCTTCTTGAGACAAGAAATGACAAAGTTATGGTTTCTAGATTTTTTTTTAGTTTTGTATAGTAAAAGAACTAATATACGAAACCTTATTTTAATATATACAAAAATTCAAACTAGTTAGAGCTGCGACTTATAGCCATCTTGCTTATGAAGCTTGTTTAACTTAAACGAAATTAATTGAAATACTTAACATAAAAGTGAGAAAATGAAAGAAAATGGCGTGTACTATAATGGGTTTTTGATACCATATATAAGTGTTGCCAATGGAAATACTTGACATAAAAGTATAAAACTGACAAAAATGGCATTTACTTTTATGAGTAATACTATATATCAGGGTTAACAATGGAAAAAATTGTCATAAATGTGTAAAAACTAACAAAAATGGCATTTATTATTGTTGGTTTTTGATACTCTACATTGGGGTTGCCAACACAGATGTAAAGTCGAAAAAGTTTTTGAGGTTTTTTATTTGTCTGAATCTTTTATGATCAAGCATCATTAAAAGTTTCTTAGCTGCACAAGGAGAAAGAAAAACAACATAGTTAAGGTTTGGTTTCAATTCAAATTTATCAAAATAAAATTAATAATCAGCTTACTTTGAATAATCTAATGTTTGTATAAAATATTTTTTTTCTTCAGTTATTCGACAATTAAAAAAAAATGTACATATGATAACAAAAGTTAAAAGCTGTTTATACTCTCGTTTATTCATGATGCCAAATAGTGATTCTCGAATAATGACGTCACAACTTAATACTAAAAACTAAAGTAAACAAGAAAATGTTCATTAGATAATGAGTTTTTGATGTCAACATTCTTAATAATAGAAAGGTAAGTATCATCACCAAGGAAGCAATTCCTTTATTATTATTTCACAACTGTTCATCGACTTCAACGTGCTGTTTGCTGAATTGTTGGTAAACAATAAGCTAAAGTACTTACAGTCTACTTTGCACAAGTCATTGCTTTGAGATTTTAAGTGAAGAAATTTCTCAACCAGACCCTGGTAAACGGCGAGAGATTGCTGTAAATTTGCTGAAGGTTGAACAAACTAAATCAAATTCTTCAAACACATAGCATTTTCACGAGATGACTTTACGTTTGCACTAATATCTTCAGAATGCGACTTTACTCGGTCAATCCGAAGATACTGTCAGAAAGCTGAGACTCTCAGGAGCATTTTAAGATATTTTTTAGCTTCTTGAGACAAGAAATGACAAAGTTATGGTTTCTAGATTTTTTTTTAGTTTTGTATAGTAAAAGAACTAATATACGAAACCTTATTTTAATATATACAAAAATTCAAACTAGTTAGAGCTGCGACTTATAGCCATCTTGCTTATGAAGCTTGTTTAACTTAAACGAAATTAATTGAAATACTTAACATAAAAGTGAGAAAATGAAAGAAAATTGCGTGTACTATAATGGGTTTTTGATACCATATATAAGTGTTGCCAATGGAAATACTTGACATAAAAGTATAAAACTGACAAAAATGACATTTACTTTTATGGGTAATACTATATATCAGGGTTAACAATGGAAAAAATTGTCATAAATGTGTAAAAACTAACAAAAATGGCATTTATTATTGTTGGTTTTTGATACTCTACATTGGGGTTGCCAACACAGATGTAAAATCGAAAAAGTTTTTGAGGTTTTTTATTTGTCTGAATCTTTTATGATCAAGCATCATTAAAAGTTTCTTAGCTGCACAAGGAGAAAGAAAAACAACATAGTTAAGGTTTGGTTTCAATTCAAATTTATCAAAATAAAATTAATAATCAGCTTACTTTGAATAATCTAATGTTTGTATAAAATATTTTTTTTCTTCAGTTATTCGACAATTAAAAAAAAATGTACATATGATAACAAAAGTTAAAAGCTGTTTATACTCTCGTTTATTCATGATGCCAAATAGTGATTCTCGAATAATGACGTCACAACTTGATACTAAAAACTAAAGTAAACAAGAAAATGTTCATTAGATAATGAGTTTTTGATGTCAACATTCTTAATAATAGAAAGGTAAGTATCATCACCAAGGAAGCAATTCCTTTATTATTATTTCACAACTGTTCATCGACTTCAACGTGCTGTTTGCTGAATTGTTGGTAAACAATAAGCTAAAGTACTTACAGTCTACTTTGCACAAGTCATTGCTTTGAGATTTTAAGTGAAGAAATTTCTCAACCAGACCCTGGTAAACGGCGAGAGATTGCTGTAAATTTGCTGAAGGTTGAACAAACTAAATCAAATTCTTCAAACACATAGCATTTTCACGAGATGACTTTACGTTTGCACTAATATCTTCAGAATGCGACTTTACTCGGTCAATCCGAAGATACTGTCAGAAAGCTGAGACTCTCAGGAGCATTTTAAGATATTTTTTAGCTTCTTGAGACAAGAAATGACAAAGTTATGGTTTCTAGAATTTTTTTTAGTTTTGTATAGTAAAAGAACTAATATACGAAACCTTATTTTAATATATACAAAAATTCAAACTAGTTAGAGCTGCGACTTATAGCCATCTTGCTTATGAAGCTTGTTTAACTTAAACGAAATTAATTGAAATACTTAACATAAAAGTGAGAAAATGAAAGAAAATTGCGTGTACTATAATGGGTTTTTGATACCATATATAAGTGTTGCCAATGGAAATACTTGACATAAAAGTATAAAACTGACAAAAATGACATTTACTTTTATGGGTAATACTATATATCAGGGTTAACAATGGAAAAAATTGTCATAAATGTGTAAAAACTAACAAAAATGGCATTTATTATTGTTGGTTTTTGATACTCTACATTGGGGTTGCCAACACAGATGTAAAATCGAAAAAGTTTTTGAGGTTTTTTATTTGTCTGAATCTTTTATGATCAAGCATCATTAAAAGTTTCTTAGCTGCACAAGGAGAAAGAAAAACAACATAGTTAAGGTTTGGTTTCAATTCAAATTTATCAAAATAAAATTAATAATCAGCTTACTTTGAATAATCTAATGTTTGTATAAAATATTTTTTTTCTTCAGTTATTCGACAATTAAAAAAAAATGTACATATGATAACAAAAGTTAAAAGCTGTTTATACTCTCGTTTATTCATGATGCCAAATAGTGATTCTCGAATAATGACGTCACAACTTAATACTAAAAACTAAAGTAAACAAGAAAATGTTCATTAGATAATGAGTTTTTGATGTCAACATTCTTAATAATAGAAAGGTAAGTATCATCACCAAGGAAGCAATTCCTTTATTATTATTTCACAACTGTTCATCGACTTCAACGTGCTGTTTGCTGAATTGTTGGTAAACAATAAGCTAAAGTACTTACAGTCTACTTTGCACAAGTCATTGCTTTGAGATTTTAAGTGAAGAAATTTCTCAACCAGACCCTGGTAAACGGCGAGAGATTGCTGTAAATTTGCTGAAGGTTGAACAAACTAAATCAAATTCTTCAAACACATAGCATTTTCACGAGATGACTTTACGTTTGCACTAATATCTTCAGAATGCGACTTTACTCGGTCAATCCGAAGATACTGTCAGAAAGCTGAGACTCTCAGGAGCATTTTAAGATATTTTTTAGCTTCTTGAGACAAGAAATGACAAAGTTATGGTTTCTAGAATTTTTTTTAGTTTTGTATAGTAAAAGAACTAATATACGAAACCTTATTTTAATATATACAAAAATTCAAACTAGTTAGAGCTGCGACTTATAGCCATCTTGCTTATGAAGCTTGTTTAACTTAAACGAAATTAATTGAAATACTTAACATAAAAGTGAGAAAATGAAAGAAAATTGCGTGTACTATAATGGGTTTTTGATACCATATATAAGTGTTGCCAATGGAAATACTTGACATAAAAGTATAAAACTGACAAAAATGACATTTACTTTTATGGGTAATACTATATATCAGGGTTAACAATGGAAAAAATTGTCATAAATGTGTAAAAACTAACAAAAATGGCATTTATTATTGTTGGTTTTTGATACTCTACATTGGGGTTGCCAACACAGATGTAAAATCGAAAAAGTTTTTGAGGTTTTTTATTTGTCTGAATCTTTTATGATCAAGCATCATTAAAAGTTTCTTAGCTGCACAAGGAGAAAGAAAAACAACATAGTTAAGGTTTGGTTTCAATTCAAATTTATCAAAATAAAATTAATAATCAGCTTACTTTGAATAATCTAATGTTTGTATAAAATATTTTTTTTCTTCAGTTATTCGACAATTAAAAAAAAATGTACATATGATAACAAAAGTTAAAAGCTGTTTATACTCTCGTTTATTCATGATGCCAAATAGTGATTCTCGAATAATGACGTCACAACTTAATACTAAAAACTAAAGTAAACAAGAAAATGTTCATTAGATAATGAGTTTTTGATGTCAACATTCTTAATAATAGAAAGGTAAGTATCATCACCAAGGAAGCAATTCCTTTATTATTATTTCACAACTGTTCATCGACTTCAACGTGCTGTTTGCTGAATTGTTGGTAAACAATAAGCTAAAGTACTTACAGTCTACTTTGCACAAGTCATTGCTTTGAGATTTTAAGTGAAGAAATTTCTCAACCAGACCCTGGTAAACGGCGAGATATTGCTGTAAATTTGCTGAAGGTTGAACAAACTAAATCAAATTCTTCAAACACATAGCATTTTCACGAGATGACTTTACGTTTGCACTAATATCTTCAGAATGCGACTTTACTCGGTCAATCCGAAGATACTGTCAGAAAGCTGAGACTCTCAGGAGCATTTTAAGATATTTTTTAGCTTCTTGAGAAAAGAAATAACAAAGTTATGGCTTCTAGAATTTTTTTTAGTTTTGTATAGTAAAAGAACTAATATACGAAACCTTATTTTAATATATACAAAAATTCAAACTAGTTAGAGCTGCGACTTATAGCCATCTTGCTTATGAAGCTTGTTTAACTTAAACGAAATTAATTGAAATACTTAACATAAAAGTGAGAAAATGAAAGAAAATGGCGTGTACTATAATGGGTTTTTGATACCATATATAAGTGTTGCCAATGGAAATACTTGACATAAAAGTATAAAACTGACAAAAATGGCATTTACTTTTATGAGTAATACTATATATCAGGGTTAACAATGGAAAAAATTGTCATAAATGTGTAAAAACTAACAAAAATGGCATTTATTATTGTTGGTTTTTGATACTCTACATTGGGGTTGCCAACACAGATGTAAAATCGAAAAAGTTTTTGAGGTTTTTTATTTGTCTGAATCTTTTATGATCAAGCATCATTAAAAGTTTCTTAGCTGCACAAGGAGAAAGAAAAACAACATAGTTAAGGTTTGGTTTCAATTCAAATTTATCAAAATAAAATTAATAATCAGCTTACTTTGAATAATCTAATGTTTGTATAAAATATTTTTTTTCTTCAGTTATTCGACAATTAAAAAAAAATGTACATATGATAACAAAAGTTAAAAGCTGTTTATACTCTCGTTTATTCATGATGCCAAATAGTGATTCTCGAATAATGACGTCACAACTTAATACTAAAAACTAAAGTAAACAAGAAAATGTTCATTAGATAATGAGTTTTTGATGTCAACATTCTTAATAATAGAAAGGTAAGTATCATCACCAAGGAAGCAATTCCTTTATTATTATTTCACAACTGTTCATCGACTTCAACGTGCTGTTTGCTGAATTGTTGGTAAACAATAAGCTAAAGTACTTACAGTCTACTTTGCACAAGTCATTGCTTTGAGATTTTAAGTGAAGAAATTTCTCAACCAGACCCTGGTAAACGGCGAGAGATTGCTGTAAATTTGCTGAAGGTTGAACAAACTAAATCAAATTCTTCAAACACATAGCATTTTCACGAGATGACTTTACGTTTGCACTAATATCTTCAGAATGCGACTTTACTCGGTCAATCCGAAGATACTGTCAGAAAGCTGAGACTCTCAGGAGCATTTTAAGATATTTTTTAGCTTCTTGAGAAAAGAAATAACAAAGTTATGGCTTCTAGAATTTTTTTTAGTTTTGTATAGTAAAAGAACTAATATACGAAACCTTATTTTAATATATACAAAAATTCAAACTAGTTAGAGCTGCGACTTATAGCCATCTTGCTTATGAAGCTTGTTTAACTTAAACGAAATTAATTGAAATACTTAACATAAAAGTGAGAAAATGAAAGAAAATGGCGTGTACTATAATGGGTTTTTGATACCATATATAAGTGTTGCCAATGGAAATACTTGACATAAAAGTATAAAACTGACAAAAATGGCATTTACTTTTATGAGTAATACTATATATCAGGGTTAACAATGGAAAAAATTGTCATAAATGTGTAAAAACTAACAAAAATGGCATTTATTATTGTTGGTTTTTGATACTCTACATTGGGGTTGCCAACACAGATGTAAAATCGAAAAAGTTTTTGAGGTTTTTTATTTGTCTGAATCTTTTATGATCAAGCATCATTAAAAGTTTCTTAGCTGCACAAGGAGAAAGAAAAACAACATAGTTAAGGTTTGGTTTCAATTCAAATTTATCAAAATAAAATTAATAATCAGCTTACTTTGAATAATCTAATGTTTGTATAAAATATTTTTTTTCTTCAGTTATTCGACAATTAAAAAAAAATGTACATATGATAACAAAAGTTAAAAGCTGTTTATACTCTCGTTTATTCATGATGCCAAATAGTGATTCTCGAATAATGACGTCACAACTTAATACTAAAAACTAAAGTAAACAAGAAAATGTTCATTAGATAATGAGTTTTTGATGTCAACATTCTTAATAATAGAAAGGTAAGTATCATCACCAAGGAAGCAATTCCTTTATTATTATTTCACAACTGTTCATCGACTTCAACGTGCTGTTTGCTGAATTGTTGGTAAACAATAAGCTAAAGTACTTACAGTCTACTTTGCACAAGTCATTGCTTTGAGATTTTAAGTGAAGAAATTTCTCAACCAGACCCTGGTAAACGGCGAGAGATTGCTGTAAATTTGCTGAAGGTTGAACAAACTAAATCAAATTCTTCAAACACATAGCATTTTCACGAGATGACTTTACGTTTGCACTAATATCTTCAGAATGCGACTTTACTCGGTCAATCCGAAGATACTGTCAGAAAGCTGAGACTCTCAGGAGCATTTTAAGATATTTTTTAGCTTCTTGAGACAAGAAATGACAAAGTTATGGTTTCTAGAATTTTTTTTAGTTTTGTATAGTAAAAGAACTAATATACGAAACCTTATTTTAATATATACAAAAATTCAAACTAGTTAGAGCTGCGACTTATAGCCATCTTGCTTATGAAGCTTGTTTAACTTAAACGAAATTAATTGAAATACTTAACATAAAAGTGAGAAAATGAAAGAAAATTGCGTGTACTATAATGGGTTTTTGATACCATATATAAGTGTTGCCAATGGAAATACTTGACATAAAAGTATAAAACTGACAAAAATGACATTTACTTTTATGGGTAATACTATATATCAGGGTTAACAATGGAAAAAATTGTCATAAATGTGTAAAAACTAACAAAAATGGCATTTATTATTGTTGGTTTTTGATACTCTACATTGGGGTTGCCAACACAGATGTAAAATCGAAAAAGTTTTTGAGGTTTTTTATTTGTCTGAATCTTTTATGATCAAGCATCATTAAAAGTTTCTTAGCTGCACAAGGAGAAAGAAAAACAACATAGTTAAGGTTTGGTTTCAATTCAAATTTATCAAAATAAAATTAATAATCAGCTTACTTTGAATAATCTAATGTTTGTATAAAATATTTTTTTTCTTCAGTTATTCGACAATTAAAAAAAAATGTACATATGATAACAAAAGTTAAAAGCTGTTTATACTCTCGTTTATTCATGATGCCAAATAGTGATTCTCGAATAATGACGTCACAACTTAATACTAAAAACTAAAGTAAACAAGAAAATGTTCATTAGATAATGAGTTTTTGATGTCAACATTCTTAATAATAGAAAGGTAAGTATCATCACCAAGGAAGCAATTCCTTTATTATTATTTCACAACTGTTCATCGACTTCAACGTGCTGTTTGCTGAATTGTTGGTAAACAATAAGCTAAAGTACTTACAGTCTACTTTGCACAAGTCATTGCTTTGAGATTTTAAGTGAAGAAATTTCTCAACCAGACCCTGGTAAACGGCGAGAGATTGCTGTAAATTTGCTGAAGGTTGAACAAACTAAATCAAATTCTTCAAACACATAGCATTTTCACGAGATGACTTTACGTTTGCACTAATATCTTCAGAATGCGACTTTACTCGGTCAATCCGAAGATACTGTCAGAAAGCTGAGACTCTCAGGAGCATTTTAAGATATTTTTTAGCTTCTTGAGAAAAGAAATAACAAAGTTATGGCTTCTAGAATTTTTTTTAGTTTTGTATAGTAAAAGAACTAATATACGAAACCTTATTTTAATATATACAAAAATTCAAACTAGTTAGAGCTGCGACTTATAGCCATCTTGCTTATGAAGCTTGTTTAACTTAAACGAAATTAATTGAAATACTTAACATAAAAGTGAGAAAATGAAAGAAAATGGCGTGTACTATAATGGGTTTTTGATACCATATATAAGTGTTGCCAATGGAAATACTTGACATAAAAGTATAAAACTGACAAAAATGGCATTTACTTTTATGAGTAATACTATATATCAGGGTTAACAATGGAAAAAATTGTCATAAATGTGTAAAAACTAACAAAAATGGCATTTATTATTGTTGGTTTTTGATACTCTACATTGGGGTTGCCAACACAGATGTAAAATCGAAAAAGTTTTTGAGGTTTTTTATTTGTCTGAATCTTTTATGATCAAGCATCATTAAAAGTTTCTTAGCTGCACAAGGAGAAAGAAAAACAACATAGTTAAGGTTTGGTTTCAATTCAAATTTATCAAAATAAAATTAATAATCAGCTTACTTTGAATAATCTAATGTTTGTATAAAATATTTTTTTTCTTCAGTTATTCGACAATTAAAAAAAAATGTACATATGATAACAAAAGTTAAAAGCTGTTTATACTCTCGTTTATTCATGATGCCAAATAGTGATTCTCGAATAATGACGTCACAACTTAATACTAAAAACTAAAGTAAACAAGAAAATGTTCATTAGATAATGAGTTTTTGATGTCAACATTCTTAATAATAGAAAGGTAAGTATCATCACCAAGGAAGCAATTCCTTTATTATTATTTCACAACTGTTCATCGACTTCAACGTGCTGTTTGCTGAATTGTTGGTAAACAATAAGCTAAAGTACTTACAGTCTACTTTGCACAAGTCATTGCTTTGAGATTTTAAGTGAAGAAATTTCTCAACCAGACCCTGGTAAACGGCGAGAGATTGCTGTAAATTTGCTGAAGGTTGAACAAACTAAATCAAATTCTTCAAACACATAGCATTTTCACGAGATGACTTTACGTTTGCACTAATATCTTCAGAATGCGACTTTACTCGGTCAATCCGAAGATACTGTCAGAAAGCTGAGACTCTCAGGAGCATTTTAAGATATTTTTTAGCTTCTTGAGACAAGAAATGACAAAGTTATGGTTTCTAGAATTTTTTTTAGTTTTGTATAGTAAAAGAACTAATATACGAAACCTTATTTTAATATATACAAAAATTCAAACTAGTTAGAGCTGCGACTTATAGCCATCTTGCTTATGAAGCTTGTTTAACTTAAACGAAATTAATTGAAATACTTAACATAAAAGTGAGAAAATGAAAGAAAATTGCGTGTACTATAATGGGTTTTTGATACCATATATAAGTGTTGCCAATGGAAATACTTGACATAAAAGTATAAAACTGACAAAAATGACATTTACTTTTATGGGTAATACTATATATCAGGGTTAACAATGGAAAAAATTGTCATAAATGTGTAAAAACTAACAAAAATGGCATTTATTATTGTTGGTTTTTGATACTCTACATTGGGGTTGCCAACACAGATGTAAAATCGAAAAAGTTTTTGAGGTTTTTTATTTGTCTGAATCTTTTATGATCAAGCATCATTAAAAGTTTCTTAGCTGCACAAGGAGAAAGAAAAACAACATAGTTAAGGTTTGGTTTCAATTCAAATTTATCAAAATAAAATTAATAATCAGCTTACTTTGAATAATCTAATGTTTGTATAAAATATTTTTTTTCTTCAGTTATTCGACAATTAAAAAAAAATGTACATATGATAACAAAAGTTAAAAGCTGTTTATACTCTCGTTTATTCATGATGCCAAATAGTGATTCTCGAATAATGACGTCACAACTTAATACTAAAAACTAAAGTAAACAAGAAAATGTTCATTAGATAATGAGTTTTTGATGTCAACATTCTTAATAATAGAAAGGTAAGTATCATCACCAAGGAAGCAATTCCTTTATTATTATTTCACAACTGTTCATCGACTTCAACGTGCTGTTTGCTGAATTGTTGGTAAACAATAAGCTAAAGTACTTACAGTCTACTTTGCACAAGTCATTGCTTTGAGATTTTAAGTGAAGAAATTTCTCAACCAGACCCTGGTAAACGGCGAGAGATTGCTGTAAATTTGCTGAAGGTTGAACAAACTAAATCAAATTCTTCAAACACATAGCATTTTCACGAGATGACTTTACGTTTGCACTAATATCTTCAGAATGCGACTTTACTCGGTCAATCCGAAGATACTGTCAGAAAGCTGAGACTCTCAGGAGCATTTTAAGATATTTTTTAGCTTCTTGAGACAAGAAATGACAAAGTTATGGTTTCTAGAATTTTTTTTAGTTTTGTATAGTAAAAGAACTAATATACGAAACCTTATTTTAATATATACAAAAATTCAAACTAGTTAGAGCTGCGACTTATAGCCATCTTGCTTATGAAGCTTGTTTAACTTAAACGAAATTAATTGAAATACTTAACATAAAAGTGAGAAAATGAAAGAAAATTGCGTGTACTATAATGGGTTTTTGATACCATATATAAGTGTTGCCAATGGAAATACTTGACATAAAAGTATAAAACTGACAAAAATGACATTTACTTTTATGGGTAATACTATATATCAGGGTTAACAATGGAAAAAATTGTCATAAATGTGTAAAAACTAACAAAAATGGCATTTATTATTGTTGGTTTTTGATACTCTACATTGGGGTTGCCAACACAGATGTAAAATCGAAAAAGTTTTTGAGGTTTTTTATTTGTCTGAATCTTTTATGATCAAGCATCATTAAAAGTTTCTTAGCTGCACAAGGAGAAAGAAAAACAACATAGTTAAGGTTTGGTTTCAATTCAAATTTATCAAAATAAAATTAATAATCAGCTTACTTTGAATAATCTAATGTTTGTATAAAATATTTTTTTTCTTCAGTTATTCGACAATTAAAAAAAAATGTACATATGATAACAAAAGTTAAAAGCTGTTTATACTCTCGTTTATTCATGATGCCAAATAGTGATTCTCGAATAATGACGTCACAACTTAATACTAAAAACTAAAGTAAACAAGAAAATGTTCATTAGATAATGAGTTTTTGATGTCAACATTCTTAATAATAGAAAGGTAAGTATCATCACCAAGGAAGCAATTCCTTTATTATTATTTCACAACTGTTCATCGACTTCAACGTGCTGTTTGCTGAATTGTTGGTAAACAATAAGCTAAAGTACTTACAGTCTACTTTGCACAAGTCATTGCTTTGAGATTTTAAGTGAAGAAATTTCTCAACCAGACCCTGGTAAACGGCGAGAGATTGCTGTAAATTTGCTGAAGGTTGAACAAACTAAATCAAATTCTTCAAACACATAGCATTTTCACGAGATGACTTTACGTTTGCACTAATATCTTCAGAATGCGACTTTACTCGGTCAATCCGAAGATACTGTCAGAAAGCTGAGACTCTCAGGAGCATTTTAAGATATTTTTTAGCTTCTTGAGACAAGAAATGACAAAGTTATGGTTTCTAGAATTTTTTTTAGTTTTGTATAGTAAAAGAACTAATATACGAAACCTTATTTTAATATATACAAAAATTCAAACTAGTTAGAGCTGCGACTTATAGCCATCTTGCTTATGAAGCTTGTTTAACTTAAACGAAATTAATTGAAATACTTAACATAAAAGTGAGAAAATGAAAGAAAATTGCGTGTACTATAATGGGTTTTTGATACCATATATAAGTGTTGCCAATGGAAATACTTGACATAAAAGTATAAAACTGACAAAAATGGCATTTACTTTTATGGGTAATACTATATATCAGGGTTACCAATGGAAAAAATTGTCATAAAAGTGTAAAAACTAACAAAAATGGCATTTATTATTGTTGGTTTTTGATACTCTACATTGGGGTTGCCAACAAAGATGTAAAATCGAAAAAGTTTTTGCGGTTTTTTATTTGTCTGAATATTTTATGATCAAGCATCATTAAAAGTTTCTTAGCTGCACAAGGAGAAAGAAAAACAACATAGTTAAGGTTTGGTTTCAATTCAAATTTATCAAAATAAAATTAATAATCAGCTTATTTTGAATAATCTAATGTTTGTATAAAATATTTTTTTTCTTCAGTTATTCGACAATTAAAAAAAAATGTACATATGATAACAAAAGTTAAAAGCTGTTTATACTCTCGTTTATTCATGATGCCAAATAGTGATTCTCGAATAATGACGTCACAACTTAATACTAAAAACTAAAGTAAACAAGAAAATGTTCATTAGATAATGAGTTTTTGATGTCAACATTCTTAATAATAGAAAGGTAAGTATCATCACCAAGGAAGCAATTCCTTTATTATTATTTCACAACTGTTCATCGACTTCAACGTGCTGTTTGCTGAATTGTTGGTAAACAATAAGCTAAAGTACTTACAGTCTACTTTGCACAAGTCATTGCTTTGAGATTTTAAGTGAAGAAATTTCTCAACCAGACCCTGGTAAACGGCGAGAGATTGCTGTAAATTTTGCTGAAGGTTGAACAAATTAAATCAAATTCTTCAAACACATAGCATTTTCACGAGATGACTTTACGTTTGCACTAATATATTCAGGATGCGACTTTACTCGGTCAATCCGAAGATACTGTCAGAAAGCTGAGACTCTCAGGAGCATTTTAAGATATTTTTTAGCTTCTTGAGAAAAGAAATAACAAAGTTATGGCTTCTAGTATTTTTTTTAGTTTTGTATAGTAAAAGAACTAATATACGAAACCTTATTTTAAATATACAAAAATTCAAACTAGTTAGAGCTGCGACTTACAGCCATCTTGCTTATGAAGCTTGTTTAACTTAAACGAAATTAATTGAAATACTTAACATAAAAGTGAGAAAATGAAAGAAAATGGCGTGTACTATAATGGGTTTTTGATACCATATATAAGTGTTGCCAATGGAAATACTTGACATAAAAGTATAAAACTGACAAAAATGGCATTTACTTTTATGGGTAATACTATATATCAGGGTTAACAATGGAAAAAATTGTCATAAATGTGTAAAAACTAACAAAAATGGCATTTATTATTGTTGGTTTTTGATACTCTACATTGGGGTTGCCAACACAGATGTAAAATCGAAAAAGTTTTTGAGGTTTTTTATTTGTCTGAATCTTTTATGATCAAGCATCATTAAAAGTTTCTTAGCTGCACAAGGAGAAAGAAAAACAACATAGTTAAGGTTTGGTTTCAATTCAAATTTATCAAAATAAAATTAATAATCAGCTTACTTTGAATAATCTAATGTTTGTATAAAATATTTTTTTTCTTCAGTTATTCGACAATTAAAAAAAAATGTACATATGATAACAAAAGTTAAAAGCTGTTTATACTCTCGTTTATTCATGATGCCAAATAGTGATTCTCGAATAATGACGTCACAACTTAATACTAAAAACTAAAGTAAACAAGAAGATGTTCATTAGATAATGAGTTTTTGATGTCAACATTCTTAATAATAGAAAGGTAAGTATCATCACCAAGGAAGCAATTCCTTTATTATTATTTCACAACTGTTCATCGACTTCAACGTGCTGTTTGCTGAATTGTTGGTAAACAATAAGCTAAAGTACTTACAGTCTACTTTGCACAAGTCATTGCTTTGAGATTTTAAGTGAAGAAATTTCTCAACCAGACCCTGGTAAACGGCGAGAGATTGCTGTAAATTTGCTGAAGGTTGAACAAACTAAATCAAATTCTTCAAACACATAGCATTTTCACGAGATGACTTTACGTTTGCACTAATATCTTCAGAATGCGACTTTACTCGGTCAATCCGAAGATACTGTCAGAAAGCTGAGACTCTCAGGAGCATTTTAAGATATTTTTTAGCTTCTTGAGACAAGAAATGACAAAGTTATGGTTTCTAGAATTTTTTTTAGTTTTGTATAGTAAAAGAACTAATATACGAAACCTTATTTTAATATATACAAAAATTCAAACTAGTTAGAGCTGCGACTTATAGCCATCTTGCTTATGAAGCTTGTTTAACTTAAACGAAATTAATTGAAATACTTAACATAAAAGTGAGAAAATGAAAGAAAATTGCGTGTACTATAATGGGTTTTTGATACCATATATAAGTGTTGCCAATGGAAATACTTGACATAAAAGTATAAAACTGACAAAAATGGCATTTACTTTTATGGGTAATACTATATATCAGGGTTACCAATGGAAAAAATTGTCATAAAAGTGTAAAAACTAACAAAAATGGCATTTTTTATTGTTGGTTTTTGATGCTCTACATTGGGGTTGCCAACAAAGATGTAAAATCGAAAAAGTTTTTGCGGTTTTTTATTTGTCTGAATATTTTATGATCAAGCATCATTAAAAGTTTCTTAGCTGCACAAGGAGAAAGAAAAACAACATAGTTAAGGTTTGGTTTCAATTCAAATTTATCAAAATAAAATTAATAATCAGCTTATTTTGAATAATCTAATGTTTGTATAAAATATTTTTTTTCTTCAGTTATTCGACAATTAAAAAAAAATGTACATATGATAACAAAAGTTAAAAGCTGTTTATACTCTCGTTTATTCATGATGCCAAATAGTGATTCTCGAATAATGACGTCACAACTTAATACTAAAAACTAAAGTAAACAAGAAAATGTTCATTAGATAATGAGTTTTTGATGTCAACATTCTTAATAATAGAAAGGTAAGTATCATCACCAAGGAAGCAATTCCTTTATTATTATTTCACAACTGTTCATCGACTTCAACGTGCTGTTTGCTGAATTGTTGGTAAACAATAAGCTAAAGTACTTACAGTCTACTTTGCACAAGTCATTGCTTTGAGATTTTAAGTGAAGAAATTTCTCAACCAGACCCTGGTAAACGGCGAGAGATTGCTGTAAATTTGCTGAAGGTTGAACAAACTAAATCAAATTCTTCAAACACATAGCATTTTCACGAGATGACTTTACGTTTGCACTAATATCTTCAGAATGCGACTTTACTCGGTCAATCCGAAGGTACTGTCAGAAAGCTGAGACTCTCAGGAGCATTTTAAGATATTTTTTAGCTTCTTGAGACAAGAAATGACAAAGTTATGGTTTCTAGAATTTTTTTTAGTTTTGTATAGTAAAAGAACTAATATACGAAACCTTATTTTAATATATACAAAAATTCAAACTAGTTAGAGCTGCGACTTATAGCCATCTTGCTTATGAAGCTTGTTTAACTTAAACGAAATTAATTGAAATACTTAACATAAAAGTGAGAAAATGAAAGAAAATTGCGTGTACTATAATGGGTTTTTGATACCATATATAAGTGTTGCCAATGGAAATACTTGACATAAAAGTATAAAACTGACAAAAATGGCATTTACTTTTATGGGTAATACTATATATCAGGGTTACCAATGGAAAAAATTGTCATAAAAGTGTAAAAACTAACAAAAATGGCATTTTTTATTGTTGGTTTTTGATGCTCTACATTGGGGTTGCCAACAAAGATGTAAAATCGAAAAAGTTTTTGCGGTTTTTTATTTGTCTGAATATTTTATGATCAAGCATCATTAAAAGTTTCTTAGCTGCACAAGGAGAAAGAAAAACAACATAGTTAAGGTTTGGTTTCAATTCAAATTTATCAAAATAAAATTAATAATCAGCTTATTTTGAATAATCTAATGTTTGTATAAAATATTTTTTTTCTTCAGTTATTCGACAATTAAAAAAAAATGTACATATGATAACAAAAGTTAAAAGCTGTTTATACTCTCGTTTATTCATGATGCCAAATAGTGATTCTCGAATAATGACGTCACAACTTAATACTAAAAACTAAAGTAAACAAGAAAATGTTCATTAGATAATGAGTTTTTGATGTCAACATTCTTAATAATAGAAAGGTAAGTATCATCACCAAGGAAGCAATTCCTTTATTATTATTTCACAACTGTTCATCGACTTCAACGTGCTGTTTGCTGAATTGTTGGTAAACAATAAGCTAAAGTACTTACAGTCTACTTTGCACAAGTCATTGCTTTGAGATTTTAAGTGAAGAAATTTCTCAACCAGACCCTGGTAAACGGCGAGAGATTGCTGTAAATTTGCTGAAGGTTGAACAAACTAAATCAAATTCTTCAAACACATAGCATTTTCACGAGATGACTTTACGTTTGCACTAATATCTTCAGAATGCGACTTTACTCGGTCAATCCGAAGGTACTGTCAGAAAGCTGAGACTCTCAGGAGCATTTTAAGATATTTTTTAGCTTCTTGCGACAAGAAATGACAAAATTATGGTTTCTAGAATTTTTTTTAGTTTTGTATAGTAAAAGAACTAATATACGAAACCTTATTTTAATGTATACAAAAATTCAAACTAGTTAGAGCTGCGACTTATAGCCATCTTGCTTATGAAGCTTGTTTAACTTAAACGAAATTAATTGAAATACTTAACATAAAAGTGAGAAAATGAAAGAAAATTGCGTGTACTATAATGGGTTTTTGATACCATATATAAGTGTTGCCAATGGAAATACTTGACATAAAAGTATAAAACTGACAAAAATGGCATTTACTTTTATGGGTAATACTATATATCAGGGTTACCAATGGAAAAAATTGTCATAAAAGTGTAAAAACTAACAAAAATGGCATTTTTTATTGTTGGTTTTTGATACTCTACATTGGGGTTGCCAACAAAGATGTAAAATCGAAAAAGTTTTTGCGGTTTTTTTATTTGTCTGAATATTTTATGATCAAGCATCATTAAAAGTTTCTTAGCTGCACAAGGAGAAAGAAAAACAACATAGTTAAGGTTTGGTTTCAATTCAAATTTATCAAAATAAAATTAATAATCAGCTTATTTTGAATAATCTAATGTTTGTATAAAATATTTTTTTTCTTCAGTTATTCGACAATTAAAAAAAAATGTACATATGATAACAAAAGTTAAAAGCTGTTTATACTCTCGTTTATTCATGATGCCAAATAGTGATTCTCGAATAATGACGTCACAACTTAATACTAAAAACTAAAGTAAACAAGAAAATGTTCATTAGATAATGAGTTTTTGATGTCAACATTCTTAATAATAGAAAGGTAAGTATCATCACCAAGGAAGCAATTCCTTTATTATTATTTCACAACTGTTCATCGACTTCAACGTGCTGTTTGCTGATTTGTTGGTAAACAATAAGCTAAAGTACTTACAGTCTACTTCGCACAAGTCATTGCTTTGAGATTTTAAGTGAAGAAATTTTTCAACCAGACCCTGGTAAACGGCGAGAGATTGCTGTAAATTTTGCTGAAGGTTGAACAAATTAAATCAAATTCTTCAAACACATAGCATTTTCACGAGATGACTTTACGTTTGCACTAATATATTCAGGATGCGACTTTACTCGGTCAATCCGAAGATACTGTCAGAAAGCTGAGACTCTCAGGAGCATTTTAAGATATTTTTTAGCTTCTTGAGAAAAGAAATAACAAAGTTATGGCTTCTAGTATTTTTTTTAGTTTTGTATAGTAAAAGAACTAATATACGAAACCTTATTTTAAATATACAAAAATTCAAACTAGTTAGAGCTGCGACTTATAGCCATCTTGCTTATGAAGCTTGTTTAACTTAAACGAAATTAATTGAAATACTTAACATAAAAGTGAGAAAATGAAAGAAAATGGCGTGTACTATAATGGGTTTTTGATACCATATATAAGTGTTGCCAATGGAAATACTTGACATAAAAGTATAAAACTGACAAAAATGGCATTTACTTTTATGGGTAATACTATATATCAGGGTTAACAATGGAAAAAATTGTCATAAATGTGTAAAAACTAACAAAAATGGCATTTATTATTGTTGGTTTTTGATACTCTACATTGGGGTTGCCAACACAGATGTAAAATCGAAAAAGTTTTTGAGGTTTTTTATTTGTCAGAATCTTTTATGATCAAGCATCATTAAAAGTTTCTTAGCTGCACAAGGAGAAAGAAAAACAACATAGTTAAGGTTTGGTTTCAATTCAAATTTATCAAAATAAAATTAATAATCAGCTTACTTTGAATAATCTAATGTTTGTATAAAATATTTTTTTTCTTCAGTTATTCGACAATTAAAAAAAAATGTACATATGATAACAAAAGTTAAAAGCTGTTTATACTCTCGTTTATTCATGATGCCAAATAGTGATTCTCGAATAATGACGTCACAACTTAATACTAAAAACTAAAGTAAACAAGAAAATGTTCATTAGATAATGAGTTTTTGATGTCAACATTCTTAATAATAGAAAGGTAAGTATCATCACCAAGGAAGCAATTCCTTTATTATTATTTCACAACTGTTCATCGACTTCAACGTGCTGTTTGCTGAATTGTTGGTAAACAATAAGCTAAAGTACTTACAGTCTACTTTGCACAAGTCATTGCTTTGAGATTTTAAGTGAAGAAATTTCTCAACCAGACCCTGGTAAACGGCGAGAGATTGCTGTAAATTTGCTGAAGGTTGAACAAACTAAATCAAATTCTTCAAACACATAGCATTTTCACGAGATGACTTTACGTTTGCACTAATATCTTCAGAATGCGACTTTACTCGGTCAATCCGAAGATACTGTCAGAAAGCTGAGACTCTCAGGAGCATTTTAAGATATTTTTTAGCTTCTTGAGAAAAGAAATAACAAAGTTATGGCTTCTAGAATTTTTTTTAGTTTTGTATAGTAAAAGAACTAATATACGAAACCTTATTTTAATATATACAAAAATTCAAACTAGTTAGAGCTGCGACTTATAGCCATCTTGCTTAATGAGCTTGTTTAACTTAAACGAAATTAATTGAAATACTTAACATAAAAGTGAGAAAATGAAAGAAAATGGCGTGTACTATAATGGGTTTTTGATACCATATATAAGTGTTGCCAATGGAAATACTTGACATAAAAGTATAAAACTGACAAAAATGGCATTTACTTTTATGAGTAATACTATATATCAGGGTTAACAATGGAAAAAATTGTCATAAATGTGTAAAAACTAACAAAAATGGCATTTATTATTGTTGGTTTTTGATACTCTACATTGGGGTTGCCAACACAGATGTAAAATCGAAAAAGTTTTTGAGGTTTTTTATTTGTCTGAATCTTTTATGATCAAGCATCATTAAAAGTTTCTTAGCTGCACAAGGAGAAAGAAAAACAACATAGTTAAGGTTTGGTTTCAATTCAAATTTATCAAAATAAAATTAATAATCAGCTTACTTTGAATAATCTAATGTTTGTATAAAATATTTTTTTTCTTCAGTTATTCGACAATTAAAAAAAAATGTACATATGATAACAAAAGTTAAAAGCTGTTTATACTCTCGTTTATTCATGATGCCAAATAGTGATTCTCGAATAATGACGTCACAACTTAATACTAAAAACTAAAGTAAACAAGAAAATGTTCATTAGATAATGAGTTTTTGATGTCAACATTCTTAATAATAGAAAGGTAAGTA
Organism: Thalia democratica; assembly: GCF_965202585.1. Taxonomy (NCBI): domain Eukaryota; kingdom Metazoa; phylum Chordata; class Thaliacea; order Salpida; family Salpidae; genus Thalia; species Thalia democratica. The sequence goes on along the minus strand of NC_139173.1, from coordinate 6,901,470 downwards.
TCATCACCAAGGAAGCAATTCCTTTATTATTATTTCACAACTGTTCATCGACTTCAACGTGCTGTTTGCTGAATTGTTGGTAAACAATAAGCTAAAGTACTTACAGTCTACTTTGCACAAGTCATTGCTTTGAGATTTTAAGTGAAGAAATTTCTCAACCAGACCCTGGTAAACGGCGAGAGATTGCTGTAAATTTGCTGAAGGTTGAACAAACTAAATCAAATTCTTCAAACACATAGCATTTTCACGAGATGACTTTACGTTTGCACTAATATCTTCAGAATGCGACTTTACTCGGTCAATCCGAAGATACTGTCAGAAAGCTGAGACTCTCAGGAGCATTTTAAGATATTTTTTAGCTTCTTGAGACAAGAAATGACAAAGTTATGGTTTCTAGAATTTTTTTTAGTTTTGTATAGTAAAAGAACTAATATACGAAACCTTATTTTAATATATACAAAAATTCAAACTAGTTAGAGCTGCGACTTATAGCCATCTTGCTTATGAAGCTTGTTTAACTTAAACGAAATTAATTGAAATACTTAACATAAAAGTGAGAAAATGAAAGAAAATTGCGTGTACTATAATGGGTTTTTGATACCATATATAAGTGTTGCCAATGGAAATACTTGACATAAAAGTATAAAACTGACAAAAATGGCATTTACTTTTATGGGTAATACTATATATCATGGTTACCAATGGAAAAAATTGTCATAAAAGTGTAAAAACTAACAAAAATGGCATTTTTTATTGTTGGTTTTTGATACTCTACATTGGGGTTGCCAACAAAGATGTAAAATCGAAAAAGTTTTTGCGGTTTTTTTATTTGTCTGAATATTTTATGATCAAGCATCATTAAAAGTTTCTTAGCTGCACAAGGAGAAAGAAAAACAACATAGTTAAGGTTTGGTTTCAATTCAAATTTATCAAAATAAAATTAATAATCAGCTTATTTTGAATAATCTAATGTTTGTATAAAATATTTTTTTTCTTCAGTTATTCGACAATTAAAAAAAAATGTACATATGATAACAAAAGTTAAAAGCTGTTTATACTCTCGTTTATTCATGATGCCAAATAGTGATTCTCGAATAATGACGTCACAACTTAATACTAAAAACTAAAGTAAACAAGAAAATGTTCATTAGATAATGAGTTTTTGATGTCAACATTCTTAATAATAGAAAGGTAAGTATCATCACCAAGGAAGCAATTCCTTTATTATTATTTCACAACTGTTCATCGACTTCAACGTGCTGTTTGCTGATTTGTTGGTAAACAATAAGCTAAAGTACTTACAGTCTACTTCGCACAAGTCATTGCTTTGAGATTTTAAGTGAAGAAATTTTTCAACCAGACCCTGGTAAACGGCGAGAGATTGCTGTAAATTTTGCTGAAGGTTGAACAAATTAAATCAAATTCTTCAAACACATAGCATTTTCACGAGATGACTTTACGTTTGCACTAATATATTCAGGATGCGACTTTACTCGGTCAATCCGAAGATACTGTCAGAAAGCTGAGACTCTCAGGAGCATTTTAAGATATTTTTTAGCTTCTTGAGAAAAGAAATAACAAAGTTATGGCTTCTAGTATTTTTTTTAGTTTTGTATAGTAAAAGAACTAATATACGAAACCTTATTTTAAATATACAAAAATTCAAACTAGTTAGAGCTGCGACTTATAGCCATCTTGCTTATGAAGCTTGTTTAACTTAAACGAAATTAATTGAAATACTTAACATAAAAGTGAGAAAATGAAAGAAAATGGCGTGTACTATAATGGGTTTTTGATACCATATATAAGTGTTGCCAATGGAAATACTTGACATAAAAGTATAAAACTGACAAAAATGGCATTTACTTTTATGGGTAATACTATATATCAGGGTTAACAATGGAAAAAATTGTCATAAATGTGTAAAAAATAACAAAAATGGCATTTATTATTGTTGGTTTTTGATACTCTACATTGGGGTTGCCAACACAGATGTAAAATCGAAAAAGTTTTTGAAGTTTTTTATTTGTCAGAATCTTTTATGATCAAGCATCATTAAAAGTTTCTTAGCTGCACAAGGAGAAAGAAAAACAACATAGTTAAGGTTTGGTTTCAATTCAAATTTATCAAAATAAAATTAATAATCAGCTTACTTTGAATAATCTAATGTTTGTATAAAATATTTTTTTTCTTCAGTTATTCGACAATTAAAAAAAAATGTACATATGATAACAAAAGTTAAAAGCTGTTTATACTCTCGTTTATTCATGATGCCAAATAGTGATTCTCGAATAATGACGTCACAACTTAATACTAAAAACTAAAGTAAACAAGAAAATGTTCATTAGATAATGAGTTTTTGATGTCAACATTCTTAATAATAGAAAGGTAAGTATCATCACCAAGGAAGCAATTCCTTTATTATTATTTCACAACTGTTCATCGACTTCAACGTGCTGTTTGCTGAATTGTTGGTAAACAATAAGCTAAAGTACTTACAGTCTACTTTGCACAAGTCATTGCTTTGAGATTTTAAGTGAAGAAATTTCTCAACCAGACCCTGGTAAACGGCGAGAGATTGCTGTAAATTTGCTGAAGGTTGAACAAACTAAATCAAATTCTTCAAACACATAGCATTTTCACGAGATGACTTTACGTTTGCACTAATATCTTCAGAATGCGACTTTACTCGGTCAATCCGAAGATACTGTCAGAAAGCTGAGACTCTCAGGAGCATTTTAAGATATTTTTTAGCTTCTTGAGAAAAGAAATAACAAAGTTATGGCTTCTAGAATTTTTTTTAGTTTTGTATAGTAAAAGAACTAATATACGAAACCTTATTTTAATATATACAAAAATTCAAACTAGTTAGAGCTGCGACTTATAGCCATCTTGCTTAATGAGCTTGTTTAACTTAAACGAAATTAATTGAAATACTTAACATAAAAGTGAGAAAATGAAAGAAAATGGCGTGTACTATAATGGGTTTTTGATACCATATATAAGTGTTGCCAATGGAAATACTTGACATAAAAGTATAAAACTGACAAAAATGGCATTTACTTTTATGAGTAATACTATATATCAGGGTTAACAATGGAAAAAATTGTCATAAATGTGTAAAAACTAACAAAAATGGCATTTATTATTGTTGGTTTTTGATACTCTACATTGGGGTTGCCAACACAGATGTAAAATCGAAAAAGTTTTTGAGGTTTTTTATTTGTCTGAATCTTTTATGATCAAGCATCATTAAAAGTTTCTTAGCTGCACAAGGAGAAAGAAAAACAACATAGTTAAGGTTTGGTTTCAATTCAAATTTATCAAAATAAAATTAATAATCAGCTTACTTTGAATAATCTAATGTTTGTATAAAATATTTTTTTTCTTCAGTTATTCGACAATTAAAAAAAAATGTACATATGATAACAAAAGTTAAAAGCTGTTTATACTCTCGTTTATTCATGATGCCAAATAGTGATTCTCGAATAATGACGTCACAACTTAATACTAAAAACTAAAGTAAACAAGAAAATGTTCATTAGATAATGAGTTTTTGATGTCAACATTCTTAATAATAGAAAGGTAAGTATCATCACCAAGGAAGCAATTCCTTTATTATTATTTCACAACTGTTCATCGACTTCAACGTGCTGTTTGCTGAATTGTTGGTAAACAATAAGCTAAAGTACTTACAGTCTACTTTGCACAAGTCATTGCTTTGAGATTTTAAGTGAAGAAATTTCTCAACCAGACCCTGGTAAACGGCGAGAGATTGCTGTAAATTTGCTGAAGGTTGAACAAACTAAATCAAATTCTTCAAACACATAGCATTTTCACGAGATGACTTTACGTTTGCACTAATATCTTCAGAATGCGACTTTACTCGGTCAATCCGAAGATACTGTCAGAAAGCTGAGACTCTCAGGAGCATTTTAAGATATTTTTTAGCTTCTTGAGACAAGAAATGACAAAGTTATGGTTTCTAGAATTTTTTTTAGTTTTGTATAGTAAAAGAACTAATATACGAAACCTTATTTTAATATATACAAAAATTCAAACTAGTTAGAGCTGCGACTTATAGCCATCTTGCTTATGAAGCTTGTTTAACTTAAACGAAATTAATTGAAATACTTAACATAAAAGTGAGAAAATGAAAGAAAATTGCGTGTACTATAATGGGTTTTTGATACCATATATAAGTGTTGCCAATGGAAATACTTGACATAAAAGTATAAAACTGACAAAAATGACATTTACTTTTATGGGTAATACTATATATCAGGGTTAACAATGGAAAAAATTGTCATAAATGTGTAAAAACTAACAAAAATGGCATTTATTATTGTTGGTTTTTGATACTCTACATTGGGGTTGCCAACACAGATGTAAAATCGAAAAAGTTTTTGAGGTTTTTTATTTGTCTGAATCTTTTATGATCAAGCATCATTAAAAGTTTCTTAGCTGCACAAGGAGAAAGAAAAACAACATAGTTAAGGTTTGGTTTCAATTCAAATTTATCAAAATAAAATTAATAATCAGCTTACTTTGAATAATCTAATGTTTGTATAAAATATTTTTTTTCTTCAGTTATTCGACAATTAAAAAAAAATGTACATATGATAACAAAAGTTAAAAGCTGTTTATACTCTCGTTTATTCATGATGCCAAATAGTGATTCTCGAATAATGACGTCACAACTTAATACTAAAAACTAAAGTAAACAAGAAAATGTTCATTAGATAATGAGTTTTTGATGTCAACATTCTTAATAATAGAAAGGTAAGTATCATCACCAAGGAAGCAATTCCTTTATTATTATTTCACAACTGTTCATCGACTTCAACGTGCTGTTTGCTGAATTGTTGGTAAACAATAAGCTAAAGTACTTACAGTCTACTTTGCACAAGTCATTGCTTTGAGATTTTAAGTGAAGAAATTTCTCAACCAGACCCTGGTAAACGGCGAGAGATTGCTGTAAATTTGCTGAAGGTTGAACAAACTAAATCAAATTCTTCAAACACATAGCATTTTCACGAGATGACTTTACGTTTGCACTAATATCTTCAGAATGCGACTTTACTCGGTCAATCCGAAGATACTGTCAGAAAGCTGAGACTCTCAGGAGCATTTTAAGATATTTTTTAGCTTCTTGAGACAAGAAATGACAAAGTTATGGTTTCTAGAATTTTTTTTAGTTTTGTATAGTAAAAGAACTAATATACGAAACCTTATTTTAATATATACAAAAATTCAAACTAGTTAGAGCTGCGACTTATAGCCATCTTGCTTATGAAGCTTGTTTAACTTAAACGAAATTAATTGAAATACTTAACATAAAAGTGAGAAAATGAAAGAAAATTGCGTGTACTATAATGGGTTTTTGATACCATATATAAGTGTTGCCAATGGAAATACTTGACATAAAAGTATAAAACTGACAAAAATGACATTTACTTTTATGGGTAATACTATATATCAGGGTTAACAATGGAAAAAATTGTCATAAATGTGTAAAAACTAACAAAAATGGCATTTATTATTGTTGGTTTTTGATACTCTACATTGGGGTTGCCAACACAGATGTAAAATCGAAAAAGTTTTTGAGGTTTTTTATTTGTCTGAATCTTTTATGATCAAGCATCATTAAAAGTTTCTTAGCTGCACAAGGAGAAAGAAAAACAACATAGTTAAGGTTTGGTTTCAATTCAAATTTATCAAAATAAAATTAATAATCAGCTTACTTTGAATAATCTAATGTTTGTATAAAATATTTTTTTTCTTCAGTTATTCGACAATTAAAAAAAAATGTACATATGATAACAAAAGTTAAAAGCTGTTTATACTCTCGTTTATTCATGATGCCAAATAGTGATTCTCGAATAATGACGTCACAACTTAATACTAAAAACTAAAGTAAACAAGAAAATGTTCATTAGATAATGAGTTTTTGATGTCAACATTCTTAATAATAGAAAGGTAAGTATCATCACCAAGGAAGCAATTCCTTTATTATTATTTCACAACTGTTCATCGACTTCAACGTGCTGTTTGCTGAATTGTTGGTAAACAATAAGCTAAAGTACTTACAGTCTACTTTGCACAAGTCATTGCTTTGAGATTTTAAGTGAAGAAATTTCTCAACCAGACCCTGGTAAACGGCGAGAGATTGCTGTAAATTTGCTGAAGGTTGAACAAACTAAATCAAATTCTTCAAACACATAGCATTTTCACGAGATGACTTTACGTTTGCACTAATATCTTCAGAATGCGACTTTACTCGGTCAATCCGAAGATACTGTCAGAAAGCTGAGACTCTCAGGAGCATTTTAAGATATTTTTTAGCTTCTTGAGACAAGAAATGACAAAGTTATGGTTTCTAGAATTTTTTTTAGTTTTGTATAGTAAAAGAACTAATATACGAAACCTTATTTTAATATATACAAAAATTCAAACTAGTTAGAGCTGCGACTTATAGCCATCTTGCTTATGAAGCTTGTTTAACTTAAACGAAATTAATTGAAATACTTAACATAAAAGTGAGAAAATGAAAGAAAATTGCGTGTACTATAATGGGTTTTTGATACCATATATAAGTGTTGCCAATGGAAATACTTGACATAAAAGTATAAAACTGACAAAAATGACATTTACTTTTATGGGTAATACTATATATCAGGGTTAACAATGGAAAAAATTGTCATAAATGTGTAAAAACTAACAAAAATGGCATTTATTATTGTTGGTTTTTGATACTCTACATTGGGGTTGCCAACACAGATGTAAAATCGAAAAAGTTTTTGAGGTTTTTTATTTGTCTGAATCTTTTATGATCAAGCATCATTAAAAGTTTCTTAGCTGCACAAGGAGAAAGAAAAACAACATAGTTAAGGTTTGGTTTCAATTCAAATTTATCAAAATAAAATTAATAATCAGCTTACTTTGAATAATCTAATGTTTGTATAAAATATTTTTTTTCTTCAGTTATTCGACAATTAAAAAAAAATGTACATATGATAACAAAAGTTAAAAGCTGTTTATACTCTCGTTTATTCATGATGCCAAATAGTGATTCTCGAATAATGACGTCACAACTTAATACTAAAAACTAAAGTAAACAAGAAAATGTTCATTAGATAATGAGTTTTTGATGTCAACATTCTTAATAATAGAAAGGTAAGTATCATCACCAAGGAAGCAATTCCTTTATTATTATTTCACAACTGTTCATCGACTTCAACGTGCTGTTTGCTGAATTGTTGGTAAACAATAAGCTAAAGTACTTACAGTCTACTTTGCACAAGTCATTGCTTTGAGATTTTAAGTGAAGAAATTTCTCAACCAGACCCTGGTAAACGGCGAGAGATTGCTGTAAATTTGCTGAAGGTTGAACAAACTAAATCAAATTCTTCAAACACATAGCATTTTCACGAGATGACTTTACGTTTGCACTAATATCTTCAGAATGCGACTTTACTCGGTCAATCCGAAGATACTGTCAGAAAGCTGAGACTCTCAGGAGCATTTTAAGATATTTTTTAGCTTCTTGAGACAAGAAATGACAAAGTTATGGTTTCTAGAATTTTTTTTAGTTTTGTATAGTAAAAGAACTAATATACGAAACCTTATTTTAATATATACAAAAATTCAAACTAGTTAGAGCTGCGACTTATAGCCATCTTGCTTATGAAGCTTGTTTAACTTAAACGAAATTAATTGAAATACTTAACATAAAAGTGAGAAAATGAAAGAAAATTGCGTGTACTATAATGGGTTTTTGATACCATATATAAGTGTTGCCAATGGAAATACTTGACATAAAAGTATAAAACTGACAAAAATGACATTTACTTTTATGGGTAATACTATATATCAGGGTTAACAATGGAAAAAATTGTCATAAATGTGTAAAAACTAACAAAAATGGCATTTATTATTGTTGGTTTTTGATACTCTACATTGGGGTTGCCAACACAGATGTAAAATCGAAAAAGTTTTTGAGGTTTTTTATTTGTCTGAATCTTTTATGATCAAGCATCATTAAAAGTTTCTTAGCTGCACAAGGAGAAAGAAAAACAACATAGTTAAGGTTTGGTTTCAATTCAAATTTATCAAAATAAAATTAATAATCAGCTTACTTTGAATAATCTAATGTTTGTATAAAATATTTTTTTTCTTCAGTTATTCGACAATTAAAAAAAAATGTACATATGATAACAAAAGTTAAAAGCTGTTTATACTCTCGTTTATTCATGATGCCAAATAGTGATTCTCGAATAATGACGTCACAACTTAATACTAAAAACTAAAGTAAACAAGAAAATGTTCATTAGATAATGAGTTTTTGATGTCAACATTCTTAATAATAGAAAGGTAAGTATCATCACCAAGGAAGCAATTCCTTTATTATTATTTCACAACTGTTCATCGACTTCAACGTGCTGTTTGCTGAATTGTTGGTAAACAATAAGCTAAAGTACTTACAGTCTACTTTGCACAAGTCATTGCTTTGAGATTTTAAGTGAAGAAATTTCTCAACCAGACCCTGGTAAACGGCGAGAGATTGCTGTAAATTTGCTGAAGGTTGAACAAACTAAATCAAATTCTTCAAACACATAGCATTTTCACGAGATGACTTTACGTTTGCACTAATATCTTCAGAATGCGACTTTACTCGGTCAATCCGAAGATACTGTCAGAAAGCTGAGACTCTCAGGAGCATTTTAAGATATTTTTTAGCTTCTTGAGACAAGAAATGACAAAGTTATGGTTTCTAGAATTTTTTTTAGTTTTGTATAGTAAAAGAACTAATATACGAAACCTTATTTTAATATATACAAAAATTCAAACTAGTTAGAGCTGCGACTTATAGCCATCTTGCTTATGAAGCTTGTTTAACTTAAACGAAATTAATTGAAATACTTAACATAAAAGTGAGAAAATGAAAGAAAATGGCGTGTACTATAATGGGTTTTTGATACCATATATAAGTGTTGCCAATGGAAATACTTGACATAAAAGTATAAAACTGACAAAAATGGCATTTACTTTTATGGGTAATACTATATATCAGGGTTAACAATGGAAAAAATTGTCATAAATGTGTAAAAACTAACAAAAATGGCATTTATTATTGTTGGTTTTTGATACTCTACATTGGGGTTGCCAACACAGATGTAAAATCGAAAAAGTTTTTGAGGTTTTTTATTTGTCTGAATCTTTTATGATCAAGCATCATTAAAAGTTTCTTAGCTGCACAAGGAGAAAGAAAAACAACATAGTTAAGGTTTGGTTTCAATTCAAATTTATCAAAATAAAATTAATAATCAGCTTACTTTGAATAATCTAATGTTTGTATAAAATATTTTTTTTCTTCAGTTATTCGACAATTAAAAAAAAATGTACATATGATAACAAAAGTTAAAAGCTGTTTATACTCTCGTTTATTCATGATGCCAAATAGTGATTCTCGAATAATGACGTCACAACTTAATACTAAAAACTAAAGTAAACAAGAAAATGTTCATTAGATAATGAGTTTTTGATGTCAACATTCTTAATAATAGAAAGGTAAGTATCATCACCAAGGAAGCAATTCCTTTATTATTATTTCACAACTGTTCATCGACTTCAACGTGCTGTTTGCTGAATTGTTGGTAAACAATAAGCTAAAGTACTTACAGTCTACTTTGCACAAGTCATTGCTTTGAGATTTTAAGTGAAGAAATTTCTCAACCAGACCCTGGTAAACGGCGAGAGATTGCTGTAAATTTGCTGAAGGTTGAACAAACTAAATCAAATTCTTCAAACACATAGCATTTTCACGAGATGACTTTACGTTTGCACTAATATCTTCAGAATGCGACTTTACTCGGTCAATCCGAAGATACTGTCAGAAAGCTGAGACTCTCAGGAGCATTTTAAGATATTTTTTAGCTTCTTGAGACAAGAAATGACAAAGTTATGGTTTCTAGAATTTTTTTTAGTTTTGTATAGTAAAAGAACTAATATACGAAACCTTATTTTAATATATACAAAAATTCAAACTAGTTAGAGCTGCGACTTATAGCCATCTTGCTTAATGAGCTTGTTTAACTTAAACGAAATTAATTGAAATACTTAACATAAAAGTGAGAAAATGAAAGAAAATGGCGTGTACTATAATGGGTTTTTGATACCATATATAAGTGTTGCCAATGGAAATACTTGACATAAAAGTATAAAACTGACAAAAATGGCATTTACTTTTATGAGTAATACTATATATCAGGGTTAACAATGGAAAAAATTGTCATAAATGTGTAAAAACTAACAAAAATGGCATTTATTATTGTTGGTTTTTGATACTCTACATTGGGGTTGCCAACACAGATGTAAAATCGAAAAAGTTTTTGAGGTTTTTTATTTGTCTGAATCTTTTATGATCAAGCATCATTAAAAGTTTCTTAGCTGCACAAGGAGAAAGAAAAACAACATAGTTAAGGTTTGGTTTCAATTCAAATTTATCAAAATAAAATTAATAATCAGCTTACTTTGAATAATCTAATGTTTGTATAAAATATTTTTTTTCTTCAGTTATTCGACAATTAAAAAAAAATGTACATATGATAACAAAAGTTAAAAGCTGTTTATACTCTCGTTTATTCATGATGCCAAATAGTGATTCTCGAATAATGACGTCACAACTTAATACTAAAAACTAAAGTAAACAAGAAAATGTTCATTAGATAATGAGTTTTTGATGTCAACATTCTTAATAATAGAAAGGTAAGTATCATCACCAAGGAAGCAATTCCTTTATTATTATTTCACAACTGTTCATCGACTTCAACGTGCTGTTTGCTGAATTGTTGGTAAACAATAAGCTAAAGTACTTACAGTCTACTTTGCACAAGTCATTGCTTTGAGATTTTAAGTGAAGAAATTTCTCAACCAGACCCTGGTAAACGGCGAGAGATTGCTGTAAATTTGCTGAAGGTTGAACAAACTAAATCAAATTCTTCAAACACATAGCATTTTCACGAGATGACTTTACGTTTGCACTAATATCTTCAGAATGCGACTTTACTCGGTCAATCCGAAGATACTGTCAGAAAGCTGAGACTCTCAGGAGCATTTTAAGATATTTTTTAGCTTCTTGAGACAAGAAATGACAAAGTTATGGTTTCTAGAATTTTTTTTAGTTTTGTATAGTAAAAGAACTAATATACGAAACCTTATTTTAATATATACAAAAATTCAAACTAGTTAGAGCTGCGACTTATAGCCATCTTGCTTATGAAGCTTGTTTAACTTAAACGAAATTAATTGAAATACTTAACATAAAAGTGAGAAAATGAAAGAAAATTGCGTGTACTATAATGGGTTTTTGATACCATATATAAGTGTTGCCAATGGAAATACTTGACATAAAAGTATAAAACTGACAAAAATGACATTTACTTTTATGGGTAATACTATATATCAGGGTTAACAATGGAAAAAATTGTCATAAATGTGTAAAAACTAACAAAAATGGCATTTATTATTGTTGGTTTTTGATACTCTACATTGGGGTTGCCAACACAGATGTAAAATCGAAAAAGTTTTTGAGGTTTTTTATTTGTCTGAATCTTTTATGATCAAGCATCATTAAAAGTTTCTTAGCTGCACAAGGAGAAAGAAAAACAACATAGTTAAGGTTTGGTTTCAATTCAAATTTATCAAAATAAAATTAATAATCAGCTTACTTTGAATAATCTAATGTTTGTATAAAATATTTTTTTTCTTCAGTTATTCGACAATTAAAAAAAAATGTACATATGATAACAAAAGTTAAAAGCTGTTTATACTCTCGTTTATTCATGATGCCAAATAGTGATTCTCGAATAATGACGTCACAACTTAATACTAAAAACTAAAGTAAACAAGAAAATGTTCATTAGATAATGAGTTTTTGATGTCAACATTCTTAATAATAGAAAGGTAAGTATCATCACCAAGGAAGCAATTCCTTTATTATTATTTCACAACTGTTCATCGACTTCAACGTGCTGTTTGCTGAATTGTTGGTAAACAATAAGCTAAAGTACTTACAGTCTACTTTGCACAAGTCATTGCTTTGAGATTTTAAGTGAAGAAATTTCTCAACCAGACCCTGGTAAACGGCGAGAGATTGCTGTAAATTTGCTGAAGGTTGAACAAACTAAATCAAATTCTTCAAACACATAGCATTTTCACGAGATGACTTTACGTTTGCACTAATATCTTCAGAATGCGACTTTACTCGGTCAATTCGAAGATACTGTCAGAAAGCTGAGACTCTCAGGAGCATTTTAAGATATTTTTTAGCTTCTTGAGACAAGAAATGACAAAGTTATGGTTTCTAGAATTTTTTTTAGTTTTGTATAGTAAAAGAACTAATATACGAAACCTTATTTTAATATATACAAAAATTCAAACTAGTTAGAGCTGCGACTTATAGCCATCTTGCTTATGAAGCTTGTTTAACTTAAACGAAATTAATTGAAATACTTAACATAAAAGTGAGAAAATGAAAGAAAATGGCGTGTACTATAATGGGTTTTTGATACCATATATAAGTGTTGCCAATGGAAATACTTGACATAAAAGTATAAAACTGACAAAAATGGCATTTACTTTTATGGGTAATACTATATATCAGGGTTAACAATGGAAAAAATTGTCATAAATGTGTAAAAACTAACAAAAATGGCATTTATTATTGTTGGTTTTTGATACTCTACATTGGGGTTGCCAACACAGATGTAAAATCGAAAAAGTTTTTGAGGTTTTTTATTTGTCTGAATCTTTTATGATCAAGCATCATTAAAAGTTTCTTAGCTGCACAAGGAGAAAGAAAAACAACATAGTTAAGGTTTGGTTTCAATTCAAATTTATCAAAATAAAATTAATAATCAGCTTACTTTGAATAATCTAATGTTTGTATAAAATATTTTTTTTCTTCAGTTATTCGACAATTAAAAAAAAATGTACATATGATAACAAAAGTTAAAAGCTGTTTATACTCTCGTTTATTCATGATGCCAAATAGTGATTCTCGAATAATGACGTCACAACTTAATACTAAAAACTAAAGTAAACAAGAAAATGTTCATTAGATAATGAGTTTTTGATGTCAACATTCTTAATAATAGAAAGGTAAGTATCATCACCAAGGAAGCAATTCCTTTATTATTATTTCACAACTGTTCATCGACTTCAACGTGCTGTTTGCTGAATTGTTGGTAAACAATAAGCTAAAGTACTTACAGTCTACTTTGCACAAGTCATTGCTTTGAGATTTTAAGTGAAGAAATTTCTCAACCAGACCCTGGTAAACGGCGAGAGATTGCTGTAAATTTGCTGAAGGTTGAACAAACTAAATCAAATTCTTCAAACACATAGCATTTTCACGAGATGACTTTACGTTTGCACTAATATCTTCAGAATGCGACTTTACTCGGTCAATCCGAAGATACTGTCAGAAAGCTGAGACTCTCAGGAGCATTTTAAGATATTTTTTAGCTTCTTGAGACAAGAAATGACAAAGTTATGGTTTCTAGAATTTTTTTTAGTTTTGTATAGTAAAAGAACTAATATACGAAACCTTATTTTAATATATACAAAAATTCAAACTAGTTAGAGCTGCGACTTATAGCCATCTTGCTTATGAAGCTTGTTTAACTTAAACGAAATTAATTGAAATACTTAACATAAAAGTGAGAAAATGAAAGAAAATGGCGTGTACTATAATGGGTTTTTGATACCATATATAAGTGTTGCCAATGGAAATACTTGACATAAAAGTATAAAACTGACAAAAATGGCATTTACTTTTATGGGTAATACTATATATCAGGGTTAACAATGGAAAAAATTGTCATAAATGTGTAAAAACTAACAAAAATGGCATTTATTATTGTTGGTTTTTGATACTCTACATTGGGGTTGCCAACACAGATGTAAAATCGAAAAAGTTTTTGAGGTTTTTTATTTGTCTGAATCTTTTATGATCAAGCATCATTAAAAGTTTCTTAGCTGCACAAGGAGAAAGAAAAACAACATAGTTAAGGTTTGGTTTCAATTCAAATTTATCAAAATAAAATTAATAATCAGCTTATTTTGAATAATCTAATGTTTGTATAAAATATTTTTTTTCTTCAGTTATTCGACAATTAAAAAAAAATGTACATATGATAACAAAAGTTAAAAGCTGTTTATACTCTCGTTTATTCATGATGCCAAATAGTGATTCTCGAATAATGACGTCAAAACTTAATACTAAAAACTAAAGTAAACAAGAAAATGTTCATTAGATAATGAGTTTTTGATGTCAACATTCTTAATAATAGAAAGGTAAGTATCATCACCAAGGAAGCAATTCCTTTATTATTATTTCACAACTGTTCATCGACTTCAACGTGCTGTTTGCTGAATTGTTGGTAAACAATAAGCTAAAGTACTTACAGTCTACTTTGCACAAGTCATTGCTTTGAGATTTTAAGTGAAGAAATTTCTCAACCAGACCCTGGTAAACGGCGAGAGATTGCTGTAAATTTGCTGAAGGTTGAACAAACTAAATCAAATTCTTCAAACACATAGCATTTTCACGAGATGACTTTACGTTTGCACTAATATCTTCAGAATGCGACTTTACTCGGTCAATCCGAAGATACTGTCAGAAAGCTGAGACTCTCAGGAGCATTTTAAGATATTTTTTAGCTTCTTGAGACAAGAAATGACAAAGTTATGGTTTCTAGAATTTTTTTTAGTTTTGTATAGTAAAAGAACTAATATACGAAACCTTATTTTAATATATACAAAAATTCAAACTAGTTAGAGCTGCGACTTATAGCCATCTTGCTTATGAAGCTTGTTTAACTTAAACGAAACTAATTGAAATACTTAACATAAAATATGGAAAATGAAAGAAAATGGCGTGTACTATAATGGGTTTTTGATACCATATATAAGTGTTGCCAATGGAAATACTTGACATAAAAGTATAAAACTGACAAAAATGGCATTTACTTTTATGGGTAATACTATATATCAGGGTTAACAATGGAAAAAATTGTCATAAATGTGTAAAAACTAACAAAAATGGCATTTATTATTGTTGGTTTTTGATACTCTACATTGGGGTTGCCAACACAGATGTAAAATCGAAAAAGTTTTTGAGGTTTTTTATTTGTCTGAATCTTTTATGATCAAGCATCATTAAAAGTTTCTTAGCTGCACAAGGAGAAAGAAAAACAACATAGTTAAGGTTTGGTTTCAATTCAAATTTATCAAAATAAAATTAATAATCAGCTTACTTTGAATAATCTAATGTTTGTATAAAATATTTTTTTTCTTCAGTTATTCGACAATTAAAAAAAATGTACATATGATAACAAAAGTTAAAAGCTGTTTATACTCTCGTTTATTCATGATGCCAAATAGTGATTCTCGAATAATGACGTCACAACTTAATACTAAAAACTAAAGTAAACAAGAAAATGTTCATTAGATAATGAGTTTTTGATGTCAACATTCTTAATAATAGAAAGGTAAGTATCATCACCAAGGAAGCAATTCCTTTAATATTATTTCACAACTGTTCATCGACTTCAACGTGCTGTTTGCTGAATTGTTGGTAAACAATAAGCTAAAGTACTTACAGTCTACTTTGCACAAGTCATTGCTTTGAGATTTTAAGTGAAGAAATTTCTCAACCAGACCCTGGTAAACGGCGAGAGATTGCTGTAAATTTGCTGAAGGTTGAACAAACTAAATCAAATTCTTCAAACACATAGCATTTTCACGAGATGACTTTACGTTTGCACTAATATCTTCAGAATGCGACTTTACTCGGTCAATCCGAAGATACTGTCAGAAAGCTGAGACTCTCAGGAGCATTTTAAGATATTTTTTAGCTTCTTGAGACAAGAAATGACAAAGTTATGGTTTCTAGAATTTTTTTTAGTTTTGTATAGTAAAAGAACTAATATACGAAACCTTATTTTAATATATACAAAAATTCAAACTAGTTAGAGCTGCGACTTATAGCCATCTTGCTTATGAAGCTTGTTTAACTTAAACGAAATTAATTGAAATACTTAACATAAAAGTGAGAAAATGAAAGAAAATTGCGTGTACTATAATGGGTTTTTGATACCATATATAAGTGTTGCCAATGGAAATACTTGACATAAAAGTATAAAACTGACAAAAATGGCATTTACTTTTATGGGTAATACTATATATCAGGGTTACCAATGGAAAAAATTGTCATAAAAGTGTAAAAACTAACAAAAATGGCATTTTTTATTGTTGGTTTTTGATACTCTACATTGGGGTTGCCAACAAAGATGTAAAATCGAAAAAGTTTTTGCGGTTTTTTATTTGTCTGAATCTTTTATGATCAAGCATCATTAAAAGTTTCTTAGCTGCACAAGGAGAAAGAAAAACAACATAGTTAAGGTTTGGTTTCAATTCAAATTTATCAAAATAAAATTAATAATCAGCTTATTTTGAATAATCTAATGTTTGTATAAAATATTTTTTTTCTTCAGTTATTCGACAATTAAAAAAAAATGTACATATGATAACAAAAGTTAAAAGCTGTTTATACTCTCGTTTATTCATGATGCCAAATAGTGATTCTCGAATAATGACGTCACAACTTAATACTAAAAACTAAAGTAAACAAGAAAATGTTCATTAGATAATGAGTTTTTGATGTCAACATTCTTAATAATAGAAAGGTAAGTATCATCACCAAGGAAGCAATTCCTTTATTATTATTTCACAACTGTTCATCGACTTCAACGTGCTGTTTGCTGAATTGTTGGTAAACAATAAGCTAAAGTACTTACAGTCTACTTTGCACAAGTCATTGCTTTGAGATTTTAAGTGAAGAAATTTCTCAACCAGACCCTGGTAAACGGCGAGAGATTGCTGTAAATTTTGCTGAAGGTTGAACAAATTAAATCAAATTCTTCAAACACATAGCATTTTCACGAGATGACTTTACGTTTGCACTAATATATTCAGGATGCGACTTTACTCGGTCAATCCGAAAATACTGTCAGAAAGCTGAGACTCTCAGGAGCATTTTAAGATATTTTTTAGCTTCTTGAGAAAAGAAATAACAAAGTTATGGCTTCTAGTATTTTTTTTAGTTTTGTATAGTAAAAGAACTAATATACGAAACCTTATTTTAAATATACAAAAATTCAAACTAGTTAGAGCTGCGACTTATAGCCATCTTGCTTATGAAGCTTGTTTAACTTAAACGAAATTAATTGAAATACTTAACATAAAAGTGAGAAAATGAAAGAAAATGGCGTGTACTATAATGGGTTTTTGATACCATATATAAGTGTTGCCAATGGAAATACTTGACATAAAAGTATAAAACTGACAAAAATGGCATTTACTTTTATGGGTAATACTATATATCAGGGTTAACAATGGAAAAAATTGTCATAAATGTGTAAAAACTAACAAAAATGGCATTTATTATTGTTGGTTTTTGATACTCTACATTGGGGTTGCCAACACAGATGTAAAATCGAAAAAGTTTTTGAGGTTTTTTATTTGTCTGAATCTTTTATGATCAAGCATCATTAAAAGTTTCTTAGCTGCACAAGGAGAAAGAAAAACAACATAGTTAAGGTTTGGTTTCAATTCAAATTTATCAAAATAAAATTAATAATCAGCTTACTTTGAATAATCTAATGTTTGTATAAAATATTTTTTTTCTTCAGTTATTCGACAATTAAAAAAAAATGTACATATGATAACAAAAGTTAAAAGCTGTTTATACTCTCGTTTATTCATGATGCCAAATAGTGATTCTCGAATAATGACGTCACAACTTAATACTAAAAACTAAAGTAAACAAGAAAATGTTCATTAGATAATGAGTTTTTGATGTTAACATTCTTAATAATAGAAAGGTAAGTATCATCACCAAGGAAGCAATTCCTTTATTATTATTTCACAACTGTTCATCGACTTCAACGTGCTGTTTGCTGAATTGTTGGTAAACAATAAGCTAAAGTACTTACAGTCTACTTTGCACAAGTCATTGCTTTGAGATTTTAAGTGAAGAAATTTCTCAACCAGACCCTGGTAAACGGCGAGAGATTGCTGTAAATTTGCTGAAGGTTGAACAAACTAAATCAAATTCTTCAAACACATAGCATTTTCACGAGATGACTTTACGTTTGCACTAATATCTTCAGAATGCGACTTTACTCGGTCAATCCGAAGATACTGTCAGAAAGCTGAGACTCTCAGGAGCATTTTAAGATATTTTTTAGCTTCTTGAGACAAGAAATGACAAAGTTATGGTTTCTAGAATTTTTTTTAGTTTTGTATAGTAAAAGAACTAATATACGAAACCTTATTTTAATATATACAAAAATTCAAACTAGTTAGAGCTGCGACTTATAGCCATCTTGCTTATGAAGCTTGTTTAACTTAAACGAAACTAATTGAAATACTTAACATAAAATATGGAAAATGAAAGAAAATGGCGTGTACTATAATGGGTTTTTGATACCATATATAAGTGTTGCCAATGGAAATACTTGACATAAAAGTATAAAACTGACAAAAATGGCATTTACTTTAAGGGTGATACTATATATCAGGGTTAACAATGGAAAAAATTGTCATAAATGTGTAAAAACTAACAAAAATGGCATTTATTATTGTTGGTTTTTGATACTCTACATTGGGGTTGCCAACACAGATGTAAAATCGAAAAAGTTTTTGAGGTTTTTTATTTGTCTGAATCTTTTATGATCAAGCATCATTAAAAGTTTCTTAGCTGCACAAGGAGAAAGAAAAACAACATAGTTAAGGTTTGGTTTCAATTCAAATTTATCAAAATAAAATTAATAATCAGCTTACTTTGAATAATCTAATGTTTGTATAAAATATTTTTTTTCTTCAGTTATTCGACAATTAAAAAAAAATGTACATATGATAACAAAAGTTAAAAGCTGTTTATACTCTCGTTTATTCATGATGCCAAATAGTGATTCTCGAATAATGACGTCACAACTTAATACTAAAAACTAAAGTAAACAAGAAAATGTTCATTAGATAATGAGTTTTTGATGTCAACATTCTTAATAATAGAAAGGTAAGTATCATCACCAAGGAAGCAATTCCTTTATTATTATTTCACAACTGTTCATCGACTTCAACGTGCTGTTTGCTGAATTGTTGGTAAACAATAAGCTAAAGTACTTACAGTCTACTTTGCACAAGTCATTGCTTTGAGATTTTAAGTGAAGAAATTTCTCAACCAGACCCTGGTAAACGGCGAGAGATTGCTGTAAATTTGCTGAAGGTTGAACAAACTAAATCAAATTCTTCAAACACATAGCATTTTCACGAGATGACTTTACGTTTGCACTAATATCTTCAGAATGCGACTTTACTCGGTCAATCCGAAGATACTGTCAGAAAGCTGAGACTCTCAGGAGCATTTTAAGATATTTTTTAGCTTCTTGAGACAAGAAATGACAAAGTTATGGTTTCTAGAATTTTTTTTAGTTTTGTATAGTAAAAGAACTAATATACGAAACCTTATTTTAATATATACAAAAATTCAAACTAGTTAGAGCTGCGACTTATAGCCATCTTGCTTATGAAGCTTGTTTAACTTAAACGAAATTAATTGAAATACTTAACATAAAAGTGAGAAAATGAAAGAAAATTGCGTGTACTATAATGGGTTTTTGATACCATATATAAGTGTTGCCAATGGAAATACTTGACATAAAAGTATAAAACTGACAAAAATGGCATTTACTTTTATGGGTAATACTATATATCAGGGTTACCAATGGAAAAAATTGTCATAAAAGTGTAAAAACTAACAAAAATGGCATTTTTTATTGTTGGTTTTTGATACTCTACATTGGGGTTGCCAACAAAGATGTAAAATCGAAAAAGTTTTTGCGGTTTTTTATTTGTCTGAATCTTTTATGATCAAGCATCATTAAAAGTTTCTTAGCTGCACAAGGAGAAAGAAAAACAACATAGTTAAGGTTTGGTTTCAATTCAAATTTATCAAAATAAAATTAATAATCAGCTTATTTTGAATAATCTAATGTTTGTATAAAATATTTTTTTTCTTCAGTTATTCGACAATTAAAAAAAAATGTACATATGATAACAAAAGTTAAAAGCTGTTTATACTCTCGTTTATTCATGATGCCAAATAGTGATTCTCGAATAATGACGTCAAAACTTAATACTAAAAACTAAAGTAAACAAGAAAATGTTCATTAGATAATGAGTTTTTGATGTCAACATTCTTAATAATAGAAAGGTAAGTATCATCACCAAGGAAGCAATTCCTTTATTATTATTTCACAACTGTTCATCGACTTCAACGTGCTGTTTGCTGAATTGTTGGTAAACAATAAGCTAAAGTACTTACAGTCTACTTTGCACAAGTCATTGCTTTGAGATTTTAAGTGAAGAAATTTCTCAACCAGACCCTGGTAAACGGCGAGAGATTGCTGTAAATTTGCTGAAGGTTGAACAAACTAAATCAAATTCTTCAAACACATAGCATTTTCACGAGATGACTTTACGTTTGCACTAATATCTTCAGAATGCGACTTTACTCGGTCAATCCGAAGATACTGTCAGAAAGCTGAGACTCTCAGGAGCATTTTAAGATATTTTTTAGCTTCTTGAGACAAGAAATGACAAAGTTATGGTTTCTAGAATTTTTTTTAGTTTTGTATAGTAAAAGAACTAATATACGAAACCTTATTTTAATATATACAAAAATTCAAACTAGTTAGAGCTGCGACTTATAGCCATCTTGCTTATGAAGCTTGTTTAACTTAAACGAAATTAATTGAAATACTTAACATAAAAGTGAGAAAATGAAAGAAAATTGCGTGTACTATAATGGGTTTTTGATACCATATATAAGTGTTGCCAATGGAAATACTTGACATAAAAGTATAAAACTGACAAAAATGGCATTTACTTTTATGGGTAATACTATATATCAGGGTTACCAATGGAAAAAATTGTCATAAAAGTGTAAAAACTAACAAAAATGGCATTTTTTATTGTTGGTTTTTGATACTCTACATTGGGGTTGCCAACAAAGATGTAAAATCGAAAAAGTTTTTGCGGTTTTTTATTTGTCTGAATCTTTTATGATCAAGCATCATTAAAAGTTTCTTAGCTGCACAAGGAGAAAGAAAAACAACATAGTTAAGGTTTGGTTTCAATTCAAATTTATCAAAATAAAATTAATAATCAGCTTATTTTGAATAATCTAATGTTTGTATAAAATATTTTTTTTCTTCAGTTATTCGACAATTAAAAAAAAATGTACATATGATAACAAAAGTTAAAAGCTGTTTATACTCTCGTTTATTCATGATGCCAAATAGTGATTCTCGAATAATGACGTCACAACTTAATACTAAAAACTAAAGTAAACAAGAAAATGTTCATTAGATAATGAGTTTTTGATGTCAACATTCTTAATAATAGAAAGGTAAGTATCATCACCAAGGAAGCAATTCCTTTATTATTATTTCACAACTGTTCATCGACTTCAACGTGCTGTTTGCTGAATTGTTGGTAAACAATAAGCTAAAGTACTTACAGTCTACTTTGCACAAGTCATTGCTTTGAGATTTTAAGTGAAGAAATTTCTCAACCAGACCCTGGTAAACGGCGAGAGATTGCTGTAAATTTTGCTGAAGGTTGAACAAATTAAATCAAATTCTTCAAACACATAGCATTTTCACGAGATGACTTTACGTTTGCACTAATATATTCAGGATGCGACTTTACTCGGTCAATCCGAAAATACTGTCAGAAAGCTGAGACTCTCAGGAGCATTTTAAGATATTTTTTAGCTTCTTGAGAAAAGAAATAACAAAGTTATGGCTTCTAGTATTTTTTTTAGTTTTGTATAGTAAAAGAACTAATATACGAAACCTTATTTTAAATATACAAAAATTCAAACTAGTTAGAGCTGCGACTTATAGCCATCTTGCTTATGAAGCTTGTTTAACTTAAACGAAATTAATTGAAATACTTAACATAAAAGTGAGAAAATGAAAGAAAATGGCGTGTACTATAATGGGTTTTTGATACCATATATAAGTGTTGCCAATGGAAATACTTGACATAAAAGTATAAAACTGACAAAAATGGCATTTACTTTAAGGGTAATACTATATATCAGGGTTAACAATGGAAAAAATTGTCATAAATGTGTAAAAACTAACAAAAATGGCATTTATTATTGTTGGTTTTTGATACTCTACATTGGGGTTGCCAACACAGATGTAAAATCGAAAAAGTTTTTGAGGTTTTTTATTTGTCTGAATCTTTTATGATCAAGCATCATTAAAAGTTTCTTAGCTGCACAAGGAGAAAGAAAAACAACATAGTTAAGGTTTGGTTTCAATTCAAATTTATCAAAATAAAATTAATAATCAGCTTACTTTGAATAATCTAATGTTTGTATAAAATATTTTTTTTCTTCAGTTATTCGACAATTAAAAAAAAATGTACATATGATAACAAAAGTTAAAAGCTGTTTATACTCTCGTTTATTCATGATGCCAAATAGTGATTCTCGAATAATGACGTCACAACTTAATACTAAAAACTAAAGTAAACAAGAAAATGTTCATTAGATAATGAGTTTTTGATGTCAACATTCTTAATAATAGAAAGGTAAGTATCATCACCAAGGAAGCAATTCCTTTATTATTATTTCACAACTGTTCATCGACTTCAACGTGCTGTTTGCTGAATTGTTGGTAAACAATAAGCTAAAGTACTTACAGTCTACTTTGCACAAGTCATTGCTTTGAGATTTTAAGTGAAGAAATTTCTCAACCAGACCCTGGTAAACGGCGAGAGATTGCTGTAAATTTGCTGAAGGTTGAACAAACTAAATCAAATTCTTCAAACACATAGCATTTTCACGAGATGACTTTACGTTTGCACTAATATCTTCAGAATGCGACTTTACTCGGTCAATCCGAAGATACTGTCAGAAAGCTGAGACTCTCAGGAGCATTTTAAGATATTTTTTAGCTTCTTGAGACAAGAAATGACAAAGTTATGGTTTCTAGAATTTTTTTTAGTTTTGTATAGTAAAAGAACTAATATACGAAACCTTATTTTAATATATACAAAAATTCAAACTAGTTAGAGCTGCGACTTATAGCCATCTTGCTTATGAAGCTTGTTTAACTTAAACGAAACTAATTGAAATACTTAACATAAAATATGGAAAATGAAAGAAAATGGCGTGTACTATAATGGGTTTTTGATACCATATATAAGTGTTGCCAATGGAAATACTTGACATAAAAGTATAAAACTGACAAAAATGGCATTTACTTTAAGGGTAATACTATATATCAGGGTTAACAATGGAAAAAATTGTCATAAATGTGTAAAAACTAACAAAAATGGCATTTATTATTGTTGGTTTTTGATACTCTACATTGGGGTTGCCAACACAGATGTAAAATCGAAAAAGTTTTTGAGGTTTTTTATTTGTCTGAATCTTTTATGATCAAGCATCATTAAAAGTTTCTTAGCTGCACAAGGAGAAAGAAAAACAACATAGTTAAGGTTTGGTTTCAATTCAAATTTATCAAAATAAAATTAATAATCAGCTTACTTTGAATAATCTAATGTTTGTATAAAATATTTTTTTTCTTCAGTTATTCGACAATTAAAAAAAAATGTACATATGATAACAAAAGTTAAAAGCTGTTTATACTCTCGTTTATTCATGATGCCAAATAGTGATTCTCGAATAATGACGTCAAAACTTAATACTAAAAACTAAAGTAAACAAGAAAATGTTCATTAGATAATGAGTTTTTGATGTCAACATTCTTAATAATAGAAAGGTAAGTATCATCACCAAGGAAGCAATTCCTTTATTATTATTTCACAACTGTTCATCGACTTCAACGTGCTGTTTGCTGAATTGTTGGTAAACAATAAGCTAAAGTACTTACAGTCTACTTTGCACAAGTCATTGCTTTGAGATTTTAAGTGAAGAAATTTCTCAACCAGACCCTGGTAAACGGCGAGAGATTGCTGTAAATTTGCTGAAGGTTGAACAAACTAAATCAAATTCTTCAAACACATAGCATTTTCACGAGATGACTTTACGTTTGCACTAATATCTTCAGAATGCGACTTTACTCGGTCAATCCGAAGATACTGTCAGAAAGCTGAGACTCTCAGGAGCATTTTAAGATATTTTTTAGCTTCTTGAGACAAGAAATGACAAAGTTATGGTTTCTAGAATTTTTTTTAGTTTTGTATAGTAAAAGAACTAATATACGAAACCTTATTTTAATATATACAAAAATTCAAACTAGTTAGAGCTGCGACTTATAGCCATCTTGCTTATGAAGCTTGTTTAACTTAAACGAAACTAATTGAAATACTTAACATAAAATATGGAAAATGAAAGAAAATGGCGTGTACTATAATGGGTTTTTGATACCATATATAAGTGTTGCCAATGGAAATACTTGACATAAAAGTATAAAACTGACAAAAATGGCATTTACTTTAAGGGTAATACTATATATCAGGGTTAACAATGGAAAAAATTGTCATAAATGTGTAAAAACTAACAAAAATGGCATTTATTATTGTTGGTTTTTGATACTCTACATTGGGGTTGCCAACACAGATGTAAAATCGAAAAAGTTTTTGAGGTTTTTTATTTGTCTGAATCTTTTATGATCAAGCATCATTAAAAGTTTCTTAGCTGCACAAGGAGAAAGAAAAACAACATAGTTAAGGTTTGGTTTCAATTCAAATTTATCAAAATAAAATTAATAATCAGCTTACTTTGAATAATCTAATGTTTGTATAAAATATTTTTTTTCTTCAGTTATTCGACAATTAAAAAAAAATGTACATATGATAACAAAAGTTAAAAGCTGTTTATACTCTCGTTTATTCATGATGCCAAATAGTGATTCTCGAATAATGACGTCAAAACTTAATACTAAAAACTAAAGTAAACAAGAAAATGTTCATTAGATAATGAGTTTTTGATGTCAACATTCTTAATAATAGAAAGGTAAGTATCATCACCAAGGAAGCAATTCCTTTATTATTATTTCACAACTGTTCATCGACTTCAACGTGCTGTTTGCTGAATTGTTGGTAAACAATAAGCTAAAGTACTTACAGTCTACTTTGCACAAGTCATTGCTTTGAGATTTTAAGTGAAGAAATTTCTCAACCAGACCCTGGTAAACGGCGAGAGATTGCTGTAAATTTGCTGAAGGTTGAACAAACTAAATCAAATTCTTCAAACACATAGCATTTTCACGAGATGACTTTACGTTTGCACTAATATCTTCAGAATGCGACTTTACTCGGTCAATCCGAAGATACTGTCAGAAAGCTGAGACTCTCAGGAGCATTTTAAGATATTTTTTAGCTTCTTGAGACAAGAAATGACAAAGTTATGGTTTCTAGAATTTTTTTTAGTTTTGTATAGTAAAAGAACTAATATACGAAACCTTATTTTAATATATACAAAAATTCAAACTAGTTAGAGCTGCGACTTATAGCCATCTTGCTTATGAAGCTTGTTTAACTTAAACGAAACTAATTGAAATACTTAACATAAAATATGGAAAATGAAAGAAAATGGCGTGTACTATAATGGGTTTTTGATACCATACATAAGTGTTGCCAATGGAAATACTTGACATAAAAGTATAAAACTGACAAAAATGGCATTTACTTTAAGGGTGATACTATATATCAGGGTTAACAATGGAAAAAATTGTCATAAATGTGTAAAAACTAACAAAAATGGCATTTATTATTGTTGGTTTTTGATACTCTACATTGGGGTTGCCAACACAGATGTAAAATCGAAAAAGTTTTTGAGGTTTTTTATTTGTCTGAATCTTTTATGATCAAGCATCATTAAAAGTTTCTTAGCTGCACAAGGAGAAAGAAAAACAACATAGTTAAGGTTTGGTTTCAATTCAAATTTATCAAAATAAAATTAATAATCAGCTTACTTTGAATAATCTAATGTTTGTATAAAATATTTTTTTTCTTCAGTTATTCGACAATTAAAAAAAAATGTACATATGATAACAAAAGTTAAAAGCTGTTTATACTCTCGTTTATTCATGATGCCAAATAGTGATTCTCGAATAATGACGTCACAACTTAATACTAAAAACTAAAGTAAACAAGAAAATGTTCATTAGATAATGAGTTTTTGATGTCAACATTCTTAATAATAGAAAGGTAAGTATCATCACCAAGGAAGCAATTCCTTTATTATTATTTCACAACTGTTCATCGACTTCAACGTGCTGTTTGCTGAATTGTTGGTAAACAATAAGCTAAAGTACTTACAGTCTACTTTGCACAAGTCATTGCTTTGAGATTTTAAGTGAAGAAATTTCTCAACCAGACCCTGGTAAACGGCGAGAGATTGCTGTAAATTTGCTGAAGGTTGAACAAACTAAATCAAATTCTTCAAACACATAGCATTTTCACGAGATGACTTTACGTTTGCACTAATATCTTCAGAATGCGACTTTACTCGGTCAATCCGAAGATACTGTCAGAAAGCTGAGACTCTCAGGAGCATTTTAAGATATTTTTTAGCTTCTTGAGACAAGAAATGACAAAGTTATGGTTTCTAGAATTTTTTTTAGTTTTGTATAGTAAAAGAACTAATATACGAAACCTTATTTTAATATATACAAAAATTCAAACTAGTTAGAGCTGCGACTTATAGCCATCTTGCTTATGAAGCTTGTTTAACTTAAACGAAACTAATTGAAATACTTAACATAAAATATGGAAAATGAAAGAAAATGGCGTGTACTATAATGGGTTTTTGATACCATATATAAGTGTTGCCAATGGAAATACTTGACATAAAAGTATAAAACTGACAAAAATGGCATTTACTTTAAGGGTAATACTATATATCAGGGTTAACAATGGAAAAAATTGTCATAAATGTGTAAAAACTAACAAAAATGGCATTTATTATTGTTGGTTTTTGATACTCTACATTGGGGTTGCCAACACAGATGTAAAATCGAAAAAGTTTTTGAGGTTTTTTATTTGTCTGAATCTTTTATGATCAAGCATCATTAAAAGTTTCTTAGCTGCACAAGGAGAAAGAAAAACAACATAGTTAAGGTTTGGTTTCAATTCAAATTTATCAAAATAAAATTAATAATCAGCTTACTTTGAATAATCTAATGTTTGTATAAAATATTTTTTTTCTTCAGTTATTCGACAATTAAAAAAAAATGTACATATGATAACAAAAGTTAAAAGCTGTTTATACTCTCGTTTATTCATGATGCCAAATAGTGATTCTCGAATAATGACGTCACAACTTAATACTAAAAACTAAAGTAAACAAGAAAATGTTCATTAGATAATGAGTTTTTGATGTCAACATTCTTAATAATAGAAAGGTAAGTATCATCACCAAGGAAGCAATTCCTTTATTATTATTTCACAACTGTTCATCGACTTCAACGTGCTGTTTGCTGAATTGTTGGTAAACAATAAGCTAAAGTACTTACAGTCTACTTTGCACAAGTCATTGCTTTGAGATTTTAAGTGAAGAAATTTCTCAACCAGACCCTGGTAAACGGCGAGAGATTGCTGTAAATTTGCTGAAGGTTGAACAAACTAAATCAAATTCTTCAAACACATAGCATTTTCACGAGATGACTTTACGTTTGCACTAATATCTTCAGAATGCGACTTTACTCGGTCAATCCGAAGATACTGTCAGAAAGCTGAGACTCTCAGGAGCATTTTAAGATATTTTTTAGCTTCTTGAGACAAGAAATGACAAAGTTATGGTTTCTAGAATTTTTTTTAGTTTTGTATAGTAAAAGAACTAATATACGAAACCTTATTTTAATATATACAAAAATTCAAACTAGTTAGAGCTGCGACTTATAGCCATCTTGCTTATGAAGCTTGTTTAACTTAAACGAAACTAATTGAAATACTTAACATAAAATATGGAAAATGAAAGAAAATGGCGTGTACTATAATGGGTTTTTGATACCATACATAAGTGTTGCCAATGGAAATACTTGACATAAAAGTATAAAACTGACAAAAATGGCATTTACTTTAAGGGTGATACTATATATCAGGGTTAACAATGGAAAAAATTGTCATAAATGTGTAAAAACTAACAAAAATGGCATTTATTATTGTTGGTTTTTGATACTCTACATTGGGGTTGCCAACACAGATGTAAAATCGAAAAAGTTTTTGAGGTTTTTTATTTGTCTGAATCTTTTATGATCAAGCATCATTAAAAGTTTCTTAGCTGCACAAGGAGAAAGAAAAACAACATAGTTAAGGTTTGGTTTCAATTCAAATTTATCAAAATAAAATTAATAATCAGCTTACTTTGAATAATCTAATGTTTGTATAAAATATTTTTTTTCTTCAGTTATTCGACAATTAAAAAAAAATGTACATATGATAACAAAAGTTAAAAGCTGTTTATACTCTCGTTTATTCATGATGCCAAATAGTGATTCTCGAATAATGACGTCACAACTTAATACTAAAAACTAAAGTAAACAAGAAAATGTTCATTAGATAATGAGTTTTTGATGTCAACATTCTTAATAATAGAAAGGTAAGTATCATCACCAAGGAAGCAATTCCTTTATTATTATTTCACAACTGTTCATCGACTTCAACGTGCTGTTTGCTGAATTGTTGGTAAACAATAAGCTAAAGTACTTACAGTCTACTTTGCACAAGTCATTGCTTTGAGATTTTAAGTGAAGAAATTTCTCAACCAGACCCTGGTAAACGGCGAGAGATTGCTGTAAATTTGCTGAAGGTTGAACAAACTAAATCAAATTCTTCAAACACATAGCATTTTCACG
Source organism: Thalia democratica (assembly GCF_965202585.1). Lineage (NCBI taxonomy): Eukaryota > Metazoa > Chordata > Thaliacea > Salpida > Salpidae > Thalia > Thalia democratica. The sequence goes on along the minus strand of NC_139173.1, from coordinate 6,872,500 downwards.
AGATGACTTTACGTTTGCACTAATATCTTCAGAATGCGACTTTACTCGGTCAATCCGAAGATACTGTCAGAAAGCTGAGACTCTCAGGAGCATTTTAAGATATTTTTTAGCTTCTTGAGACAAGAAATGACAAAGTTATGGTTTCTAGAATTTTTTTTAGTTTTGTATAGTAAAAGAACTAATATACGAAACCTTATTTTAATATATACAAAAATTCAAACTAGTTAGAGCTGCGACTTATAGCCATCTTGCTTATGAAGCTTGTTTAACTTAAACGAAACTAATTGAAATACTTAACATAAAATATGGAAAATGAAAGAAAATGGCGTGTACTATAATGGGTTTTTGATACCATATATAAGTGTTGCCAATGGAAATACTTGACATAAAAGTATAAAACTGACAAAAATGGCATTTACTTTAAGGGTAATACTATATATCAGGGTTAACAATGGAAAAAATTGTCATAAATGTGTAAAAACTAACAAAAATGGCATTTATTATTGTTGGTTTTTGATACTCTACATTGGGGTTGCCAACACAGATGTAAAATCGAAAAAGTTTTTGAGGTTTTTTATTTGTCTGAATCTTTTATGATCAAGCATCATTAAAAGTTTCTTAGCTGCACAAGGAGAAAGAAAAACAACATAGTTAAGGTTTGGTTTCAATTCAAATTTATCAAAATAAAATTAATAATCAGCTTACTTTGAATAATCTAATGTTTGTATAAAATATTTTTTTTCTTCAGTTATTCGACAATTAAAAAAAAATGTACATATGATAACAAAAGTTAAAAGCTGTTTATACTCTCGTTTATTCATGATGCCAAATAGTGATTCTCGAATAATGACGTCACAACTTAATACTAAAAACTAAAGTAAACAAGAAAATGTTCATTAGATAATGAGTTTTTGATGTCAACATTCTTAATAATAGAAAGGTAAGTATCATCACCAAGGAAGCAATTCCTTTATTATTATTTCACAACTGTTCATCGACTTCAACGTGCTGTTTGCTGAATTGTTGGTAAACAATAAGCTAAAGTACTTACAGTCTACTTTGCACAAGTCATTGCTTTGAGATTTTAAGTGAAGAAATTTCTCAACCAGACCCTGGTAAACGGCGAGAGATTGCTGTAAATTTGCTGAAGGTTGAACAAACTAAATCAAATTCTTCAAACACATAGCATTTTCACGAGATGACTTTACGTTTGCACTAATATCTTCAGAATGCGACTTTACTCGGTCAATCCGAAGATACTGTCAGAAAGCTGAGACTCTCAGGAGCATTTTAAGATATTTTTTAGCTTCTTGAGACAAGAAATGACAAAGTTATGGTTTCTAGAATTTTTTTTAGTTTTGTATAGTAAAAGAACTAATATACGAAACCTTATTTTAATATATACAAAAATTCAAACTAGTTAGAGCTGCGACTTATAGCCATCTTGCTTATGAAGCTTGTTTAACTTAAACGAAACTAATTGAAATACTTAACATAAAATATGGAAAATGAAAGAAAATGGCGTGTACTATAATGGGTTTTTGATACCATATATAAGTGTTGCCAATGGAAATACTTGACATAAAAGTATAAAACTGACAAAAATGGCATTTACTTTAAGGGTAATACTATATATCAGGGTTAACAATGGAAAAAATTGTCATAAATGTGTAAAAACTAACAAAAATGGCATTTATTATTGTTGGTTTTTGATACTCTACATTGGGGTTGCCAACACAGATGTAAAATCGAAAAAGTTTTTGAGGTTTTTTATTTGTCTGAATCTTTTATGATCAAGCATCATTAAAAGTTTCTTAGCTGCACAAGGAGAAAGAAAAACAACATAGTTAAGGTTTGGTTTCAATTCAAATTTATCAAAATAAAATTAATAATCAGCTTACTTTGAATAATCTAATGTTTGTATAAAATATTTTTTTTCTTCAGTTATTCGACAATTAAAAAAAAATGTACATATGATAACAAAAGTTAAAAGCTGTTTATACTCTCGTTTATTCATGATGCCAAATAGTGATTCTCGAATAATGACGTCACAACTTAATACTAAAAACTAAAGTAAACAAGAAAATGTTCATTAGATAATGAGTTTTTGATGTCAACATTCTTAATAATAGAAAGGTAAGTATCATCACCAAGGAAGCAATTCCTTTAATATTATTTCACAACTGTTCATCGACTTCAACGTGCTGTTTGCTGAATTGTTGGTAAACAATAAGCTAAAGTACTTACAGTCTACTTTGCACAAGTCATTGCTTTGAGATTTTAAGTGAAGAAATTTCTCAACCAGACCCTGGTAAACGGCGAGAGATTGCTGTAAATTTGCTGAAGGTTGAACAAACTAAATCAAATTCTTCAAACACATAGCATTTTCACGAGATGACTTTACGTTTGCACTAATATCTTCAGAATGCGACTTTACTCGGTCAATCCGAAGATACTGTCAGAAAGCTGAGACTCTCAGGAGCATTTTAAGATATTTTTTAGCTTCTTGAGAAAAGAAATAACAAAGTTATGGTTTCTAGAATTTTTTTTAGTTTTGTATAGTAAAAGAACTAATATACGAAACCTTATTTTAATATATACAAAAATTCAAACTAGTTAGAGCTGCGACTTATAGCCATCTTGCTTATGAAGCTTGTTTAACTTAAACGAAATTAATTGAAATACTTAACATAAAAGTGAGAAAATGAAAGAAAATGGCGTGTACTATAATGGGTTTTTGATACCATATATAAGTGTTGCCAATGGAAATACTTGACATAAAAGTATAAAACTGACAAAAATGGCATTTACTTTTATGGGTAATACTATATATCAGGGTTAACAATGGAAAAAATTGTCATAAATGTGTAAAAACTAACAAAAATGGCATTTATTATTGTTGGTTTTTGATACTCTACATTGGGGTTGCCAACACAGATGTAAAATCGAAAAAGTTTTTGAGGTTTTTTATTTGTCTGAATCTTTTATGATCAAGCATCATTAAAAGTTTCTTAGCTGCACAAGGAGAAAGAAAAACAACATAGTTAAGGTTTGGTTTCAATTCAAATTTATCAAAATAAAATTAATAATCAGCTTACTTTGAATAATCTAATGTTTGTATAAAATATTTTTTTTCTTCAGTTATTCGACAATTAAAAAAAAATGTACATATGATAACAAAAGTTAAAAGCTGTTTATACTCTCGTTTATTCATGATGCCAAATAGTGATTCTCGAATAATGACGTCACAACTTAATACTAAAAACTAAAGTAAACAAGAAAATGTTCATTAGATAATGAGTTTTTGATGTCAACATTCTTAATAATAGAAAGGTAAGTATCATCACCAAGGAAGCAATTCCTTTATTATTATTTCACAACTGTTCATCGACTTCAACGTGCTGTTTGCTGAATTGTTGGTAAACAATAAGCTAAAGTACTTACAGTCTACTTTGCACAAGTCATTGCTTTGAGATTTTAAGTGAAGAAATTTCTCAACCAGACCCTGGTAAACGGCGAGAGATTGCTGTAAATTTGCTGAAGGTTGAACAAACTAAATCAAATTCTTCAAACACATAGCATTTTCACGAGATGACTTTACGTTTGCACTAATATCTTCAGAATGCGACTTTACTCGGTCAATCCGAAGATACTGTCAGAAAGCTGAGACTCTCAGGAGCATTTTAAGATATTTTTTAGCTTCTTGAGACAAGAAATGACAAAGTTATGGTTTCTAGAATTTTTTTTAGTTTTGTATAGTAAAAGAACTAATATACGAAACCTTATTTTAATATATACAAAAATTCAAACTAGTTAGAGCTGCGACTTATAGCCATCTTGCTTATGAAGCTTGTTTAACTTAAACGAAACTAATTGAAATACTTAACATAAAATATGGAAAATGAAAGAAAATGGCGTGTACTATAATGGGTTTTTGATACCATATATAAGTGTTGCCAATGGAAATACTTGACATAAAAGTATAAAACTGACAAAAATGGCATTTACTTTAAGGGTAATACTATATATCAGGGTTAACAATGGAAAAAATTGTCATAAATGTGTAAAAACTAACAAAAATGGCATTTATTATTGTTGGTTTTTGATACTCTACATTGGGGTTGCCAACACAGATGTAAAATCGAAAAAGTTTTTGAGGTTTTTTATTTGTCTGAATCTTTTATGATCAAGCATCATTAAAAGTTTCTTAGCTGCACAAGGAGAAAGAAAAACAACATAGTTAAGGTTTGGTTTCAATTCAAATTTATCAAATTTAAAATTAATAATCAGCTTACTTTGAATAATCTAATGTTTGTATAAAATATTTTTTTTCTTCAGTTATTCGACAATTAAAAAAAAATGTACATATGATAACAAAAGTTAAAAGCTGTTTATACTCTCGTTTATTCATGATGCCAAATAGTGATTCTCGAATAATGACGTCACAACTTAATACTAAAAACTAAAGTAAACAAGAAAATGTTCATTAGATAATGAGTTTTTGATGTCAACATTCTTAATAATAGAAAGGTAAGTATCATCACCAAGGAAGCAATTCCTTTAATATTATTTCACAACTGTTCATCGACTTCAACGTGCTGTTTGCTGAATTGTTGGTAAACAATAAGCTAAAGTACTTACAGTCTACTTTGCACAAGTCATTGCTTTGAGATTTTAAGTGAAGAAATTTCTCAACCAGACCCTGGTAAACGGCGAGAGATTGCTGTAAATTTGCTGAAGGTTGAACAAACTAAATCAAATTCTTCAAACACATAGCATTTTCACGAGATGACTTTACGTTTGCACTAATATCTTTAGAATGCGACTTTACTCGGTCAATCCGAAGATACTGTCAGAAAGCTGAGACTCTCAGGAGCATTTTAAGATATTTTTTAGCTTCTTGAGAAAAGAAATAACAAAGTTATGGTTTCTAGAATTTTTTTTAGTTTTGTATAGTAAAAGAACTAATATACGAAACCTTATTTTAATATATACAAAAATTCAAACTAGTTAGAGCTGCGACTTATAGCCATCTTGCTTATGAAGCTTGTTTAACTTAAACGAAACTAATTGAAATACTTAACATAAAATATGGAAAATGAAAGAAAATGGCGTGTACTATAATGGGTTTTTGATACCATACATAAGTGTTGCCAATGGAAATACTTGACATAAAAGTATAAAACTGACAAAAATGGCATTTACTTTTATGGGTAATACTATATATCAGGGTTAACAATGGAAAAAATTGTCATAAATGTGTAAAAACTAACAAAAATGGCATTTATTATTGTTGGTTTTTGATACTCTACATTGGGGTTGCCAACACAAATGTAAAATCGAAAAAGTTTTTGAGGTTTTTTATTTGTCTGAATCTTTTATGATCAAGCATCATTAAAAGTTTCTTAGCTGCACAAGGAGAAAGAAAAACAACATAGTTAAGGTTTGGTTTCAATTCAAATTTATCAAAATAAAATTAATAATCAGCTTACTTTGAATAATCTAATGTTTGTATAAAATATTTTTTTTCTTCAGTTATTCGACAATTAAAAAAAAATGTACATATGATAACAAAAGTTAAAAGCTGTTTATACTCTCGTTTATTCATGATGCCAAATAGTGATTCTCGAATAATGACGTCACAACTTAATACTAAAAACTAAAGTAAACAAGAAAATGTTCATTACATAATGAGTTTTTGATGTCAACATTCTTAATAATAGAAAGGTAAGTATCATCACCAAGGAAGCAATTCCTTTATTATTATTTCACAACTGTTCATCGACTTCAACGTGCTGTTTGCTGATTTGTTGGTAAACAACAAGCTAAAGTACTTACAGTCTACTTTGCACAAGTCATTGCTTTGAGATTTTAAGTGAAGAAATTTCTCAACCAGACCCTGGTAAACGGCGAGAGATTGCTGTAAATTTTGCTGAAGGTTGAACAAATTAAATCAAATTCTTCAAACACATAGCATTTTCACGAGATGACTTTACGTTTGAACTAATATCTTCAGAATGCGACTTTACTCGGTCAATCCGAAGATACTGTCAGAAAGCTGAGACTCTCAGGAGCATTTTAAGATATTTTTTAGCTTCTTGAGAAAAGAAATAACAAAGTTATGGCTTCTAGAATTTTTTTTAGTTTTGTATAGTAAAAGAACTAATATCGAAACCTTATTTTAATATATACAAAAATTCAAACTAGTTAGAGCTGCGACTTATAGCCATCTTGCTTATGAAGCTTGTTTAACTTAAACGAAATTAATTGAAATACTTAACATAAAAGTGAGAAAATGAAAGAAAATGGCGTGTACTATAATGGGTTTTTGATACCATATATAAGTGTTGCCAATGGAAATACTTGACATAAAAGTATAAAACTGACAAAAATGGCATTTACTTTTATGGGTAATACTATATATCAGGGTTAACAATGGAAAAAATTGTCATAAATGTGTAAAAACTAACAAAAATGGCATTTATTATTGTTGGTTTTTGATACTCTACATTGGGGTTGCCAACACAGATGTAAAATCGAAAAAGTTTTTGAGGTTTTTTATTTGTCTGAATCTTTTATGATCAAGCATCATTAAAAGTTTCTTAGCTGCACAAGGAGAAAGAAAAACAACATAGTTAAGGTTTGGTTTCAATTCAAATTTATCAAAATAAAATTAATAATCAGCTTACTTTGAATAATCTAATGTTTGTATAAAATATTTTTTTTCTTCAGTTATTCGACAATTAAAAAAAAATGTACATATGATAACAAAAGTTAAAAGCTGTTTATACTCTCGTTTATTCATGATGCCAAATAGTGATTCTCGAATAATGACGTCACAACTTAATACTAAAAACTAAAGTAAACAAGAAAATGTTCATTAGATAATGAGTTTTTGATGTCAACATTCTTAATAATAGAAAGGTAAGTATCATCACCAAGGAAGCAATTCCTTTATTATTATTTCACAACTGTTCATCGACTTCAACGTGCTGTTTGCTGAATTGTTGGTAAACAATAAGCTAAAGTACTTACAGTCTACTTTGCACAAGTCATTGCTTTGAGATTTTAAGTGAAGAAATTTCTCAACCAGACCCTGGTAAACGGCGAGAGATTGCTGTAAATTTGCTGAAGGTTGAACAAACTAAATCAAATTCTTCAAACACATAGCATTTTCACGAGATGACTTTACGTTTGCACTAATATCTTCAGAATGCGACTTTACTCGGTCAATCCGAAGATACTGTCAGAAAGCTGAGACTCTCAGGAGCATTTTAAGATATTTTTTAGCTTCTTGAGACAAGAAATGACAAAGTTATGGTTTCTAGAATTTTTTTTAGTTTTGTATAGTAAAAGAACTAATATACGAAACCTTATTTTAATATATACAAAAATTCAAACTAGTTAGAGCTGCGACTTATAGCCATCTTGCTTATGAAGCTTGTTTAACTTAAACGAAACTAATTGAAATACTTAACATAAAATATGGAAAATGAAAGAAAATGGCGTGTACTATAATGGGTTTTTGATACCATATATAAGTGTTGCCAATGGAAATACTTGACATAAAAGTATAAAACTGACAAAAATGGCATTTACTTTAAGGGTAATACTATATATCAGGGTTAACAATGGAAAAAATTGTCATAAATGTGTAAAAACTAACAAAAATGGCATTTATTATTGTTGGTTTTTGATACTCTACATTGGGGTTGCCAACACAGATGTAAAATCGAAAAAGTTTTTGAGGTTTTTTATTTGTCTGAATCTTTTATGATCAAGCATCATTAAAAGTTTCTTAGCTGCACAAGGAGAAAGAAAAACAACATAGTTAAGGTTTGGTTTCAATTCAAATTTATCAAAATAAAATTAATAATCAGCTTACTTTGAATAATCTAATGTTTGTATAAAATATTTTTTTTCTTCAGTTATTCGACAATTAAAAAAAAATGTACATATGATAACAAAAGTTAAAAGCTGTTTATACTCTCGTTTATTCATGATGCCAAATAGTGATTCTCGAATAATGACGTCACAACTTAATACTAAAAACTAAAGTAAACAAGAAAATGTTCATTAGATAATGAGTTTTTGATGTCAACATTCTTAATAATAGAAAGGTAAGTATCATCACCAAGGAAGCAATTCCTTTAATATTATTTCACAACTGTTCATCGACTTCAACGTGCTGTTTGCTGAATTGTTGGTAAACAATAAGCTAAAGTACTTACAGTCTACTTTGCACAAGTCATTGCTTTGAGATTTTAAGTGAAGAAATTTCTCAACCAGACCCTGGTAAACGGCGAGAGATTGCTGTAAATTTGCTGAAGGTTGAACAAACTAAATCAAATTCTTCAAACACATAGCATTTTCACGAGATGACTTTACGTTTGCACTAATATCTTCAGAATGCGACTTTACTCGGTCAATCCGAAGATACTGTCAGAAAGCTGAGACTCTCAGGAGCATTTTAAGATATTTTTTAGCTTCTTGAGAAAAGAAATAACAAAGTTATGGTTTCTAGAATTTTTTTTAGTTTTGTATAGTAAAAGAACTAATATACGAAACCTTATTTTAATATATACAAAAATTCAAACTAGTTAGAGCTGCGACTTATAGCCATCTTGCTTATGAAGCTTGTTTAACTTAAACGAAACTAATTGAAATACTTAACATAAAATATGGAAAATGAAAGAAAATGGCGTGTACTATAATGGGTTTTTGATACCATACATAAGTGTTGCCAATGGAAATACTTGACATAAAAGTATAAAACTGACAAAAATGGCATTTACTTTAAGGGTGATACTATATATCAGGGTTAACAATGGAAAAAATTGTCATAAATGTGTAAAAACTAACAAAAATGGCATTTATTATTGTTGGTTTTTGATACTCTACATTGGGGTTGCCAACACAAATGTAAAATCGAAAAAGTTTTTGAGGTTTTTTATTTGTCTGAATCTTTTATGATCAAGCATCATTAAAAGTTTCTTAGCTGCACAAGGAGAAAGAAAAACAACATAGTTAAGGTTTGGTTTCAATTCAAATTTATCAAAATAAAATTAATAATCAGCTTACTTTGAATAATCTAATGTTTGTATAAAATATTTTTTTTCTTCAGTTATTCGACAATTAAAAAAAAATGTACATATGATAACAAAAGTTAAAAGCTGTTTATACTCTCGTTTATTCATGATGCCAAATAGTGATTCTCGAATAATGACGTCACAACTTAATACTAAAAACTAAAGTAAACAAGAAAATGTTCATTACATAATGAGTTTTTGATGTCAACATTCTTAATAATAGAAAGGTAAGTATCATCACCAAGGAAGCAATTCCTTTATTATTATTTCACAACTGTTCATCGACTTCAACGTGCTGTTTGCTGATTTGTTGGTAAACAACAAGCTAAAGTACTTACAGTCTACTTTGCACAAGTCATTGCTTTGAGATTTTAAGTGAAGAAATTTCTCAACCAGACCCTGGTAAACGGCGAGAGATTGCTGTAAATTTTGCTGAAGGTTGAACAAATTAAATCAAATTCTTCAAACACATAGCATTTTCACGAGATGACTTTACGTTTGAACTAATATCTTCAGAATGCGACTTTACTCGGTCAATCCGAAGATACTGTCAGAAAGCTGAGACTCTCAGGAGCATTTTAAGATATTTTTTAGCTTCTTGAGAAAAGAAATAACAAAGTTATGGCTTCTAGAATTTTTTTAGTTTTGTATAGTAAAAGAACTAATATCGAAACCTTATTTTAATATATACAAAAATTCAAACTAGTTAGAGCTGCGACTTATAGCCATCTTGCTTATGAAGCTTGTTTAACTTAAACGAAATTAATTGAAATACTTAACATAAAAGTGAGAAAATGAAAGAAAATGGCGTGTACTATAATGGGTTTTTGATACCATATATAAGTGTTGCCAATGGAAATACTTGACATAAAAGTATAAAACTGACAAAAATGGCATTTACTTTTATGGGTAATACTATATATCAGGGTTAACAATGGAAAAAATTGTCATAAATGTGTAAAAACTAACAAAAATGGCATTTATTATTGTTGGTTTTTGATACTCTACATTGGGGTTGCCAACACAGATGTAAAATCGAAAAAGTTTTTGAGGTTTTTTATTTGTCTGAATCTTTTATGATCAAGCATCATTAAAAGTTTCTTAGCTGCACAAGGAGAAAGAAAAACAACATAGTTAAGGTTTGGTTTCAATTCAAATTTATCAAAATAAAATTAATAATCAGCTTACTTTGAATAATCTAATGTTTGTATAAAATATTTTTTTTCTTCAGTTATTCGACAATTAAAAAAAAATGTACATATGATAACAAAAGTTAAAAGCTGTTTATACTCTCGTTTATTCATGATGCCAAATAGTGATTCTCGAATAATGACGTCACAACTTAATACTAAAAACTAAAGTAAACAAGAAAATGTTCATTAGATAATGAGTTTTTGATGTCAACATTCTTAATAATAGAAAGGTAAGTATCATCACCAAGGAAGCAATTCCTTTATTATTATTTCACAACTGTTCATCGACTTCAACGTGCTGTTTGCTGAATTGTTGGTAAACAATAAGCTAAAGTACTTACAGTCTACTTTGCACAAGTCATTGCTTTGAGATTTTAAGTGAAGAAATTTCTCAACCAGACCCTGGTAAACGGCGAGAGATTGCTGTAAATTTGCTGAAGGTTGAACAAACTAAATCAAATTCTTCAAACACATAGCATTTTCACGAGATGACTTTACGTTTGCACTAATATCTTCAGAATGCGACTTTACTCGGTCAATCCGAAGATACTGTCAGAAAGCTGAGACTCTCAGGAGCATTTTAAGATATTTTTTAGCTTCTTGAGACAAGAAATGACAAAGTTATGGTTTCTAGAATTTTTTTTAGTTTTGTATAGTAAAAGAACTAATATACGAAACCTTATTTTAATATATACAAAAATTCAAACTAGTTAGAGCTGCGACTTATAGCCATCTTGCTTATGAAGCTTGTTTAACTTAAACGAAACTAATTGAAATACTTAACATAAAATATGGAAAATGAAAGAAAATGGCGTGTACTATAATGGGTTTTTGATACCATATATAAGTGTTGCCAATGGAAATACTTGACATAAAAGTATAAAACTGACAAAAATGGCATTTACTTTAAGGGTAATACTATATATCAGGGTTAACAATGGAAAAAATTGTCATAAATGTGTAAAAACTAACAAAAATGGCATTTATTATTGTTGGTTTTTGATACTCTACATTGGGGTTGCCAACACAGATGTAAAATCGAAAAAGTTTTTGAGGTTTTTTATTTGTCTGAATCTTTTATGATCAAGCATCATTAAAAGTTTCTTAGCTGCACAAGGAGAAAGAAAAACAACATAGTTAAGGTTTGGTTTCAATTCAAATTTATCAAATTTAAAATTAATAATCAGCTTACTTTGAATAATCTAATGTTTGTATAAAATATTTTTTTTCTTCAGTTATTCGACAATTAAAAAAAAATGTACATATGATAACAAAAGTTAAAAGCTGTTTATACTCTCGTTTATTCATGATGCCAAATAGTGATTCTCGAATAATGACGTCACAACTTAATACTAAAAACTAAAGTAAACAAGAAAATGTTCATTAGATAATGAGTTTTTGATGTCAACATTCTTAATAATAGAAAGGTAAGTATCATCACCAAGGAAGCAATTCCTTTAATATTATTTCACAACTGTTCATCGACTTCAACGTGCTGTTTGCTGAATTGTTGGTAAACAATAAGCTAAAGTACTTACAGTCTACTTTGCACAAGTCATTGCTTTGAGATTTTAAGTGAAGAAATTTCTCAACCAGACCCTGGTAAACGGCGAGAGATTGCTGTAAATTTGCTGAAGGTTGAACAAACTAAATCAAATTCTTCAAACACATAGCATTTTCACGAGATGACTTTACGTTTGCACTAATATCTTTAGAATGCGACTTTACTCGGTCAATCCGAAGATACTGTCAGAAAGCTGAGACTCTCAGGAGCATTTTAAGATATTTTTTAGCTTCTTGAGAAAAGAAATAACAAAGTTATGGTTTCTAGAATTTTTTTTAGTTTTGTATAGTAAAAGAACTAATATACGAAACCTTATTTTAATATATACAAAAATTCAAACTAGTTAGAGCTGCGACTTATAGCCATCTTGCTTATGAAGCTTGTTTAACTTAAACGAAACTAATTGAAATACTTAACATAAAATATGGAAAATGAAAGAAAATGGCGTGTACTATAATGGGTTTTTGATACCATACATAAGTGTTGCCAATGGAAATACTTGACATAAAAGTATAAAACTGACAAAAATGGCATTTACTTTAAGGGTGATACTATATATCAGGGTTAACAATGGAAAAAATTGTCATAAATGTGTAAAAACTAACAAAAATGGCATTTATTATTGTTGGTTTTTGATACTCTACATTGGGGTTGCCAACACAAATGTAAAATCGAAAAAGTTTTTGAGGTTTTTTATTTGTCTGAATCTTTTATGATCAAGCATCATTAAAAGTTTCTTAGCTGCACAAGGAGAAAGAAAAACAACATAGTTAAGGTTTGGTTTCAATTCAAATTTATCAAAATAAAATTAATAATCAGCTTACTTTGAATAATCTAATGTTTGTATAAAATATTTTTTTTCTTCAGTTATTCGACAATTAAAAAAAAATGTACATATGATAACAAAAGTTAAAAGCTGTTTATACTCTCGTTTATTCATGATGCCAAATAGTGATTCTCGAATAATGACGTCACAACTTAATACTAAAAACTAAAGTAAACAAGAAAATGTTCATTACATAATGAGTTTTTGATGTCAACATTCTTAATAATAGAAAGGTAAGTATCATCACCAAGGAAGCAATTCCTTTATTATTATTTCACAACTGTTCATCGACTTAAACGTGCTGTTTGCTGATTTGTTGGTAAACAACAAGCTAAAGTACTTACAGTCTACTTTGCACAAGTCATTGCTTTGAGATTTTAAGTGAAGAAATTTCTCAACCAGACCCTGGTAAACGGCGAGAGATTGCTGTAAATTTTGCTGAAGGTTGAACAAATTAAATCAAATTCTTCAAACACATAGCATTTTCACGAGATGACTTTACGTTTGAACTAATATCTTCAGAATGCGACTTTACTCGGTCAATCCGAAGATACTGTCAGAAAGCTGAGACTCTCAGGAGCATTTTAAGATATTTTTTAGCTTCTTGAGAAAAGAAATAACAAAGTTATGGCTTCTAGAATTTTTTTTAGTTTTGTATAGTAAAAGAACTAATATCGAAACCTTATTTTAATATATACAAAAATTCAAACTAGTTAGAGCTGCGACTTATAGCCATCTTGCTTATGAAGCTTGTTTAACTTAAACGAAATTAATTGAAATACTTAACATAAAAGTGAGAAAATGAAAGAAAATGGCGTGTACTATAATGGGTTTTTGATACCATATATAAGTGTTGCCAATGGAAATACTTGACATAAAAGTATAAAACTGACAAAAATGGCATTTACTTTTATGGGTAATACTATATATCAGGGTTAACAATGGAAAAAATTGTCATAAATGTGTAAAAACTAACAAAAATGGCATTTATTATTGTTGGTTTTTGATACTCTACATTGGGGTTGCCAACACAGATGTAAAATCGAAAAAGTTTTTGAGGTTTTTTATTTGTCTGAATCTTTTATGATCAAGCATCATTAAAAGTTTCTTAGCTGCACAAGGAGAAAGAAAAACAACATAGTTAAGGTTTGGTTTCAATTCAAATTTATCAAAATAAAATTAATAATCAGCTTACTTTGAATAATCTAATGTTTGTATAAAATATTTTTTTTCTTCAGTTATTCGACAATTAAAAAAAAAATGTACATATGATAACAAAAGTTAAAAGCTGTTTATACTCTCGTTTATTCATGATGCCAAATAGTGATTCTCGAATAATGACGTCACAACTTAATACTAAAAACTAAAGTAAACAAGAAAATGTTCATTAGATAATGAGTTTTTGATGTCAACATTCTTAATAATAGAAAGGTAAGTATCATCACCAAGGAAGCAATTCCTTAATTATTATTTCACAACTGTTCATCGACTTCAACGTGCTGTTTGCTGATTTGTTGGTAAACAATAAGCTAAAGTACTTACAGTCTACTTTGCACAAGTCATTGCTTTGAGATTTTAAGTGAAGAAATTTCTCAACCAGACCCTGGTAAACGGCGAGAGATTGCTGTAAATTTTGCTGAAGGTTGAAAAAATTAAATCAAATTCTTCAAACACATAGCATTTTCACGAGATGACTTTACGTTTGCACTAATATCTTCAGAATGCGACTTTACTCGGTCAATCCGAAGATACTGTCAGAAAGCTGAGACTCTCAGGAGCATTTTAAGATATTTTTTAGCTTCTTGAGACAAGAAATGACAAAGTTATGGTTTCTAGAATTTTTTTTAGTTTTGTATAGTAAAAGAACTAATATACGAAACCTTATTTTAATATATACAAAAATTCAAACTAGTTAGAGCTGCGACTTATAGCCATCTTGCTTATGAAGCTTGTTTAACTTAAACGAAACTAATTGAAATACTTAACATAAAATATGGAAAATGAAAGAAAATGGCGTGTACTATAATGGGTTTTTGATACCATATATAAGTGTTGCCAATGGAAATACTTGACATAAAAGTATAAAACTGACAAAAATGGCATTTACTTTAAGGGTAATACTATATATCAGGGTTAACAATGGAAAAAATTGTCATAAATGTGTAAAAACTAACAAAAATGGCATTTATTATTGTTGGTTTTTGATACTCTACATTGGGGTTGCCAACACAGATGTAAAATCGAAAAAGTTTTTGAGGTTTTTTATTTGTCTGAATCTTTTATGATCAAGCATCATTAAAAGTTTCTTAGCTGCACAAGGAGAAAGAAAAACAACATAGTTAAGGTTTGGTTTCAATTCAAATTTATCAAAATAAAATTAATAATCAGCTTACTTTGAATAATCTAATGTTTGTATAAAATATTTTTTTTCTTCAGTTATTCGACAATTAAAAAAAATGTACATATGATAACAAAAGTTAAAAGCTGTTTATACTCTCGTTTATTCATGATGCCAAATAGTGATTCTCGAATAATGACGTCACAACTTAATACTAAAAACTAAAGTAAACAAGAAAATGTTCATTAGATAATGAGTTTTTGATGTCAACATTCTTAATAATAGAAAGGTAAGTATCATCACCAAGGAAGCAATTCCTTAATTATTATTTCACAACTGTTCATCGACTTCAACGTGCTGTTTGCTGATTTGTTGGTAAACAATAAGCTAAAGTACTTACAGTCTACTTTGCACAAGTCATTGCTTTGAGATTTTAAGTGAAGAAATTTCTCAACCAGACCCTGGTAAACGGCGAGAGATTGCTGTAAATTTTGCTGAAGGTTGAAAAAATTAAATCAAATTCTTCAAACACATAGCATTTTCACGAGATGACTTTACGTTTGCACTAATATCTTCAGAATGCGACTTTACTCGGTCAATCCGAAGATACTGTCAGAAAGCTGAGACTCTCAGGAGCATTTTAAGATATTTTTTAGCTTCTTGAGACAAGAAATGACAAAGTTATGGTTTCTAGAATTTTTTTTAGTTTTGTATAGTAAAAGAACTAATATACGAAACCTTATTTTAATATATACAAAAATTCAAACTAGTTAGAGCTGCGACTTATAGCCATCTTGCTTATGAAGCTTGTTTAACTTAAACGAAACTAATTGAAATACTTAACATAAAATATGGAAAATGAAAGAAAATGGCGTGTACTATAATGGGTTTTTGATACCATATATAAGTGTTGCCAATGGAAATACTTGACATAAAAGTATAAAACTGACAAAAATGGCATTTACTTTTATGGGTAATACTATATATCAGGGTTAACAATGGAAAAAATTGTCATAAATGTGTAAAAACTAACAAAAATGGCATTTATTATTGTTGGTTTTTGATACTCTACATTGGGGTTGCCAACACAGATGTAAAATCGAAAAAGTTTTTGAGGTTTTTTATTTGTCTGAATCTTTTATGATCAAGCATCATTAAAAGTTTCTTAGCTGCACAAGGAGAAAGAAAAACAACATAGTTAAGGTTTGGTTTCAATTCAAATTTATCAAAATAAAATTAATAATCAGCTTACTTTGAATAATCTAATGTTTGTATAAAATATTTTTTTTCTTCAGTTATTCGACAATTAAAAAAAATGTACATATGATAACAAAAGTTAAAAGCTGTTTATACTCTCGTTTATTCATGATGCCAAATAGTGATTCTCGAATAATGACGTCACAACTTAATACTAAAAACTAAAGTAAACAAGAAAATGTTCATTAGATAATGAGTTTTTGATGTCAACATTCTTAATAATAGAAAGGTAAGTATCATCACCAAGGAAGCAATTCCTTTAATATTATTTCACAACTGTTCATCGACTTCAACGTGCTGTTTGCTGAATTGTTGGTAAACAATAAGCTAAAGTACTTACAGTCTACTTTGCACAAGTCATTGCTTTGAGATTTTAAGTGAAGAAATTTCTCAACCAGACCCTGGTAAACGGCGAGAGATTGCTGTAAATTTGCTGAAGGTTGAACAAACTAAATCAAATTCTTCAAACACATAGCATTTTCACGAGATGACTTTACGTTTGCACTAATATCTTCAGAATGCGACTTTACTCGGTCAATCCAAAGATACTATCAGAAAGCTGAGACTCTCAGGAGCATTTTAAGATATTTTTTAGCTTCTTGAGAAAAGAAATAACAAAGTTATGGTTTCTAGAATTTTTTTTAGTTTTGTATAGTAAAAGAACTAATATACGAAACCTTATTTTAATATATACAAAAATTCAAACTAGTTAGAGCTGCGACTTATAGCCATCTTGCTTATGAAGCTTGTTTAACTTAAACGAAATTAATTGAAATACTTAACATAAAAGTGAGAAAATGAAAGAAAATTGCGTGTACTATAATGGGTTTTTGATACCATACATAAGTGTTGCCAATGGAAATACTTGACATAAAAGTATAAAACTGACAAAAATGGCATTTACTTTAAGGGTGATACTATATATCAGGGTTAACAATGGAAAAAATTGTCATAAATGTGTAAAAACTAACAAAAATGGCATTTATTATTGTTGGTTTTTGATACTCTACATTGGGGTTGCCAACACAAATGTAAAATCGAAAAAGTTTTTGAGGTTTTTTATTTGTCTGAATCTTTTATGATCAAGCATCATTAAAAGTTTCTTAGCTGCACAAGGAGAAAGAAAAACAACATAGTTAAGGTTTGGTTTCAATTCAAATTTATCAAAATAAAATTAATAATCAGCTTACTTTGAATAATCTAATGTTTGTATAAAATATTTTTTTTCTTCAGTTATTCGACAATTAAAAAAAAATGTACATATGATAACAAAAGTTAAAAGCTGTTTATACTCTCGTTTATTCATGATGCCAAATAGTGATTCTCGAATAATGACGTCACAACTTAATACTAAAAACTAAAGTAAACAAGAAAATGTTCATTACATAATGAGTTTTTGATGTCAACATTCTTAATAATAGAAAGGTAAGTATCATCACCAAGGAAGCAATTCCTTAATTATTATTTCACAACTGTTCATCGACTTCAACGTGCTGTTTGCTGATTTGTTGGTAAACAATAAGCTAAAGTACTTACAGTCTACTTTGCACAAGTCATTGCTTTGAGATTTTAAGTGAAGAAATTTCTCAACCAGACCCTGGTAAACGGCGAGAGATTGCTGTAAATTTTGCTGAAGGTTGAAAAAATTAAATCAAATTCTTCAAACACATAGCATTTTCACGAGATGACTTTACGTTTGCACTAATATCTTCAGAATGCGACTTTAATCGGTCAATCCGAAGATACTGTCAGAAAGCTGAGACTCTCAGGAGCATTTTAAGATATTTTTTAGCTTCTTGAGAAAAGAAATAACAAAGTTATGGCTTCTAGTATTTTTATTAGTTTTGTATAGTAAAAGAACTAATATACGAAACCTTATTTTAATATATACAAAAATTCAAACTAGTTAGAGCTGCGACTTATAGCCATCTTGCTTATGAAGCTTGTTTAACTTAAACGAAATTAATTGAAATACTTAACATAAAAGTGAGAAAATGAAAGAAAATTGCGTGTACTATAATGGGTTTTTGATACCATATATAAGTGTTGCCAATGGAAATACTTGACATAAAAGTATAAAACTGACAAAAATGGCATTTACTTTTATGGGTAACACTATATATCAGGGTTAACAATGGAAAAAATTGTCATAAATGTGTAAAAACTAACAAAAATGGCATTTATTATTGTTGGTTTTTGATACTCTACATTGGGGTTGCCAACACAGATGTAAAATCGAAAAAGTTTTTGAGGTTTTTTATTTGTCTGAATCTTTTATGATCAAGCATCATTAAAAGTTTCTTAGCTGCACAAGGAGAAAGAAAAACAACATAGTTAAGGTTTGGTTTCAATTCAAATTTATCAAAATAAAATTAATAATCAGCTTACTTTGAATAATCTAATGTTTGTATAAAATATTTTTTTTCTTCAGTTATTCGACAATTAAAAAAAATGTACATATGATAACAAAAGTTAAAAGCTGTTTATACTCTCGTTTATTCATGATGCCAAATAGTGATTCTCGAATAATGACGTCACAACTTAATACTAAAAACTAAAGTAAACAAGAAAATGTTCATTAGATAATGAGTTTTTGATGTCAACATTCTTAATAATAGAAAGGTAAGTATCATCACCAAGGAAGCAATTCCTTAATTATTATTTCACAACTGTTCATCGACTTCAACGTGCTGTTTGCTGATTTGTTGGTAAACAATAAGCTAAAGTACTTACAGTCTACTTTGCACAAGTCATTGCTTTGAGATTTTAAGTGAAGAAATTTCTCAACCAGACCCTGGTAAACGGCGAGAGATTGCTGTAAATTTTGCTGAAGGTTGAAAAAAATAAATCAAATTCTTCAAACACATAGCATTTTCACGAGATGACTTTACGTTTGCACTAATATCTTTAGAATGCGACTTTACTCGGTCAATCCGAAGATACTGTCAGAAAGCTGAGACTCTCAGGAGCATTTTAAGATATTTTTTAGCTTCTTGAGAAAAGAAATAACAAAGTTATGGTTTCTAGAATTTTTTTTAGTTTTGTATAGTAAAAGAACTAATATACGAAACCTTATTTTAATATATACAAAAATTCAAACTAGTTAGAGCTGCGACTTATAGCCATCTTGCTTATGAAGCTTGTTTAACTTAAACGAAACTAATTGAAATACTTAACATAAAATATGGAAAATGAAAGAAAATGGCGTGTACTATAATGGGTTTTTGATACCATACATAAGTGTTGCCAATGGAAATACTTGACATAAAAGTATAAAACTGACAAAAATGGCATTTACTTTAAGGGTGATACTATATATCAGGGTTAACAATGGAAAAAATTGTCATAAATGTGTAAAAACTAACAAAAATGGCATTTATTATTGTTGGTTTTTGATACTCTACATTGGGGTTGCCAACACAAATGTAAAATCGAAAAAGTTTTTGAGGTTTTTTATTTGTCTGAATCTTTTATGATCAAGCATCATTAAAAGTTTCTTAGCTGCACAAGGAGAAAGAAAAACAACATAGTTAAGGTTTGGTTTCAATTCAAATTTATCAAAATAAAATTAATAATCAGCTTACTTTGAATAATCTAATGTTTGTATAAAATATTTTTTTTCTTCAGTTATTCGACAATTAAAAAAAAATGTACATATGATAACAAAAGTTAAAAGCTGTTTATACTCTCGTTTATTCATGATGCCAAATAGTGATTCTCGAATAATGACGTCACAACTTAATACTAAAAACTAAAGTAAACAAGAAAATGTTCATTACATAATGAGTTTTTGATGTCAACATTCTTAATAATAGAAAGGTAAGTATCATCACCAAGGAAGCAATTCCTTTATTATTATTTCACAACTGTTCATCGACTTCAACGTGCTGTTTGCTGATTTGTTGGTAAACAACAAGCTAAAGTACTTACAGTCTACTTTGCACAAGTCATTGCTTTGAGATTTTAAGTGAAGAAATTTCTCAACCAGACCCTGGTAAACGGCGAGAGATTGCTGTAAATTTTGCTGAAGGTTGAACAAATTAAATCAAATTCTTCAAACACATAGCATTTTCACGAGATGACTTTACGTTTGAACTAATATCTTCAGAATGCGACTTTACTCGGTCAATCCGAAGATACTGTCAGAAAGCTGAGACTCTCAGGAGCATTTTAAGATATTTTTTAGCTTCTTGAGAAAAGAAATAACAAAGTTATGGCTTCTAGAATTTTTTTTAGTTTTGTATAGTAAAAGAACTAATATCGAAACCTTATTTTAATATATACAAAAATTCAAACTAGTTAGAGCTGCGACTTATAGCCATCTTGCTTATGAAGCTTGTTTAACTTAAACGAAATTAATTGAAATACTTAACATAAAAGTGAGAAAATGAAAGAAAATGGCGTGTACTATAATGGGTTTTTGATACCATATATAAGTGTTGCCAATGGAAATACTTGACATAAAAGTATAAAACTGACAAAAATGGCATTTACTTTTATGGGTAATACTATATATCAGGGTTAACAATGGAAAAAATTGTCATAAATGTGTAAAAACTAACAAAAATGGCATTTATTATTGTTGGTTTTTGATACTCTACATTGGGGTTGCCAACACAGATGTAAAATCGAAAAAGTTTTTGAGGTTTTTTATTTGTCTGAATCTTTTATGATCAAGCATCATTAAAAGTTTCTTAGCTGCACAAGGAGAAAGAAAAACAACATAGTTAAGGTTTGGTTTCAATTCAAATTTATCAAAATAAAATTAATAATCAGCTTACTTTGAATAATCTAATGTTTGTATAAAATATTTTTTTTCTTCAGTTATTCGACAATTAAAAAAAAAATGTACATATGATAACAAAAGTTAAAAGCTGTTTATACTCTCGTTTATTCATGATGCCAAATAGTGATTCTCGAATAATGACGTCACAACTTAATACTAAAAACTAAAGTAAACAAGAAAATGTTCATTAGATAATGAGTTTTTGATGTCAACATTCTTAATAATAGAAAGGTAAGTATCATCACCAAGGAAGCAATTCCTTAATTATTATTTCACAACTGTTCATCGACTTCAACGTGCTGTTTGCTGATTTGTTGGTAAACAATAAGCTAAAGTACTTACAGTCTACTTTGCACAAGTCATTGCTTTGAGATTTTAAGTGAAGAAATTTCTCAACCAGACCCTGGTAAACGGCGAGAGATTGCTGTAAATTTTGCTGAAGGTTGAAAAAATTAAATCAAATTCTTCAAACACATAGCATTTTCACGAGATGACTTTACGTTTGCACTAATATCTTCAGAATGCGACTTTACTCGGTCAATCCGAAGATACTGTCAGAAAGCTGAGACTCTCAGGAGCATTTTAAGATATTTTTTAGCTTCTTGAGACAAGAAATGACAAAGTTATGGTTTCTAGAATTTTTTTTAGTTTTGTATAGTAAAAGAACTAATATACGAAACCTTATTTTAATATATACAAAAATTCAAACTAGTTAGAGCTGCGACTTATAGCCATCTTGCTTATGAAGCTTGTTTAACTTAAACGAAACTAATTGAAATACTTAACATAAAATATGGAAAATGAAAGAAAATGGCGTGTACTATAATGGGTTTTTGATACCATATATAAGTGTTGCCAATGGAAATACTTGACATAAAAGTATAAAACTGACAAAAATGGCATTTACTTTAAGGGTAATACTATATATCAGGGTTAACAATGGAAAAAATTGTCATAAATGTGTAAAAACTAACAAAAATGGCATTTATTATTGTTGGTTTTTGATACTCTACATTGGGGTTGCCAACACAGATGTAAAATCGAAAAAGTTTTTGAGGTTTTTTATTTGTCTGAATCTTTTATGATCAAGCATCATTAAAAGTTTCTTAGCTGCACAAGGAGAAAGAAAAACAACATAGTTAAGGTTTGGTTTCAATTCAAATTTATCAAAATAAAATTAATAATCAGCTTACTTTGAATAATCTAATGTTTGTATAAAATATTTTTTTTCTTCAGTTATTCGACAATTAAAAAAAATGTACATATGATAACAAAAGTTAAAAGCTGTTTATACTCTCGTTTATTCATGATGCCAAATAGTGATTCTCGAATAATGACGTCACAACTTAATACTAAAAACTAAAGTAAACAAGAAAATGTTCATTAGATAATGAGTTTTTGATGTCAACATTCTTAATAATAGAAAGGTAAGTATCATCACCAAGGAAGCAATTCCTTAATTATTATTTCACAACTGTTCATCGACTTCAACGTGCTGTTTGCTGATTTGTTGGTAAACAATAAGCTAAAGTACTTACAGTCTACTTTGCACAAGTCATTGCTTTGAGATTTTAAGTGAAGAAATTTCTCAACCAGACCCTGGTAAACGGCGAGAGATTGCTGTAAATTTTGCTGAAGGTTGAAAAAATTAAATCAAATTCTTCAAACACATAGCATTTTCACGAGATGACTTTACGTTTGCACTAATATCTTCAGAATGCGACTTTACTCGGTCAATCCGAAGATACTGTCAGAAAGCTGAGACTCTCAGGAGCATTTTAAGATATTTTTTAGCTTCTTGAGACAAGAAATGACAAAGTTATGGTTTCTAGAATTTTTTTTAGTTTTGTATAGTAAAAGAACTAATATACGAAACCTTATTTTAATATATACAAAAATTCAAACTAGTTAGAGCTGCGACTTATAGCCATCTTGCTTATGAAGCTTGTTTAACTTAAACGAAACTAATTGAAATACTTAACATAAAATATGGAAAATGAAAGAAAATGGCGTGTACTATAATGGGTTTTTGATACCATATATAAGTGTTGCCAATGGAAATACTTGACATAAAAGTATAAAACTGACAAAAATGGCATTTACTTTTATGGGTAATACTATATATCAGGGTTAACAATGGAAAAAATTGTCATAAATGTGTAAAAACTAACAAAAATGGCATTTATTATTGTTGGTTTTTGATACTCTACATTGGGGTTGCCAACACAGATGTAAAATCGAAAAAGTTTTTGAGGTTTTTTATTTGTCTGAATCTTTTATGATCAAGCATCATTAAAAGTTTCTTAGCTGCACAAGGAGAAAGAAAAACAACATAGTTAAGGTTTGGTTTCAATTCAAATTTATCAAAATAAAATTAATAATCAGCTTACTTTGAATAATCTAATGTTTGTATAAAATATTTTTTTTCTTCAGTTATTCGACAATTAAAAAAAATGTACATATGATAACAAAAGTTAAAAGCTGTTTATACTCTCGTTTATTCATGATGCCAAATAGTGATTCTCGAATAATGACGTCACAACTTAATACTAAAAACTAAAGTAAACAAGAAAATGTTCATTAGATAATGAGTTTTTGATGTCAACATTCTTAATAATAGAAAGGTAAGTATCATCACCAAGGAAGCAATTCCTTTAATATTATTTCACAACTGTTCATCGACTTCAACGTGCTGTTTGCTGAATTGTTGGTAAACAATAAGCTAAAGTACTTACAGTCTACTTTGCACAAGTCATTGCTTTGAGATTTTAAGTGAAGAAATTTCTCAACCAGACCCTGGTAAACGGCGAGAGATTGCTGTAAATTTGCTGAAGGTTGAACAAACTAAATCAAATTCTTCAAACACATAGCATTTTCACGAGATGACTTTACGTTTGCACTAATATCTTCAGAATGCGACTTTACTCGGTCAATCCAAAGATACTATCAGAAAGCTGAGACTCTCAGGAGCATTTTAAGATATTTTTTAGCTTCTTGAGAAAAGAAATAACAAAGTTATGGCTTCTAGAATTTTTTTTAGTTTTGTATAGTAAAAGAACTAATATACGAAACCTTATTTTAATATATACAAAAATTCAAACTAGTTAGAGCTGCGACTTATAGCCATCTTGCTTATGAAGCTTGTTTAACTTAAACGAAATTAATTGAAATACTTAACATAAAAGTGAGAAAATGAAAGAAAATTGCGTGTACTATAATGGGTTTTTGATACCATACATAAGTGTTGCCAATGGAAATACTTGACATAAAAGTATAAAACTGACAAAAATGGCATTTACTTTAAGGGTGATACTATATATCAGGGTTAACAATGGAAAAAATTGTCATAAATGTGTAAAAACTAACAAAAATGGCATTTATTATTGTTGGTTTTTGATACTCTACATTGGGGTTGCCAACACAAATGTAAAATCGAAAAAGTTTTTGAGGTTTTTTATTTGTCTGAATCTTTTATGATCAAGCATCATTAAAAGTTTCTTAGCTGCACAAGGAGAAAGAAAAACAACATAGTTAAGGTTTGGTTTCAATTCAAATTTATCAAAATAAAATTAATAATCAGCTTACTTTGAATAATCTAATGTTTGTATAAAATATTTTTTTTCTTCAGTTATTCGACAATTAAAAAAAAATGTACATATGATAACAAAAGTTAAAAGCTGTTTATACTCTCGTTTATTCATGATGCCAAATAGTGATTCTCGAATAATGACGTCACAACTTAATACTAAAAACTAAAGTAAACAAGAAAATGTTCATTACATAATGAGTTTTTGATGTCAACATTCTTAATAATAGAAAGGTAAGTATCATCACCAAGGAAGCAATTCCTTAATTATTATTTCACAACTGTTCATCGACTTCAACGTGCTGTTTGCTGATTTGTTGGTAAACAATAAGCTAAAGTACTTACAGTCTACTTTGCACAAGTCATTGCTTTGAGATTTTAAGTGAAGAAATTTCTCAACCAGACCCTGGTAAACGGCGAGAGATTGCTGTAAATTTTGCTGAAGGTTGAAAAAATTAAATCAAATTCTTCAAACACATAGCATTTTCACGAGATGACTTTACGTTTGCACTAATATCTTCAGGATGCGACTTTAATCGGTCAATCCGAAGATACTGTCAGAAAGCTGAGACTCTCAGGAGCATTTTAAGATATTTTTTAGCTTCTTGAGAAAAGAAATAACAAAGTTATGGCTTCTAGTATTTTTATTAGTTTTGTATAGTAAAAGAACTAATATACGAAACCTTATTTTAATATATACAAAAATTCAAACTAGTTAGAGCTGCGACTTATAGCCATCTTGCTTATGAAGCTTGTTTAACTTAAACGAAATTAATTGAAATACTTAACATAAAAGTGAGAAAATGAAAGAAAATTGCGTGTACTATAATGGGTTTTTGATACCATATATAAGTGTTGCCAATGGAAATACTTGACATAAAAGTATAAAACTGACAAAAATGGCATTTACTTTTATGGGTAACACTATATATCAGGGTTAACAATGGAAAAAATTGTCATAAATGTGTAAAAACTAACAAAAATGGCATTTATTATTGTTGGTTTTTGATACTCTACATTGGGGTTGCCAACACAGATGTAAAATCGAAAAAGTTTTTGAGGTTTTTTATTTGTCTGAATCTTTTATGATCAAGCATCATTAAAAGTTTCTTAGCTGCACAAGGAGAAAGAAAAACAACATAGTTAAGGTTTGGTTTCAATTCAAATTTATCAAAATAAAATTAATAATCAGCTTACTTTGAATAATCTAATGTTTGTATAAAATATTTTTTTTCTTCAGTTATTCGACAATTAAAAAAAATGTACATATGATAACAAAAGTTAAAAGCTGTTTATACTCTCGTTTATTCATGATGCCAAATAGTGATTCTCGAATAATGACGTCACAACTTAATACTAAAAACTAAAGTAAACAAGAAAATGTTCATTAGATAATGAGTTTTTGATGTCAACATTCTTAATAATAGAAAGGTAAGTATCATCACCAAGGAAGCAATTCCTTAATTATTATTTCACAACTGTTCATCGACTTCAACGTGCTGTTTGCTGATTTGTTGGTAAACAATAAGCTAAAGTACTTACAGTCTACTTTGCACAAGTCATTGCTTTGAGATTTTAAGTGAAGAAATTTCTCAACCAGACCCTGGTAAACGGCGAGAGATTGCTGTAAATTTTGCTGAAGGTTGAAAAAAATAAATCAAATTCTTCAAACACATAGCATTTTCACGAGATGACTTTACGTTTGCACTAATATCTTCAGAATGCGACTTTAATCGGTCAATCCGAAGATACTGTCAGAAAGCTGAGACTCTCAGGAGCATTTTAAGATATTTTTTAGCTTCTTGAGAAAAGAAATAACAAAGTTATGGCTTCTAGTATTTTTATTAGTTTTGTATAGTAAAAGAACTAATATACGAAACCTTATTTTAATATATACAAAAATTCAAACTAGTTAGAGCTGCGACTTATAGCCATCTTGCTTATGAAGCTTGTTTAACTTAAACGAAATTAATTGAAATACTTAACATAAAAGTGAGAAAATGAAAGAAAATTGCGTGTACTATAATGGGTTTTTGATACCATATATAAGTGTTGCCAATGGAAATACTTGACATAAAAGTATAAAACTGACAAAAATGGCATTTACTTTTATGGGTAATACTATATATCAGGGTTAACAATGGAAAAAATTGTCATAAATGTGTAAAAACTAACAAAAATGGCATTTATTATTGTTGGTTTTTGATACTCTACATTGGGGTTGCCAACACAGATGTAAAATCGAAAAAGTTTTTGAGGTTTTTTATTTGTCTGAATCTTTTATGATCAAGCATCATTAAAAGTTTCTTAGCTGCACAAGGAGAAAGAAAAACAACATAGTTAAGGTTTGGTTTCAATTCAAATTTATCAAAATAAAATTAATAATCAGCTTACTTTGAATAATCTAATGTTTGTATAAAATATTTTTTTTCTTCAGTTATTCGACAATTAAAAAAAATGTACATATGATAACAAAAGTTAAAAGCTGTTTATACTCTCGTTTATTCATGATGCTAAATAGTGATTCTCGAATAATGACGTCACAACTTAATACTAAAAACTAAAGTAAACAAGAAAATGTTCATTAGATAATGAGTTTTTGATGTCAACATTCTTAATAATAGAAAGGTAAGTATCATCACCAAGGAAGCAATTCCTTTATTATTATTTCACAACTGTTCATCGACTTCAACGTGCTGTTTGCTGAATTGTTGGTAAACAATAAGCTAAAGTACTTACAGTCTACTTTGCACAAGTCATTGCTTTGAGATTTTAAGTGAAGAAATTTCTCAACCAGACCCTGGTAAACGGCGAGAGATTGCTGTAAATTTTGCTGAAGGTTGAACAAATTAAATCAAATTCTTCAAACACATAGCATTTTCACGAGATGACTTTACGTTTGCACTAATATATTCAGGATGCGACTTTACTCGGTCAATCCGAAGATACTGTCAGAAAGCTGAGACTCTCAGGAGCATTTTAAGATATTTTTTAGCTTCTTGAGAAAAGAAATAACAAAGTTATGGCTTCTAGTATTTTTTTTAGTTTTGTATAGTAAAAGAACTAATATACGAAACCTTATTTTAAATATACAAAAATTCAAACTAGTTAGAGCTGCGACTTATAGCCATCTTGCTTATGAAGCTTGTTTAACTTAAACGAAATTAATTGAAATACTTAACATAAAATATGGAAAATGAAAGAAAATGGCGTGTACTATAATGGGTTTTTGATACCATATATAAGTGTTGCCAATGGAAATACTTGACATAAAAGTATAAAACTGACAAAAATGGCATTTACTTTTATGGGTAATACTATATATCAGGGTTAACAATGGAAAAAATTGTCATAAATGTGTAAAAACTAACAAAAATGGCATTTATTATTGTTGGTTTTTGATACTCTACATTGGGGTTGCCAACACAGATGTAAAATCGAAAAAGTTTTTGAGGTTTTTTATTTGTCTGAATCTTTTATGATCAAGCATCATTAAAAGTTTCTTAGCTGCACAAGGAGAAAGAAAAACAACATAGTTAAGGTTTGGTTTCAATTCAAATTTATCAAAATAAAATTAATAATCAGCTTACTTTGAATAATCTAATGTTTGTATAAAATATTTTTTTTCTTCAGTTATTCGACAATTAAAAAAAATGTACATATGATAACAAAAGTTAAAAGCTGTTTATACTCTCGTTTATTCATGATGCCAAATAGTGATTCTCGAATAATGACGTCACAACTTAATACTAAAAACTAAAGTAAACAAGAAAATGTTCATTAGATAATGAGATTTTGATGTCAACATTCTTAATAATAGAAAGGTAAGTATCATCACCAAGGAAGCAATTCCTTTATTATTATTTCACAACTGTTCATCGACTTCAACGTGCTGTTTGCTGAATTGTTGGTAAACAATAAGCTAAAGTACTTACAGTCTACTTTGCACAAGTCATTGCTTTGAGATTTTAAGTGAAGAAATTTCTCAACCAGACCCTGGTAAACGGCGAGAGATTGCTGTAAATTTGCTGAAGGTTGAACAAACTAAATCAAATTCTTCAAACACATAATCACGAGATGACTTTACGTTTGCACTAATATCTTCAGAATGCGACTTTACTCGGTCAATCCGAAGATACTGTCAGAAAGCTGAGACTCTCAGGAGCATTTTAAGATATTTTTTAGCTTCTTGAGACAAGAAATGACAAAGTTATGGTTTCTAGAATTTTTTTTAGTTTTGTATAGTAAAAGAACTAATATACGAAACCTTATTTTAATATATACAAAAATTCAAACTAGTTAGAGCTGCGACTTATAGCCATCTTGCTTATGAAGCTTGTTTAACTTAAACGAAACTAATTGAAATACTTAACATAAAATATGGAAAATGAAAGAAAATGGCGTGTACTATAATGGGTTTTTGATACCATATATAAGTGTTGCCAATGGAAATACTTGACATAAAAGTATAAAACTGACAAAAATGGCATTTACTTTAAGGGTAATACTATATATCAGGGTTAACAATGGAAAAAATTGTCATAAATGTGTAAAAACTAACAAAAATGGCATTTATTATTGTTGGTTTTTGATACTCTACATTGGGGTTGCCAACACAGATGTAAAATCGAAAAAGTTTTTGAGGTTTTTTATTTGTCTGAATCTTTTATGATCAAGCATCATTAAAAGTTTCTTAGCTGCACAAGGAGAAAGAAAAACAACATAGTTAAGGTTTGGTTTCAATTCAAATTTATCAAAATAAAATTAATAATCAGCTTACTTTGAATAATCTAATGTTTGTATAAAATATTTTTTTTCTTCAGTTATTCGACAATTAAAAAAAAATGTACATATGATAACAAAAGTTAAAAGCTGTTTATACTCTCGTTTATTCATGATGCCAAATAGTGATTCTCGAATAATGACGTCACAACTTAATACTAAAAACTAAAGTAAACAAGAAAATGTTCATTAGATAATGAGTTTTTGATGTCAACATTCTTAATAATAGAAAGGTAAGTATCATCACCAAGGAAGCAATTCCTTTATTATTATTTCACAACTGTTCATCGACTTCAACGTGCTGTTTGCTGAATTGTTGGTAAACAATAAGCTAAAGTACTTACAGTCTACTTTGCACAAGTCATTGCTTTGAGATTTTAAGTGAAGAAATTTCTCAACCAGACCCTGGTAAACGGCGAGAGATTGCTGTAAATTTGCTGAAGGTTGAACAAACTAAATCAAATTCTTCAAACACATAATCACGAGATGACTTTACGTTTGCACTAATATCTTCAGAATGCGACTTTACTCGGTCAATCCGAAGATACTGTCAGAAAGCTGAGACTCTCAGGAGCATTTTAAGATATTTTTTAGCTTCTTGAGACAAGAAATGACAAAGTTATGGTTTCTAGAATTTTTTTTAGTTTTGTATAGTAAAAGAACTAATATACGAAACCTTATTTTAATATATACAAAAATTCAAACTAGTTAGAGCTGCGACTTATAGCCATCTTGCTTATGAAGCTTGTTTAACTTAAACGAAACTAATTGAAATACTTAACATAAAATATGGAAAATGAAAGAAAATGGCGTGTACTATAATGGGTTTTTGATACCATATATAAGTGTTGCCAATGGAAATACTTGACATAAAAGTATAAAACTGACAAAAATGGCATTTACTTTAAGGGTAATACTATATATCAGGGTTAACAATGGAAAAAATTGTCATAAATGTGTAAAAACTAACAAAAATGGCATTTATTATTGTTGGTTTTTGATACTCTACATTGGGGTTGCCAACACAGATGTAAAATCGAAAAAGTTTTTGAGGTTTTTTATTTGTCTGAATCTTTTATGATCAAGCATCATTAAAAGTTTCTTAGCTGCACAAGGAGAAAGAAAAACAACATAGTTAAGGTTTGGTTTCAATTCAAATTTATCAAAATAAAATTAATAATCAGCTTACTTTGAATAATCTAATGTTTGTATAAAATATTTTTTTTCTTCAGTTATTCGACAATTAAAAAAAAATGTACATATGATAACAAAAGTTAAAAGCTGTTTATACTCTCGTTTATTCATGATGCCAAATAGTGATTCTCGAATAATGACGTCACAACTTAATACTAAAAACTAAAGTAAACAAGAAAATGTTCATTAGATAATGAGTTTTTGATGTCAACATTCTTAATAATAGAAAGGTAAGTATCATCACCAAGGAAGCAATTCCTTTATTATTATTTCACAACTGTTCATCGACTTCAACGTGCTGTTTGCTGAATTGTTGGTAAACAATAAGCTAAAGTACTTACAGTCTACTTTGCACAAGTCATTGCTTTGAGATTTTAAGTGAAGAAATTTCTCAACCAGACCCTGGTAAACGGCGAGAGATTGCTGTAAATTTGCTGAAGGTTGAACAAACTAAATCAAATTCTTCAAACACATAATCACGAGATGACTTTACGTTTGCACTAATATCTTCAGAATGCGACTTTACTCGGTCAATCCGAAGATACTGTCAGAAAGCTGAGACTCTCAGGAGCATTTTAAGATATTTTTTAGCTTCTTGAGACAAGAAATGACAAAGTTATGGTTTCTAGAATTTTTTTTAGTTTTGTATAGTAAAAGAACTAATATACGAAACCTTATTTTAATATATACAAAAATTCAAACTAGTTAGAGCTGCGACTTATAGCCATCTTGCTTATGAAGCTTGTTTAACTTAAACGAAACTAATTGAAATACTTAACATAAAATATGGAAAATGAAAGAAAATGGCGTGTACTATAATGGGTTTTTGATACCATATATAAGTGTTGCCAATGGAAATACTTGACATAAAAGTATAAAACTGACAAAAATGGCATTTACTTTAAGGGTAATACTATATATCAGGGTTAACAATGGAAAAAATTGTCATAAATGTGTAAAAACTAACAAAAATGGCATTTATTATTGTTGGTTTTTGATACTCTACATTGGGGTTGCCAACACAGATGTAAAATCGAAAAAGTTTTTGAGGTTTTTTATTTGTCTGAATCTTTTATGATCAAGCATCATTAAAAGTTTCTTAGCTGCACAAGGAGAAAGAAAAACAACATAGTTAAGGTTTGGTTTCAATTCAAATTTATCAAAATAAAATTAATAATCAGCTTACTTTGAATAATCTAATGTTTGTATAAAATATTTTTTTTCTTCAGTTATTCGACAATTAAAAAAAAATGTACATATGATAACAAAAGTTAAAAGCTGTTTATACTCTCGTTTATTCATGATGCCAAATAGTGATTCTCGAATAATGACGTCAAAACTTAATACTAAAAACTAAAGTAAACAAGAAAATGTTCATTAGATAATGAGTTTTTGATGTCAACATTCTTAATAATAGAAAGGTAAGTATCATCACCAAGGAAGCAATTCCTTTATTATTATTTCACAACTGTTCATCGACTTCAACGTGCTGTTTGCTGAATTGTTGGTAAACAATAAGCTAAAGTACTTACAGTCTACTTTGCACAAGTCATTGCTTTGAGATTTTAAGTGAAGAAATTTCTCAACCAGACCCTGGTAAACGGCGAGAGATTGCTGTAAATTTGCTGAAGGTTGAACAAACTAAATCAAATTCTTCAAACACATAGCATTTTCACGAGATGACTTTACGTTTGCACTAATATCTTCAGAATGCGACTTTACTCGGTCAATCCGAAGATACTGTCAGAAAGCTGAGACTCTCAGGAGCATTTTAAGATATTTTTTAGCTTCTTGAGACAAGAAATGACAAAGTTATGGTTTCTAGAATTTTTTTTAGTTTTGTATAGTAAAAGAACTAATATACGAAACCTTATTTTAATATATACAAAAATTCAAACTAGTTAGAGCTGCGACTTATAGCCATCTTGCTTATGAAGCTTGTTTAACTTAAACGAAACTAATTGAAATACTTAACATAAAATATGGAAAATGAAAGAAAATGGCGTGTACTATAATGGGTTTTTGATACCATATATAAGTGTTGCCAATGGAAATACTTGACATAAAAGTATAAAACTGACAAAAATGGCATTTACTTTAAGGGTAATACTATATATCAGGGTTAACAATGGAAAAAATTGTCATAAATGTGTAAAAACTAACAAAAATGGCATTTATTATTGTTGGTTTTTGATACTCTACATTGGGGTTGCCAACACAGATGTAAAATCGAAAAAGTTTTTGAGGTTTTTTATTTGTCTGAATCTTTTATGATCAAGCATCATTAAAAGTTTCTTAGCTGCACAAGGAGAAAGAAAAACAACATAGTTAAGGTTTGGTTTCAATTCAAATTTATCAAAATAAAATTAATAATCAGCTTACTTTGAATAATCTAATGTTTGTATAAAATATTTTTTTTCTTCAGTTATTCGACAATTAAAAAAAAAATGTACATATGATAACAAAAGTTAAAAGCTGTTTATACTCTCGTTTATTCATGATGCCAAATAGTGATTCTCGAATAATGACGTCACAACTTAATACTAAAAACTAAAGTAAACAAGAAAATGTTCATTAGATAATGAGTTTTTGATGTCAACATTCTTAATAATAGAAAGGTAAGTATCATCACCAAGGAAGCAATTCCTTAATTATTATTTCACAACTGTTCATCGACTTCAACGTGCTGTTTGCTGATTTGTTGGTAAACAATAAGCTAAAGTACTTACAGTCTACTTTGCACAAGTCATTGCTTTGAGATTTTAAGTGAAGAAATTTCTCAACCAGACCCTGGTAAACGGCGAGAGATTGCTGTAAATTTTGCTGAAGGTTGAACAAATTAAATCAAATTCTTCAAACACATAGCATTTTCACGAGATGACTTTACGTTTGCACTAATATCTTCAGAATGCGACTTTAATCGGTCAATCCGAAGATACTGTCAGAAAGCTGAGACTCTCAGGAGCATTTTAAGATATTTTTTAGCTTCTTGAGAAAAGAAATAACAAAGTTATGGCTTCTAGTATTTTTATTAGTTTTGTATAGTAAAAGAACTAATATACGAAACCTTATTTTAATATATACAAAAATTCAAACTAGTTAGAGCTGCGACTTATAGCCATCTTGCTTATGAAGCTTGTTTAACTTAAACGAAATTAATTGAAATACTTAACATAAAAGTGAGAAAATGAAAGAAAATTGCGTGTACTATAATGGGTTTTTGATACCATATATAAGTGTTGCCAATGGAAATACTTGACATAAAAGTATAAAACTGACAAAAATGGCATTTACTTTTATGGGTAATACTATATATCAGGGTTAACAATGGAAAAAATTGTCATAAATGTGTAAAAACTAACACAAATGGCATTTATTATTGTTGGTTTTTGATACTCTACATTGGGGTTGCCAACACAGATGTAAAATCGAAAAAGTTTTTGAGGTTTTTTATTTGTCTGAATCTTTTATGATCAAGCATCATTAAAAGTTTCTTAGCTGCACAAGGAGAAAGAAAAACAACATAGTTAAGGTTTGGTTTCAATTCAAATTTATCAAAATAAAATTAATAATCAGCTTACTTTGAATAATCTAATGTTTGTATAAAATATTTATTTTTCTTCAGTTATTCGACAATTAAAAAAAAATGTACATATGATAACAAAAGTTAAAAGCTGTTTATACTCTCGTTTATTCATGATGCCAAATAGTGATTCTCGAATAATGACGTCACAACTTAATACTAAAAACTAAAGTAAACAAGAAAATGTTCATTAGATAATGAGTTTTTGATGTCAACATTCTTAATAATAGAAAGGTAAGTATCATCACCAAGGAAGCAATTCCTTAATTATTATTTCACAACTGTTCATCGACTTCAACGTGCTGTTTGCTGATTTGTTGGTAAACAATAAGCTAAAGTACTTACAGTCTACTTTGCACAAGTCATTGCTTTGAGATTTTAAGTGAAGAAATTTCTCAACCAGACCCTGGTAAACGGCGAGAGATTGCTGTAAATTTTGCTGAAGGTTGAACAAATTAATTCAAATTCTTCAAACACATAGCATTTTCACGAGATGACTTTACGTTTGCACTAATATCTTCAGAATGCGACTTTACTCGGTCAATCCGAAGATACTGTCAGAAAGCTGAGACTCTCAGGAGCATTTTAAGATATTTTTTAGCTTCTTGAGACAAGAAATGACAAAGTTATGGTTTCTAGAATTTTTTTTAGTTTTGTATAGTAAAAGAACTAATATACGAAACCTTATTTTAATATATACAAAAATTCAAACTAGTTAGAGCTGCGACTTATAGCCATCTTGCTTATGAAGCTTGTTTAACTTAAACGAAACTAATTGAAATACTTAACATAAAATATGGAAAATGAAAGAAAATGGCGTGTACTATAATGGGTTTTTGATACCATATATAAGTGTTGCCAATGGAAATACTTGACATAAAAGTATAAAACTGACAAAAATGGCATTTACTTTAAGGGTAATACTATATATCAGGGTTAACAATGGAAAAAATTGTCATAAATGTGTAAAAACTAACAAAAATGGCATTTATTATTGTTGGTTTTTGATACTCTACATTGGGGTTGCCAACACAGATGTAAAATCGAAAAAGTTTTTGAGGTTTTTTATTTGTCTGAATCTTTTATGATCAAGCATCATTAAAAGTTTCTTAGCTGCACAAGGAGAAAGAAAAACAACATAGTTAAGGTTTGGTTTCAATTCAAATTTATCAAAATAAAATTAATAATCAGCTTACTTTGAATAATCTAATGTTTGTATAAAATATTTTTTTTCTTCAGTTATTCGACAATTAAAAAAAAATGTACATATGATAACAAAAGTTAAAAGCTGTTTATACTCTCGTTTATTCATGATGCCAAATAGTGATTCTCGAATAATGACGTCACAACTTAATACTAAAAACTAAAGTTTACAAGAAAATGTTCATTAGATAATGAGTTTTTGATGTCAACATTCTTAATAATAGAAAGGTAAGTATCATCACCAAGGAAGCAATTCCTTTAATATTATTTCACAACTGTTCATCGACTTCAACGTGCTGTTTGCTGAATTGTTGGTAAACAATAAGCTAAAGTACTTACAGTCTACTTTGCACAAGTCATTGCTTTGAGATTTTAAGTGAAGAAATTTCTCAACCAGACCCTGGTAAACGGCGAGAGATTGCTGTAAATTTGCTGAAGGTTGAACAAACTAAATCAAATTCTTCAAACACATAGCATTTTCACGAGATGACTTTACGTTTGCACTAATATCTTCAGAATGCGACTTTACTCGGTCAATCCAAAGATACTATCAGAAAGCTGAGACTCTCAGGAGCATTTTAAGATATTTTTTAGCTTCTTGAGAAAAGAAATAACAAAGTTATGGTTTCTAGAATTTTTTTTAGTTTTGTATAGTAAAAGAACTAATATACGAAACCTTATTTTAATATATACAAAAATTCAAACTAGTTAGAGCTGCGACTTATAGCCATCTTGCTTATGAAGCTTGTTTAACTTAAACGAAATTAATTGAAATACTTAACATAAAAGTGAGAAAATGAAAGAAAATTGCGTGTACTATAATGGGTTTTTGATACCATATATAAGTGTTGCCAATGGAAATACTTGACATAAAAGTATAAAACTGACAAAAATGGCATTTACTTTTATGGGTAATACTATATATCAGGGTTAACAATGGAAAAAATTGTCATAAATGTGTAAAAACTAACACAAATGGCATTTATTATTGTTGGTTTTTGATACTCTACATTGGGGTTGCCAACACAAATGTAAAATCGAAAAAGTTTTTGAGGTTTTTTATTTGTCTGAATCTTTTATGATCAAGCATCATTAAAAGTTTCTTAGCTGCACAAGGAGAAAGAAAAACAACATAGTTAAGGTTTGGTTTCAATTCAAATTTATCAAAATAAAATTAATAATCAGCTTACTTTGAATAATCTAATGTTTGTATAAAATATTTTTTTTCTTCAGTTATTCGACAATTAAAAAAAAATGTACATATGATAACAAAAGTTAAAAGCTGTTTATACTCTCGTTTATTCATGATGCCAAATAGTGATTCTCGAATAATGACGTCACAACTTAATACTAAAAACTAAAGTAAACAAGAAAATGTTCATTAGATAATGAGTTTTTGATGTCAACATTCTTAATAATAGAAAGGTAAGTATCATCACCAAGGAAGCAATTCCTTTATTATTATTTCACAACTGTTCATCGACTTCAACGTGCTGTTTGCTGAATTGTTGGTAAACAATAAGCTAAAGTACTTACAGTCTACTTTGCACAAGTCATTGCTTTGAGATTTTAAGTGAAGAAATTTCTCAACCAGACCCTGGTAAACGGCGAGAGATTGCTGTAAATTTGCTGAAGGTTGAACAAACTAAATCAAATTCTTCAAACACATAGCATTTTCACGAGATGACTTTACGTTTGCACTAATATCTTCAGAATGCGACTTTACTCGGTCAATCCGAAGATACTGTCAGAAAGCTGAGACTCTCAGGAGCATTTTAAGATATTTTTTAGCTTCTTGAGACAAGAAATGACAAAGTTATGGTTTCTAGAATTTTTTTTAGTTTTGTATAGTAAAAGAACTAATATACGAAACCTTATTTTAATATATACAAAAATTCAAACTAGTTAGAGCTGCGACTTATAGCCATCTTGCTTATGAAGCTTGTTTAACTTAAACGAAACTAATTGAAATACTTAACATAAAATATGGAAAATGAAAGAAAATGGCGTGTACTATAATGGGTTTTTGATACCATATATAAGTGTTGCCAATGGAAATACTTGACATAAAAGTATAAAACTGACAAAAATGGCATTTACTTTAAGGGTAATACTATATATCAGGGTTAACAATGGAAAAAATTGTCATAAATGTGTAAAAACTAACAAAAATGGCATTTATTATTGTTGGTTTTTGATACTCTACATTGGGGTTGCCAACACAGATGTAAAATCGAAAAAGTTTTTGAGGTTTTTTATTTGTCTGAATCTTTTATGATCAAGCATCATTAAAAGTTTCTTAGCTGCACAAGGAGAAAGAAAAACAACATAGTTAAGGTTTGGTTTCAATTCAAATTTATCAAAATAAAATTAATAATCAGCTTACTTTGAATAATCTAATGTTTGTATAAAATATTTTTTTTCTTCAGTTATTCGACAATTAAAAAAAAATGTACATATGATAACAAAAGTTAAAAGCTGTTTATACTCTCGTTTATTCATGATGCCAAATAGTGATTCTCGAATAATGACGTCAAAACTTAATACTAAAAACTAAAGTAAACAAGAAAATGTTCATTAGATAATGAGTTTTTGATGTCAACATTCTTAATAATAGAAAGGTAAGTATCATCACCAAGGAAGCAATTCCTTTATTATTATTTCACAACTGTTCATCGACTTCAACGTGCTGTTTGCTGAATTGTTGGTAAACAATAAGCTAAAGTACTTACAGTCTACTTTGCACAAGTCATTGCTTTGAGATTTTAAGTGAAGAAATTTCTCAACCAGACCCTGGTAAACGGCGAGAGATTGCTGTAAATTTGCTGAAGGTTGAACAAACTAAATCAAATTCTTCAAACACATAGCATTTTCACGAGATGACTTTACGTTTGCACTAATATCTTCAGAATGCGACTTTACTCGGTCAATCCAAAGATACTATCAGAAAGCTGAGACTCTCAGGAGCATTTTAAGATATTTTTTAGCTTCTTGAGAAAAGAAATAACAAAGTTATGGTTTCTAGAATTTTTTTTAGTTTTGTATAGTAAAAGAACTAATATACGAAACCTTATTTTAATATATACAAAAATTCAAACTAGTTAGAGCTGCGACTTATAGCCATCTTGCTTATGAAGCTTGTTTAACTTAAACGAAACTAATTGAAATACTTAACATAAAATATGGAAAATGAAAGAAAATGGCGTGTACTATAATGGGTTTTTGATACCATATATAAGTGTTGCCAATGGAAATACTTGACATAAAAGTATAAAACTGACAAAAATGGCATTTACTTTAAGGGTAATACTATATATCAGGGTTAACAATGGAAAAAATTGTCATAAATGTGTAAAAACTAACAAAAATGGCATTTATTATTGTTGGTTTTTGATACTCTACATTGGGGTTGCCAACACAGATGTAAAATCGAAAAAGTTTTTGAGGTTTTTTATTTGTCTGAATCTTTTATGATCAAGCATCATTAAAAGTTTCTTAGCTGCACAAGGAGAAAGAAAAACAACATAGTTAAGGTTTGGTTTCAATTCAAATTTATCAAAATAAAATTAATAATCAGCTTACTTTGAATAATCTAATGTTTGTATAAAATATTTTTTTTCTTCAGTTATTCGACAATTAAAAAAAAATGTACATATGATAACAAAAGTTAAAAGCTGTTTATACTCTCGTTTATTCATGATGCCAAATAGTGATTCTCGAATAATGACGTCAAAACTTAATACTAAAAACTAAAGTAAACAAGAAAATGTTCATTAGATAATGAGTTTTTGATGTCAACATTCTTAATAATAGAAAGGTAAGTATCATCACCAAGGAAGCAATTCCTTTATTATTATTTCACAACTGTTCATCGACTTCAACGTGCTGTTTGCTGAATTGTTGGTAAACAATAAGCTAAAGTACTTACAGTCTACTTTGCACAAGTCATTGCTTTGAGATTTTAAGTGAAGAAATTTCTCAACCAGACCCTGGTAAACGGCGAGAGATTGCTGTAAATTTGCTGAAGGTTGAACAAACTAAATCAAATTCTTCAAACACATAGCATTTTCACGAGATGACTTTACGTTTGCACTAATATCTTCAGAATGCGACTTTACTCGGTCAATCCGAAGATACTGTCAGAAAGCTGAGACTCTCAGGAGCATTTTAAGATATTTTTTAGCTTCTTGAGAAAAGAAATAACAAAGTTATGGTTTCTAGAATTTTTTTTAGTTTTGTATAGTAAAAGAACTAATATACGAAACCTTATTTTAATATATACAAAAATTCAAACTAGTTAGAGCTGCGACTTATAGCCATCTTGCTTATGAAGCTTGTTTAACTTAAACGAAATTAATTGAAATACTTAACATAAAAGTGAGAAAATGAAAGAAAATTGCGTGTACTATAATGGGTTTTTGATACCATATATAAGTGTTGCCAATGGAAATACTTGACATAAAAGTATAAAACTGACAAAAATGGCATTTACTTTTATGGGTAATACTATATATCAGGGTTAACAATGGAAAAAATTGTCATAAATGTGTAAAAACTAACACAAATGGCATTTATTATTGTTGGTTTTTGATACTCTACATTGGGGTTGCCAACACAAATGTAAAATCGAAAAAGTTTTTGAGGTTTTTTATTTGTCTGAATCTTTTATGATCAAGCATCATTAAAAGTTTCTTAGCTGCACAAGGAGAAAGAAAAACAACATAGTTAAGGTTTGGTTTCAATTCAAATTTATCAAAATAAAATTAATAATCAGCTTACTTTGAATAATCTAATGTTTGTATAAAATATTTTTTTTCTTCAGTTATTCGACAATTAAAAAAAAATGTACATATGATAACAAAAGTTAAAAGCTGTTTATACTCTCGTTTATTCATGATGCCAAATAGTGATTCTCGAATAATGACGTCACAACTTAATACTAAAAACTAAAGTAAACAAGAAAATGTTCATTAGATAATGAGTTTTTGATGTCAACATTCTTAATAATAGAAAGGTAAGTATCATCACCAAGGAAGCAATTCCTTTATTATTATTTCACAACTGTTCATCGACTTCAACGTGCTGTTTGCTGAATTGTTGGTAAACAATAAGCTAAAGTACTTACAGTCTACTTTGCACAAGTCATTGCTTTGAGATTTTAAGTGAAGAAATTTCTCAACCAGACCCTGGTAAACGGCGAGAGATTGCTGTAAATTTGCTGAAGGTTGAACAAACTAAATCAAATTCTTCAAACACATAGCATTTTCACGAGATGACTTTACGTTTGCACTAATATCTTCAGAATGCGACTTTACTCGGTCAATCCGAAGATACTGTCAGAAAGCTGAGACTCTCAGGAGCATTTTAAGATATTTTTTAGCTTCTTGAGACAAGAAATGACAAAGTTATGGTTTCTAGAATTTTTTTTAGTTTTGTATAGTAAAAGAACTAATATACGAAACCTTATTTTAATATATACAAAAATTCAAACTAGTTAGAGCTGCGACTTATAGCCATCTTGCTTATGAAGCTTGTTTAACTTAAACGAAACTAATTGAAATACTTAACATAAAATATGGAAAATGAAAGAAAATGGCGTGTACTATAATGGGTTTTTGATACCATATATAAGTGTTGCCAATGGAAATACTTGACATAAAAGTATAAAACTGACAAAAATGGCATTTACTTTAAGGGTAATACTATATATCAGGGTTAACAATGGAAAAAATTGTCATAAATGTGTAAAAACTAACAAAAATGGCATTTATTATTGTTGGTTTTTGATACTCTACATTGGGGTTGCCAACACAGATGTAAAATCGAAAAAGTTTTTGAGGTTTTTTATTTGTCTGAATCTTTTATGATCAAGCATCATTAAAAGTTTCTTAGCTGCACAAGGAGAAAGAAAAACAACATAGTTAAGGTTTGGTTTCAATTCAAATTTATCAAAATAAAATTAATAATCAGCTTACTTTGAATAATCTAATGTTTGTATAAAATATTTTTTTTCTTCAGTTATTCGACAATTAAAAAAAAATGTACATATGATAACAAAAGTTAAAAGCTGTTTATACTCTCGTTTATTCATGATGCCAAATAGTGATTCTCGAATAATGACGTCAAAACTTAATACTAAAAACTAAAGTAAACAAGAAAATGTTCATTAGATAATGAGCTTTTGATGTCAACATTCTTAATAATAGAAAGGTAAGTATCATCACCAAGGAAGCAATTCCTTTATTATTATTTCACAACTGTTCATCGACTTCAACGTGCTGTTTGCTGAATTGTTGGTAAACAATAAGCTAAAGTACTTACAGTCTACTTTGCACAAGTCATTGCTTTGAGATTTTAAGTGAAGAAATTTCTCAACCAGACCCTGGTAAACGGCGAGAGATTGCTGTAAATTTGCTGAAGGTTGAACAAACTAAATCAAATTCTTCAAACACATAGCATTTTCACGAGATGACTTTACGTTTGCACTAATATCTTCAGAATGCGACTTTACTCGGTCAATCCGAAGATACTGTCAGAAAGCTGAGACTCTCAGGAGCATTTTAAGATATTTTTTAGCTTCTTGAGACAAGAAATGACAAAGTTATGGTTTCTAGAATTTTTTTTAGTTTTGTATAGTAAAAGAACTAATATACGAAACCTTATTTTAATATATACAAAAATTCAAACTAGTTAGAGCTGCGACTTATAGCCATCTTGCTTATGAAGCTTGTTTAACTTAAACGAAACTAATTGAAATACTTAACATAAAATATGGAAAATGAAAGAAAATGGCGTGTACTATAATGGGTTTTTGATACCATATATAAGTGTTGCCAATGGAAATACTTGACATAAAAGTATAAAACTGACAAAAATGGCATTTACTTTAAGGGTAATACTATATATCAGGGTTAACAATGGAAAAAATTGTCATAAATGTGTAAAAACTAACAAAAATGGCATTTATTATTGTTGGTTTTTGATACTCTACATTGGGGTTGCCAACACAGATGTAAAATCGAAAAAGTTTTTGAGGTTTTTTATTTGTCTGAATCTTTTATGATCAAGCATCATTAAAAGTTTCTTAGCTGCACAAGGAGAAAGAAAAACAACATAGTTAAGGTTTGGTTTCAATTCAAATTTATCAAAATAAAATTAATAATCAGCTTACTTTGAATAATCTAATGTTTGTATAAAATATTTTTTTTCTTCAGTTATTCGACAATTAAAAAAAAAATGTACATATGATAACAAAAGTTAAAAGCTGTTTATACTCTCGTTTATTCATGATGCAAAATAGTGATTCTCGAATAATGACGTCACAACTTAATACTAAAAACTAAAGTAAACAAGAAAATGTTCATTAGATAATGAGTTTTTGATGTCAACATTCTTAATAATAGAAAGGTAAGTATCATCACCAAGGAAGCAATTCCTTAATTATTATTTCACAACTGTTCATCGACTTCAACGTGCTGTTTGCTGATTTGTTGGTAAACAATAAGCTAAAGTACTTACAGTCTACTTTGCACAAGTCATTGCTTTGAGATTTTAAGTGAAGAAATTTCTCAACCAGACCCTGGTAAACGGCGAGAGATTGCTGTAAATTTTGCTGAAGGTTGAACAAATTAAATCAAATTCTTCAAACACATAGCATTTTCACGAGATGACTTTACGTTTGCACTAATATCTTCAGAATGCGACTTTAATCGGTCAATCCGAAGATACTGTCAGAAAGCTGAGACTCTCAGGAGCATTTTAAGATA
Source organism: Thalia democratica (assembly GCF_965202585.1). Classification (NCBI taxonomy): domain Eukaryota; kingdom Metazoa; phylum Chordata; class Thaliacea; order Salpida; family Salpidae; genus Thalia; species Thalia democratica. Next base: position 6,829,333 of record NC_139173.1, on the reverse strand, counting down.
TTTTTTAGCTTCTTGAGAAAAGAAATAACAAAGTTATGGCTTCTAGTATTTTTATTAGTTTTGTATAGTAAAAGAACTAATATACGAAACCTTATTTTAATATATACAAAAATTCAAACTAGTTAGAGCTGCGACTTATAGCCATCTTGCTTATGAAGCTTGTTTAACTTAAACGAAATTAATTGAAATACTTAACATAAAAGTGAGAAAATGAAAGAAAATTGCGTGTACTATAATGGGTTTTTGATACCATATATAAGTGTTGCCAATGGAAATACTTGACATAAAAGTATAAAACTGACAAAAATGGCATTTACTTTTATGGGTAATACTATATATCAGGGTTAACAATGGAAAAAATTGTCATAAATGTGTAAAAACTAACACAAATGGCATTTATTATTGTTGGTTTTTGATACTCTACATTGGGGTTGCCAACACAGATGTAAAATCGAAAAAGTTTTTGAGGTTTTTTATTTGTCTGAATCTTTTATGATCAAGCATCATTAAAAGTTTCTTAGCTGCACAAGGAGAAAGAAAAACAACATAGTTAAGGTTTGGTTTCAATTCAAATTTATCAAAATAAAATTAATAATCAGCTTACTTTGAATAATCTAATGTTTGTATAAAATATTTATTTTTCTTCAGTTATTCGACAATTAAAAAAAAATGTACATATGATAACAAAAGTTAAAAGCTGTTTATACTCTCGTTTATTCATGATGCCAAATAGTGATTCTCGAATAATGACGTCACAACTTAATACTAAAAACTAAAGTAAACAAGAAAATGTTCATTAGATAATGAGTTTTTGATGTCAACATTCTTAATAATAGAAAGGTAAGTATCATCACCAAGGAAGCAATTCCTTAATTATTATTTCACAACTGTTCATCGACTTCAACGTGCTGTTTGCTGATTTGTTGGTAAACAATAAGCTAAAGTACTTACAGTCTACTTTGCACAAGTCATTGCTTTGAGATTTTAAGTGAAGAAATTTCTCAACCAGACCCTGGTAAACGGCGAGAGATTGCTGTAAATTTTGCTGAAGGTTGAACAAATTAAATCAAATTCTTCAAACACATAGCATTTTCACGAGATGACTTTACGTTTGCACTAATATCTTCAGAATGCGACTTTAATCGGTCAATCCGAAGATACTGTCAGAAAGCTGAGACTCTCAGGAGCATTTTTAGATATTTTTTAGCTTCTTGAGACAAGAAATGACAAAGTTATGGTTTCTAGAATTTTTTTTAGTTTTGTATAGTAAAAGAACTAATATACGAAACCTTATTTTAATATATACAAAAATTCAAACTAGTTAGAGCTGCGACTTATAGCCATCTTGCTTATGAAGCTTGTTTAACTTAAACGAAATTAATTGAAATACTTAACATAAAAGTGAGAAAATGAAAGAAAATTGCGTGTACTATAATGGGTTTTTGATACCATATATAAGTGTTGCCAATGGAAATACTTGACATAAAAGTATAAAACTGACAAAAATGGCATTTACTTTTATGGGTAATACTATATATCAGGGTTAACAATGGAAAAAATTGTCATAAATGTGTAAAAACTAACAAAAATGGCATTTATTATTGTTGGTTTTTGATACTCTACATTGGGGTTGCCAACACAGATGTAAAATCGAAAAAGTTTTTGAGGTTTTTTATTTGTCTGAATCTTTTATGATCAAGCATCATTAAAAGTTTCTTAGCTGCACAAGGAGAAAGAAAAACAACATAGTTAAGGTTTGGTTTCAATTCAAATTTATCAAAATAAAATTAATAATCAGCTTACTTTGAATAATCTAATGTTTGTATAAAATATTTTTTTTCTTCAGTTATTCGACAATTAAAAAAAAATGTACATATGATAACAAAAGTTAAAAGCTGTTTATACTCTCGTTTATTCATGATGCCAAATAGTGATTCTAGTATAATGACGTCACAACTTAATACTAAAAACTAAAGTAAACGAGAAAATGTTCATTAGATAATGAGTTTTTGATGTCAACATTCTTAATAATAGAAAGGTAAGTATCATCACCAAGGAAGCAATTCCTTTATTATTATTTCACAACTGTTCATCGACTTCAACGTGCTGTTTGCTGATTTGTTGGTAAACAATAAGCTAAAGTACTTACAGTCTACTTTGCACAAGTCATTGCTTTGAGATTTTAAGTGAAGAAATTTCTCAACCAGACCCTGGTAAACGGCGAGAGATTGCTGTAAATTTGCTGAAGGTTGAACAAACTAAATCAAATTCTTCAAACACATAGCATTTTCACGAGATGAATTACGTTTGCACTAATATCTTCAGAATGCGACTTTACTCGGTCAATCCGAAGATACTGTCAGAAAGCTGAGACTCTCAGGAGCATTTTAAGATATTTTTTAGCTTCTTGAGACAAGAAATGACAAAGTTATGGTTTCTAGAATTTTTTTTAGTTTTGTATAGTAAAAGAACTAATATACGAAACCTTATTTTAATATATACAAAAATTCAAACTAGTTAGAGCTGCGACTTATAGCCATCTTGCTTATGAAGCTTGTTTAACTTAAACGAAATTAATTGAAATACTTAACATAAAAGTGAGAAAATGAAAGAAAATTGCGTGTACTATAATGGGTTTTTGATACCATATATAAGTGTTGCCAATGGAAATACTTGACATAAAAGTATAAAACTGACAAAAATGGCATTTACTTTTATGGGTAATACTATATATCAGGGTTAACAATGGAAAAAATTGTCATAAATGTGTAAAAACTAACAAAAATGGCATTTATTATTGTTGGTTTTTGATACTCTACATTGGGGTTGCCAACACAGATGTAAAATCGAAAAAGTTTTTGAGGTTTTTTATTTGTCTGAATCTTTTATGATCAAGCATCATTAAAAGTTTCTTAGCTGCACAAGGAGAAAGAAAAACAACATAGTTAAGGTTTGGTTTCAATTCAAATTTATCAAAATAAAATTAATAATCAGCTCACTTTGAATAATCTAATGTTTGTGTAAAATATTTTTTTTCTTCAGTTATTCGACAATTAAAAAAAAATGAACACATGATAACAAAGGTTAAAAGCTGTTTATACTCTCGTTTATTCATGATGCCAAATAGTGATTCTCGAATAATGACGTCACAACTTAATACTAAAAACTAAAGTAAACAAGAAAATGTTCATTAGATAATGAGTTTTTGATATCAACATTCTTAATAATAGAAAGGTAAGTATCATCACCAAGGAAGCAATTCCTTTATTATTATTTTACAACTGTTCATCGACTTCAACGTGCTATTTGCTGATTTGTTGGTGAACAATATGCCTAAGTACTTACAGTCTACTTTGCACAAGTCATTGCTTTGAGATTTTAAGTGAAGAAATTTCTCAACCAGACCCTGGTAAACGGCGAGAGATTGCTGTAAATTTTGCTGAAGGTTGAACAAATTAAATCAAATTCTTCAAACACATAATCACGAGATGACTTTACGTTTGCACTAATATCTTCAGAATGCGACTTTACTCGGTCAATCTGAAGATACTGTCGGAAAGCTGAGACTCTCAGGAGCATTTTAAGATATTTTTTAGTTTCTTGAGACAAGAAATGACAAAGTTATAGCTTCTAGAATTTTTTTTAGTTTTGTATAGTAAAAGAACTAATATACGAAACCTTATTTTAATATATACAAAAATTCAAACTAGTTAGAGCTGCTACTTATAGCCATCTTGCTTATGAAGCTTGTTTAACTTAAACGAAATTAATTGAAATACTTAACATAAAAGTGAGAAGTGAAAGAAAATTGCGTGTACTATAATGGGTTTTTGATACCATATATAAGTGTTGCCAATGGAAATACTTGACATAAAAGTATAAAACTGACAAAAATGGCATTTACTTTATGGGTAATACTATATATCAGGGTTACCAATGGAAATACTTGACATAAAAGTGTAAAAACTGACAAAAATGGCATTTACTTTTATGGGTAATACTATATATCAGGGTCACCAATGGAAAAAGTTGTCATAAAAGTGTAAAAACTAACAAAAATGGCATTTATTATTGTTGGTTTTTGATACTCTACATTAGGGTTGCCAACACAGATGTAAAATCAAAAAAGTTTTTGAGGTTTTTTAATTGTCTGAATCTTTTATGGTCAAGCATCATTAAAAGTTTCTTAGTTGCACAAGGAGAAAAAAAACAACATAGTTAAGGTTTGATTTCAATTCAAATTTATCAAAATAAAATTAATAATCAGCTCACTTTGAATAATCTAATGTTTGTGTAAAATATTTTTTTTCTTCAGTTATTCGACAATTAAAAAAAAATGAACACATGATAACAAAGGTTAAAAGCTGTTTATACTCTCGTTTATTCATGATGCCAAATAGTGATTCTCGAATAATGACGTCACAACTTAATACTAAAAACTAAAGTAAACAATAAAATGTTCATTAGATAATGAGTTTTTGATATCAACATTCTTAATAATAGAAAGGTAAGTATCATCACCAAGGAAGCAATTCCTTTATTATTATTTTACAACTGTTCATCGACTTCAACGTGCTATTTGCTGATTTGTTGGTGAACAATATGCCTAAGTACTTACAGTCTACTTTGCACAAGTCATTGCTTTGAGATTTTAAGTGAAGAAATTTCTCAACCAGACCCTGGTAAACGGCGAGAGATTGCTGTAAATTTTGCTGAAGGTTGAACAAATTAAATCAAATTCTTCAAACACATAATCACGAGATGACTTTACGTTTGCACTAATATCTTCAGAATGCGACTTTACTCGGTCAATCTGAAGATACTGTCGGAAAGCTGAGACTCTCAGGAGCATTTTAAGATATTTATTAGTTTCTTGAGACAAGAAATGACAAAGTTATAGCTTCTAGAATTTTTTTTAGTTTTGTATAGTAAAAGAACTAATATACGAAACCTTATTTTAATATATACAAAAATTCAAACTAGTTAGAGCTGCTACTTATAGCCATCTTGCTTATGAAGCTTGTTTAACTTAAACGAAATTAATTGAAATACTTAACATAAAAGTGAGAAGTGAAAGAAAATTGCGTGTACTATAATGGGTTTTTGATACCATATATAAGTGTTGCCAATGGAAATACTTGACATAAAAGTATAAAACTGACAAAAATGGCATTTACTTTATGGGTAATACTATATATCAGGGTTACCAATGGAAATACTTGACATAAAAGTGTAAAAACTGACAAAAATGGCATTTACTTTTATGGGTAATACTATATATCAGGGTCACCAATGGAAAAAGTTGTCATAAAAGTGTAAAAACTAACAAAAATGGCATTTATTATTGTTGGTTTTTGATACTCTACATTAGGGTTGCCAACACAGATGTAAAATCAAAAAAGTTTTTGAGGTTTTTTAATTGTCTGAATCTTTTATGGTCAAGCATCATTAAAAGTTTCTTAGTTGCACAAGGAGAAAAAAAACAACATAGTTAAGGTTTGATTTCAATTCAAATTTATCAAAATAAAATTAATAATCAGCTCACTTTGAATAATCTAATGTTTGTGTAAAATATTTTTTTCTTCAGTTATTCGACAATTAAAAAAAAATGCACACATGATAACAAAAGTTAAAAGCTGTTTATACTCTCGTTTATTCATGATGCCAAATAGTGATACTCGAATAATGACGTCACAACTTAATACTAAAAACTAAAGTAAACAATAAAATGTTCATTAGATAATGAGTTTTTGATATCAACATTCTTAATAATAGAAAGGTAAGTATCATCACCAAGGAAGCAATTCCTTTATTATTATTTTACAACTGTTCATCGACTTCAACGTGCTATTTGCTGATTTGTTGGTGAACAATATGCCTAAGTACTTACAGTCTACTTTGCACAAGTCATTGCTTTGAGATTTAAAGTGAAGAAATTTCTCAACCAGACCCTGGTAAACGACGAGAGATTGCTGTAAATTTTGCTGAAGGTTGAACAAATTAAATCAAATTCTTCAAACACATAATCACGAGATGACTTTACGTTTTCACTAATATCTTCAGAATGCGACTTTACTCGGTCAATCTGAAGATACTGTCGGAAAGCTGAGACTCTCAGGAGCATTTTAAGATATTTTTTAGTTTCTTGAGACAAGAAATGACAAAGTTATAGCTTCTAGAATTTTTTTTAGTTTTGTATAGTAAAAGAACTAATATACGAAACCTTATTTTAATATATACAAAAATTCAAACTAGTTAGAGCTGCTACTTATAGCCATCTTGCTTATGAAGCTTGTTTAACTTAAACGAAATTAATTGAAATACTTAACATAAAAGTGAGAAGTGAAAGAAAATTGCGTGTACTATAATGGGTTTTTGATACCATATATAAGTGTTGCCAATGGAAATACTTGACATAAAAGTATAATTACTGACAAAAATGGCATTTACTTTATGGGTAATACTATATATCAGGGTTACCAATGGAAATACTTGACATAAAAGTGTAAAAACTGACAAAAATGGCATTTACTTTTATGGGTAATACTATATATCAGGGTCACCAATGGAAAAAGTTGTCATAAAAGTGTAAAAACTAACAAAAATGGCATTTATTATTGTTGGTTTTTGATACTCTACATTAGGGTTGCCAACACAGATGTAAAATCAAAAAAGTTTTTGAGGTTTTTTAATTGTCTGAATCTTTTATGGTCAAGCATCATTAAAAGTTTCTTAGTTGCACAAGGAGAAAAAAAACAACATAGTTAAGGTTTGATTTCAATTCAAATTTATCAAAATAAAATTAATAATCAGCTCACTTTGAATAATCTAATGTTTGTGTAAAATATTTTTTTTCTTCAGTTATTCGACAATTAAAAAAAAATGAACACATGATAACAAAAGTTAAAAGCTGTTTATACTCTCGTTTATTCATGATGCCAAATAGTGATTCTCGAATAATGACGTCACAACTTAATACTAAAAACTAAAGTAAACAATAAAATGTTCATTAGATAATGAGTTTTTGATATCAACATTCTTAATAATAGAAAGGTAAGTATCATCACCAAGGAAGCAATTCCTTTATTATTATTTTACAACTGTTCATCGACTTCAACGTGCTATTTGCTGATTTGTTGGTGAACAATATGCCTAAGTACTTACAGTCTACTTTGCACAAGTCATTGCTTTGAGATTTTAAGTGAAGAAATTTCTCAACCAGACCCTGGTAAACGGCGAGAGATTGCTGTAAATTTTGCTGAAGGTTGAACAAATTAAATCAAATTCTTCAAACACATAATCACGAGATGACTTTACGTTTGCACTAATATCTTCAGAATGCGACTTTACTCGGTCAATCTGAAGATACTGTCGGAAAGCTGAGACTCTCAGGAGCATTTTAAGATATTTATTAGTTTCTTGAGACAAGAAATGACAAAGTTATAGCTTCTAGAATTTTTTTTAGTTTTGTATAGTAAAAGAACTAATATACGAAACCTTATTTTAATATATACAAAAATTCAAACTAGTTAGAGCTGCTACTTATAGCCATCTTGCTTATGAAGCTTGTTTAACTTAAACGAAATTAATTGAAATACTTAACATAAAAGTGAGAAGTGAAAGAAAATTGCGTGTACTATAATGGGTTTTTGATACCATATATAAGTGTTGCCAATGGAAATACTTGACATAAAAGTATAAAACTGACAAAAATGGCATTTACTTTATGGGTAATACTATATATCAGGGTTACCAATGGAAATACTTGACATAAAAGTGTAAAAACTGACAAAAATGGCATTTACTTTTATGGGTAATACTATATATCAGGGTCACCAATGGAAAAAGTTGTCATAAAAGTGTAAAAACTAACAAAAATGGCATTTATTATTGTTGGTTTTTGATACTCTACATTAGGGTTGCCAACACAGATGTAAAATCAAAAAAGTTTTTGAGGTTTTTTAATTGTCTGAATCTTTTATGGTCAAGCATCATTAAAAGTTTCTTAGTTGCACAAGGAGAAAAAAAACAACATAGTTAAGGTTTGATTTCAATTCAAATTTATCAAAATAAAATTAATAATCAGCTCACTTTGAATAATCTAATGTTTGTGTAAAATATTTTTTTTCTTCAGTTATTCGACAATTAAAAAAAAATGCACACATGATAACAAAAGTTAAAAGCTGTTTATACTCTCGTTTATTCATGATGCCAAATAGTGATACTCGAATAATGACGTCACAACTTAATACTAAAAACTAAAGTAAACAATAAAATGTTCATTAGATAATGAGTTTTTGATATCAACATTCTTAATAATAGAAAGGTAAGTATCATCACCAAGGAAGCAATTCCTTTATTATTATTTTACAACTGTTCATCGACTTCAACGTGCTATTTGCTGATTTGTTGGTGAACAATATGCCTAAGTACTTACAGTCTACTTTGCACAAGTCATTGCTTTGAGATTTAAGTGAAGAAATTTCTCAACCAGACCCTGGTAAACGACGAGAGATTGCTGTAAATTTTGCTGAAGGTTGAACAAATTAAATCAAATTCTTCAAACACATAATCACGAGATGACTTTACGTTTTCACTAATATCTTCAGAATGCGACTTTACTCGGTCAATCTGAAGATACTGTCGGAAAGCTGAGACTCTCAGGAGCATTTTAAGATATTTTTTAGTTTCTTGAGACAAGAAATGACAAAGTTATAGCTTCTAGAATTTTTTTTAGTTTTGTATAGTAAAAGAACTAATATACGAAACCTTATTTTAATATATACAAAAATTCAAACTAGTTAGAGCTGCTACTTATAGCCATCTTGCTTATGAAGCTTGTTTAACTTAAACGAAATTAATTGAAATACTTAACATAAAAGTGAGAAGTGAAAGAAAATTGCGTGTACTATAATGGGTTTTTGATACCATATATAAGTGTTGCCAATGGAAATACTTGACATAAAAGTATAATTACTGACAAAAATGGCATTTACTTTATGGGTAATACTATATATCAGGGTTACCAATGGAAATACTTGACATAAAAGTGTAAAAACTGACAAAAATGGCATTTACTTTTATGGGTAATACTATATATCAGGGTCACCAATGGAAAAAGTTGTCATAAAAGTGTAAAAACTAACAAAAATGGCATTTATTATTGTTGGTTTTTGATACTCTACATTAGGGTTGCCAACACAGATGTAAAATCAAAAAAGTTTTTGAGGTTTTTTAATTGTCTGAATCTTTTATGGTCAAGCATCATTAAAAGTTTCTTAGTTGCACAAGGAGAAAAAAAACAACATAGTTAAGGTTTGATTTCAATTCAAATTTATCAAAATAAAATTAATAATCAGCTCACTTTGAATAATCTAATGTTTGTGTAAAATATTTTTTTTCTTCAGTTATTCGACAATTAAAAAAAAATGAACACATGATAACAAAAGTTAAAAGCTGTTTATACTCTCGTTTATTCATGATGCCAAATAGTGATTCTCGAATAATGACGTCACAACTTAATACTAAAAACTAAAGTAAACAATAAAATGTTCATTAGATAATGAGTTTTTGATATCAACATTCTTAATAATAGAAAGGTAAGTATCATCACCAAGGAAGCAATTCCTTTATTATTATTTTACAACTGTTCATCGACTTCAACGTGCTATTTGCTGATTTGTTGGTGAACAATATGCCTAAGTACTTACAGTCTACTTTGCACAAGTCATTGCTTTGAGATTTTAAGTGAAGAAATTTCTCAACCAGACCCTGGTAAACGGCGAGAGATTGCTGTAAATTTTGCTGAAGGTTGAACAAATTAAATCAAATTCTTCAAACACATAATCACGAGATGACTTTACGTTTGCACTAATATCTTCAGAATGCGACTTTACTCGGTCAATCCGAAGATACTGTCAGAAAGCTGAGACTCTCAGGAGCATTTTAAGATATTTTTTAGCTTCTTGAGACAAGAAATAACAAAGTTATGGTTTCTAGAATTTTTTTTTTAGTTTTCTATAGTAAAAGAACTAATATACGAAACCTTATTTTAATATATACAAAAATTCAAACTATTTAGAGCTGCGACTTAAAGCCATCTTGCTTATGAAGCTTGTTTAACTTTAACGAAACTAATAGAGAGATACTTAACATAAAAGTGAGAAGATGAAACAAAATGGCGTGTACTATAATGGGTTTTTGATACCATATATAAGTGTTGCCAATGGAAATACTTGACATAAAAGTGTAAAAACTGACAAAAATGGCGTTTACTTTTATGGGTAATACTATATATCAGGGTCACCAATGGAAAAAGTTGTCATAAAAGTGTAAAAACTAACAAAAATGGCATTTATTATTGTTGGTTTTTGATACTCTACATTAGGGTTGCCAACACAGATGTAAAATCAAAAAAGTTTTTGAGGTTTTTTAATTGTCTGAATCTTTTATGGTCAAGCATCATTAAAAGTTTCTTAGTTGCACAAGGAGAAAAAAAACAACATAGTTAAGGTTTGATTTCAATTCAAATTTATCAAAATAAAATTAATAATCAGCTCACTTTGAATAATCTAATGTTTGTGTAAAATATTTTTTTTCTTCAGTTATTCGACAATTAAAAAAAAATGAACACATGATAACAAAAGTTAAAAGCTGTTTATACTCTCGTTTATTCATGATGCCAAATAGTGATTCTCGAATAATGACGTCACAACTTAATACTAAAAACTAAAGTAAACAATAAAATGTTCATTAGATAATGAGTTTTTGATATCAACATTCTTAATAATAGAAAGGTAAGTATCATCACCAAGGAAGCAATTCCTTTATTATTATTTTACAACTGTTCATCGACTTCAACGTGCTATTTGCTGATTTGTTGGTGAACAATATGCCTAAGTACTTACAGTCTACTTTGCACAAGTCATTGCTTTGAGATTTTAAGTGAAGAAATTTCTCAACCAGACCCTGGTAAACGGCGAGAGATTGCTGTAAATTTTGCTGAAGGTTGAACAAATTAAATCAAATTCTTCAAACACATAATCACGAGATGACTTTACGTTTGCACTAATATCTTCAGAATGCGACTTTACTCGGTCAATCCGAAGATACTGTCAGAAAGCTGAGACTCTCAGGAGCATTTTAAGATATTTTTTAGCTTCTTGAGACAAGAAATAACAAAGTTATGGTTTCTAGAATTTTTTTTTTAGTTTTCTATAGTAAAAGAACTAATATACGAAACCTTATTTTAATATATACAAAAATTCAAACTATTTAGAGCTGCGACTTAAAGCCATCTTGCTTATGAAGCTTGTTTAACTTTAACGAAACTAATAGAGAGATACTTAACATAAAAGTGAGAAGATGAAACAAAATGGCGTGTACTATAATGGGTTTTTGATACCATATATAAGTGTTGCCAATGGAAATACTTGACATAAAAGTGTAAAAACTGACAAAAATGGCGTTTACTTTTATGGGTAATACTATATATCAGGGTCACCAATGGAAAAAGTTGTCATAAAAGTGTAAAAACTAACAAAAATGGCATTTATTATTGTTGGTTTTTGATACTCTACATTAGGGTTGCCAACACAGATGTAAAATCAAAAAAGTTTTTGAGGTTTTTTAATTGTCTGAATCTTTTATGGTCAAGCATTATTAAAAGTTTCTTAGTTGCACAAGGAGAAAAAAAACAACATAGTTAAGGTTTGATTTCAATTCAAATTTATCAAAATAAAATTAATAATCAGCTCACTTTGAATAATCTAATGTTTGTGTAAAATATTTTTTTTCTTCAGTTATTCGACAATTAAAAAAAAATGAACACATGATAACAAAGGTTAAAAGCTGTTTATACTCTCGTTTATTCATGATGCCAAATAGTGATTCTCGAATAATGACGTCACAACTTAATACTAAAAACTAAGTAAACAATAAAATGTTCATTAGATAATGAGTTTTTGATATCAACATTCTTAATAATAGAAAGGTAAGTATCATCACCAAGGAAGCAATTCCTTTATTATTATTTTACAACTGTTCATCGACTTCAACGTGCTATTTGCTGATTTGTTGGTGAACAATATGCCTAAGTACTTACAGTCTACTTTGCACAAGTCATTGCTTTGAGATTTTAAGTGAAGAAATTTCTCAACCAGACCCTGGTAAACGGCGAGAGATTGCTGTAAATTTTGCTGAAGGTTGAACAAATTAAATCAAATTCTTCAAACACATAATCACGAGATGACTTTACGTTTGCACTAATATCTTCAGAATGCGACTTTACTCGGTCAATCCGAAGATACTGTCAGAAAGCTGAGACTCTCAGGAGCATTTTAAGATATTTTTTAGCTTCTTGAGACAAGAAATAACAAAGTTATGGTTTCTAGAATTTTTTTTTTAGTTTTCTATAGTAAAAGAACTAATATACGAAACCTTATTTTAATATATACAAAAATTCAAACTATTTAGAGCTGCGACTTAAAGCCATCTTGCTTATGAAGCTTGTTTAACTTTAACGAAACTAATAGAGAGATACTTAACATAAAAGTGAGAAGATGAAACAAAATGGCGTGTACTATAATGGGTTTTTGATACCATATATAAGTGTTGCCAATGGAAATACTTGACATAAAAGTGTAAAAACTGACAAAAATGGCGTTTACTTTTATGGGTAATACTATATATCAGGGTCACCAATGGAAAAAGTTGTCATAAAAGTGTAAAAACTAACAAAAATGGCATTTATTATTGTTGGTTTTTGATACTCTACATTAGGGTTGCCAACACAGATGTAAAATCAAAAAAGTTTTTGAGGTTTTTTAATTGTCTGAATCTTTTATGGTCAAGCATCATTAAAAGTTTCTTAGTTGCACAAGGAGAAAAAAAACAACATAGTTAAGGTTTGATTTCAATTCAAATTTATCAAAATAAAATTAATAATCAGCTCACTTTGAATAATCTAATGTTTGTGTAAAATATTTTTTTTCTTCAGTTATTCGACAATTAAAAAAAAATGAACACATGATAACAAAAGTTAAAAGCTGTTTATACTCTCGTTTATTCATGATGCCAAATAGTGATTCTCGAATAATGACGTCACAACTTAATACTAAAAACTAAAGTAAACAATAAAATGTTCATTAGATAATGAGTTTTTGATATCAACATTCTTAATAATAGAAAGGTAAGTATCATCACCAAGGAAGCAATTCCTTTATTATTATTTTACAACTGTTCATCGACTTCAACGTGCTATTTGCTGATTTGTTGGTGAACAATATGCCTAAGTACTTACAGTCTACTTTGCACAAGTCATTGCTTTGAGATTTTAAGTGAAGAAATTTCTCAACCAGACCCTGGTAAACGGCGAGAGATTGCTGTAAATTTTGCTGAAGGTTGAACAAATTAAATCAAATTCTTCAAACACATAATCACGAGATGACTTTACGTTTGCACTAATATCTTCAGAATGCGACTTTACTCGGTCAATCCGAAGATACTGTCAGAAAGCTGAGACTCTCAGGAGCATTTTAAGATATTTTTTAGCTTCTTGAGACAAGAAATAACAAAGTTATGGTTTCTAGAATTTTTTTTTTAGTTTTCTATAGTAAAAGAACTAATATACGAAACCTTATTTTAATATATACAAAAATTCAAACTATTTAGAGCTGCGACTTAAAGCCATCTTGCTTATGAAGCTTGTTTAACTTTAACGAAACTAATAGAGAGATACTTAACATAAAAGTGAGAAGATGAAACAAAATGGCGTGTACTATAATGGGTTTTTGATACCATATATAAGTGTTGCCAATGGAAATACTTGACATAAAAGTGTAAAAACTGACAAAAATGGCGTTTACTTTTATGGGTAATACTATATATCAGGGTCACCAATGGAAAAAGTTGTCATAAAAGTGTAAAAACTAACAAAAATGGCATTTATTATTGTTGGTTTTTGATACTCTACATTAGGGTTGCCAACACAGATGTAAAATCAAAAAAGTTTTTGAGGTTTTTTAATTGTCTGAATCTTTTATGGTCAAGCATTATTAAAAGTTTCTTAGTTGCACAAGGAGAAAAAAAACAACATAGTTAAGGTTTGATTTCAATTCAAATTTATCAAAATAAAATTAATAATCAGCTCACTTTGAATAATCTAATGTTTGTGTAAAATATTTTTTTTCTTCAGTTATTCGACAATTAAAAAAAAATGAACACATGATAACAAAGGTTAAAAGCTGTTTATACTCTCGTTTATTCATGATGCCAAATAGTGATTCTCGAATAATGACGTCACAACTTAATACTAAAAACTAAAGTAAACAATAAAATGTTCATTAGATAATGAGTTTTTGATATCAACATTCTTAATAATAGAAAGGTAAGTATCATCACCAAGGAAGCAATTCCTTTATTATTATTTTACAACTGTTCATCGACTTCAACGTGCTATTTGCTGATTTGTTGGTGAACAATATGCCTAAGTACTTACAGTCTACTTTGCACAAGTCATTGCTTTGAGATTTTAAGTGAAGAAATTTCTCAACCAGACCCTGGTAAACGGCGAGAGATTGCTGTAAATTTTGCTGAAGGTTGAACAATTAAATCAAATTCTTCAAACACATAATCACGAGATGACTTTACGTTTGCACTAATATCTTCAGAATGCGACTTTACTCGGTCAATCCGAAGATACTGTCAGAAAGCTGAGACTCTCAGGAGCATTTTAAGATATTTTTTAGCTTCTTGAGACAAGAAATAACAAAGTTATGGTTTCTAGAATTTTTTTTTTAGTTTTCTATAGTAAAAGAACTAATATACGAAACCTTATTTTAATATATACAAAAATTCAAACTATTTAGAGCTGCGACTTAAAGCCATCTTGCTTATGAAGCTTGTTTAACTTTAACGAAACTAATAGAGAGATACTTAACATAAAAGTGAGAAGATGAAACAAAATGGCGTGTACTATAATGGGTTTTTGATACCATATATAAGTGTTGCCAATGGAAATACTTGACATAAAAGTGTAAAAACTGACAAAAATGGCGTTTACTTTTATGGGTAATACTATATATCAGGGTCACCAATGGAAAAAGTTGTCATAAAAGTGTAAAAACTAACAAAAATGGCATTTATTATTGTTGGTTTTTGATACTCTACATTAGGGTTGCCAACACAGATGTAAAATCAAAAAAGTTTTTGAGGTTTTTTAATTGTCTGAATCTTTTATGGTCAAGCATCATTAAAAGTTTCTTAGTTGCACAAGGAGAAAAAAAACAACATAGTTAAGGTTTGATTTCAATTCAAATTTATCAAAATAAAATTAATAATCAGCTCACTTTGAATAATCTAATGTTTGTGTAAAATATTTTTTTTCTTCAGTTATTCGACAATTAAAAAAAAATGAACACATGATAACAAAGGTTAAAAGCTGTTTATACTCTCGTTTATTCATGATGCCAAATAGTGATTCTCGAATAATGACGTCACAACTTAATACTAAAAACTAAGTAAACAATAAAATGTTCATTAGATAATGAGTTTTTGATATCAACATTCTTAATAATAGAAAGGTAAGTATCATCACCAAGGAAGCAATTCCTTTATTATTATTTTACAACTGTTCATCGACTTCAACGTGCTATTTGCTGATTTGTTGGTGAACAATATGCCTAAGTACTTACAGTCTACTTTGCACAAGTCATTGCTTTGAGATTTTAAGTGAAGAAATTTCTCAACCAGACCCTGGTAAACGGCGAGAGATTGCTGTAAATTTTGCTGAAGGTTGAACAAATTAAATCAAATTCTTCAAACACATAATCACGAGATGACTTTACGTTTGCACTAATATCTTCAGAATGCGACTTTACTCGGTCAATCCGAAGATACTGTCAGAAAGCTGAGACTCTCAGGAGCATTTTAAGATATTTTTTAGCTTCTTGAGACAAGAAATAACAAAGTTATGGTTTCTAGAATTTTTTTTTTAGTTTTCTATAGTAAAAGAACTAATATACGAAACCTTATTTTAATATATACAAAAATTCAAACTATTTAGAGCTGCGACTTAAAGCCATCTTGCTTATGAAGCTTGTTTAACTTTAACGAAACTAATAGAGAGATACTTAACATAAAAGTGAGAAGATGAAACAAAATGGCGTGTACTATAATGGGTTTTTGATACCATATATAAGTGTTGCCAATGGAAATACTTGACATAAAAGTGTAAAAACTGACAAAAATGGCGTTTACTTTTATGGGTAATACTATATATCAGGGTCACCAATGGAAAAAGTTGTCATAAAAGTGTAAAAACTAACAAAAATGGCATTTATTATTGTTGGTTTTTGATACTCTACATTAGGGTTGCCAACACAGATGTAAAATCAAAAAAGTTTTTGAGGTTTTTTAATTGTCTGAATCTTTTATGGTCAAGCATCATTAAAAGTTTCTTAGTTGCACAAGGAGAAAAAAAACAACATAGTTAAGGTTTGATTTCAATTCAAATTTATCAAAATAAAATTAATAATCAGCTCACTTTGAATAATCTAATGTTTGTGTAAAATATTTTTTTTCTTCAGTTATTCGACAATTAAAAAAAAATGAACACATGATAACAAAGGTTAAAAGCTGTTTATACTCTCGTTTATTCATGATGCCAAATAGTGATTCTCGAATAATGACGTCACAACTTAATACTAAAAACTAAGTAAACAATAAAATGTTCATTAGATAATGAGTTTTTGATATCAACATTCTTAATAATAGAAAGGTAAGTATCATCACCAAGGAAGCAATTCCTTTATTATTATTTTACAACTGTTCATCGACTTCAACGTGCTATTTGCTGATTTGTTGGTGAACAATATGCCTAAGTACTTACAGTCTACTTTGCACAAGTCATTGCTTTGAGATTTTAAGTGAAGAAATTTCTCAACCAGACCCTGGTAAACGGCGAGAGATTGCTGTAAATTTTGCTGAAGGTTGAACAAATTAAATCAAATTCTTCAAACACATAATCACGAGATGACTTTACGTTTGCACTAATATCTTCAGAATGCGACTTTACTCGGTCAATCCGAAGATACTGTCAGAAAGCTGAGACTCTCAGGAGCATTTTAAGATATTTTTTAGCTTCTTGAGACAAGAAATAACAAAGTTATGGTTTCTAGAATTTTTTTTTTAGTTTTCTATAGTAAAAGAACTAATATACGAAACCTTATTTTAATATATACAAAAATTCAAACTATTTAGAGCTGCGACTTAAAGCCATCTTGCTTATGAAGCTTGTTTAACTTTAACGAAACTAATAGAGAGATACTTAACATAAAAGTGAGAAGATGAAACAAAATGGCGTGTACTATAATGGGTTTTTGATACCATATATAAGTGTTGCCAATGGAAATACTTGACATAAAAGTGTAAAAACTGACAAAAATGGCGTTTACTTTTATGGGTAATACTATATATCAGGGTCACCAATGGAAAAAGTTGTCATAAAAGTGTAAAAACTAACAAAAATGGCATTTATTATTGTTGGTTTTTGATACTCTACATTAGGGTTGCCAACACAGATGTAAAATCAAAAAAGTTTTTGAGGTTTTTTAATTGTCTGAATCTTTTATGGTCAAGCATCATTAAAAGTTTCTTAGTTGCACAAGGAGAAAAAAAACAACATAGTTAAGGTTTGATTTCAATTTAAATTTATCAAAATAAAATTAATAATCAGCTCACTTTGAATAATCTAATGTTTGTGTAAAATATTTTTTTTCTTCAGTTATTCGACAATTAAAAAAAAATGAACACATGATAACAAAGGTTAAAAGCTGTTTATACTCTCGTTTATTCATGATGCCAAATAGTGATTCTCGAATAATGACGTCACAACTTAATACTAAAAACTAAAGTAAACAATAAAATGTTCATTAGATAATGAGTTTTTGATATCAACATTCTTAATAATAGAAAGGTAAGTATCATCACCAAGGAAGCAATTCCTTTATTATTATTTTACAACTGTTCATCGACTTCAACGTGCTATTTGCTGATTTGTTGGTGAACAATATGCCTAAGTACTTACAGTCTACTTTGCACAAGTCATTGCTTTGAGATTTTAAGTGAAGAAATTTCTCAACCAGACCCTGGTAAACGGCGAGAGATTGCTGTAAATTTTGCTGAAGGTTGAACAAATTAAATCAAATTCTTCAAACACATAATCACGAGATGACTTTACGTTTGCACTAATATCTTCAGAATGCGACTTTACTCGGTCAATCCGAAGATACTGTCAGAAAGCTGAGACTCTCAGGAGCATTTTAAGATATTTTTTAGCTTCTTGAGACAAGAAATAACAAAGTTATGGTTTCTAGAATTTTTTTTTTAGTTTTCTATAGTAAAAGAACTAATATACGAAACCTTATTTTAATATATACAAAAATTCAAACTATTTAGAGCTGCGACTTAAAGCCATCTTGCTTATGAAGCTTGTTTAACTTTAACGAAACTAATAGAGAGATACTTAACATAAAAGTGAGAAGATGAAACAAAATGGCGTGTACTATAATGGGTTTTTGATACCATATATAAGTGTTGCCAATGGAAATACTTGACATAAAAGTGTAAAAACTGACAAAAATGGCGTTTACTTTTATGGGTAATACTATATATCAGGGTCACCAATGGAAAAAGTTGTCATAAAAGTGTAAAAACTAACAAAAATGGCATTTATTATTGTTGGTTTTTGATACTCTACATTAGGGTTGCCAACACAGATGTAAAATCAAAAAAGTTTTTGAGGTTTTTTAATTGTCTGAATCTTTTATGGTCAAGCATCATTAAAAGTTTCTTAGTTGCACAAGGAGAAAAAAAACAACATAGTTAAGGTTTGATTTCAATTCAAATTTATCAAAATAAAATTAATAATCAGCTCACTTTGAATAATCTAATGTTTGTGTAAAATATTTTTTTTCTTCAGTTATTCGACAATTAAAAAAAAATGAACACATGATAACAAAGGTTAAAAGCTGTTTATACTCTCGTTTATTCATGATGCCAAATAGTGATTCTCGAATAATGACGTCACAACTTAATACTAAAAACTAAAGTAAACAATAAAATGTTCATTAGATAATGAGTTTTTGATATCAACATTCTTAATAATAGAAAGGTAAGTATCATCACCAAGGAAGCAATTCCTTTATTATTATTTTACAACTGTTCATCGACTTCAACGTGCTATTTGCTGATTTGTTGGTGAACAATATGCCTAAGTACTTACAGTCTACTTTGCACAAGTCATTGCTTTGAGATTTTAAGTGAAGAAATTTCTCAACCAGACCCTGGTAAACGGCGAGAGATTGCTGTAAATTTTGCTGAAGGTTGAACAAATTAAATCAAATTCTTCAAACACATAATCACGAGATGACTTTACGTTTGCACTAATATCTTCAGAATGCGACTTTACTCGGTCAATCCGAAGATACTGTCAGAAAGCTGAGACTCTCAGGAGCATTTTAAGATATTTTTTAGCTTCTTGAGACAAGAAATAACAAAGTTATGGTTTCTAGAATTTTTTTTTTAGTTTTCTATAGTAAAAGAACTAATATACGAAACCTTATTTTAATATATACAAAAATTCAAACTATTTAGAGCTGCGACTTAAAGCCATCTTGCTTATGAAGCTTGTTTAACTTTAACGAAACTAATAGAGAGATACTTAACATAAAAGTGAGAAGATGAAACAAAATGGCGTGTACTATAATGGGTTTTTGATACCATATATAAGTGTTGCCAATGGAAATACTTGACATAAAAGTGTAAAAACTGACAAAAATGGCGTTTACTTTTATGGGTAATACTATATATCAGGGTCACCAATGGAAAAAGTTGTCATAAAAGTGTAAAAACTAACAAAAATGGCATTTATTATTGTTGGTTTTTGATACTCTACATTAGGGTTGCCAACACAGATGTAAAATCAAAAAAGTTTTTGAGGTTTTTTAATTGTCTGAATCTTTTATGGTCAAGCATCATTAAAAGTTTCTTAGTTGCACAAGGAGAAAAAAAACAACATAGTTAAGGTTTGATTTCAATTCAAATTTATCAAAATAAAATTAATAATCAGCTCACTTTGAATAATCTAATGTTTGTGTAAAATATTTTTTTTCTTCAGTTATTCGACAATTAAAAAAAAATGAACACATGATAACAAAGGTTAAAAGCTGTTTATACTCTCGTTTATTCATGATGCCAAATAGTGATTCTCGAATAATGACGTCACAACTTAATACTAAAAACTAAAGTAAACAATAAAATGTTCATTAGATAATGAGTTTTTGATATCAACATTCTTAATAATAGAAAGGTAAGTATCATCACCAAGGAAGCAATTCCTTTATTATTATTTTACAACTGTTCATCGACTTCAACGTGCTATTTGCTGATTTGTTGGTGAACAATATGCCTAAGTACTTACAGTCTACTTTGCACAAGTCATTGCTTTGAGATTTTAAGTGAAGAAATTTCTCAACCAGACCCTGGTAAACGGCGAGAGATTGCTGTAAATTTTGCTGAAGGTTGAACAAATTAAATCAAATTCTTCAAACACATAATCACGAGATGACTTTACGTTTGCACTAATATCTTCAGAATGCGACTTTACTCGGTCAATCCGAAGATACTGTCAGAAAGCTGTGACTCTCAGGAGCATTTTAAGATATTTTTTAGCTTCTTGAGACAAGAAATAACAAAGTTATGGCTTCTAGAATTTTTTTTTTAGTTTTCTATAGTAAAAGAACTAATATACGAAACCTTATTTTAATATATACAAAAATTCAAACTATTTAGAGCTGCGACTTAAAGCCATCTTGCTTATGAAGCTTGTTTAACTTTAACGAAACTAATAGAGAGATACTTAACATAAAAGTGAGAAGATGAAACAAAATGGCGTGTACTATAATGGGTTTTTGATACCATATATAAGTGTTGCCAATGGAAATACTTGACATAAAAGTGTAAAAACTGACAAAAATGGCGTTTACTTTTATGGGTAATACTATATATCAGGGTCACCAATGGAAAAAGTTGTCATAAAAGTGTAAAAACTAACAAAAATGGCATTTATTATTGTTGGTTTTTGATACTCTACATTAGGGTTGCCAACACAGATGTAAAATCAAAAAAGTTTTTGAGGTTTTTTAATTGTCTGAATCTTTTATGGTCAAGCATCATTAAAAGTTTCTTAGTTGCACAAGGAGAAAAAAAACAACATAGTTAAGGTTTGATTTCAATTCAAATTTATCAAAATAAAATTAATAATCAGCTCACTTTGAATAATCTAATGTTTGTGTAAAATATTTTTTTTCTTCAGTTATTCGACAATTAAAAAAAAATGAACACATGATAACAAAGGTTAAAAGCTGTTTATACTCTCGTTTATTCATGATGCCAAATAGTGATTCTCGAATAATGACGTCACAACTTAATACTAAAAACTAAAGTAAACAATAAAATGTTCATTAGATAATGAGTTTTTGATATCAACATTCTTAATAATAGAAAGGTAAGTATCATCACCAAGGAAGCAATTCCTTTATTATTATTTTACAACTGTTCATCGACTTCAACGTGCTATTTGCTGATTTGTTGGTGAACAATATGCCTAAGTACTTACAGTCTACTTTGCACAAGTCATTGCTTTGAGATTTTAAGTGAAGAAATTTCTCAACCAGACCCTGGTAAACGGCGAGAGATTGCTGTAAATTTTGCTGAAGGTTGAACAAATTAAATCAAATTCTTCAAACACATAATCACGAGATGACTTTACGTTTGCACTAATATCTTCAGAATGCGACTTTACTCGGTCAATCCGAAGATACTGTCAGAAAGCTGAGACTCTCAGGAGCATTTTAAGATATTTTTTAGCTTCTTGAGACAAGAAATAACAAAGTTATGGTTTCTAGAATTTTTTTTTTAGTTTTCTATAGTAAAAGAACTAATATACGAAACCTTATTTTAATATATACAAAAATTCAAACTATTTAGAGCTGCGACTTAAAGCCATCTTGCTTATGAAGCTTGTTTAACTTTAACGAAACTAATAGAGAGATACTTAACATAAAAGTGAGAAGATGAAACAAAATGGCGTGTACTATAATGGGTTTTTGATACCATATATAAGTGTTGCCAATGGAAATACTTGACATAAAAGTGTAAAAACTGACAAAAATGGCGTTTACTTTTATGGGTAATACTATATATCAGGGTCACCAATGGAAAAAGTTGTCATAAAAGTGTAAAAACTAACAAAAATGGCATTTATTATTGTTGGTTTTTGATACTCTACATTAGGGTTGCCAACACAGATGTAAAATCAAAAAAGTTTTTGAGGTTTTTTAATTGTCTGAATCTTTTATGGTCAAGCATCATTAAAAGTTTCTTAGTTGCACAAGGAGAAAAAAAACAACATAGTTAAGGTTTGATTTCAATTCAAATTTATCAAAATAAAATTAATAATCAGCTCACTTTGAATAATCTAATGTTTGTGTAAAATATTTTTTTTCTTCAGTTATTCGACAATTAAAAAAAAATGAACACATGATAACAAAGGTTAAAAGCTGTTTATACTCTCGTTTATTCATGATGCCAAATAGTGATTCTCGAATAATGACGTCACAACTTAATACTAAAAACTAAAGTAAACAATAAAATGTTCATTAGATAATGAGTTTTTGATATCAACATTCTTAATAATAGAAAGGTAAGTATCATCACCAAGGAAGCAATTCCTTTATTATTATTTTACAACTGTTCATCGACTTCAACGTGCTATTTGCTGATTTGTTGGTGAACAATATGCCTAAGTACTTACAGTCTACTTTGCACAAGTCATTGCTTTGAGATTTTAAGTGAAGAAATTTCTCAACCAGACCCTGGTAAACGGCGAGAGATTGCTGTAAATTTTGCTGAAGGTTGAACAAATTAAATCAAATTCTTCAAACACATAATCACGAGATGACTTTACGTTTGCACTAATATCTTCAGAATGCGACTTTACTCGGTCAATCCGAAGATACTGTCAGAAAGCTGTGACTCTCAGGAGCATTTTAAGATATTTTTTAGCTTCTTGAGACAAGAAATAACAAAGTTATGGCTTCTAGAATTTTTTTTTTAGTTTTCTATAGTAAAAGAACTAATATACGAAACCTTATTTTAATATATACAAAAATTCAAACTATTTAGAGCTGCGACTTAAAGCCATCTTGCTTATGAAGCTTGTTTAACTTTAACGAAACTAATAGAGAGATACTTAACATAAAAGTGAGAAGATGAAACAAAATGGCGTGTACTATAATGGGTTTTTGATACCATATATAAGTGTTGCCAATGGAAATACTTGACATAAAAGTGTAAAAACTGACAAAAATGGCGTTTACTTTTATGGGTAATACTATATATCAGGGTCACCAATGGAAAAAGTTGTCATAAAAGTGTAAAAACTAACAAAAATGGCATTTATTATTGTTGGTTTTTGATACTCTACATTAGGGTTGCCAACACAGATGTAAAATCAAAAAAGTTTTTGAGGTTTTTTAATTGTCTGAATCTTTTATGGTCAAGCATCATTAAAAGTTTCTTAGTTGCACAAGGAGAAAAAAAACAACATAGTTAAGGTTTGATTTCAATTCAAATTTATCAAAATAAAATTAATAATCAGCTCACTTTGAATAATCTAATGTTTGTGTAAAATATTTTTTTTCTTCAGTTATTCGACAATTAAAAAAAAATGAACACATGATAACAAAGGTTAAAAGCTGTTTATACTCTCGTTTATTCATGATGCCAAATAGTGATTCTCGAATAATGACGTCACAACTTAATACTAAAAACTAAGTAAACAATAAAATGTTCATTAGATAATGAGTTTTTGATATCAACATTCTTAATAATAGAAAGGTAAGTATCATCACCAAGGAAGCAATTCCTTTATTATTATTTTACAACTGTTCATCGACTTCAACGTGCTATTTGCTGATTTGTTGGTGAACAATATGCCTAAGTACTTACAGTCTACTTTGCACAAGTCATTGCTTTGAGATTTAAGTGAAGAAATTTCTCAACCAGACCCTGGTAAACGACGAGAGATTGCTGTAAATTTTGCTGAAGGTTGAACAAATTAAATCAAATTCTTCAAACACATAATCACGAGATGACTTTACGTTTTCACTAATATCTTCAGAATGCGACTTTACTCGGTCAATCTGAAGATACTGTCGGAAAGCTGAGACTCTCAGGAGCATTTTAAGATATTTTTTAGCTTCTTGAGACAAGAAATAACAAAGTTATGGTTTCTAGAATTTTTTTTTTAGTTTTCTATAGTAAAAGAACTAATATACGAAACCTTATTTTAATATATACAAAAATTCAAACTATTTAGAGCTGCGACTTAAAGCCATCTTGCTTATGAAGCTTGTTTAACTTTAACGAAACTAATAGAGAGATACTTAACATAAAAGTGAGAAGATGAAACAAAATGGCGTGTACTATAATGGGTTTTTGATACCATATATAAGTGTTGCCAATGGAAATACTTGACATAAAAGTGTAAAAACTGACAAAAATGGCGTTTACTTTTATGGGTAATACTATATATCAGGGTCACCAATGGAAAAAGTTGTCATAAAAGTGTAAAAACTAACAAAAATGGCATTTATTATTGTTGGTTTTTGATACTCTACATTAGGGTTGCCAACACAGATGTAAAATCAAAAAAGTTTTTGAGGTTTTTTAATTGTCTGAATCTTTTATGGTCAAGCATCATTAAAAGTTTCTTAGTTGCACAAGGAGAAAAAAAACAACATAGTTAAGGTTTGATTTCAATTCAAATTTATCAAAATAAAATTAATAATCAGCTCACTTTGAATAATCTAATGTTTGTGTAAAATATTTTTTTTCTTCAGTTATTCGACAATTAAAAAAAAATGAACACATGATAACAAAGGTTAAAAGCTGTTTATACTCTCGTTTATTCATGATGCCAAATAGTGATTCTCGAATAATGACGTCACAACTTAATACTAAAAACTAAAGTAAACAATAAAATGTTCATTAGATAATGAGTTTTTGATATCAACATTCTTAATAATAGAAAGGTAAGTATCATCACCAAGGAAGCAATTCCTTTATTATTATTTTACAACTGTTCATCGACTTCAACGTGCTATTTGCTGATTTGTTGGTGAACAATATGCCTAAGTACTTACAGTCTACTTTGCACAAGTCATTGCTTTGAGATTTTAAGTGAAGAAATTTCTCAACCAGACCCTGGTAAACGGCGAGAGATTGCTGTAAATTTTGCTGAAGGTTGAACAAATTAAATCAAATTCTTCAAACACATAATCACGAGATGACTTTACGTTTGCACTAATATCTTCAGAATGCGACTTTACTCGGTCAATCCGAAGATACTGTCAGAAAGCTGAGACTCTCAGGAGCATTTTAAGATATTTTTTAGCTTCTTGAGACAAGAAATAACAAAGTTATGGTTTCTAGAATTTTTTTTTTAGTTTTCTATAGTAAAAGAACTAATATACGAAACCTTATTTTAATATATACAAAAATTCAAACTATTTAGAGCTGCGACTTAAAGCCATCTTGCTTATGAAGCTTGTTTAACTTTAACGAAACTAATAGAGAGATACTTAACATAAAAGTGAGAAGATGAAACAAAATGGCGTGTACTATAATGGGTTTTTGATACCATATATAAGTGTTGCCAATGGAAATACTTGACATAAAAGTGTAAAAACTGACAAAAATGGCGTTTACTTTTATGGGTAATACTATATATCAGGGTCACCAATGGAAAAAGTTGTCATAAAAGTGTAAAAACTAACAAAAATGGCATTTATTATTGTTGGTTTTTGATACTCTACATTAGGGTTGCCAACACAGATGTAAAATCAAAAAAGTTTTTGAGGTTTTTTAATTGTCTGAATCTTTTATGGTCAAGCATCATTAAAAGTTTCTTAGTTGCACAAGGAGAAAAAAAACAACATAGTTAAGGTTTGATTTCAATTCAAATTTATCAAAATAAAATTAATAATCAGCTCACTTTGAATAATCTAATGTTTGTGTAAAATATTTTTTTTCTTCAGTTATTCGACAATTAAAAAAAAATGAACACATGATAACAAAGGTTAAAAGCTGTTTATACTCTCGTTTATTCATGATGCCAAATAGTGATTCTCGAATAATGACGTCACAACTTAATACTAAAAACTAAAGTAAACAATAAAATGTTCATTAGATAATGAGTTTTTGATATCAACATTCTTAATAATAGAAAGGTAAGTATCATCACCAAGGAAGCAATTCCTTTATTATTATTTTACAACTGTTCATCGACTTCAACGTGCTATTTGCTGATTTGTTGGTGAACAATATGCCTAAGTACTTACAGTCTACTTTGCACAAGTCATTGCTTTGAGATTTTAAGTGAAGAAATTTCTCAACCAGACCCTGGTAAACGGCGAGAGATTGCTGTAAATTTTGCTGAAGGTTGAACAAATTAAATCAAATTCTTCAAACACATAATCACGAGATGACTTTACGTTTGCACTAATATCTTCAGAATGCGACTTTACTCGGTCAATCCGAAGATACTGTCAGAAAGCTGTGACTCTCAGGAGCATTTTAAGATATTTTTTAGCTTCTTGAGACAAGAAATAACAAAGTTATGGCTTCTAGAATTTTTTTTTTAGTTTTCTATAGTAAAAGAACTAATATACGAAACCTTATTTTAATATATACAAAAATTCAAACTATTTAGAGCTGCGACTTAAAGCCATCTTGCTTATGAAGCTTGTTTAACTTTAACGAAACTAATAGAGAGATACTTAACATAAAAGTGAGAAGATGAAACAAAATGGCGTGTACTATAATGGGTTTTTGATACCATATATAAGTGTTGCCAATGGAAATACTTGACATAAAAGTGTAAAAACTGACAAAAATGGCGTTTACTTTTATGGGTAATACTATATATCAGGGTCACCAATGGAAAAAGTTGTCATAAAAGTGTAAAAACTAACAAAAATGGCATTTATTATTGTTGGTTTTTGATACTCTACATTAGGGTTGCCAACACAGATGTAAAATCAAAAAAGTTTTTGAGGTTTTTTAATTGTCTGAATCTTTTATGGTCAAGCATCATTAAAAGTTTCTTAGTTGCACAAGGAGAAAAAAAACAACATAGTTAAGGTTTGATTTCAATTCAAATTTATCAAAATAAAATTAATAATCAGCTCACTTTGAATAATCTAATGTTTGTGTAAAATATTTTTTTTCTTCAGTTATTCGACAATTAAAAAAAAATGAACACATGATAACAAAGGTTAAAAGCTGTTTATACTCTCGTTTATTCATGATGCCAAATAGTGATTCTCGAATAATGACGTCACAACTTAATACTAAAAACTAAGTAAACAATAAAATGTTCATTAGATAATGAGTTTTTGATATCAACATTCTTAATAATAGAAAGGTAAGTATCATCACCAAGGAAGCAATTCCTTTATTATTATTTTACAACTGTTCATCGACTTCAACGTGCTATTTGCTGATTTGTTGGTGAACAATATGCCTAAGTACTTACAGTCTACTTTGCACAAGTCATTGCTTTGAGATTTTAAGTGAAGAAATTTCTCAACCAGACCCTGGTAAACGGCGAGAGATTGCTGTAAATTTTGCTGAAGGTTGAACAAATTAAATCAAATTCTTCAAACACATAATCACGAGATGACTTTACGTTTGCACTAATATCTTCAGAATGCGACTTTACTCGGTCAATCCGAAGATACTGTCAGAAAGCTGAGACTCTCAGGAGCATTTTAAGATATTTTTTAGCTTCTTGAGACAAGAAATAACAAAGTTATGGTTTCTAGAATTTTTTTTTTAGTTTTCTATAGTAAAAGAACTAATATACGAAACCTTATTTTAATATATACAAAAATTCAAACTATTTAGAGCTGCGACTTAAAGCCATCTTGCTTATGAAGCTTGTTTAACTTTAACGAAACTAATAGAGAGATACTTAACATAAAAGTGAGAAGATGAAACAAAATGGCGTGTACTATAATGGGTTTTTGATACCATATATAAGTGTTGCCAATGGAAATACTTGACATAAAAGTGTAAAAACTGACAAAAATGGCGTTTACTTTTATGGGTAATACTATATATCAGGGTCACCAATGGAAAAAGTTGTCATAAAAGTGTAAAAACTAACAAAAATGGCATTTATTATTGTTGGTTTTTGATACTCTACATTAGGGTTGCCAACACAGATGTAAAATCAAAAAAGTTTTTGAGGTTTTTTAATTGTCTGAATCTTTTATGGTCAAGCATCATTAAAAGTTTCTTAGTTGCACAAGGAGAAAAAAAACAACATAGTTAAGGTTTGATTTCAATTTAAATTTATCAAAATAAAATTAATAATCAGCTCACTTTGAATAATCTAATGTTTGTGTAAAATATTTTTTTTCTTCAGTTATTCGACAATTAAAAAAAAATGAACACATGATAACAAAGGTTAAAAGCTGTTTATACTCTCGTTTATTCATGATGCCAAATAGTGATTCTCGAATAATGACGTCACAACTTAATACTAAAAACTAAAGTAAACAATAAAATGTTCATTAGATAATGAGTTTTTGATATCAACATTCTTAATAATAGAAAGGTAAGTATCATCACCAAGGAAGCAATTCCTTTATTATTATTTTACAACTGTTCATCGACTTCAACGTGCTATTTGCTGATTTGTTGGTGAACAATATGCCTAAGTACTTACAGTCTACTTTGCACAAGTCATTGCTTTGAGATTTTAAGTGAAGAAATTTCTCAACCAGACCCTGGTAAACGGCGAGAGATTGCTGTAAATTTTGCTGAAGGTTGAACAAATTAAATCAAATTCTTCAAACACATAATCACGAGATGACTTTACGTTTGCACTAATATCTTCAGAATGCGACTTTACTCGGTCAATCCGAAGATACTGTCAGAAAGCTGAGACTCTCAGGAGCATTTTAAGATATTTTTTAGCTTCTTGAGACAAGAAATAACAAAGTTATGGTTTCTAGAATTTTTTTTTTAGTTTTCTATAGTAAAAGAACTAATATACGAAACCTTATTTTAATATATACAAAAATTCAAACTATTTAGAGCTGCGACTTAAAGCCATCTTGCTTATGAAGCTTGTTTAACTTTAACGAAACTAATAGAGAGATACTTAACATAAAAGTGAGAAGATGAAACAAAATGGCGTGTACTATAATGGGTTTTTGATACCATATATAAGTGTTGCCAATGGAAATACTTGACATAAAAGTGTAAAAACTGACAAAAATGGCGTTTACTTTTATGGGTAATACTATATATCAGGGTCACCAATGGAAAAAGTTGTCATAAAAGTGTAAAAACTAACAAAAATGGCATTTATTATTGTTGGTTTTTGATACTCTACATTAGGGTTGCCAACACAGATGTAAAATCAAAAAAGTTTTTGAGGTTTTTTAATTGTCTGAATCTTTTATGGTCAAGCATCATTAAAAGTTTCTTAGTTGCACAAGGAGAAAAAAAACAACATAGTTAAGGTTTGATTTCAATTCAAATTTATCAAAATAAAATTAATAATCAGCTCACTTTGAATAATCTAATGTTTGTGTAAAATATTTTTTTTCTTCAGTTATTCGACAATTAAAAAAAAATGAACACATGATAACAAAGGTTAAAAGCTGTTTATACTCTCGTTTATTCATGATGCCAAATAGTGATTCTCGAATAATGACGTCACAACTTAATACTAAAAACTAAAGTAAACAATAAAATGTTCATTAGATAATGAGTTTTTGATATCAACATTCTTAATAATAGAAAGGTAAGTATCATCACCAAGGAAGCAATTCCTTTATTATTATTTTACAACTGTTCATCGACTTCAACGTGCTATTTGCTGATTTGTTGGTGAACAATATGCCTAAGTACTTACAGTCTACTTTGCACAAGTCATTGCTTTGAGATTTTAAGTGAAGAAATTTCTCAACCAGACCCTGGTAAACGGCGAGAGATTGCTGTAAATTTTGCTGAAGGTTGAACAAATTAAATCAAATTCTTCAAACACATAATCACGAGATGACTTTACGTTTGCACTAATATCTTCAGAATGCGACTTTACTCGGTCAATCCGAAGATACTGTCAGAAAGCTGAGACTCTCAGGAGCATTTTAAGATATTTTTTAGCTTCTTGAGACAAGAAATAACAAAGTTATGGTTTCTAGAATTTTTTTTTTAGTTTTCTATAGTAAAAGAACTAATATACGAAACCTTATTTTAATATATACAAAAATTCAAACTATTTAGAGCTGCGACTTAAAGCCATCTTGCTTATGAAGCTTGTTTAACTTTAACGAAACTAATAGAGAGATACTTAACATAAAAGTGAGAAGATGAAACAAAATGGCGTGTACTATAATGGGTTTTTGATACCATATATAAGTGTTGCCAATGGAAATACTTGACATAAAAGTGTAAAAACTGACAAAAATGGCGTTTACTTTTATGGGTAATACTATATATCAGGGTCACCAATGGAAAAAGTTGTCATAAAAGTGTAAAAACTAACAAAAATGGCATTTATTATTGTTGGTTTTTGATACTCTACATTAGGGTTGCCAACACAGATGTAAAATCAAAAAAGTTTTTGAGGTTTTTTAATTGTCTGAATCTTTTATGGTCAAGCATCATTAAAAGTTTCTTAGTTGCACAAGGAGAAAAAAAACAACATAGTTAAGGTTTGATTTCAATTCAAATTTATCAAAATAAAATTAATAATCAGCTCACTTTGAATAATCTAATGTTTGTGTAAAATATTTTTTTTCTTCAGTTATTCGACAATTAAAAAAAAATGAACACATGATAACAAAGGTTAAAAGCTGTTTATACTCTCGTTTATTCATGATGCCAAATAGTGATTCTCGAATAATGACGTCACAACTTAATACTAAAAACTAAAGTAAACAATAAAATGTTCATTAGATAATGAGTTTTTGATATCAACATTCTTAATAATAGAAAGGTAAGTATCATCACCAAGGAAGCAATTCCTTTATTATTATTTTACAACTGTTCATCGACTTCAACGTGCTATTTGCTGATTTGTTGGTGAACAATATGCCTAAGTACTTACAGTCTACTTTGCACAAGTCATTGCTTTGAGATTTTAAGTGAAGAAATTTCTCAACCAGACCCTGGTAAACGGCGAGAGATTGCTGTAAATTTTGCTGAAGGTTGAACAAATTAAATCAAATTCTTCAAACACATAATCACGAGATGACTTTACGTTTGCACTAATATCTTCAGAATGCGACTTTACTCGGTCAATCCGAAGATACTGTCAGAAAGCTGAGACTCTCAGGAGCATTTTAAGATATTTTTTAGCTTCTTGAGACAAGAAATAACAAAGTTATGGTTTCTAGAATTTTTTTTTTAGTTTTCTATAGTAAAAGAACTAATATACGAAACCTTATTTTAATATATACAAAAATTCAAACTATTTAGAGCTGCGACTTAAAGCCATCTTGCTTATGAAGCTTGTTTAACTTTAACGAAACTAATAGAGAGATACTTAACATAAAAGTGAGAAGATGAAACAAAATGGCGTGTACTATAATGGGTTTTTGATACCATATATAAGTGTTGCCAATGGAAATACTTGACATAAAAGTGTAAAAACTGACAAAAATGGCGTTTACTTTTATGGGTAATACTATATATCAGGGTCACCAATGGAAAAAGTTGTCATAAAAGTGTAAAAACTAACAAAAATGGCATTTATTATTGTTGGTTTTTGATACTCTACATTAGGGTTGCCAACACAGATGTAAAATCAAAAAAGTTTTTGAGGTTTTTTAATTGTCTGAATCTTTTATGGTCAAGCATCATTAAAAGTTTCTTAGTTGCACAAGGAGAAAAAAAACAACATAGTTAAGGTTTGATTTCAATTCAAATTTATCAAAATAAAATTAATAATCAGCTCACTTTGAATAATCTAATGTTTGTGTAAAATATTTTTTTTCTTCAGTTATTCGACAATTAAAAAAAAATGAACACATGATAACAAAGGTTAAAAGCTGTTTATACTCTCGTTTATTCATGATGCCAAATAGTGATTCTCGAATAATGACGTCACAACTTAATACTAAAAACTAAAGTAAACAATAAAATGTTCATTAGATAATGAGTTTTTGATATCAACATTCTTAATAATAGAAAGGTAAGTATCATCACCAAGGAAGCAATTCCTTTATTATTATTTTACAACTGTTCATCGACTTCAACGTGCTATTTGCTGATTTGTTGGTGAACAATATGCCTAAGTACTTACAGTCTACTTTGCACAAGTCATTGCTTTGAGATTTTAAGTGAAGAAATTTCTCAACCAGACCCTGGTAAACGGCGAGAGATTGCTGTAAATTTTGCTGAAGGTTGAACAAATTAAATCAAATTCTTCAAACACATAATCACGAGATGACTTTACGTTTGCACTAATATCTTCAGAATGCGACTTTACTCGGTCAATCCGAAGATACTGTCAGAAAGCTGAGACTCTCAGGAGCATTTTAAGATATTTTCTAGCTTCTTGAGACAAGAAATAACAAAGTTATGGTTTCTAGAATTTTTTTTTTAGTTTTCTATAGTAAAAGAACTAATATACGAAACCTTATTTTAATATATACAAAAATTCAAACTATTTAGAGCTGCGACTTAAAGCCATCTTGCTTATGAAGCTTGTTTAACTTTAACGAAACTAATAGAGAGATACTTAACATAAAAGTGAGAAGATGAAACAAAATGGCGTGTACTATAATGGGTTTTTGATACCATATATAAGTGTTGCCAATGGAAATACTTGACATAAAAGTGTAAAAACTGACAAAAATGGCGTTTACTTTTATGGGTAATACTATATATCAGGGTCACCAATGGAAAAAGTTGTCATAAAAGTGTAAAAACTAACAAAAATGGCATTTATTATTGTTGGTTTTTGATACTCTACATTAGGGTTGCCAACACAGATGTAAAATCAAAAAAGTTTTTGAGGTTTTTTAATTGTCTGAATCTTTTATGGTCAAGCATCATTAAAAGTTTCTTAGTTGCACAAGGAGAAAAAAAACAACATAGTTAAGGTTTGATTTCAATTCAAATTTATCAAAATAAAATTAATAATCAGCTCACTTTGAATAATCTAATGTTTGTGTAAAATATTTTTTTTCTTCAGTTATTCGACAATTAAAAAAAAATGAACACATGATAACAAAGGTTAAAAGCTGTTTATACTCTCGTTTATTCATGATGCCAAATAGTGATTCTCGAATAATGACGTCACAACTTAATACTAAAAACTAAAGTAAACAATAAAATGTTCATTAGATAATGAGTTTTTGATATCAACATTCTTAATAATAGAAAGGTAAGTATCATCACCAAGGAAGCAATTCCTTTATTATTATTTTACAACTGTTCATCGACTTCAACGTGCTATTTGCTGATTTGTTGGTGAACAATATGCCTAAGTACTTACAGTCTACTTTGCACAAGTCATTGCTTTGAGATTTTAAGTGAAGAAATTTCTCAACCAGACCCTGGTAAACGGCGAGAGATTGCTGTAAATTTTGCTGAAAGTTGAACAAATTAAATCAAATTCTTCAAACACATAATCACGAGATGACTTTACGTTTGCACTAATATCTTCAGAATGCGACTTTACTCGGTCAATCCGAAGATACTGTCAGAAAGCTGAGACTCTCAGGAGCATTTTAAGATATTTTTTAGCTTCTTGAGACAAGAAATAACAAAGTTATGGTTTCTAGAATTTTTTTTTTAGTTTTCTATAGTAAAAGAACTAATATACGAAACCTTATTTTAATATATACAAAAATTCAAACTATTTAGAGCTGCGACTTAAAGCCATCTTGCTTATGAAGCTTGTTTAACTTTAACGAAACTAATAGAGAGATACTTAACATAAAAGTGAGAAGATGAAACAAAATGGCGTGTACTATAATGGGTTTTTGATACCATATATAAGTGTTGCCAATGGAAATACTTGACATAAAAGTGTAAAAACTGACAAAAATGGCGTTTACTTTTATGGGTAATACTATATATCAGGGTCACCAATGGAAAAAGTTGTCATAAAAGTGTAAAAACTAACAAAAATGGCATTTATTATTGTTGGTTTTTGATACTCTACATTAGGGTTGCCAACACAGATGTAAAATCAAAAAAGTTTTTGAGGTTTTTTAATTGTCTGAATCTTTTATGGTCAAGCATCATTAAAAGTTTCTTAGTTGCACAAGGAGAAAAAAAACAACATAGTTAAGGTTTGATTTCAATTCAAATTTATCAAAATAAAATTAATAATCAGCTCACTTTGAATAATCTAATGTTTGTGTAAAATATTTTTTTTCTTCAGTTATTCGACAATTAAAAAAAAATGAACACATGATAACAAAGGTTAAAAGCTGATTATACTCTCGTTAATTCATGATGCCAAATAGTGATTCTCGAATAATGACGTCACAACTTAATACTAAAAACTAAAGTAAACAATAAAATGTTCATTAGATAATGAGTTTTTGATATCAACATTCTTAATAATAGAAAGGTAAGTATCATCACCAAGGAAGCAATTCCTTTATTATTATTTTACAACTGTTCATCGACTTCAACGTGCTATTTGCTGATTTGTTGGTGAACAATATGCCTAAGTACTTACAGTCTACTTTGCACAAGTCATTGCTTTGAGATTTTAAGTGAAGAAATTTCTCAACCAGACCCTGGTAAACGGCGAGAGATTGCTGTAAATTTTGCTGAAGGTTGAACAAATTAAATCAAATTCTTCAAACACATAATCACGAGATGACTTTACGTTTGCACTAATATCTTCAGAATGCGACTTTACTCGGTCAATCCGAAGATACTGTCAGAAAGCTGAGACTCTCAGGAGCATTTTAAGATATTTTTTAGCTTCTTGAGACAAGAAATAACAAAGTTATGGTTTCTAGAATTTTTTTTTTAGTTTTCTATAGTAAAAGAACTAATATACGAAACCTTATTTTAATATATACAAAAATTCAAACTATTTAGAGCTGCGACTTAAAGCCATCTTGCTTATGAAGCTTGTTTAACTTTAACGAAACTAATAGAGAGATACTTAACATAAAAGTGAGAAGATGAAACAAAATGGCGTGTACTATAATGGGTTTTTGATACCATATATAAGTGTTGCCAATGGAAATACTTGACATAAAAGTGTAAAAACTGACAAAAATGGCGTTTACTTTTATGGGTAATACTATATATCAGGGTCACCAATGGAAAAAGTTGTCATAAAAGTGTAAAAACTAACAAAAATGGCATTTATTATTGTTGGTTTTTGATACTCTACATTAGGGTTGCCAACACAGATGTAAAATCAAAAAAGTTTTTGAGGTTTTTTAATTGTCTGAATCTTTTATGGTCAAGCATCATTAAAAGTTTCTTAGTTGCACAAGGAGAAAAAAAACAACATAGTTAAGGTTTGATTTCAATTCAAATTTATCAAAATAAAATTAATAATCAGCTCACTTTGAATAATCTAATGTTTGTGTAAAATATTTTTTTTCTTCAGTTATTCGACAATTAAAAAAAAATGAACACATGATAACAAAGGTTAAAAGCTGATTATACTCTCGTTAATTCATGATGCCAAATAGTGATTCTCGAATAATGACGTCACAACTTAATACTAAAAACTAAAGTAAACAATAAAATGTTCATTAGATAATGAGTTTTTGATATCAACATTCTTAATAATAGAAAGGTAAGTATCATCACCAAGGAAGCAATTCCTTTATTATTATTTTACAACTGTTCATCGACTTCAACGTGCTATTTGCTGATTTGTTGGTGAACAATATGCCTAAGTACTTACAGTCTACTTTGCACAAGTCATTGCTTTGAGATTTTAAGTGAAGAAATTTCTCAACCAGACCCTGGTAAACGGCGAGAGATTGCTGTAAATTTTGCTGAAGGTTGAACAAATTAAATCAAATTCTTCAAACACATAATCACGAGATGACTTTACGTTTGCACTAATATCTTCAGAATGCGACTTTACTCGGTCAATCCGAAGATACTGTCAGAAAGCTGAGACTCTCAGGAGCATTTTAAGATATTTTTTAGCTTCTTGAGACAAGAAATAACAAAGTTATGGTTTCTAGAATTTTTTTTTTAGTTTTCTATAGTAAAAGAACTAATATACGAAACCTTATTTTAATATATACAAAAATTCAAACTATTTAGAGCTGCGACTTAAAGCCATCTTGCTTATGAAGCTTGTTTAACTTTAACGAAACTAATAGAGAGATACTTAACATAAAAGTGAGAAGATGAAACAAAATGGCGTGTACTATAATGGGTTTTTGATACCATATATAAGTGTTGCCAATGGAAATACTTGACATAAAAGTATAAAACTGACAAAAATGGCATTTACTTTATGGGTAATACTATATATCAGGGTTACCAATGGAAATACTTGACATAAAAGTGTAAAAACTGACAAAAATGGCATTTACTTTTATGGGTAATACTATATATCAGGGTCACCAATGGAAAAAGTTGTCATAAAAGTGTAAAAACTAACAAAAATGGCATTTATTATTGTTGGTTTTTGATACTCTACATTAGGGTTGCCAACACAGATGTAAAATCAAAAAAGTTTTTGAGGTTTTTTAATTGTCTGAATCTTTTATGGTCAAGCATCATTAAAAGTTTCTTAGTTGCACAAGGAGAAAAAAAAACAACATAGTTAAGGTTTGATTTCAATTCAAATTTATCAAAATAAAATTAATAATCAGCTCACTTTGAATAATCTAATGTTTGTGTAAAATATTTTTTTTCTTCAGTTATTCGACAATTAAAAAAAAATGAACACATGATAACAAAAGTTAAAAGCTGTTTATACTCTCGTTTATTCATGATGCCAAATAGTGATTCTCGAATAATGACGTCACAACTTAATACTAAAAACTAAAGTAAACAATAAAATGTTCATTAGATAATGAGTTTTTGATATCAACATTCTTAATAATAGAAAGGTAAGTATCATCACCAAGGAAGCAATTCCTTTATTATTATTTTACAACTGTTCATCGACTTCAACGTGCTATTTGCTGATTTGTTGGTGAACAATATGCCTAAGTACTTACAGTCTACTTTGCACAAGTCATTGCTTTGAGATTTTAAGTGAAGAAATTTCTCAACCAGACCCTGGTAAACGGCGAGAGATTGCTGTAAATTTTGCTGAAGGTTGAACAAATTAAATCAAATTCTTCAAACACATAATCACGAGATGACTTTACGTTTGCACTAATATCTTCAGAATGCGACTTTACTCGGTCAATCTGAAGATACTGTCGGAAAGCTGAGACTCTCAGGAGCATTTTAAGATATTTTTTAGTTTCTTGAGACAAGAAATGACAAAGTTATAGCTTCTAGAATTTTTTTTAGTTTTGTATAGTAAAAGAACTAATATACGAAACCTTATTTTAATATATACAAAAATTCAAACTAGTTAGAGCTGCTACTTATAGCCATCTTGCTTATGAAGCTTGTTTAACTTAAACGAAATTAATTGAAATACTTAACATAAAAGTGAGAAGTGAAAGAAAATTGCGTGTACTATAATGGGTTTTTGATACCATATATAAGTGTTGCCAATGGAAATACTTGACATAAAAGTATAAAACTGACAAAAATGGCATTTACTTTATGGGTAATACTATATATCAGGGTTACCAATGGAAATACTTGACATAAAAGTGTAAAAACTGACAAAAATGGCATTTACTTTTATGGGTAATACTATATATCAGGGTCACCAATGGAAAAAGTTGTCATAAAAGTGTAAAAACTAACAAAAATGGCATTTATTATTGTTGGTTTTTGATACTCTACATTAGGGTTGCCAACACAGATGTAAAATCAAAAAAGTTTTTGAGGTTTTTTAATTGTCTGAATCTTTTATGGTCAAGCATCATTAAAAGTTTCTTAGTTGCACAAGGAGAAAAAAAACAACATAGTTAAGGTTTGGTTTCAATTCAAATTTATCAAAATAAAATTAATAATCAGCTCACTTTGAATAATCTAATGTTTGTGTAAAATATTTTTTTTCTTCAGTTATTCGACAATTAAAAAAAAATGAACACATGATAACAAAAGTTAAAAGCTGTTTATACTCTCGTTTATTCATGATGCCAAATAGTGATTCTCGAATAATGACGTCACAACTTAATACTAAAAACTAAAGTAAACAATAAAATGTTCATTACATAATGAGTTTTTGATATCAACATTCTTAATAATAGAAAGGTAAGTATCATCACCAAGGAAGCAATTCCTTTATTATTATTTTACAACTGTTCATCGACTTCAACGTGCTATTTGCTGATTTGTTGGTGAACAATATGCCTAAGTACTTACAGTCTACTTTGCACAAGTCATTGCTTTGAGATTTTAAGTGAAGAAATTTCTCAACCAGACCCTGGTAAACGGCGAGAGATTGCTGTAAATTTTGCTGAAGGTTGAACAAATTAAATCAAATTCTTCAAACACATAATCACGAGATGACTTTACGTTTGCACTAATATCTTCAGAATGCGACTTTACTCGGTCAATCTGAAGATACTGTCGGAAAGCTGAGACTCTCAGGAGCATTTTAAGATATTTTTTAGTTTCTTGAGACAAGAAATGACAAAGTTATAGCTTCTAGAATTTTTTTTAGTTTTGTATAGTAAAAGAACTAATATACGAAACCTTATTTTAATATATACAAAAATTCAAACTAGTTAGAGCTGCTACTTATAGCCATCTTGCTTATGAAGCTTGTTTAACTTAAACGAAATTAATTGAAATACTTAACATAAAAGTGAGAAGTGAAAGAAAATTGCGTGTACTATAATGGGTTTTTGATACCATATATAAGTGTTGCCAATGGAAATACTTGACATAAAAGTATAAAACTGACAAAAATGGCATTTACTTTATGGGTAATACTATATATCAGGGTTACCAATGGAAATACTTGACATAAAAGTGTAAAAACTGACAAAAATGGCATTTACTTTTATGGGTAATACTATATATCAGGGTCACCAATGGAAAAAGTTGTCATAAAAGTGTAAAAACTAACAAAAATGGCATTTATTATTGTTGGTTTTTGATACTCTACATTAGGGTTGCCAACACAGATGTAAAATCAAAAAAGTTTTTGAGGTTTTTTAATTGTCTGAATCTTTTATGGTCAAGCATCATTAAAAGTTTCTTAGTTGCACAAGGAGAAAAAAAACAACATAGTTAAGGTTTGGTTTCAATTCAAATTTATCAAAATAAAATTAATAATCAGCTCACTTTGAATAATCTAATGTTTGTGTAAAATATTTTTTTTCTTCAGTTATTCGACAATTAAAAAAAAATGAACACATGATAACAAAAGTTAAAAGCTGTTTATACTCTCGTTTATTCATGATGCCAAATAGTGATTCTCGAATAATGACGTCACAACTTAATACTAAAAACTAAAGTAAACAATAAAATGTTCATTACATAATGAGTTTTTGATATCAACATTCTTAATAATAGAAAGGTAAGTATCATCACCAAGGAAGCAATTCCTTTATTATTATTTTACAACTGTTCATCGACTTCAACGTGCTATTTGCTGATTTGTTGGTGAACAATATGCCTAAGTACTTACAGTCTACTTTGCACAAGTCATTGCTTTGAGATTTTAAGTGAAGAAATTTCTCAACCAGACCCTGGTAAACGGCGAGAGATTGCTGTAAATTTTGCTGAAGGTTGAACAAATTAAATCAAATTCTTCAAACACATAATCACGAGATGACTTTACGTTTGCACTAATATCTTCAGAATGCGACTTTACTCGGTCAATCTGAAGATACTGTCGGAAAGCTGAGACTCTCAGGAGCATTTTAAGATATTTTTTAGTTTCTTGAGACAAGAAATGACAAAGTTATAGCTTCTAGAATTTTTTTTAGTTTTGTATAGTAAAAGAACTAATATACGAAACCTTATTTTAATATATACAAAAATTCAAACTAGTTAGAGCTGCTACTTATAGCCATCTTGCTTATGAAGCTTGTTTAACTTAAACGAAATTAATTGAAATACTTAACATAAAAGTGAGAAGTGAAAGAAAATTGCGTGTACTATAATGGGTTTTTGATACCATATATAAGTGTTGCCAATGGAAATACTTGACATAAAAGTATAAAACTGACAAAAATGGCATTTACTTTATGGGTAATACTATATATCAGGGTTACCAATGGAAATACTTGACATAAAAGTGTAAAAACTGACAAAAATGGCATTTACTTTTATGGGTAATACTATATATCAGGGTCACCAATGGAAAAAGTTGTCATAAAAGTGTAAAAACTAACAAAAATGGCATTTATTATTGTTGGTTTTTGATACTCTACATTAGGGTTGCCAACACAGATGTAAAATCAAAAAAGTTTTTGAGGTTTTTTAATTGTCTGAATCTTTTATGGTCAAGCATCATTAAAAGTTTCTTAGTTGCACAAGGAGAAAAAAAACAACATAGTTAAGGTTTGGTTTCAATTCAAATTTATCAAAATAAAATTAATAATCAGCTCACTTTGAATAATCTAATGTTTGTGTAAAATATTTTTTTTCTTCAGTTATTCGACAATTAAAAAAAAATGAACACATGATAACAAAAGTTAAAAGCTGTTTATACTCTCGTTTATTCATGATGCCAAATAGTGATTCTCGAATAATGACGTCACAACTTAATACTAAAAACTAAAGTAAACAATAAAATGTTCATTACATAATGAGTTTTTGATATCAACATTCTTAATAATAGAAAGGTAAGTATCATCACCAAGGAAGCAATTCCTTTATTATTATTTTACAACTGTTCATCGACTTCAACGTGCTATTTGCTGATTTGTTGGTGAACAATATGCCTAAGTACTTACAGTCTACTTTGCACAAGTCATTGCTTTGAGATTTTAAGTGAAGAAATTTCTCAACCAGACCCTGGTAAACGGCGAGAGATTGCTGTAAATTTTGCTGAAGGTTGAACAAATTAAATCAAATTCTTCAAACACATAATCACGAGATGACTTTACGTTTGCACTAATATCTTCAGAATGCGACTTTACTCGGTCAATCTGAAGATACTGTCGGAAAGCTGAGACTCTCAGGAGCATTTTAAGATATTTTTTAGTTTCTTGAGACAAGAAATGACAAAGTTATAGCTTCTAGAATTTTTTTTAGTTTTGTATAGTAAAAGAACTAATATACGAAACCTTATTTTAATATATACAAAAATTCAAACTAGTTAGAGCTGCTACTTATAGCCATCTTGCTTATGAAGCTTGTTTAACTTAAACGAAATTAATTGAAATACTTAACATAAAAGTGAGAAGTGAAAGAAAATTGCGTGTACTATAATGGGTTTTTGATACCATATATAAGTGTTGCCAATGGAAATACTTGACATAAAAGTATAAAACTGACAAAAATGGCATTTACTTTATGGGTAATACTATATATCAGGGTTACCAATGGAAATACTTGACATAAAAGTGTAAAAACTGACAAAAATGGCATTTACTTTTATGGGTAATACTATATATCAGGGTCACCAATGGAAAAAGTTGTCATAAAAGTGTAAAAACTAACAAAAATGGCATTTATTATTGTTGGTTTTTGATACTCTACATTAGGGTTGCCAACACAGATGTAAAATCAAAAAAGTTTTTGAGGTTTTTTAATTGTCTGAATCTTTTATGGTCAAGCATCATTAAAAGTTTCTTAGTTGCACAAGGAGAAAAAAAACAACATAGTTAAGGTTTGGTTTCAATTCAAATTTATCAAAATAAAATTAATAATCAGCTCACTTTGAATAATCTAATGTTTGTGTAAAATATTTTTTTTCTTCAGTTATTCGACAATTAAAAAAAAATGAACACATGATAACAAAAGTTAAAAGCTGTTTATACTCTCGTTTATTCATGATGCCAAATAGTGATTCTCGAATAATGACGTCACAACTTAATACTAAAAACTAAAGTAAACAATAAAATGTTCATTACATAATGAGTTTTTGATATCAACATTCTTAATAATAGAAAGGTAAGTATCATCACCAAGGAAGCAATTCCTTTATTATTATTTTACAACTGTTCATCGACTTCAACGTGCTATTTGCTGATTTGTTGGTGAACAATATGCCTAAGTACTTACAGTCTACTTTGCACAAGTCATTGCTTTGAGATTTTAAGTGAAGAAATTTCTCAACCAGACCCTGGTAAACGGCGAGAGATTGCTGTAAATTTTGCTGAAGGTTGAACAAATTAAATCAAATTCTTCAAACACATAATCACGAGATGACTTTACGTTTGCACTAATATCTTCAGAATGCGACTTTACTCGGTCAATCTGAAGATACTGTCGGAAAGCTGAGACTCTCAGGAGCATTTTAAGATATTTTTTAGTTTCTTGAGACAAGAAATGACAAAGTTATAGCTTCTAGAATTTTTTTTAGTTTTGTATAGTAAAAGAACTAATATACGAAACCTTATTTTAATATATACAAAAATTCAAACTAGTTAGAGCTGCTACTTATAGCCATCTTGCTTATGAAGCTTGTTTAACTTAAACGAAATTAATTGAAATACTTAACATAAAAGTGAGAAGTGAAAGAAAATTGCGTGTACTATAATGGGTTTTTGATACCATATATAAGTGTTGCCAATGGAAATACTTGACATAAAAGTATAAAACTGACAAAAATGGCATTTACTTTATGGGTAATACTATATATCAGGGTTACCAATGGAAATACTTGACATAAAAGTGTAAAAACTGACAAAAATGGCATTTACTTTTATGGGTAATACTATATATCAGGGTCACCAATGGAAAAAGTTGTCATAAAAGTGTAAAAACTAACAAAAATGGCATTTATTATTGTTGGTTTTTGATACTCTACATTAGGGTTGCCAACACAGATGTAAAATCAAAAAAGTTTTTGAGGTTTTTTAATTGTCTGAATCTTTTATGGTCAAGCATCATTAAAAGTTTCTTAGTTGCACAAGGAGAAAAAAAACAACATAGTTAAGGTTTGGTTTCAATTCAAATTTATCAAAATAAAATTAATAATCAGCTCACTTTGAATAATCTAATGTTTGTGTAAAATATTTTTTTTCTTCAGTTATTCGACAATTAAAAAAAAATGAACACATGATAACAAAAGTTA
This sequence comes from Thalia democratica, assembly GCF_965202585.1. Classification (NCBI taxonomy): domain Eukaryota; kingdom Metazoa; phylum Chordata; class Thaliacea; order Salpida; family Salpidae; genus Thalia; species Thalia democratica. The sequence continues at coordinate 6,785,910 of NC_139173.1, read as the reverse complement.
AAAGCTGTTTATACTCTCGTTTATTCATGATGCCAAATAGTGATTCTCGAATAATGACGTCACAACTTAATACTAAAAACTAAAGTAAACAATAAAATGTTCATTACATAATGAGTTTTTGATATCAACATTCTTAATAATAGAAAGGTAAGTATCATCACCAAGGAAGCAATTCCTTTATTATTATTTTACAACTGTTCATCGACTTCAACGTGCTATTTGCTGATTTGTTGGTGAACAATATGCCTAAGTACTTACAGTCTACTTTGCACAAGTCATTGCTTTGAGATTTTAAGTGAAGAAATTTCTCAACCAGACCCTGGTAAACGGCGAGAGATTGCTGTAAATTTTGCTGAAGGTTGAACAAATTAAATCAAATTCTTCAAACACATAATCACGAGATGACTTTACGTTTGCACTAATATCTTCAGAATGCGACTTTACTCGGTCAATCTGAAGATACTGTCGGAAAGCTGAGACTCTCAGGAGCATTTTAAGATATTTTTTAGTTTCTTGAGACAAGAAATGACAAAGTTATAGCTTCTAGAATTTTTTTTAGTTTTGTATAGTAAAAGAACTAATATACGAAACCTTATTTTAATATATACAAAAATTCAAACTAGTTAGAGCTGCTACTTATAGCCATCTTGCTTATGAAGCTTGTTTAACTTAAACGAAATTAATTGAAATACTTAACATAAAAGTGAGAAGTGAAAGAAAATTGCGTGTACTATAATGGGTTTTTGATACCATATATAAGTGTTGCCAATGGAAATACTTGACATAAAAGTATAAAACTGACAAAAATGGCATTTACTTTATGGGTAATACTATATATCAGGGTTACCAATGGAAATACTTGACATAAAAGTGTAAAAACTGACAAAAATGGCATTTACTTTTATGGGTAATACTATATATCAGGGTCACCAATGGAAAAAGTTGTCATAAAAGTGTAAAAACTAACAAAAATGGCATTTATTATTGTTGGTTTTTGATACTCTACATTAGGGTTGCCAACACAGATGTAAAATCAAAAAAGTTTTTGAGGTTTTTTAATTGTCTGAATCTTTTATGGTCAAGCATCATTAAAAGTTTCTTAGTTGCACAAGGAGAAAAAAAACAACATAGTTAAGGTTTGGTTTCAATTCAAATTTATCAAAATAAAATTAATAATCAGCTCACTTTGAATAATCTAATGTTTGTGTAAAATATTTTTTTTCTTCAGTTATTCGACAATTAAAAAAAAATGAACACATGATAACAAAAGTTAAAAGCTGTTTATACTCTCGTTTATTCATGATGCCAAATAGTGATTCTCGAATAATGACGTCACAACTTAATACTAAAAACTAAAGTAAACAATAAAATGTTCATTACATAATGAGTTTTTGATATCAACATTCTTAATAATAGAAAGGTAAGTATCATCACCAAGGAAGCAATTCCTTTATTATTATTTTACAACTGTTCATCGACTTCAACGTGCTATTTGCTGATTTGTTGGTGAACAATATGCCTAAGTACTTACAGTCTACTTTGCACAAGTCATTGCTTTGAGATTTTAAGTGAAGAAATTTCTCAACCAGACCCTGGTAAACGGCGAGAGATTGCTGTAAATTTTGCTGAAGGTTGAACAAATTAAATCAAATTCTTCAAACACATAATCACGAGATGACTTTACGTTTGCACTAATATCTTCAGAATGCGACTTTACTCGGTCAATCTGAAGATACTGTCGGAAAGCTGAGACTCTCAGGAGCATTTTAAGATATTTTTTAGTTTCTTGAGACAAGAAATGACAAAGTTATAGCTTCTAGAATTTTTTTTAGTTTTGTATAGTAAAAGAACTAATATACGAAACCTTATTTTAATATATACAAAAATTCAAACTAGTTAGAGCTGCTACTTATAGCCATCTTGCTTATGAAGCTTGTTTAACTTAAACGAAATTAATTGAAATACTTAACATAAAAGTGAGAAGTGAAAGAAAATTGCGTGTACTATAATGGGTTTTTGATACCATATATAAGTGTTGCCAATGGAAATACTTGACATAAAAGTATAAAACTGACAAAAATGGCATTTACTTTATGGGTAATACTATATATCAGGGTTACCAATGGAAATACTTGACATAAAAGTGTAAAAACTGACAAAAATGGCATTTACTTTTATGGGTAATACTATATATCAGGGTCACCAATGGAAAAAGTTGTCATAAAAGTGTAAAAACTAACAAAAATGGCATTTATTATTGTTGGTTTTTGATACTCTACATTAGGGTTGCCAACACAGATGTAAAATCAAAAAAGTTTTTGAGGTTTTTTAATTGTCTGAATCTTTTATGGTCAAGCATCATTAAAAGTTTCTTAGTTGCACAAGGAGAAAAAAAAACAACATAGTTAAGGTTTGATTTCAATTCAAATTTATCAAAATAAAATTAATAATCAGCTCACTTTGAATAATCTAATGTTTGTGTAAAATATTTTTTTTCTTCAGTTATTCGACAATTAAAAAAAAATGAACACATGATAACAAAAGTTAAAAGCTGTTTATACTCTCGTTTATTCATGATGCCAAATAGTGATTCTCGAATAATGACGTCACAACTTAATACTAAAAACTAAAGTAAACAATAAAATGTTCATTAGATAATGAGTTTTTGATATCAACATTCTTAATAATAGAAAGGTAAGTATCATCACCAAGGAAGCAATTCCTTTATTATTATTTTACAACTGTTCATCGACTTCAACGTGCTATTTGCTGATTTGTTGGTGAACAATATGCCTAAGTACTTACAGTCTACTTTGCACAAGTCATTGCTTTGAGATTTTAAGTGAAGAAATTTCTCAACCAGACCCTGGTAAACGGCGAGAGATTGCTGTAAATTTTGCTGAAGGTTGAACAAATTAAATCAAATTCTTCAAACACATAATCACGAGATGACTTTACGTTTGCACTAATATCTTCAGAATGCGACTTTACTCGGTCAATCCGAAGATACTGTCAGAAAGCTGAGACTCTCAGGAGCATTTTAAGATATTTTTTAGCTTCTTGAGACAAGAAATAACAAAGTTATGGTTTCTAGAATTTTTTTTTTAGTTTTCTATAGTAAAAGAACTAATATACGAAACCTTATTTTAATATATACAAAAATTCAAACTATTTAGAGCTGCGACTTAAAGCCATCTTGCTTATGAAGCTTGTTTAACTTTAACGAAACTAATAGAGAGATACTTAACATAAAAGTGAGAAGATGAAACAAAATGGCGTGTACTATAATGGGTTTTTGATACCATATATAAGTGTTGCCAATGGAAATACTTGACATAAAAGTGTAAAAACTGACAAAAATGGCATTTACTTTTATGGGTAATACTATATATCAGGGTCACCAATGGAAAAAGTTGTCATAAAAGTGTAAAAACTAACAAAAATGGCATTTATTATTGTTGGTTTTTGATACTCTACATTAGGGTTGCCAACACAGATGTAAAATCAAAAAAGTTTTTGAGGTTTTTTAATTGTCTGAATCTTTTATGGTCAAGCATCATTAAAAGTTTCTTAGTTGCACAAGGAGAAAAAAAACAACATAGTTAAGGTTTGGTTTCAATTCAAATTTATCAAAATAAAATTAATAATCAGCTCACTTTGAATAATCTAATGTTTGTGTAAAATATTTTTTTTCTTCAGTTATTCGACAATTAAAAAAAAATGAACACATGATAACAAAAGTTAAAAGCTGTTTATACTCTCGTTTATTCATGATGCCAAATAGTGATTCTCGAATAATGACGTCACAACTTAATACTAAAAACTAAAGTAAACAATAAAATGTTCATTAGATAATGAGTTTTTGATATCAACATTCTTAATAATAGAAAGGTAAGTATCATCACCAAGGAAGCAATTCCTTTATTATTATTTTACAACTGTTCATCGACTTCAACGTGCTATTTGCTGATTTGTTGGTGAACAATATGCCTAAGTACTTACAGTCTACTTTGCACAAGTCATTGCTTTGAGATTTTAAGTGAAGAAATTTCTCAACCAGACCCTGGTAAACGGCGAGAGATTGCTGTAAATTTTGCTGAAGGTTGAACAAATTAAATCAAATTCTTCAAACACATAATCACGAGATGACTTTACGTTTGCACTAATATCTTCAGAATGCGACTTTACTCGGTCAATCCGAAGATACTGTCAGAAAGCTGAGACTCTCAGGAGCATTTTAAGATATTTTCTAGCTTCTTGAGACAAGAAATAACAAAGTTATGGTTTCTAGAATTTTTTTTTTAGTTTTCTATAGTAAAAGAACTAATATACGAAACCTTATTTTAATATATACAAAAATTCAAACTATTTAGAGCTGCGACTTAAAGCCATCTTGCTTATGAAGCTTGTTTAACTTTAACGAAACTAATAGAGAGATACTTAACATAAAAGTGAGAAGATGAAACAAAATGGCGTGTACTATAATGGGTTTTTGATACCATATATAAGTGTTGCCAATGGAAATACTTGACATAAAAGTGTAAAAACTGACAAAAATGGCATTTACTTTTATGGGTAATACTATATATCAGGGTCACCAATGGAAAAAGTTGTCATAAAAGTGTAAAAACTAACAAAAATGGCATTTATTATTGTTGGTTTTTGATACTCTACATTAGGGTTGCCAACACAGATGTAAAATCAAAAAAGTTTTTGAGGTTTTTTAATTGTCTGAATCTTTTATGGTCAAGCATCATTAAAAGTTTCTTAGTTGCACAAGGAGAAAAAAAACAACATAGTTAAGGTTTGGTTTCAATTCAAATTTATCAAAATAAAATTAATAATCAGCTCACTTTGAATAATCTAATGTTTGTGTAAAATATTTTTTTTCTTCAGTTATTCGACAATTAAAAAAAAATGAACACATGATAACAAAAGTTAAAAGCTGTTTATACTCTCGTTTATTCATGATGCCAAATAGTGATTCTCGAATAATGACGTCACAACTTAATACTAAAAACTAAAGTAAACAATAAAATGTTCATTAGATAATGAGTTTTTGATATCAACATTCTTAATAATAGAAAGGTAAGTATCATCACCAAGGAAGCAATTCCTTTATTATTATTTTACAACTGTTCATCGACTTCAACGTGCTATTTGCTGATTTGTTGGTGAACAATATGCCTAAGTACTTACAGTCTACTTTGCACAAGTCATTGCTTTGAGATTTTAAGTGAAGAAATTTCTCAACCAGACCCTGGTAAACGGCGAGAGATTGCTGTAAATTTTGCTGAAGGTTGAACAAATTAAATCAAATTCTTCAAACACATAATCACGAGATGACTTTACGTTTGCACTAATATCTTCAGAATGCGACTTTACTCGGTCAATCCGAAGATACTGTCAGAAAGCTGAGACTCTCAGGAGCATTTTAAGATATTTTCTAGCTTCTTGAGACAAGAAATAACAAAGTTATGGTTTCTAGAATTTTTTTTTTAGTTTTCTATAGTAAAAGAACTAATATACGAAACCTTATTTTAATATATACAAAAATTCAAACTATTTAGAGCTGCGACTTAAAGCCATCTTGCTTATGAAGCTTGTTTAACTTTAACGAAACTAATAGAGAGATACTTAACATAAAAGTGAGAAGATGAAACAAAATGGCGTGTACTATAATGGGTTTTTGATACCATATATAAGTGTTGCCAATGGAAATACTTGACATAAAAGTGTAAAAACTGACAAAAATGGCATTTACTTTTATGGGTAATACTATATATCAGGGTCACCAATGGAAAAAGTTGTCATAAAAGTGTAAAAACTAACAAAAATGGCATTTATTATTGTTGGTTTTTGATACTCTACATTAGGGTTGCCAACACAGATGTAAAATCAAAAAAGTTTTTGAGGTTTTTTAATTGTCTGAATCTTTTATGGTCAAGCATCATTAAAAGTTTCTTAGTTGCACAAGGAGAAAAAAAACAACATAGTTAAGGTTTGGTTTCAATTCAAATTTATCAAAATAAAATTAATAATCAGCTCACTTTGAATAATCTAATGTTTGTGTAAAATATTTTTTTTCTTCAGTTATTCGACAATTAAAAAAAAATGAACACATGATAACAAAAGTTAAAAGCTGTTTATACTCTCGTTTATTCATGATGCCAAATAGTGATTCTCGAATAATGACGTCACAACTTAATACTAAAAACTAAAGTAAACAATAAAATGTTCATTAGATAATGAGTTTTTGATATCAACATTCTTAATAATAGAAAGGTAAGTATCATCACCAAGGAAGCAATTCCTTTATTATTATTTTACAACTGTTCATCGACTTCAACGTGCTATTTGCTGATTTGTTGGTGAACAATATGCCTAAGTACTTACAGTCTACTTTGCACAAGTCATTGCTTTGAGATTTTAAGTGAAGAAATTTCTCAACCAGACCCTGGTAAACGGCGAGAGATTGCTGTAAATTTTGCTGAAGGTTGAACAAATTAAATCAAATTCTTCAAACACATAATCACGAGATGACTTTACGTTTGCACTAATATCTTCAGAATGCGACTTTACTCGGTCAATCTGAAGATACTGTCGGAAAGCTGAGACTCTCAGGAGCATTTTAAGATATTTTTTAGTTTCTTGAGACAAGAAATGACAAAGTTATAGCTTCTAGAATTTTTTTTAGTTTTGTATAGTAAAAGAACTAATATACGAAACCTTATTTTAATATATACAAAAATTCAAACTAGTTAGAGCTGCTACTTATAGCCATCTTGCTTATGAAGCTTGTTTAACTTAAACGAAATTAATTGAAATACTTAACATAAAAGTGAGAAGTGAAAGAAAATTGCGTGTACTATAATGGGTTTTTGATACCATATATAAGTGTTGCCAATGGAAATACTTGACATAAAAGTATAAAACTGACAAAAATGGCATTTACTTTATGGGTAATACTATATATCAGGGTTACCAATGGAAATACTTGACATAAAAGTGTAAAAACTGACAAAAATGGCATTTACTTTTATGGGTAATACTATATATCAGGGTCACCAATGGAAAAAGTTGTCATAAAAGTGTAAAAACTAACAAAAATGGCATTTATTATTGTTGGTTTTTGATACTCTACATTAGGGTTGCCAACACAGATGTAAAATCAAAAAAGTTTTTGAGGTTTTTTAATTGTCTGAATCTTTTATGGTCAAGCATCATTAAAAGTTTCTTAGTTGCACAAGGAGAAAAAAAACAACATAGTTAAGGTTTGGTTTCAATTCAAATTTATCAAAATAAAATTAATAATCAGCTCACTTTGAATAATCTAATGTTTGTGTAAAATATTTTTTTTCTTCAGTTATTCGACAATTAAAAAAAAATGAACACATGATAACAAAAGTTAAAAGCTGTTTATACTCTCGTTTATTCATGATGCCAAATAGTGATTCTCGAATAATGACGTCACAACTTAATACTAAAAACTAAAGTAAACAATAAAATGTTCATTAGATAATGAGTTTTTGTTATCAACATTCTTAATAATAGAAAGGTAAGTATCATCACCAAGGAAGCAATTCCTTTATTATTATTTTACAACTGTTCATCGACTTCAACGTGCTATTTGCTGATTTGTTGGTGAACAATATGCCTAAGTACTTACAGTCTACTTTGCACAAGTCATTGCTTTGAGATTTTAAGTGAAGAAATTTCTCAACCAGACCCTGGTAAACGGCGAGAGATTGCTGTAAATTTTGCTGAAGGTTGAACAAATTAAATCAAATTCTTCAAACACATAATCACGAGATGACTTTACGTTTGCACTAATATCTTCAGAATGCGACTTTACTCGGTCAATCTGAAGATACTGTCGGAAAGCTGAGACTCTCAGGAGCATTTTAAGATATTTTTTAGTTTCTTGAGACAAGAAATGACAAAGTTATAGCTTCTAGAATTTTTTTTAGTTTTGTATAGTAAAAGAACTAATATACGAAACCTTATTTTAATATATACAAAAATTCAAACTAGTTAGAGCTGCTACTTATAGCCATCTTGCTTATGAAGCTTGTTTAACTTAAACGAAATTAATTGAAATACTTAACATAAAAGTGAGAAGTGAAAGAAAATTGCGTGTACTATAATGGGTTTTTGATACCATATATAAGTGTTGCCAATGGAAATACTTGACATAAAAGTATAAAACTGACAAAAATGGCATTTACTTTATGGGTAATACTATATATCAGGGTTACCAATGGAAATACTTGACATAAAAGTGTAAAAACTGACAAAAATGGCATTTACTTTTATGGGTAATACTATATATCAGGGTCACCAATGGAAAAAGTTGTCATAAAAGTGTAAAAACTAACAAAAATGGCATTTATTATTGTTGGTTTTTGATACTCTACATTAGGGTTGCCAACACAGATGTAAAATCAAAAAAGTTTTTGAGGTTTTTTAATTGTCTGAATCTTTTATGGTCAAGCATCATTAAAAGTTTCTTAGTTGCACAAGGAGAAAAAAAACAACATAGTTAAGGTTTGGTTTCAATTCAAATTTATCAAAATAAAATTAATAATCAGCTCACTTTGAATAATCTAATGTTTGTGTAAAATATTTTTTTTCTTCAGTTATTCGACAATTAAAAAAAAATGAACACATGATAACAAAAGTTAAAAGCTGTTTATACTCTCGTTTATTCATGATGCCAAATAGTGATTCTCGAATAATGACGTCACAACTTAATACTAAAAACTAAAGTAAACAATAAAATGTTCATTAGATAATGAGTTTTTGTTATCAACATTCTTAATAATAGAAAGGTAAGTATCATCACCAAGGAAGCAATTCCTTTATTATTATTTTACAACTGTTCATCGACTTCAACGTGCTATTTGCTGATTTGTTGGTGAACAATATGCCTAAGTACTTACAGTCTACTTTGCACAAGTCATTGCTTTGAGATTTTAAGTGAAGAAATTTCTCAACCAGACCCTGGTAAACGGCGAGAGATTGCTGTAAATTTTGCTGAAGGTTGAACAAATTAAATCAAATTCTTCAAACACATAATCACGAGATGACTTTACGTTTGCACTAATATCTTCAGAATGCGACTTTACTCGGTCAATCTGAAGATACTGTCGGAAAGCTGAGACTCTCAGGAGCATTTTAAGATATTTTTTAGTTTCTTGAGACAAGAAATGACAAAGTTATAGCTTCTAGAATTTTTTTTAGTTTTGTATAGTAAAAGAACTAATATACGAAACCTTATTTTAATATATACAAAAATTCAAACTAGTTAGAGCTGCTACTTATAGCCATCTTGCTTATGAAGCTTGTTTAACTTAAACGAAATTAATTGAAATACTTAACATAAAAGTGAGAAGTGAAAGAAAATTGCGTGTACTATAATGGGTTTTTGATACCATATATAAGTGTTGCCAATGGAAATACTTGACATAAAAGTATAAAACTGACAAAAATGGCATTTACTTTATGGGTAATACTATATATCAGGGTTACCAATGGAAATACTTGACATAAAAGTGTAAAAACTGACAAAAATGGCATTTACTTTTATGGGTAATACTATATATCAGGGTCACCAATGGAAAAAGTTGTCATAAAAGTGTAAAAACTAACAAAAATGGCATTTATTATTGTTGGTTTTTGATACTCTACATTAGGGTTGCCAACACAGATGTAAAATCAAAAAAGTTTTTGAGGTTTTTTAATTGTCTGAATCTTTTATGGTCAAGCATCATTAAAAGTTTCTTAGTTGCACAAGGAGAAAAAAAACAACATAGTTAAGGTTTGGTTTCAATTCAAATTTATCAAAATAAAATTAATAATCAGCTCACTTTGAATAATCTAATGTTTGTGTAAAATATTTTTTTTCTTCAGTTATTCGACAATTAAAAAAAAATGAACACATGATAACAAAAGTTAAAAGCTGTTTATACTCTCGTTTATTCATGATGCCAAATAGTGATTCTCGAATAATGACGTCACAACTTAATACTAAAAACTAAAGTAAACAATAAAATGTTCATTAGATAATGAGTTTTTGATATCAACATTCTTAATAATAGAAAGGTAAGTATCATCACCAAGGAAGCAATTCCTTTATTATTATTTTACAACTGTTCATCGACTTCAACGTGCTATTTGCTGATTTGTTGGTGAACAATAAGCTAAAGTACTTACAGTCTACTTTGCACAAGTCATTGCTTTGAGATTTTAAGTGAAGAAATTTTTCAACCAGACCCTGGTAAACGGCGAGAGATTGCTGTAAATTTTGCTGAAGGTTGAACAAACTAAATCAAATTCTTCAAACACATAGCATTTTCACGAGATGACTTTACGTTTGCACTAATATCTTCAGAATGCGACTTTACTCGGTCAATCCGAAGATACTGTCAGAAAGCTGTGACTCTCAGGAGCATTTTAAGATATTTTTTAGCTTCTTGAGACAAGAAATGACAAAGTTATGGCTTCTAGAATTTTTTTTAGTTTTGTAGAGTAAAAGAACTAATATACGAAACCTTATTTTAATATATACAAAAATTCAAACTAGTTAGAGCTGCGACTTATAGCCATCTTGCTTATGAAGCTTGTTTAACTTAAACGAAATTAATTGAAATACTTAACATAAAAGTGAGAAAATGTTAGAAAATTGCGTGTACTATAATGGGTTTTTGATACCATATATAAGTGTTGCCAATGGAAATACTTGACATAAAAGTATAAAACTGACAAAAATGGCATTTACTTTTATGGGTAATACTATATATCAGGGTTACCAATGGAAATAATTGTCATAAAAGTGTAAAAACTAACAAAAATGGCATTTATTATTGTTGGTTTTTGATACTCTACATTGGGGTTGCCAACAAAGATGTAAAATCGAAAAAGTTTTTGAGGTTTTTTATTTGTCTGAATCTTTTATGATCAAGCATCATTAAAAGTTTCTTAGCTGCACAAGGAGAAAGAAAAACAACATAGTTAAGGTTTGGTTTCAATTCAAATTTATCAAAATAAAATTAATAATCAGCTTACTTTGAATAATCTAATGTTTGTATAAAATATTTTTTTTCTTCAGTTATTCGACAATTAAAAAAAAATGTACATATGATAGCAAAAGTTAAAAGCTGTTTATACTCTCGTTTATTCATGATGCCAAATAGTGATTCTCGAATAATGACGTCACAACTTAATACTAAAAACTAAAGTAAACAAGAAAATGTTCATTAGATAATGAGTTTTTTATATCAACATTCTTAATAATAGAAAGGTAAGTATCATCACCAAGGAAGCAATTCCTTTATTATTATTTCACAACTGTTCATCGACTTCAACGTGCTGTTTGCTGAATTGTTGGTAAACAATAAGCTAAAGTACTCACAGTCTACTTTGCACAAGTCATTGCTTTGGGATTTTAAGTGAAGAAATTTCTCAACCAGACCCTGGTAAACGGCGACAGATTGCTGTAAATTTTGCTGAAGGTTGAACAAATTAAATCAAATTTTTTAAACGCATAGCATTTTCACGAGATGACTTTACGTTTGCACTAATATCTTCAGAATGCGACTTTACTCGGTCAATCTGAAGATACTGTCGGAAAGCTGAGACTCTCAGGAGCATTTTAAGATATTTTTTAGTTTCTTGAGACAAGAAATGACAAAGTTATAGCTTCTAGAATTTTTTTTAGTTTTGTATAGTAAAAGAACTAATATACGAAACCTTATTTTAATATATACAAAAATTCAAACTAGTTAGAGCTGCTACTTATAGCCATCTTGCTTATGAAGCTTGTTTAACTTAAACGAAATTAATTGAAATACTTAACATAAAAGTGAGAAGTGAAAGAAAATTGCGTGTACTATAATGGGTTTTTGATACCATATATAAGTGTTGCCAATGGAAATACTTGACATAAAAGTATAAAACTGACAAAAATGGCATTTACTTTATGGGTAATACTATATATCAGGGTTACCAATGGAAATACTTGACATAAAAGTGTAAAAACTGACAAAAATGGCATTTACTTTTATGGGTAATACTATATATCAGGGTCACCAATGGAAAAAGTTGTCATTAAAGTGTAAAAACTAACAAAAATGGCATTTATTATTGTTGGTTTTTGATACTCTACATTAGGGTTGCCAACACAGATGTAAAATCAAAAAAGTTTTTGAGGTTTTTTAATTGTCTGAATCTTTTATGGTCAAGCATCATTAAAAGTTTCTTAGTTGCACAAGGAGAAAAAAAAACAACATAGTTAAGGTTTGATTTCAATTCAAATTTATCAAAATAAAATTAATAATCAGCTCACTTTGAATAATCTAATGTTTGTGTAAAATATTTTTTTCTTCAGTTATTCGACAATTAAAAAAAAATGAACACATGATAACAAAAGTTAAAAGCTGTTTATACTCTCGTTTATTCATGATGCCAAATAGTGATTCTCGAATAATGACGTCACAACTTAATACTAAAAACTAAAGTAAACAATAAAATGTTCATTAGATAATGAGTTTTTGATATCAACATTCTTAATAATAGAAAGGTAAGTATCATCACCAAGGAAGCAATTCCTTTATTATTATTTTACAACTGTTCATCGACTTCAACGTGCTATTTGCTGATTTGTTGGTGAACAATATGCCTAAGTACTTACAGTCTACTTTGCACAAGTCATTGCTTTGAGATTTTAAGTGAAGAAATTTCTCAACCAGACCCTGGTAAACGGCGAGAGATTGCTGTAAATTTTGCTGAAGGTTGAACAAATTAAATCAAATTCTTCAAACACATAATCACGAGATGACTTTACGTTTGCACTAATATCTTCAGAATGCGACTTTACTCGGTCAATCCGAAGATACTGTCAGAAAGCTGAGACTCTCAGGAGCATTTTAAGATATTTTTTAGCTTCTTGAGACAAGAAATAACAAAGTTATGGTTTCTAGAATTTTTTTTTTAGTTTTTTATAGTAAAAGAACTAATATACGAAACCTTATTTTAATATATACAAAAATTCAAACTATTTAGAGCTGCGACTTAAAGCCATCTTGCTTATGAAGCTTGTTTAACTTTAACGAAACTAATAGAGAGATACTTAACATAAAAGTGAGAAGATGAAACAAAATGGCGTGTACTATAATGGGTTTTTGATACCATATATAAGTGTTGCCAATGGAAATACTTGACATAAAAGTGTAAAAACTGACAAAAATGGCATTTACTTTTATGGGTAATACTATATATCAGGGTCACCAATGGAAAAAGTTGTCATAAAAGTGTAAAAACTAACAAAAATGGCATTTATTATTGTTGGTTTTTGATACTCTACATTAGGGTTGCCAACACAGATGTAAAATCAAAAAAGTTTTTGAGGTTTTTTAATTGTCTGAATCTTTTATGGTCAAGCATCATTAAAAGTTTCTTAGTTGCACAAGGAGAAAAAAAACAACATAGTTAAGGTTTGGTTTCAATTCAAATTTATCAAAATAAAATTAATAATCAGCTCACTTTGAATAATCTAATGTTTGTGTAAAATATTTTTTTTCTTCAGTTATTCGACAATTAAAAAAAAATGAACACATGATAACAAAAGTTAAAAGCTGTTTATACTCTCGTTTATTCATGATGCCAAATAGTGATTCTCGAATAATGACGTCACAACTTAATACTAAAAACTAAAGTAAACAATAAAATGTTCATTAGATAATGAGTTTTTGATATCAACATTCTTAATAATAGAAAGGTAAGTATCATCACCAAGGAAGCAATTCCTTTATTATTATTTTACAACTGTTCATCGACTTCAACGTGCTATTTGCTGATTTGTTGGTGAACAATATGCCTAAGTACTTACAGTCTACTTTGCACAAGTCATTGCTTTGAGATTTTAAGTGAAGAAATTTCTCAACCAGACCCTGGTAAACGGCGAGAGATTGCTGTAAATTTTGCTGAAGGTTGAACAAATTAAATCAAATTCTTCAAACACATAATCACGAGATGACTTTACGTTTGCACTAATATCTTCAGAATGCGACTTTACTCGGTCAATCTGAAGATACTGTCGGAAAGCTGAGACTCTCAGGAGCATTTTAAGATATTTTTTAGTTTCTTGAGACAAGAAATGACAAAGTTATAGCTTCTAGAATTTTTTTTAGTTTTGTATAGTAAAAGAACTAATATACGAAACCTTATTTTAATATATACAAAAATTCAAACTAGTTAGAGCTGCTACTTATAGCCATCTTGCTTATGAAGCTTGTTTAACTTAAACGAAATTAATTGAAATACTTAACATAAAAGTGAGAAGTGAAAGAAAATTGCGTGTACTATAATGGGTTTTTGATACCATATATAAGTGTTGCCAATGGAAATACTTGACATAAAAGTATAAAACTGACAAAAATGGCATTTACTTTATGGGTAATACTATATATCAGGGTTACCAATGGAAATACTTGACATAAAAGTGTAAAAACTGACAAAAATGGCATTTACTTTTATGGGTAATACTATATATCAGGGTCACCAATGGAAAAAGTTGTCATAAAAGTGTAAAAACTAACAAAAATGGCATTTATTATTGTTGGTTTTTGATACTCTACATTAGGGTTGCCAACACAGATGTAAAATCAAAAAAGTTTTTGAGGTTTTTTAATTGTCTGAATCTTTTATGGTCAAGCATCATTAAAAGTTTCTTAGTTGCACAAGGAGAAAAAAAACAACATAGTTAAGGTTTGGTTTCAATTCAAATTTATCAAAATAAAATTAATAATCAGCTCACTTTGAATAATCTAATGTTTGTGTAAAATATTTTTTTTCTTCAGTTATTCGACAATTAAAAAAAAATGAACACATGATAACAAAAGTTAAAAGCTGTTTATACTCTCGTTTATTCATGATGCCAAATAGTGATTCTCGAATAATGACGTCACAACTTAATACTAAAAACTAAAGTAAACAATAAAATGTTCATTAGATAATGAGTTTTTGATATCAACATTCTTAATAATAGAAAGGTAAGTATCATCACCAAGGAAGCAATTCCTTTATTATTATTTTACAACTGTTCATCGACTTCAACGTGCTATTTGCTGATTTGTTGGTGAACAATATGCCTAAGTACTTACAGTCTACTTTGCACAAGTCATTGCTTTGAGATTTTAAGTGAAGAAATTTCTCAACCAGACCCTGGTAAACGGCGAGAGATTGCTGTAAATTTTGCTGAAGGTTGAACAAATTAAATCAAATTCTTCAAACACATAATCACGAGATGACTTTACGTTTGCACTAATATCTTCAGAATGCGACTTTACTCGGTCAATCTGAAGATACTGTCGGAAAGCTGAGACTCTCAGGAGCATTTTAAGATATTTTTTAGTTTCTTGAGACAAGAAATGACAAAGTTATAGCTTCTAGAATTTTTTTTAGTTTTGTATAGTAAAAGAACTAATATACGAAACCTTATTTTAATATATACAAAAATTCAAACTAGTTAGAGCTGCTACTTATAGCCATCTTGCTTATGAAGCTTGTTTAACTTAAACGAAATTAATTGAAATACTTAACATAAAAGTGAGAAGTGAAAGAAAATTGCGTGTACTATAATGGGTTTTTGATACCATATATAAGTGTTGCCAATGGAAATACTTGACATAAAAGTATAAAACTGACAAAAATGGCATTTACTTTATGGGTAATACTATATATCAGGGTTACCAATGGAAATACTTGACATAAAAGTGTAAAAACTGACAAAAATGGCATTTACTTTTATGGGTAATACTATATATCAGGGTCACCAATGGAAAAAGTTGTCATAAAAGTGTAAAAACTAACAAAAATGGCATTTATTATTGTTGGTTTTTGATACTCTACATTAGGGTTGCCAACACAGATGTAAAATCAAAAAAGTTTTTGAGGTTTTTTAATTGTCTGAATCTTTTATGGTCAAGCATCATTAAAAGTTTCTTAGTTGCACAAGGAGAAAAAAAACAACATAGTTAAGGTTTGGTTTCAATTCAAATTTATCAAAATAAAATTAATAATCAGCTCACTTTGAATAATCTAATGTTTGTGTAAAATATTTTTTTTCTTCAGTTATTCGACAATTAAAAAAAAATGAACACATGATAACAAAAGTTAAAAGCTGTTTATACTCTCGTTTATTCATGATGCCAAATAGTGATTCTCGAATAATGACGTCACAACTTAATACTAAAAACTAAAGTAAACAATAAAATGTTCATTAGATAATGAGTTTTTGATATCAACATTCTTAATAATAGAAAGGTAAGTATCATCACCAAGGAAGCAATTCCTTTATTATTATTTTACAACTGTTCATCGACTTCAACGTGCTATTTGCTGATTTGTTGGTGAACAATATGCCTAAGTACTTACAGTCTACTTTGCACAAGTCATTGCTTTGAGATTTTAAGTGAAGAAATTTCTCAACCAGACCCTGGTAAACGGCGAGAGATTGCTGTAAATTTTGCTGAAGGTTGAACAAATTAAATCAAATTCTTCAAACACATAATCACGAGATGACTTTACGTTTGCACTAATATCTTCAGAATGCGACTTTACTCGGTCAATCTGAAGATACTGTCGGAAAGCTGAGACTCTCAGGAGCATTTTAAGATATTTTTTAGTTTCTTGAGACAAGAAATGACAAAGTTATAGCTTCTAGAATTTTTTTTAGTTTTGTATAGTAAAAGAACTAATATACGAAACCTTATTTTAATATATACAAAAATTCAAACTAGTTAGAGCTGCTACTTATAGCCATCTTGCTTATGAAGCTTGTTTAACTTAAACGAAATTAATTGAAATACTTAACATAAAAGTGAGAAGTGAAAGAAAATTGCGTGTACTATAATGGGTTTTTGATACCATATATAAGTGTTGCCAATGGAAATACTTGACATAAAAGTATAAAACTGACAAAAATGGCATTTACTTTATGGGTAATACTATATATCAGGGTTACCAATGGAAATACTTGACATAAAAGTGTAAAAACTGACAAAAATGGCATTTACTTTTATGGGTAATACTATATATCAGGGTCACCAATGGAAAAAGTTGTCATAAAAGTGTAAAAACTAACAAAAATGGCATTTATTATTGTTGGTTTTTGATACTCTACATTAGGGTTGCCAACACAGATGTAAAATCAAAAAAGTTTTTGAGGTTTTTTAATTGTCTGAATCTTTTATGGTCAAGCATCATTAAAAGTTTCTTAGTTGCACAAGGAGAAAAAAAACAACATAGTTAAGGTTTGGTTTCAATTCAAATTTATCAAAATAAAATTAATAATCAGCTCACTTTGAATAATCTAATGTTTGTGTAAAATATTTTTTTTCTTCAGTTATTCGACAATTAAAAAAAAATGAACACATGATAACAAAAGTTAAAAGCTGTTTATACTCTCGTTTATTCATGATGCCAAATAGTGATTCTCGAATAATGACGTCACAACTTAATACTAAAAACTAAAGTAAACAATAAAATGTTCATTAGATAATGAGTTTTTGATATCAACATTCTTAATAATAGAAAGGTAAGTATCATCACCAAGGAAGCAATTCCTTTATTATTATTTTACAACTGTTCATCGACTTCAACGTGCTATTTGCTGATTTGTTGGTGAACAATATGCCTAAGTACTTACAGTCTACTTTGCACAAGTCATTGCTTTGAGATTTTAAGTGAAGAAATTTCTCAACCAGACCCTGGTAAACGGCGAGAGATTGCTGTAAATTTTGCTGAAGGTTGAACAAATTAAATCAAATTCTTCAAACACATAATCACGAGATGACTTTACGTTTGCACTAATATCTTCAGAATGCGACTTTACTCGGTCAATCTGAAGATACTGTCGGAAAGCTGAGACTCTCAGGAGCATTTTAAGATATTTTTTAGTTTCTTGAGACAAGAAATGACAAAGTTATAGCTTCTAGAATTTTTTTTAGTTTTGTATAGTAAAAGAACTAATATACGAAACCTTATTTTAATATATACAAAAATTCAAACTAGTTAGAGCTGCTACTTATAGCCATCTTGCTTATGAAGCTTGTTTAACTTAAACGAAATTAATTGAAATACTTAACATAAAAGTGAGAAGTGAAAGAAAATTGCGTGTACTATAATGGGTTTTTGATACCATATATAAGTGTTGCCAATGGAAATACTTGACATAAAAGTATAAAACTGACAAAAATGGCATTTACTTTATGGGTAATACTATATATCAGGGTTACCAATGGAAATACTTGACATAAAAGTGTAAAAACTGACAAAAATGGCATTTACTTTTATGGGTAATACTATATATCAGGGTCACCAATGGAAAAAGTTGTCATAAAAGTGTAAAAACTAACAAAAATGGCATTTATTATTGTTGGTTTTTGATACTCTACATTAGGGTTGCCAACACAGATGTAAAATCAAAAAAGTTTTTGAGGTTTTTTAATTGTCTGAATCTTTTATGGTCAAGCATCATTAAAAGTTTCTTAGTTGCACAAGGAGAAAAAAAACAACATAGTTAAGGTTTGGTTTCAATTCAAATTTATCAAAATAAAATTAATAATCAGCTCACTTTGAATAATCTAATGTTTGTGTAAAATATTTTTTTTCTTCAGTTATTCGACAATTAAAAAAAAATGAACACATGATAACAAAAGTTAAAAGCTGTTTATACTCTCGTTTATTCATGATGCCAAATAGTGATTCTCGAATAATGACGTCACAACTTAATACTAAAAACTAAAGTAAACAATAAAATGTTCATTAGATAATGAGTTTTTGATATCAACATTCTTAATAATAGAAAGGTAAGTATCATCACCAAGGAAGCAATTCCTTTATTATTATTTTACAACTGTTCATCGACTTCAACGTGCTATTTGCTGATTTGTTGGTGAACAATATGCCTAAGTACTTACAGTCTACTTTGCACAAGTCATTGCTTTGAGATTTTAAGTGAAGAAATTTCTCAACCAGACCCTGGTAAACGGCGAGAGATTGCTGTAAATTTTGCTGAAGGTTGAACAAATTAAATCAAATTCTTCAAACACATAATCACGAGATGACTTTACGTTTGCACTAATATCTTCAGAATGCGACTTTACTCGGTCAATCTGAAGATACTGTCGGAAAGCTGAGACTCTCAGGAGCATTTTAAGATATTTTTTAGTTTCTTGAGACAAGAAATGACAAAGTTATAGCTTCTAGAATTTTTTTTAGTTTTGTATAGTAAAAGAACTAATATACGAAACCTTATTTTAATATATACAAAAATTCAAACTAGTTAGAGCTGCTACTTATAGCCATCTTGCTTATGAAGCTTGTTTAACTTAAACGAAATTAATTGAAATACTTAACATAAAAGTGAGAAGTGAAAGAAAATTGCGTGTACTATAATGGGTTTTTGATACCATATATAAGTGTTGCCAATGGAAATACTTGACATAAAAGTATAAAACTGACAAAAATGGCATTTACTTTATGGGTAATACTATATATCAGGGTTACCAATGGAAATACTTGACATAAAAGTGTAAAAACTGACAAAAATGGCATTTACTTTTATGGGTAATACTATATATCAGGGTCACCAATGGAAAAAGTTGTCATAAAAGTGTAAAAACTAACAAAAATGGCATTTATTATTGTTGGTTTTTGATACTCTACATTAGGGTTGCCAACACAGATGTAAAATCAAAAAAGTTTTTGAGGTTTTTTAATTGTCTGAATCTTTTATGGTCAAGCATCATTAAAAGTTTCTTAGTTGCACAAGGAGAAAAAAAACAACATAGTTAAGGTTTGGTTTCAATTCAAATTTATCAAAATAAAATTAATAATCAGCCCTCTTTGAATAATCTAATGTTTGTGTAAAATATTTTTTTTCTTCAGTTATTCGACAATTAAAAAAAAATGAACACATGATAACAAAAGTTAAAAGCTGTTTATACTCTCGTTTATTCATGATGCCAAATAGTGATTCTCGAATAATGACGTCACAACTTAATACTAAAAACTAAAGTAAACAATAAAATGTTCATTAGATAATGAGTTTTTGATATCAACATTCTTAATAATAGAAAGGTAAGTATCATCACCAAGGAAGCAATTCCTTTATTATTATTTTACAACTGTTCATCGACTTCAACGTGCTATTTGCTGATTTGTTGGTGAACAATATGCCTAAGTACTTACAGTCTACTTTGCACAAGTCATTGCTTTGAGATTTTAAGTGAAGAAATTTCTCAACCAGACCCTGGTAAACGGCGAGAGATTGCTGTAAATTTTGCTGAAGGTTGAACAAATTAAATCAAATTCTTCAAACACATAATCACGAGATGACTTTACGTTTGCACTAATATCTTCAGAATGCGACTTTACTCGGTCAATCTGAAGATACTGTCGGAAAGCTGAGACTCTCAGGAGCATTTTAAGATATTTTTTAGTTTCTTGAGACAAGAAATGACAAAGTTATAGCTTCTAGAATTTTTTTTAGTTTTGTATAGTAAAAGAACTAATATACGAAACCTTATTTTAATATATACAAAAATTCAAACTAGTTAGAGCTGCTACTTATAGCCATCTTGCTTATGAAGCTTGTTTAACTTAAACGAAATTAATTGAAATACTTAACATAAAAGTGAGAAGTGAAAGAAAATTGCGTGTACTATAATGGGTTTTTGATACCATATATAAGTGTTGCCAATGGAAATACTTGACATAAAAGTATAAAACTGACAAAAATGGCATTTACTTTATGGGTAATACTATATATCAGGGTTACCAATGGAAATACTTGACATAAAAGTGTAAAAACTGACAAAAATGGCATTTACTTTTATGGGTAATACTATATATCAGGGTCACCAATGGAAAAAGTTGTCATAAAAGTGTAAAAACTAACAAAAATGGCATTTATTATTGTTGGTTTTTGATACTCTACATTAGGGTTGCCAACACAGATGTAAAATCAAAAAAGTTTTTGAGGTTTTTTAATTGTCTGAATCTTTTATGGTCAAGCATCATTAAAAGTTTCTTAGTTGCACAAGGAGAAAAAAAACAACATAGTTAAGGTTTGGTTTCAATTCAAATTTATCAAAATAAAATTAATAATCAGCCCTCTTTGAATAATCTAATGTTTGTGTAAAATATTTTTTTTCTTCAGTTATTCGACAATTAAAAAAAAATGAACACATGATAACAAAAGTTAAAAGCTGTTTATACTCTCGTTTATTCATGATGCCAAATAGTGATTCTCGAATAATGACGTCACAACTTAATACTAAAAACTAAAGTAAACAATAAAATGTTCATTAGATAATGAGTTTTTGATATCAACATTCTTAATAATAGAAAGGTAAGTATCATCACCAAGGAAGCAATTCCTTTATTATTATTTTACAACTGTTCATCGACTTCAACGTGCTATTTGCTGATTTGTTGGTGAACAATAAGCTAAAGTACTTACAGTCTATATTGCACAAGTCATTGCTTTGAGATTTTAAGTGAAAAAATTTTTCAACCAGACCCTGGTAAACGGCGAGAGATTGCTGTAAATTTTGCTGAAGGTTGAACAAACTAAATCAAATTCTTCAAACACATAGCATTTTCACGAGATGACTTTACGTTTGCACTAATATCTTCAGAATGCGACTTTACTCGGTCAATCCGAAGATACTGTCAGAAAGCTGTGACTCTCAGGAGCATTTTAAGATATTTTTTAGCTTCTTGAGACAAGAAATGACAAAGTTATAGCTTCTAGAAAACTTTCAAGTTTTGTATAGTAAAAGAACTAATATACGAAACCTTATTTTAATGTATACAAAAATTCAAACTATTTAGAGCTGGGACTTATAGCCATCTTGCTTATGAAGCTCTTTAAACTTAAACGAAGCTAACAAAATACTTAACATAATAGTGAGAAAATAAACGAAAATAGCGTGTACTATAATGGGTTTTTGATCAATATATAAGTGTTGCCAATGTTAAAACTTGACATAAAAGTGTAAAAACTAACAAAAATGGCATTTACTTTTATGGGTTTTTAATAATATATATCATAGTTGCCAATGGAAAAAATTGACATAAAAGTGTAAAAACTGACAAAAATGCCATTTATTATTGTTGGTTTATGGTACTATACATTAGAGTTGCCAACACAGATGTAAATCAAAAAAGGTTTTGAGGTTTTTCAATTGTCTGAATCTTTTATAATCAAGCATCATTAAAAGTTTCTTAGTTGCACAAAGAGAAAAACACAACGTAGTTAAGGTTTGATTTAAATTCAAATTAATCAAATAAAATTTATAATCATATTATTTCGAATAATCTAATATTTGTATAAAGTATTTTTTTCTTTCAGCTATTAGACAATTAAAAAAAAATGTACATATTATAACAAAATTTAAAAGCTGTTGTACTCTCGTTTATTCATGATGCCAAATAGTGATTCTCGAATAATGACGTCACAACTTTATATTAAGAACTAAAGTAAACAAGCAAATGTTCATAGGATAATGAGATTTTGATATCAACATTCTTAATTATAGAAAGGTAAGTATCATCACCAAGGAAGCAATTCCTTTATTATTATTTCACCACTGTTCATCGACTTCAACGTGCTATTTGCTGATTTGTTGGTAAACAATAAGCTAAAGTACTCACAGTCTACTTTGCACAAGTCATTGCTTTGGGATTTTAAGTGAAGAAATTTCTCAACCAGACCCTGGTAAACGGCGAGAGATTGCTGTAAATCTTGCTGAAGGTTGAACAAATTAAATCAAATTCTTCAAACACATAGCATTTTCACGAGATGATCTTACGTTTGCACTAATATCTTCAGAATGCGACTTTACTCGGTCAATCCGAAGATACTGTCAGAAAGCTTAGACTCTCAGGAGCATTTTAAGATATTTTTTAGCTTCTTGAGACAAGAAATTACAAAGTTATAGCTTCTTGAAAATTTTTTAGTTTTCTATAGTAACAGAACTAATATACGAAACCTTATTTTAATATATACAAAAATTCAAACTAGTTAGAGCTGCGACTTATAGCCATCTTGCTTACGAAGCTTGTTTAACTTAAGCGAAACTAATAGAAATACTTAACATAATAGTGAGAAAATAAACGAAAATAGCGTGTACTATAATGGGTTTTTGATACCATATATAAGTGTTGCCAATGGAAATACTTGACATAAAAATGTAAAAATTGACAAAAATGGCATTTACTTTTATGGGTAATACTATATATCGGATTACCAATGGAAAAACTTGTCATAAAAGTGTAAAAACTGACAAAAATGCCATTTATTATTGTTGGTTTATGGTACTATACATTAGATTTGCCAACACAGATGTAAATCAAAAAAGGTTTTGAGGTTTTTCAATTGTCTGAATCTTTTATAATCAAGCATCATTAAAAGTTTCTTAGTTGCACAAAGAGAAAAACACAATGTAGTTAAGGTTTGATTTAAATTCAAATTAATCAAATAAAATTTATAATCATATTATTTCGAATAATCTAATATTTGTATAAAGTATTTTTTTCTTTCAGCTATTAGACAATTAAAAAACAATGTACATATTATAACAAAATTTAAAAGCTGTTGTACTCTCGTTTATTCATGATGCCAAATAGTGATTCTCGAATAATGACGTCACAACTTAATACTAAAAACTAAAGTAAACAAGAAAATGTTCATTAGATAATGAGTTTTTTATATCAACATTCTTAATAATAGAAAGGTAAGTATCATCACCAAGGAAGCAATTCCTTTATTATTATTTCACAACTGTTCATCGACTTCAACGTGCTGTTTGCTGAATTGTTGGTAAACAATAAGCTAAAGTACTCACAGTCTACTTTGCACAAGTCATTGCTTTGGGATTTTAAGTGAAGAAATTTCTCAACCAGACCCTGGTAAACGGCGAGAGATTGCTGTAAATTTTGCTGAAGGTTGAACAAATTAAATCAAATTTTTTAAACGCATAGCATTTTCACGAGATGACTTTACGTTTGCACTAATATCTTCAGAATGCGACTTTACTCGGTCAATCCGAAGATACTGTCAGAAAGCTGTGACTCTCAGGAGCATTTTAAGATATTTTTTAGCTTCTTGAGACAAGAAATGACAAAGTTATAGCTTCTAGAAAACTTTCAAGTTTTGTATAGTAAAAGAACTAATATACGAAACCTTATTTTAATGTATACAAAAATTCAAACTATTTAGAGCTGCGACTTATAGCCATCTTGCTTATGAAGCTCTTTAAACTTAAACGAAGCTAACAAAATACTTAACATAATAGTGAGAAAATAAACGAAAATAGCGTGTACTATAATGGGTTTTTGATCCATATATAAGTGTTGCCAATGTTAAAACTTGACATAAAAGTGTAAAAATTGACAAAAATGGCATTTACTTTTATGGGTAATACTATATATCGGATTACCAATGGAAAAACTTGTCATAA
This sequence comes from Thalia democratica, assembly GCF_965202585.1. Classification (NCBI taxonomy): domain Eukaryota; kingdom Metazoa; phylum Chordata; class Thaliacea; order Salpida; family Salpidae; genus Thalia; species Thalia democratica. The sequence continues at coordinate 6,761,380 of NC_139173.1, read as the reverse complement.
AAGTGTAAAAACTGACAAAAATGCCATTTATTATTGTTGGTTTATGGTACTATACATTAGATTTGCCAACACAGATGTAAATCAAAAAAGGTTTTGAGGTTTTTCAATTGTCTGAATCTTTTATAATCAAGCATCATTAAAAGTTTCTTAGTTGCACAAAGAGAAAAACACAATGTAGTTAAGGTTTGATTTAAATTCAAATTAATCAAATAAAATTTATAATCATATTATTTCGAATAATCTAATATTTGTATAAAGTATTTTTTTCTTTCAGCTATTAGACAATTAAAAAACAATGTACATATTATAACAAAATTTAAAAGCTGTTGTACTCTCGTTTATTCATGATGCCAAATAGTGATTCTCGAATAATGACGTCACAACTTAATACTAAAAACTAAAGTAAACAAGAAAATGTTCATTAGATAATGAGTTTTTTATATCAACATTCTTAATAATAGAAAGGTAAGTATCATCACCAAGGAAGCAATTCCTTTATTATTATTTCACAACTGTTCATCGACTTCAACGTGCTGTTTGCTGAATTGTTGGTAAACAATAAGCTAAAGTACTCACAGTCTACTTTGCACAAGTCATTGCTTTGGGATTTTAAGTGAAGAAATTTCTCAACCAGACCCTGGTAAACGGCGAGAGATTGCTGTAAATTTTGCTGAAGGTTGAACAAATTAAATCAAATTTTTTAAACGCATAGCATTTTCACGAGATGACTTTACGTTTGCACTAATATCTTCAGAATGCGACTTTACTCGGTCAATCCGAAGATACTGTCAGAAAGCTGTGACTCTCAGGAGCATTTTAAGATATTTTTTAGCTTCTTGAGACAAGAAATGACAAAGTTATAGCTTCTAGAAAACTTTCAAGTTTTGTATAGTAAAAGAACTAATATACGAAACCTTATTTTAATGTATACAAAAATTCAAACTATTTAGAGCTGCGACTTATAGCCATCTTGCTTATGAAGCTCTTTAAACTTAAACGAAGCTAACAAAATACTTAACATAATAGTGAGAAAATAAACGAAAATAGCGTGTACTATAATGGGTTTTTGATCCATATATAAGTGTTGCCAATGTTAAAACTTGACATAAAAGTGTAAAAATTGACAAAAATGGCATTTACTTTTATGGGTAATACTATATATCGGATTACCAATGGAAAAACTTGTCATAAAAGTGTAAAAACTGACAAAAATGCCATTTATTATTGTTGGTTTATGGTACTATACATTAGATTTGCCAACACAGATGTAAATCAAAAAAGGTTTTGAGGTTTTTCAATTGTCTGAATCTTTTATAATCAAGCATCATTAAAAGTTTCTTAGTTGCACAAAGAGAAAAACACAATGTAGTTAAGGTTTGATTTAAATTCAAATTAATCAAATAAAATTTATAATCATATTATTTCGAATAATCTAATATTTGTATAAAGTATTTTTTTCTTTCAGCTATTAGACAATTAAAAAACAATGTACATATTATAACAAAATTTAAAAGCTGTTGTACTCTCGTTTATTCATGATGCCAAATAGTGATTCTCGAATAATGACGTCACAACTTAATACTAAAAACTAAAGTAAACAAGAAAATGTTCATTAGATAATGAGTTTTTTATATCAACATTCTTAATAATAGAAAGGTAAGTATCATCACCAAGGAAGCAATTCCTTTATTATTATTTCACAACTGTTCATCGACTTCAACGTGCTGTTTGCTGAATTGTTGGTAAACAATAAGCTAAAGTACTCACAGTCTACTTTGCACAAGTCATTGCTTTGGGATTTTAAGTGAAGAAATTTCTCAACCAGACCCTGGTAAACGGCGAGAGATTGCTGTAAATTTTGCTGAAGGTTGAACAAATTAAATCAAATTTTTTAAACGCATAGCATTTTCACGAGATGACTTTACGTTTGCACTAATATCTTCAGAATGCGACTTTACTCGGTCAATCCGAAGATACTGTCAGAAAGCTGTGACTCTCAGGAGCATTTTAAGATATTTTTTAGCTTCTTGAGACAAGAAATGACAAAGTTATAGCTTCTAGAAAACTTTCAAGTTTTGTATAGTAAAAGAACTAATATACGAAACCTTATTTTAATGTATACAAAAATTCAAACTATTTAGAGCTGCGACTTATAGCCATCTTGCTTATGAAGCTCTTTAAACTTAAACGAAGCTAACAAAATACTTAACATAATAGTGAGAAAATAAACGAAAATAGCGTGTACTATAATGGGTTTTTGATCCATATATAAGTGTTGCCAATGTTAAAACTTGACATAAAAGTGTAAAAACTAACAAAAATGGCATTTACTTTTATGGGTTTTTAATAATATATATCATAGTTGCCAATGGAAAAAATTGACATAAAAGTGTAAAAACTGACAAAAATGCCATTTATTATTGTTGGTTTATGGTACTATACATTAGATTTGCCAACACAGATGTAAATCAAAAAAGGTTTTGAGGTTTTTCAATTGTCTGAATCTTTTATAATCAAGCATCATTAAAAGTTTCTTAGTTGCACAAAGAGAAAAACACAATGTAGTTAAGGTTTGATTTAAATTCAAATTAATCAAATAAAATTTATAATCATATTATTTCGAATAATCTAATATTTGTATAAAGTATTTTTTTCTTTCAGCTATTAGACAATTAAAAAACAATGTACATATTATAACAAAATTTAAAAGCTGTTGTACTCTCGTTTATTCATGATGCCAAATAGTGATTCTCGAATAATGACGTCACAACTTAATACTAAAAACTAAAGTAAACAAGAAAATGTTCATTAGATAATGAGTTTTTGATTTCAACATTCTTAATAATAGAAAGGTAAGTATCATCACCAAGGAAGCAATTCCTTTATTATTATTTCACAACTGTTCATCGACTTCAACGTGCTGTTTGCTGAATTGTTGGTGAACAATAAGCCTAAGTACTTACAGTCTACTTCGCACAAGTCATTGCTTTGGGATTTTAAGTGAAGAAATTTCTCAACCAGACCCTGGTAAACGGCGAGAGATTGCTGTAAATTTTGCTGAAGGTTGAACAAATTAAATCAAATTCTTCAAACACATAGCATTTTCACGAGATGATCTTACGTTTGCACTAATATCTTCAGAATGCGACTTTACTCGGTCAATCTGAAGATACTGTCAGAAAGCTGTGACTCTCAGGAGCATTTTAAGATATTTTTTAGCTTCTTGAGACAAGAAATGACAAAGTTATAGCTTCTAGAAAACTTTCAAGTTTTGTATAGTAAAAGAACTAATATACGAAACCTTATTTTAATGTATACAAAAATTCAAACTATTTAGAGCTGCGACTTATAGCCATCTTGCTTATGAAGCTCTTTAAACTTAAACGAAGCTAACAAAATACTTAACATAATAGTGAGAAAATAAACGAAAATAGCGTGTACTATAATGGGTTTTTGATCCATATATAAGTGTTGCCAATGTTAAAACTTGACATAAAAGTGTAAAAACTAACAAAAATGGCATTTACTTTTATGGGTTTTTAATAATATATATCATAGTTGCCAATGGAAAAAATTGACATAAAAGTGTAAAAACTGACAAAAATGCCATTTATTATTGTTGGTTTATGGTACTATACATTAGATTTGCCAACACAGATGTAAATCAAAAAAGGTTTTGAGGTTTTTCAATTGTCTGAATCTTTTATAATCAAGCATCATTAAAAGTTTCTTAGTTGCACAAAGAGAAAAACACAATGTAGTTAAGGTTTGATTTAAATTCAAATTAATCAAATAAAATTTATAATCATATTATTTCGAATAATCTAATATTTGTATAAAGTATTTTTTTCTTTCAGCTATTAGACAATTAAAAAACAATGTACATATTATAACAAAATTTAAAAGCTGTTGTACTCTCGTTTATTCATGATGCCAAATAGTGATTCTCGAATAATGACGTCACAACTTAATACTAAAAACTAAAGTAAACAAGAAAATGTTCATTAGATAATGAGTTTTTGATTTCAACATTCTTAATAATAGAAAGGTAAGTATCATCACCAAGGAAGCAATTCCTTTATTATTATTTCACAACTGTTCATCGACTTCAACGTGCTGTTTGCTGAATTGTTGGTGAACAATAAGCCTAAGTACTTACAGTCTACTTCGCACAAGTCATTGCTTTGAGATTTTAAGTGAAGAAATTTCTCAACCAGACCCTGGTAAACGGCGAGAGATTGCTGTAAATCTTGCTGAAGGTTGAACAAATTAAATCAAATTCTTCAAACACATAGCATTTTCACGAGATGATCTTACGTTTGCACTAATATCTTCAGAATGCGACTTTACTCGGTCAATCTGAAGATACTGTCGGAAAGCTCAGACTCTCAGGAGCATTTTAAGATATTTTTTAGCTTCTTGAGACAAGAAATGACAAAGTTATAGCTTCTAGAAAACTTTCAAGTTTTGTATAGTAAAAGAACTAATATACGAAACCTTATTTTAATGTATACAAAAATTCAAACTATTTAGAGCTGCGACTTATAGCCATCTTGCTTATGAAGCTCTTTAAACTTAAACGAAGCTAACAAAATACTTAACATAATAGTGAGAAAATAAACGAAAATAGCGTGTACTATAATGGGTTTTTGATCCATATATAAGTGTTGCCAATGTTAAAACTTGACATAAAAGTGTAAAAACTAACAAAAATGGCATTTACTTTTATGGGTTTTTAATAATATATATCATAGTTGCCAATGGAAAAAATTGACATAAAAGTGTAAAAACTGACAAAAATGCCATTTATTATTGTTGGTTTATGGTACTATACATTAGATTTGCCAACACAGATGTAAATCAAAAAAGGTTTTGAGGTTTTTTAATTGTCTGAATCTTTTATGGTCAAGCATCATTAAAAGTTTCTTAGTTGCACAAGGAGAAAAAAAACAACATAGTTAAGGTTTGGTTTCAATTCAAATTTATCAAAATAAAATTAATAATCAGCTCACTTTGAATAATCTAATGTTTGTGTAAAATATTTTTTTTCTTCAGTTATTCGACAATTAAAAAAAAATGAACACATGATAACAAAAGTTAAAAGCTGTTTATACTCTCGTTTATTCATGATGCCAAATAGTGATTCTCGAATAATGACGTCACAACTTAATACTAAAAACTAAAGTAAACAATAAAATGTTCATTAGATAATGAGTTTTTGATATCAACATTCTTAATAATAGAAAGGTAAGTATCATCACCAAGGAAGCAATTCCTTTATTATTATTTTACAACTGTTCATCGACTTCAACGTGCTATTTGCTGATTTGTTGGTGAACAATATGCCTAAGTACTTACAGTCTACTTTGCACAAGTCATTGCTTTGAGATTTTAAGTGAAGAAATTTCTCAACCAGACCCTGGTAAACGGCGAGAGATTGCTGTAAATTTTGCTGAAGGTTGAACAAATTAAATCAAATTCTTCAAACACATAATCACGAGATGACTTTACGTTTGCACTAATATCTTCAGAATGCGACTTTACTCGGTCAATCTGAAGATACTGTCGGAAAGCTGAGACTCTCAGGAGCATTTTAAGATATTTTTTAGTTTCTTGAGACAAGAAATGACAAAGTTATAGCTTCTAGAATTTTTTTTAGTTTTGTATAGTAAAAGAACTAATATACGAAACCTTATTTTAATATATACAAAAATTCAAACTAGTTAGAGCTGCTACTTATAGCCATCTTGCTTATGAAGCTTGTTTAACTTAAACGAAATTAATTGAAATACTTAACATAAAAGTGAGAAGTGAAAGAAAATTGCGTGTACTATAATGGGTTTTTGATACCATATATAAGTGTTGCCAATGGAAATACTTGACATAAAAGTATAAAACTGACAAAAATGGCATTTACTTTATGGGTAATACTATATATCAGGGTTACCAATGGAAATACTTGACATAAAAGTGTAAAAACTGACAAAAATGGCATTTACTTTTATGGGTAATACTATATATCAGGGTCACCAATGGAAAAAGTTGTCATAAAAGTGTAAAAACTAACAAAAATGGCATTTATTATTGTTGGTTTTTGATACTCTACATTAGGGTTGCCAACACAGATGTAAAATCAAAAAAGTTTTTGAGGTTTTTTAATTGTCTGAATCTTTTATGGTCAAGCATCATTAAAAGTTTCTTAGTTGCACAAGGAGAAAAAAAACAACATAGTTAAGGTTTGGTTTCAATTCAAATTTATCAAAATAAAATTAATAATCAGCCCTCTTTGAATAATCTAATGTTTGTGTAAAATATTTTTTTTCTTCAGTTATTCGACAATTAAAAAAAAATGAACACATGATAACAAAAGTTAAAAGCTGTTTATACTCTCGTTTATTCATGATGCCAAATAGTGATTCTCGAATAATGACGTCACAACTTAATACTAAAAACTAAAGTAAACAATAAAATGTTCATTAGATAATGAGTTTTTGATATCAACATTCTTAATAATAGAAAGGTAAGTATCATCACCAAGGAAGCAATTCCTTTATTATTATTTTACAACTGTTCATCGACTTCAACGTGCTATTTGCTGATTTGTTGGTGAACAATAAGCTAAAGTACTTACAGTCTATATTGCACAAGTCATTGCTTTGAGATTTTAAGTGAAAAAATTTTTCAACCAGACCCTGGTAAACGGCGAGAGATTGCTGTAAATTTTGCTGAAGGTTGAACAAACTAAATCAAATTCTTCAAACACATAGCATTTTCACGAGATGACTTTACGTTTGCACTAATATCTTCAGAATGCGACTTTACTCGGTCAATCCGAAGATACTGTCAGAAAGCTGTGACTCTCAGGAGCATTTTAAGATATTTTTTAGCTTCTTGAGACAAGAAATGACAAAGTTATAGCTTCTAGAAAACTTTCAAGTTTTGTATAGTAAAAGAACTAATATACGAAACCTTATTTTAATGTATACAAAAATTCAAACTATTTAGAGCTGGGACTTATAGCCATCTTGCTTATGAAGCTCTTTAAACTTAAACGAAGCTAACAAAATACTTAACATAATAGTGAGAAAATAAACGAAAATAGCGTGTACTATAATGGGTTTTTGATCAATATATAAGTGTTGCCAATGTTAAAACTTGACATAAAAGTGTAAAAACTAACAAAAATGGCATTTACTTTTATGGGTTTTTAATAATATATATCATAGTTGCCAATGGAAAAAATTGACATAAAAGTGTAAAAACTGACAAAAATGCCATTTATTATTGTTGGTTTATGGTACTATACATTAGAGTTGCCAACACAGATGTAAATCAAAAAAGGTTTTGAGGTTTTTCAATTGTCTGAATCTTTTATAATCAAGCATCATTAAAAGTTTCTTAGTTGCACAAAGAGAAAAACACAACGTAGTTAAGGTTTGATTTAAATTCAAATTAATCAAATAAAATTTATAATCATATTATTTCGAATAATCTAATATTTGTATAAAGTATTTTTTTCTTTCAGCTATTAGACAATTAAAAAAAAATGTACATATTATAACAAAATTTAAAAGCTGTTGTACTCTCGTTTATTCATGATGCCAAATAGTGATTCTCGAATAATGACGTCACAACTTTATATTAAGAACTAAAGTAAACAAGCAAATGTTCATAGGATAATGAGATTTTGATATCAACATTCTTAATTATAGAAAGGTAAGTATCATCACCAAGGAAGCAATTCCTTTATTATTATTTCACCACTGTTCATCGACTTCAACGTGCTATTTGCTGATTTGTTGGTAAACAATAAGCTAAAGTACTCACAGTCTACTTTGCACAAGTCATTGCTTTGGGATTTTAAGTGAAGAAATTTCTCAACCAGACCCTGGTAAACGGCGAGAGATTGCTGTAAATTTTGCTGAAGGTTGAACAAATTAAATCAAATTCTTCAAACACATAGCATTTTCACGAGATGATCTTACGTTTGCACTAATATCTTCAGAATGCGACTTTACTCGGTCAATCCGAAGATACTGTCAGAAAGCTTAGACTCTCAGGAGCATTTTAAGATATTTTTTAGCTTCTTGAGACAAGAAATTACAAAGTTATAGCTTCTTGAAAATTTTTAGTTTTCTATAGTAACAGAACTAATATACGAAACCTTATTTTAATATATACAAAAATTCAAACTAGTTAGAGCTGCGACTTATAGCCATCTTGCTTACGAAGCTTGTTTAACTTAAGCGAAACTAATAGAAATACTTAACATAATAGTGAGAAAATAAACGAAAATAGCGTGTACTATAATGGGTTTTTGATACCATATATAAGTGTTGCCAATGGAAATACTTGACATAAAAATGTAAAAATTGACAAAAATGGCATTTACTTTTATGGGTAATACTATATATCGGATTACCAATGGAAAAACTTGTCATAAAAGTGTAAAAACTGACAAAAATGCCATTTATTATTGTTGGTTTATGGTACTATACATTAGATTTGCCAACACAGATGTAAATCAAAAAAGGTTTTGAGGTTTTTCAATTGTCTGAATCTTTTATAATCAAGCATCATTAAAAGTTTCTTAGTTGCACAAAGAGAAAAACACAATGTAGTTAAGGTTTGATTTAAATTCAAATTAATCAAATAAAATTTATAATCATATTATTTCGAATAATCTAATATTTGTATAAAGTATTTTTTTCTTTCAGCTATTAGACAATTAAAAAACAATGTACATATTATAACAAAATTTAAAAGCTGTTGTACTCTCGTTTATTCATGATGCCAAATAGTGATTCTCGAATAATGACGTCACAACTTAATACTAAAAACTAAAGTAAACAAGAAAATGTTCATTAGATAATGAGTTTTTTATATCAACATTCTTAATAATAGAAAGGTAAGTATCATCACCAAGGAAGCAATTCCTTTATTATTATTTCACAACTGTTCATCGACTTCAACGTGCTGTTTGCTGAATTGTTGGTAAACAATAAGCTAAAGTACTCACAGTCTACTTTGCACAAGTCATTGCTTTGGGATTTTAAGTGAAGAAATTTCTCAACCAGACCCTGGTAAACGGCGAGAGATTGCTGTAAATTTTGCTGAAGGTTGAACAAATTAAATCAAATTTTTTAAACGCATAGCATTTTCACGAGATGACTTTACGTTTGCACTAATATCTTCAGAATGCGACTTTACTCGGTCAATCCGAAGATACTGTCAGAAAGCTGTGACTCTCAGGAGCATTTTAAGATATTTTTTAGCTTCTTGAGACAAGAAATGACAAAGTTATAGCTTCTAGAAAACTTTCAAGTTTTGTATAGTAAAAGAACTAATATACGAAACCTTATTTTAATGTATACAAAAATTCAAACTATTTAGAGCTGCGACTTATAGCCATCTTGCTTATGAAGCTCTTTAAACTTAAACGAAGCTAACAAAATACTTAACATAATAGTGAGAAAATAAACGAAAATAGCGTGTACTATAATGGGTTTTTGATCCATATATAAGTGTTGCCAATGTTAAAACTTGACATAAAAGTGTAAAAATTGACAAAAATGGCATTTACTTTTATGGGTAATACTATATATCGGATTACCAATGGAAAAACTTGTCATAAAAGTGTAAAAACTGACAAAAATGCCATTTATTATTGTTGGTTTATGGTACTATACATTAGATTTGCCAACACAGATGTAAATCAAAAAAGGTTTTGAGGTTTTTCAATTGTCTGAATCTTTTATAATCAAGCATCATTAAAAGTTTCTTAGTTGCACAAAGAGAAAAACACAATGTAGTTAAGGTTTGATTTAAATTCAAATTAATCAAATAAAATTTATAATCATATTATTTCGAATAATCTAATATTTGTATAAAGTATTTTTTTCTTTCAGCTATTAGACAATTAAAAAACAATGTACATATTATAACAAAATTTAAAAGCTGTTGTACTCTCGTTTATTCATGATGCCAAATAGTGATTCTCGAATAATGACGTCACAACTTAATACTAAAAACTAAAGTAAACAAGAAAATGTTCATTAGATAATGAGTTTTTTATATCAACATTCTTAATAATAGAAAGGTAAGTATCATCACCAAGGAAGCAATTCCTTTATTATTATTTCACAACTGTTCATCGACTTCAACGTGCTGTTTGCTGAATTGTTGGTAAACAATAAGCTAAAGTACTCACAGTCTACTTTGCACAAGTCATTGCTTTGGGATTTTAAGTGAAGAAATTTCTCAACCAGACCCTGGTAAACGGCGAGAGATTGCTGTAAATTTTGCTGAAGGTTGAACAAATTAAATCAAATTTTTTAAACGCATAGCATTTTCACGAGATGACTTTACGTTTGCACTAATATCTTCAGAATGCGACTTTACTCGGTCAATCCGAAGATACTGTCAGAAAGCTGTGACTCTCAGGAGCATTTTAAGATATTTTTTAGCTTCTTGAGACAAGAAATGACAAAGTTATAGCTTCTAGAAAACTTTCAAGTTTTGTATAGTAAAAGAACTAATATACGAAACCTTATTTTAATGTATACAAAAATTCAAACTATTTAGAGCTGCGACTTATAGCCATCTTGCTTATGAAGCTCTTTAAACTTAAACGAAGCTAACAAAATACTTAACATAATAGTGAGAAAATAAACGAAAATAGCGTGTACTATAATGGGTTTTTGATCCATATATAAGTGTTGCCAATGTTAAAACTTGACATAAAAGTGTAAAAACTAACAAAAATGGCATTTACTTTTATGGGTTTTTAATAATATATATCATAGTTGCCAATGGAAAAAATTGACATAAAAGTGTAAAAACTGACAAAAATGCCATTTATTATTGTTGGTTTATGGTACTATACATTAGATTTGCCAACACAGATGTAAATCAAAAAAGGTTTTGAGGTTTTTCAATTGTCTGAATCTTTTATAATCAAGCATCATTAAAAGTTTCTTAGTTGCACAAAGAGAAAAACACAATGTAGTTAAGGTTTGATTTAAATTCAAATTAATCAAATAAAATTTATAATCATATTATTTCGAATAATCTAATATTTGTATAAAGTATTTTTTTCTTTCAGCTATTAGACAATTAAAAAACAATGTACATATTATAACAAAATTTAAAAGCTGTTGTACTCTCGTTTATTCATGATGCCAAATAGTGATTCTCGAATAATGACGTCACAACTTAATACTAAAAACTAAAGTAAACAAGAAAATGTTCATTAGATAATGAGTTTTTTATATCAACATTCTTAATAATAGAAAGGTAAGTATCATCACCAAGGAAGCAATTCCTTTATTATTATTTCACAACTGTTCATCGACTTCAACGTGCTGTTTGCTGAATTGTTGGTAAACAATAAGCTAAAGTACTCACAGTCTACTTTGCACAAGTCATTGCTTTGGGATTTTAAGTGAAGAAATTTCTCAACCAGACCCTGGTAAACGGCGAGAGATTGCTGTAAATTTTGCTGAAGGTTGAACAAATTAAATCAAATTTTTTAAACGCATAGCATTTTCACGAGATGACTTTACGTTTGCACTAATATCTTCAGAATGCGACTTTACTCGGTCAATCCGAAGATACTGTCAGAAAGCTGTGACTCTCAGGAGCATTTTAAGATATTTTTTAGCTTCTTGAGACAAGAAATGACAAAGTTATAGCTTCTAGAAAACTTTCAAGTTTTGTATAGTAAAAGAACTAATATACGAAACCTTATTTTAATGTATACAAAAATTCAAACTATTTAGAGCTGCGACTTATAGCCATCTTGCTTATGAAGCTCTTTAAACTTAAACGAAGCTAACAAAATACTTAACATAATAGTGAGAAAATAAACGAAAATAGCGTGTACTATAATGGGTTTTTGATCCATATATAAGTGTTGCCAATGTTAAAACTTGACATAAAAGTGTAAAAACTAACAAAAATGGCATTTACTTTTATGGGTTTTTAATAATATATATCATAGTTGCCAATGGAAAAAATTGACATAAAAGTGTAAAAACTGACAAAAATGCCATTTATTATTGTTGGTTTATGGTACTATACATTAGATTTGCCAACACAGATGTAAATCAAAAAAGGTTTTGAGGTTTTTCAATTGTCTGAATCTTTTATAATCAAGCATCATTAAAAGTTTCTTAGTTGCACAAAGAGAAAAACACAATGTAGTTAAGGTTTGATTTAAATTCAAATTAATCAAATAAAATTTATAATCATATTATTTCGAATAATCTAATATTTGTATAAAGTATTTTTTTCTTTCAGCTATTAGACAATTAAAAAACAATGTACATATTATAACAAAATTTAAAAGCTGTTGTACTCTCGTTTATTCATGATGCCAAATAGTGATTCTCGAATAATGACGTCACAACTTAATACTAAAAACTAAAGTAAACAAGAAAATGTTCATTAGATAATGAGTTTTTGATTTCAACATTCTTAATAATAGAAAGGTAAGTATCATCACCAAGGAAGCAATTCCTTTATTATTATTTCACTACTGTTCATCGACTTCAACGTGCTGTTTGCTGAATTGTTGGTGAACAATAAGCCTAAGTACTTACAGTCTACTTCGCACAAGTCATTGCTTTGAGATTTTAAGTGAAGAAATTTCTCAACCAGACCCTGGTAAACGGCGAGAGATTGCTGTAAATCTTGCTGAAGGTTGAACAAATTAAATCAAATTCTTCAAACACATAGCATTTTCACGAGATGATCTTACGTTTGCACTAATATCTTCAGAATGCGACTTTACTCGGTCAATCCGAAGATACTGTCAGAAAGCTGTGACTCTCAGGAGCATTTTAAGATATTTTTTAGCTTCTTGAGACAAGAAATGACAAAGTTATAGCTTCTAGAAAACTTTCAAGTTTTGTATAGTAAAAGAACTAATATACGAAACCTTATTTTAATGTATACAAAAATTCAAACTATTTAGAGCTGCGACTTATAGCCATCTTGCTTATGAAGCTCTTTAAACTTAAACGAAGCTAACAAAATACTTAACATAATAGTGAGAAAATAAACGAAAATAGCGTGTACTATAATGGGTTTTTGATCCATATATAAGTGTTGCCAATGTTAAAACTTGACATAAAAGTGTAAAAACTAACAAAAATGGCATTTACTTTTATGGGTTTTTAATAATATATATCATAGTTGCCAATGGAAAAAATTGACATAAAAGTGTAAAAACTGACAAAAATGCCATTTATTATTGTTGGTTTATGGTACTATACATTAGATTTGCCAACACAGATGTAAATCAAAAAAGGTTTTGAGGTTTTTCAATTGTCTGAATCTTTTATAATCAAGCATCATTAAAAGTTTCTTAGTTGCACAAAGAGAAAAACACAATGTAGTTAAGGTTTGATTTAAATTCAAATTAATCAAATAAAATTTATAATCATATTATTTCGAATAATCTAATATTTGTATAAAGTATTTTTTTCTTTCAGCTATTAGACAATTAAAAAACAATGTACATATTATAACAAAATTTAAAAGCTGTTGTACTCTCGTTTATTCATGATGCCAAATAGTGATTCTCGAATAATGACGTCACAACTTAATACTAAAAACTAAAGTAAACAAGAAAATGTTCATTAGATAATGAGTTTTTGATTTCAACATTCTTAATAATAGAAAGGTAAGTATCATCACCAAGGAAGCAATTCCTTTATTATTATTTCACTACTGTTCATCGACTTCAACGTGCTGTTTGCTGAATTGTTGGTGAACAATAAGCCTAAGTACTTACAGTCTACTTCGCACAAGTCATTGCTTTGAGATTTTAAGTGAAGAAATTTCTCAACCAGACCCTGGTAAACGGCGAGAGATTGCTGTAAATCTTGCTGAAGGTTGAACAAATTAAATCAAATTCTTCAAACACATAGCATTTTCACGAGATGATCTTACGTTTGCACTAATATCTTCAGAATGCGACTTTACTCGGTCAATCTGAAGATTTTGTCGGAAAGCTCAGACTCTCAGGAGCATTTTAAGATATTTTTTAGCTTCTTGAGACAAGAAATGACAAAGTTATAGCTTCTAGAAAACTTTCAAGTTTTGTATAGTAAAAGAACTAATATACGAAACCTTATTTTAATGTATACAAAAATTCAAACTATTTAGAGCTGCGACTTATAGCCATCTTGCTTATGAAGCTCTTTAAACTTAAACGAAGCTAACAAAATACTTAACATAATAGTGAGAAAATAAACGAAAATAGCGTGTACTATAATGGGTTTTTGATCCATATATAAGTGTTGCCAATGTTAAAACTTGACATAAAAGTGTAAAAACTAACAAAAATGGCATTTACTTTTATGGGTTTTTAATAATATATATCATAGTTGCCAATGGAAAAAATTGACATAAAAGTGTAAAAACTGACAAAAATGCCATTTATTATTGTTGGTTTTTGATACTCTACATTAGGGTTGCCAACACAGATGTAAAATCAAAAAAGTTTTTGAGATTTTTTCATTGTCTGAATCTTTTATGATCAAGCATCATTAAATGTTTCTTAGTTGCACAAGGAGAAAAAAAACAACATAGATAAGGTTTGATTTAAATTCAAATTTATCAAAATAAAATTAATAATCAGCTAACTTTGAATAATCTAATGTTTGTATAAAGTATTTTTTTCTTCAGTTATTCGACAATTAAAAAAAAATGTACATATGATCACAAAAGTTAAAAGCTGTTTATACTCTCGTTTATTCATGATGCCAAATAGTGATTCTCGAATAATGACGTCACAACTTAATACTAAAAACTAAAGTAAACAAGAAAATGTTCATTAGATAATGAGTTTTTTATATCAACATTCTTAATAATAGAAAGGTAAGTATCATCACCAAGGAAGCAATTCCTTTATTATTATTTCACAACTGTTCATCGACTTCAACGTGCTGTTTGCTGAATTGTTGGTAAACAATAAGCTAAAGTACTCACAGTCTACTTTGCACAAGTCATTGCTTTGGGATTTTAAGTGAAGAAATTTCTCAACCAGACCCTGGTAAACGGCGACAGATTGCTGTAAATTTTGCTGAAGGTTGAACAAATTAAATCAAATTTTTTAAACGCATAGCATTTTCACGAGATGACTTTACGTTTGCACTAATATCTTCAGAATGCGAATTTACTCGGTCAATCCGAAGATACTGTCAGAAAGCTGTGACTCTCAGGAGCATTTTAAGATATTTTTTAGCTTCTTGAGACAAGAAATGACAAAGTTATAGCTTCTAGAAAACTTTCAAGTTTTGTATAGTAAAAGAACTAATATACGAAACCTTATTTTAATGTATACAAAAATTCAAACTATTTAGAGCTGCGACTTATAGCCATCTTGCTTATGAAGCTCTTTAAACTTAAACGAAGCTAACAAAATACTTAACATAATAGTGAGAAAATAAACGAAAATAGCGTGTACTATAATGGGTTTTTGATCCATATATAAGTGTTGCCAATGTTAAAACTTGACATAAAAGTGTAAAAACTAACAAAAATGGCATTTACTTTTATGGGTTTTTAATAATATATATCATAGTTGCCAATGGAAAAAATTGACATAAAAGTGTAAAAACTGACAAAAATGCCATTTATTATTGTTGGTTTATGGTACTATACATTAGATTTGCCAACACAGATGTAAATCAAAAAAGGTTTTGAGGTTTTTCAATTGTCTGAATCTTTTATAATCAAGCATCATTAAAAGTTTCTTAGTTGCACAAAGAGAAAAACACAATGTAGTTAAGGTTTGATTTAAATTCAAATTAATCAAATAAAATTTATAATCATATTATTTCGAATAATCTAATATTTGTATAAAGTATTTTTTTCTTTCAGCTATTAGACAATTAAAAAACAATGTACATATTATAACAAAATTTAAAAGCTGTTGTACTCTCGTTTATTCATGATGCCAAATAGTGATTCTCGAATAATGACGTCACAACTTAATACTAAAAACTAAAGTAAACAAGAAAATGTTCATTAGATAATGAGTTTTTTATATCAACATTCTTAATAATAGAAAGGTAAGTATCATCACCAAGGAAGCAATTCCTTTATTATTATTTCACAACTGTTCATCGACTTCAACGTGCTGTTTGCTGAATTGTTGGTGAACAATAAGCCTAAGTACTTACAGTCTACTTCGCACAAGTCATTGCTTTGAGATTTTAAGTGAAGAAATTTCTCAACCAGACCCTGGTAAACGGCGAGAGATTGCTGTAAATCTTGCTGAAGGTTGAACAAATTAAATCAAATTCTTCAAACACATAGCATTTTCACGAGATGATCTTACGTTTGCACTAATATCTTCAGAATGCGACTTTACTCGGTCAATCTGAAGATACTGTCAGAAAGCTGTGACTCTCAGGAGCATTTTAAGATATTTTTTAGCTTCTTGAGACAAGAAATGACAAAGTTATAGCTTCTAGAAAACTTTCAAGTTTTGTATAGTAAAAGAACTAATATACGAAACCTTATTTTAATGTATACAAAAATTCAAACTATTTAGAGCTGCGACTTATAGCCATCTTGCTTATGAAGCTCTTTAAACTTAAACGAAGCTAACAAAATACTTAACATAATAGTGAGAAAATAAACGAAAATAGCGTGTACT
This sequence comes from Thalia democratica, assembly GCF_965202585.1. Lineage (NCBI taxonomy): Eukaryota > Metazoa > Chordata > Thaliacea > Salpida > Salpidae > Thalia > Thalia democratica. Next base: position 6,744,708 of record NC_139173.1, on the reverse strand, counting down.
ATAATGGGTTTTTGATCCATATATAAGTGTTGCCAATGTTAAAACTTGACATAAAAGTGTAAAAACTAACAAAAATGGCATTTACTTTTATGGGTTTTTAATAATATATATCATAGTTGCCAATGGAAAAAATTGACATAAAAGTGTAAAAACTGACAAAAATGCCATTTATTATTGTTGGTTTATGGTACTATACATTAGATTTGCCAACACAGATGTAAATCAAAAAAGGTTTTGAGGTTTTTCAATTGTCTGAATCTTTTATAATCAAGCATCATTAAAAGTTTCTTAGTTGCACAAAGAGAAAAACACAATGTAGTTAAGGTTTGATTTAAATTCAAATTAATCAAATAAAATTTATAATCATATTATTTCGAATAATCTAATATTTGTATAAAGTATTTTTTTCTTTCAGCTATTAGACAATTAAAAAACAATGTACATATTATAACAAAATTTAAAAGCTGTTGTACTCTCGTTTATTCATGATGCCAAATAGTGATTCTCGAATAATGACGTCACAACTTAATACTAAAAACTAAAGTAAACAAGAAAATGTTCATTAGATAATGAGTTTTTGATTTCAACATTCTTAATAATAGAAAGGTAAGTATCATCACCAAGGAAGCAATTCCTTTATTATTATTTCACAACTGTTCATCGACTTCAACGTGCTGTTTGCTGAATTGTTGGTGAACAATAAGCCTAAGTACTTACAGTCTACTTCGCACAAGTCATTGCTTTGAGATTTTAAGTGAAGAAATTTCTCAACCAGACCCTGGTAAACGGCGAGAGATTGCTGTAAATCTTGCTGAAGGTTGAACAAATTAAATCAAATTCTTCAAACACATAGCATTTTCACGAGATGATCTTACGTTTGCACTAATATCTTCAGAATGCGACTTTACTCGGTCAATCTGAAGATACTGTCAGAAAGCTGTGACTCTCAGGAGCATTTTAAGATATTTTTTAGCTTCTTGAGACAAGAAATGACAAAGTTATAGCTTCTAGAAAACTTTCAAGTTTTGTATAGTAAAAGAACTAATATACGAAACCTTATTTTAATGTATACAAAAATTCAAACTATTTAGAGCTGCGACTTATAGCCATCTTGCTTATGAAGCTCTTTAAACTTAAACGAAGCTAACAAAATACTTAACATAATAGTGAGAAAATAAACGAAAATAGCGTGTACTATAATGGGTTTTTGATCCATATATAAGTGTTGCCAATGTTAAAACTTGACATAAAAGTGTAAAAACTAACAAAAATGGCATTTACTTTTATGGGTTTTTAATAATATATATCATAGTTGCCAATGGAAAAAATTGACATAAAAGTGTAAAAACTGACAAAAATGCCATTTATTATTGTTGGTTTATGGTACTATACATTAGATTTGCCAACACAGATGTAAATCAAAAAAGGTTTTGAGGTTTTTCAATTGTCTGAATCTTTTATAATCAAGCATCATTAAAAGTTTCTTAGTTGCACAAAGAGAAAAACACAATGTAGTTAAGGTTTGATTTAAATTCAAATTAATCAAATAAAATTTATAATCATATTATTTCGAATAATCTAATATTTGTATAAAGTATTTTTTTCTTTCAGCTATTAGACAATTAAAAAACAATGTACATATTATAACAAAATTTAAAAGCTGTTGTACTCTCGTTTATTCATGATGCCAAATAGTGATTCTCGAATAATGACGTCACAACTTAATACTAAAAACTAAAGTAAACAAGAAAATGTTCATTAGATAATGAGTTTTTGATTTCAACATTCTTAATAATAGAAAGGTAAGTATCATCACCAAGGAAGCAATTCCTTTATTATTATTTCACAACTGTTCATCGACTTCAACGTGCTGTTTGCTGAATTGTTGGTGAACAATAAGCCTAAGTACTTACAGTCTACTTCGCACAAGTCATTGCTTTGAGATTTTAAGTGAAGAAATTTCTCAACCAGACCCTGGTAAACGGCGAGAGATTGCTGTAAATCTTGCTGAAGGTTGAACAAATTAAATCAAATTCTTCAAACACATAGCATTTTCACGAGATGATCTTACGTTTGCACTAATATCTTCAGAATGCGACTTTACTCGGTCAATCTGAAGATACTGTCGGAAAGCTCAGACTCTCAGGAGCATTTTAAGATATTTTTTAGCTTCTTGAGACAAGAAATGACAAAGTTATAGCTTCTAGAAAACTTTCAAGTTTTGTATAGTAAAAGAACTAATATACGAAACCTTATTTTAATGTATACAAAAATTCAAACTATTTAGAGCTGCGACTTATAGCCATCTTGCTTATGAAGCTCTTTAAACTTAAACGAAGCTAACAAAATACTTAACATAATAGTGAGAAAATAAACGAAAATAGCGTGTACTATAATGGGTTTTTGATCCATATATAAGTGTTGCCAATGTTAAAACTTGACATAAAAGTGTAAAAACTAACAAAAATGGCATTTACTTTTATGGGTTTTTAATAATATATATCATAGTTGCCAATGGAAAAAATTGACATAAAAGTGTAAAAACTGACAAAAATGCCATTTATTATTGTTGGTTTATGGTACTATACATTAGATTTGCCAACACAGATGTAAATCAAAAAAGGTTTTGAGGTTTTTCAATTGTCTGAATCTTTTATAATCAAGCATCATTAAAAGTTTCTTAGTTGCACAAAGAGAAAAACACAATGTAGTTAAGGTTTGATTTAAATTCAAATTAATCAAATAAAATTTATAATCATATTATTTCGAATAATCTAATATTTGTATAAAGTATTTTTTTCTTTCAGCTATTAGACAATTAAAAAACAATGTACATATTATAACAAAATTTAAAAGCTGTTGTACTCTCGTTTATTCATGATGCCAAATAGTGATTCTCGAATAATGACGTCACAACTTAATACTAAAAACTAAAGTAAACAAGAAAATGTTCATTAGATAATGAGTTTTTGATTTCAACATTCTTAATAATAGAAAGGTAAGTATCATCACCAAGGAAGCAATTCCTTTATTATTATTTCACAACTGTTCATCGACTTCAACGTGCTGTTTGCTGAATTGTTGGTGAACAATAAGCCTAAGTACTTACAGTCTACTTCGCACAAGTCATTGCTTTGAGATTTTAAGTGAAGAAATTTCTCAACCAGACCCTGGTAAACGGCGAGAGATTGCTGTAAATCTTGCTGAAGGTTGAACAAATTAAATCAAATTCTTCAAACACATAGCATTTTCACGAGATGATCTTACGTTTGCACTAATATCTTCAGAATGCGACTTTACTCGGTCAATCTGAAGATACTGTCGGAAAGCTCAGACTCTCAGGAGCATTTTAAGATATTTTTTAGCTTCTTGAGACAAGAAATGACAAAGTTATAGCTTCTAGAAAACTTTCAAGTTTTGTATAGTAAAAGAACTAATATACGAAACCTTATTTTAATGTATACAAAAATTCAAACTATTTAGAGCTGGGACTTATAGCCATCTTGCTTATGAAGCTCTTTAAACTTAAACGAAGCTAACAAAATACTTAACATAATAGTGAGAAAATAAACGAAAATAGCGTGTACTATAATGGGTTTTTGATCCATATATAAGTGTTGCCAATGTTAAAACTTGACATAAAAGTGTAAAAACTAACAAAAATGGCATTTACTTTTATGGGTTTTTAATAATATATATCATAGTTGCCAATGGAAAAAATTGACATAAAAGTGTAAAAACTGACAAAAATGCCATTTATTATTGTTGGTTTTTGATACTCTACATTAGGGTTGCCAACACAGATGTAAAATCAAAAAAGTTTTTGAGATTTTTTCATTGTCTGAATCTTTTATGATCAAGCATCATTAAATGTTTCTTAGTTGCACAAGGAGAAAAAAAACAACATAGATAAGGTTTGATTTAAATTCAAATTTATCAAAATAAAATTAATAATCAGCTAACTTTAAATAATCTAATGTTTGTATAAAGTATTTTTTTCTTCAGTTATTCGACAATTAAAAAAAAATGTACATATGATCACAAAAGTTAAAAGCTGTTTATACTCTCGTTTATTCATGATGCCAAATAGTGATTCTCGAATAATGACGTCACAACTTAATACTAAAAACTAAAGTAAACAAGAAAATGTTCATTAGATAATGAGTTTTTTATATCAACATTCTTAATAATAGAAAGGTAAGTATCATCACCAAGGAAGCAATTCCTTTATTATTATTTCACAACTGTTCATCGACTTCAACGTGCTGTTTGCTGAATTGTTGGTAAACAATAAGCTAAAGTACTCACAGTCTACTTTGCACAAGTCATTGCTTTGGGATTTTAAGTGAAGAAATTTCTCAACCAGACCCTGGTAAACGGCGAGAGATTGCTGTAAATCTTGCTGAAGGTTGAACAAATTAAATCAAATTCTTCAAACACATAGCATTTTCACGAGATGATCTTACGTTTGCACTAATATCTTCAGAATGCGACTTTACTCGGTCAATCTGAAGATACTGTCAGAAAGCTGTGACTCTCAGGAGCATTTTAAGATATTTTTTAGCTTCTTGAGACAAGAAATGACAAAGTTATAGCTTCTAGAAAACTTTCAAGTTTTGTATAGTAAAAGAACTAATATACGAAACCTTATTTTAATGTATACAAAAATTCAAACTATTTAGAGCTGCGACTTATAGCCATCTTGCTTATGAAGCTCTTTAAACTTAAACGAAGCTAACAAAATACTTAACATAATAGTGAGAAAATAAACGAAAATAGCGTGTACTATAATGGGTTTTTGATCCATATATAAGTGTTGCCAATGTTAAAACTTGACATAAAAGTGTAAAAACTAACAAAAATGGCATTTACTTTTATGGGTTTTTAATAATATATATCATAGTTGCCGATGGAAAAAATTGACATAAAAGTGTAAAAACTGACAAAAATGCCATTTATTATTGTTGGTTTATGGTACTATACATTAGATTTGCCAACACAGATGTAAATCAAAAAAGGTTTTGAGGTTTTTCAATTGTCTGAATCTTTTATAATCAAGCATCATTAAAAGTTTCTTAGTTGCACAAAGAGAAAAACACAACGTAGTTAAGGTTTGATTTAAATTCAAATTAATCAAATAAAATTTATAATCATATTATTTCGAATAATCTAATATTTGTATAAAGTATTTTTTTCTTTCAGCTATTAGACAATTAAAAAACAATGTACATATTATAACAAAATTTAAAAGCTGTTGTACTCTCGTTTATTCATGATGCCAAATAGTGATTCTCGAATAATGACGTCACAACTTAATACTAAAAACTAAAGTAAACAAGAAAATGTTCATTACATAATGAGTTTTTGATTTCAACATTCTTAATAATAGAAAGGTAAGTATCATCACCAAGGAAGCAATTCCTTTATTATTATTTCACAACTGTTCATCGACTTCAACGTGCTGTTTGCTGAATTGTTGGTGAACAATAAGCCTAAGTACTTACAGTCTACTTCGCACAAGTCATTGCTTTGAGATTTTAAGTGAAGAAATTTCTCAACCAGACCCTGGTAAACGGCGAGAGATTGCTGTAAATCTTGCTGAAGGTTGAACAAATTAAATCAAATTCTTCAAACACATAGCATTTTCACGAGATGATCTTACGTTTGCACTAATATCTTCAGAATGCGACTTTACTCGGTCAATCCGAAGATACTGTCAGAAAGCTTAGACTCTCAGGAGCATTTTAAGATATTTTTTAGTTTCTTGAGACAAGAAATTACAAAGTTATAGCTTCTTGAAAATTTTTTAGTTTTCTATAGTAACAGAACTAATATACGAAACCTTATTTTAATATATACAAAAATTCAAACTAGTTAGAGCTGCGACTTATAGCCATCTTGCTTACGAAGCTTGTTTAACTTAAGCGAAACTAATAGAAATACTTAACATAAAAGTGAGAAGATGAAAGAAAATGGCGTGTACTATAATGGGTTTTTGATACCATATATAAGTGTTGCCAATGGAAATACTTGACATAAAAATGTAAAAACTGACAAAAATGGCATTTACTTTTATGGGTAATACTATATATCGGATTACCAATGGAAAAACTTGTCATAAAAGTGTAAAAACTAACAAAAATGGCATTTATTATTGTTGGTTTTTGATACTCTACATTAGGGTTGCCAACACAGATGTAAAATCAAAAAAGTTTTTGAGATTTTTTAATTGTCTGAATCTTTTATGATCAAGCATCATTAAATGTTTCTTAGTTGCACAAGGAGAAAAAAAACAACATAGATAAGGTTTGATTTAAATTCAAATTTATCAAAATAAAATTAATAATCAGCTAACTTTGAATAATCTAATGTTTGTATAAAATATTTATTTTTTTTCAGTTATTCGACAATTAAAAAAAAATGTACATATGATAACAAAAGTTAAAAGCTGTTTATACTCTCGTTTATTCATGATGCCAAATAGTGATTCTCGAATAATGACGTCACAACTTAATACTAAAAACTAAAGTAAACAAGAAAATGTTCATTAGATAATGAGTTTTTTATATCAACATTCTTAATAATAGAAAGGTAAGTATCATCACCAAGGAAGCAATTCCTTTATTATTATTCCACAACTGTTCATCGACTTCAACGTGCTGTTTGCTGAATTGTTGGTGAACAATAAGCCTAAGTACTTACAGTCTACTTCGCACAAGTCATTGCTTTGAGATTTTAAGTGAAGAAATTTTTCAACCAGACCCTGGTAAACGGCGAGAGATTGCTGTAAATCTTGCTGAAGGTTGAACAAATTAAATCAAATTCTTCAAACACATAGCATTTTCACGAGATGATCTTACGTTTGCACTAATATCTTCAGAATGCGACTTTACTCGGTCAATCCGAAGATACTGTCAGAAAGCTTAGACTCTCAGGAGCATTTTAAGATATTTTTTAGTTTCTTGAGACAAGAAATTACAAAGTTATAGCTTCTTGAAAATTTTTTAGTTTTCTATAGTAACAGAACTAATATACGAAACCTTATTTTAATATATACAAAAATTCAAACTAGTTAGAGCTGCGACTTATAGCCATCTTGCTTACGAAGCTTGTTTAACTTAAGCGAAACTAATAGAAATACTTAACATAAAAGTGAGAAGATGAAAGAAAATGGCGTGTACTATAATGGGTTTTTGATACCATATATAAGTGTTGCCAATGGAAATACTTGACATAAAAATGTAAAAACTGACAAAAATGGCATTTACTTTTATGGGTAATACTATATATCGGATTACCAATGGAAAAACTTGTCATAAAAGTGTAAAAACTAACAAAAATGGCATTTATTATTGTTGGTTTTTGATACTCTACATTAGGGTTGCCAACACAGATGTAAAATCAAAAAAGTTTTTGAGATTTTTTAATTGTCTGAATCTTTTATGATCAAGCATCATTAAATGTTTCTTAGTTGCACAAGGAGAAAAAAAACAACATAGATAAGGTTTGATTTAAATTCAAATTTATCAAAATAAAATTAATAATCAGCTAACTTTGAATAATCTAATGTTTGTATAAAATATTTATTTTTTTTCAGTTATTCGACAATTAAAAAAAAATGTACATATGATAACAAAAGTTAAAAGCTGTTTATACTCTCGTTTATTCATGATGCCAAATAGTGATTCTCGAATAATGACGTCACAACTTAATACTAAAAACTAAAGTAAACAAGAAAATGTTCATTAGATAATGAGTTTTTTATATCAACATTCTTAATAATAGAAAGGTAAGTATCATCACCAAGGAAGCAATTCCTTTATTATTATTCCACAACTGTTCATCGACTTCAACGTGCTGTTTGCTGAATTGTTGGTGAACAATAAGCCTAAGTACTTACAGTCTACTTCGCACAAGTCATTGCTTTGAGATTTTAAGTGAAGAAATTTTTCAACCAGACCCTGGTAAACGGCGAGAGATTGCTGTAAATCTTGCTGAAGGTTGAACAAACTAAATCAAATTCTTCAAACACATAGCATTTTCACGAGATGATCTTACGTTTGCACTAATATCTTCAGAATGCGACTTTAATCGGTCAATCCGAAGATACTGTCAGAAAGCTTAGACTCTCAGGAGCATTTTAAGATATTTTTTAGCTTCTTGAGACAAGAAATTACAAAGTTATAGCTTCTTGAAAATTTTTTAGTTTTCTATAGTAACAGAACTAATATACGAAACCTTATTTTAATATATACAAAAATTCAAACTAGTTAGAGCTGCGACTTATAGCCATCTTGCTTACGAAGCTTGTTTAACTTAAGCGAAACTAATAGAAATACTTAACATAATAGTGAGAAGATGAAAGAAAATGGCGTGTACTATAATGGGTTTTTGATACCATATATAAGTGTTGCCAATGGAAATACTTGACATAAAAATGTAAAAACTGACAAAAATGGCATTTACTTTTATGGGTAATACTATATATCGGATTACCAATGGAAAAACTTGTCATAAAAGTGTAAAAACTAACAAAAATGGCATTTATTATTGTTGGTTTTTGATACTCTACATTAGGGTTGCCAACACAGATGTAAAATCAAAAAAGTTTTTGAGATTTTTTAATTGTCTGAATCTTTTATGATCAAGCATCATTAAATGTTTCTTAGTTGCACAAGGAGAAAAAAACAACATAGATAAGGTTTGATTTAAATTCAAATTTATCAAAATAAAATTAATAATCAGCTAACTTTGAATAATCTAATGTTTGTATAAAATATTTATTTTTTTTCAGTTATTCGACAATTAAAAAAAAATGTACATATGATAACAAAAGTTAAAAGCTGTTTATACTCTCGTTTATTCATGATGCCAAATAGTGATTCTCGAATAATGACGTCACAACTTAATACTAAAAACTAAACCAACAAGAAAATGTTCATTAGATAATGAGTTTTTTATATCAACATTCTTAATAACAGAAAGGTAAGTATCATCACCAAGGAAGCAATTCCTTTATTATTATTTCACAACTGTTCATCGACTTCAACGTGCTGTTTGCTGAATTGTTGGTGAACAATAAGCCTAAGTACTTACAGTCTACTTCGCACAAGTCATTGCTTTGAGATTTTAAGTGAAGAAATTTCTCAACCAGACCCTGGTAAACGGCGAGAGATTGCTGTAAATCTTGCTGAAGGTTGAACAAATTAAATCAAATTCTTCAAACACATAGCATTTTCACGAGATGATCTTACGTTTGCACTAATATCTTCAGAATGCGACTTTACTCGGTCAATCCGAAGATACTGTCAGAAAGCTGTGACTCTCAGGAGCATTTTAAGGTATTTTTTAGTTTCTTGAGACAAGAAATAACAAAGTTATTGCTTCTAGTATTTTTATTAGTTTTGTATAGTAAAAGAACTAATATACGAAACCTTATTTTAATATATACAAAAATTCAAACTAGTTAGAGCTGCGACTTATAGCCATCTTGCTTATGAAGCTTGTTTAACTTAAACGAAACTAATTGAAATACTTAACATAAAAGTGAGAAAATGAAAGAAAATGGCGTGTACTATAATGGGTTTTTGATACCATATATAAGTGTTGCCAATGGAAATACTTGACATAAAAGTATAAAACTGACAAAAATGGCATTTACTTTTATGGGTAATACTATATATCAGGGTTAACAATGGAAAAAATTGTCATAAATGTGTAAAAACTAACAAAAATGGCATTTATTATTGTTGGTTTTTGATACTCTACATTGGGGTTGCCAACACAGATGTAAAATCGAAAAAGTTTTTGAGGTTTTTTATTTGTCTGAATCTTTTATGATCAAGCATCATTAAAAGTTTCTTAGCTGCACAAGGAGAAAGAAAAACAACATAGTTAAGTTTTGGTTTCAATTCAAATTTATCAAAATAAAATTAATAATCAGCTTACTTTGAATAATCTAATGTTTGTATAAAATATTTTTTTTCTTCAGTTATTCGACAATTAAAAAAAAATGTACATATGATAACAAAAGTTAAAAGCTGTTTATACTCTCGTTTATTCATGATGCCAAATAGTGATTCTCGAATAATGACGTCACAACTTAATACTAAAAACTAAAGTAAACAAGAAAATGTTCATTAGATAATGAGTTTTTGATGTCAACATTCTTAATAATAGAAAGGTAAGTATCATCACCAAGGAAGCAATTCCTTTATTATCATTTCACAACTGTTCATCGACTTCAACGTGCTGTTTGCTGAATTGTTGGTAAACAATAAGCTAAAGTACTTACAGTCTACTTTGCACAAGTCATTGCTTTGAGATTTTAAGTGAAGAAATTTCTCAACCAGACCCTGGTAAACGGCGAGAGATTGCTGTAAATTTTGCTGAAGGTTGAACAAATTAAATCAAATTCTTCAAACACATAGCATTTTCACGAGATGACTTTACGTTTGCACTAATATCTTCAGGATGCGACTTTAATCGGTCAATCCGAAGATACTGTCAGAAAGCTTAGACTCTCAGGAGCATTTTAAGGTATTTTTTAGCTTCTTAAGACAAGAAATGACAAAGTTTTAGCTTCTTGAAAATTTTTTAGTTTTCTATAGTAACAGAACTAATATACGAAATCTTATTTTAATATATACAAAAATTCAAACTAGTTAGAGCTGCGACTTATAGCCATCTTGCTTACGAAGCTTGTTTAACTTAAGCGAAACTAATAGAAATACTTAACATAAAAGTGAGAAGATGAAAGAAAATGGCGTGTACTATAATGGGTTTTTGATACCATATATAAGTGTTGCCAATGGAAATACTTGACATAAAAATGTAAAAACTGACAAAAATGGCATTTACTTTTATGGGTAATACTATATATCGGATTACCAATGGAAAAACTTGTCATAAAAGTGTAAAAACTAACAAAAATGGCATTTATTATTGTTGGTTTTTGATACTCTACATTAGGGTTGCCAACACAGATGTAAAATCAAAAAAGTTTTTGAGATTTTTTAATTGTCTGAATCTTTTATGATCAAGCATCATTAAATGTTTCTTAGTTGCACAAGGAGAAAAAAAACAACACAGATAAGGTTTGATTTAAATTCAAATTTATCAAAATAAAATTAATAATCAGCTAACTTTGAATAATCTAATGTTTGTATAAAACATTTATTTTTCTTCAGTTATTCGACAATTAAAAAAAAATGTACATATGATCACAAAAGTTAAAAGCTGTTTATACTCTCGTTTATTCATGATGCCAAATAGTGATTCTCGAATAATGACGTCACAACTTAATACTAAAAACTAAAGTAAACAAGAAAATGTTCATTAGATAATGAGTTTTTTATATCAACATTCTTAATAATAGAAAGGTAAGTATCATCACCAAGGAAGCAATTCCTTTATTATTATTTCACAACTGTTCATCGACTTCAACGTGCTGTTTGCTGAATTGTTGGTGAACAATAAGCCTAAGTACTTACAGTCTACTTCGCACAAGTCATTGCTTTGAGATTTTAAGTGAAGAAATTTCTCAACCAGACCCTGGTAAACGGCGAGAGATTGCTGTAAATCTTGCTGAAGGTTGAACAAATTAAATCAAATTCTTCAAACACATAGCATTTTCACGAGATGATCTTACGTTTGCACTAATATCTTCAGAATGCGACTTTACTCGGTCAATCCGAAGATACTGTCAGAAAGCTTAGACTCTCAGGAGCATTTTAAGATATTTTTTAGTTTCTTGAGACAAGAAATTACAAAGTTATAGCTTCTTGAAAATTTTTTAGTTTTCTATAGTAACAGAACTAATATACGAAACCTTATTTTAATATATACAAAAATTCAAACTAGTTAGAGCTGCGACTTATAGCCATCTTGCTTACGAAGCTTGTTTAACTTAAGCGAAACTAATAGAAATACTTAACATAAAAGTGAGAAGATGAAAGAAAATGGCGTGTACTATAATGGGTTTTTGATACCATATATAAGTGTTGCCAATGGAAATACTTGACATAAAAATGTAAAAACTGACAAAAATGGCATTTACTTTTATGGGTAATACTATATATCGGATTACCAATGGAAAAACTTGTCATAAAAGTGTAAAAACTAACAAAAATGGCATTTATTATTGTTGGTTTTTGATACTCTACATTAGGGTTGCCAACACAGATGTAAAATCAAAAAAGTTTTTGAGATTTTTTAATTGTCTGAATCTTTTATGATCAAGCATCATTAAATGTTTCTTAGTTGCACAAGGAGAAAAAAAACAACATAGATAAGGTTTGATTTAAATTCAAATTTATCAAAATAAAATTAATAATCAGCTAACTTTGAATAATCTAATGTTTGTATAAAATATTTATTTTTTTTCAGTTATTCGACAATTAAAAAAAAATGTACATATGATAACAAAAGTTAAAAGCTGTTTATACTCTCGTTTATTCATGATGCCAAATAGTGATTCTCGAATAATGACGTCACAACTTAATACTAAAAACTAAAGTAAACAAGAAAATGTTCATTAGATAATGAGTTTTTTATATCAACATTCTTAATAATAGAAAGGTAAGTATCATCACCAAGGAAGCAATTCCTTTATTATTATTCCACAACTGTTCATCGACTTCAACGTGCTGTTTGCTGAATTGTTGGTGAACAATAAGCCTAAGTACTTACAGTCTACTTCGCACAAGTCATTGCTTTGAGATTTTAAGTGAAGAAATTTTTCAACCAGACCCTGGTAAACGGCGAGAGATTGCTGTAAATCTTGCTGAAGGTTGAACAAACTAAATCAAATTCTTCAAACACATAGCATTTTCACGAGATGATCTTACGTTTGCACTAATATCTTCAGAATGCGATTTTAATCGGTCAATCCGAAGATACTGTCAGAAAGCTTAGACTCTCAGGAGCATTTTAAGATATTTTTTAGCTTCTTGAGACAAGAAATTACAAAGTTATAGCTTCTTGAAAATTTTTTAGTTTTCTATAGTAACAGAACTAATATACGAAACCTTATTTTAATATATACAAAAATTCAAACTAGTTAGAGCTGCGACTTATAGCCATCTTGCTTACGAAGCTTGTTTAACTTAAGCGAAACTAATAGAAATACTTAACATAATAGTGAGAAGATGAAAGAAAATGGCGTGTACTATAATGGGTTTTTGATACCATATATAAGTGTTGCCAATGGAAATACTTGACATAAAAATGTAAAAACTGACAAAAATGGCATTTACTTTTATGGGTAATACTATATATCGGATTACCAATGGAAAAACTTGTCATAAAAGTGTAAAAACTAACAAAAATGGCATTTATTATTGTTGGTTTTTGATACTCTACATTAGGGTTGCCAACACAGATGTGAAATCAAAAAAGTTTTTGAGATTTTTTAATTGTCTGAATCTTTTATGATCAAGCATCATTAAATGTTTCTTAGTTGCACAAGGAGAAAAAAAACAACATAGATAAGGTTTGATTTAAATTCAAATTTATCAAAATAAAATTAATAATCAGCTAACTTTGAATAATCTAATGTTTGTATAAAATATTTATTTTTTTTCAGTTATTCGACAATTAAAAAAAAATGTACATATGATAACAAAAGTTAAAAGCTGTTTATACTCTCGTTTATTCATGATGCCAAATAGTGATTCTCGAATAATGACGTCACAACTTAATACTAAAAACTAAAGTAAACAAGAAAATGTTCATTAGATAATGAGTTTTTTATATCAACATTCTTAATAATAGAAAGGTAAGTATCATCACCAAGGAAGCAATTCCTTTATTATTATTCCACAACTGTTCATCGACTTCAACGTGCTGTTTGCTGAATTGTTGGTGAACAATAAGCCTAAGTACTTACAGTCTACTTCGCACAAGTCATTGCTTTGAGATTTTAAGTGAAGAAATTTTTCAACCAGACCCTGGTAAACGGCGAGAGATTGCTGTAAATCTTGCTGAAGGTTGAACAAACTAAATCAAATTCTTCAAACACATAGCATTTTCACGAGATGATCTTACGTTTGCACTAATATCTTCAGAATGCGACTTTAATCGGTCAATCCGAAGATACTGTCAGAAAGCTTAGACTCTCAGGAGCATTTTAAGATATTTTTTAGCTTCTTGAGACAAGAAATTACAAAGTTATAGCTTCTTGAAAATTTTTTAGTTTTCTATAGTAACAGAACTAATATACGAAACCTTATTTTAATATATACAAAAATTCAAACTAGTTAGAGCTGCGACTTATAGCCATCTTGCTTACGAAGCTTGTTTAACTTAAGCGAAACTAATAGAAATACTTAACATAATAGTGAGAAGATGAAAGAAAATGGCGTGTACTATAATGGGTTTTTGATACCATATATAAGTGTTGCCAATGGAAATACTTGACATAAAAATGTAAAAACTGACAAAAATGGCATTTACTTTTATGGGTAATACTATATATCGGATTACCAATGGAAAAACTTGTCATAAAAGTGTAAAAACTAACAAAAATGGCATTTATTATTGTTGGTTTTTGATACTCTACATTAGGGTTGCCAACACAGATGTAAAATCAAAAAAGTTTTTGAGATTTTTTAATTGTCTGAATCTTTTATGATCAAGCATCATTAAATGTTTCTTAGTTGCACAAGGAGAAAAAAACAACATAGATAAGGTTTGATTTAAATTCAAATTTATCAAAATAAAATTAATAATCAGCTAACTTTGAATAATCTAATGTTTGTATAAAATATTTATTTTTTTTCAGTTATTCGACAATTAAAAAAAAATGTACATATGATAACAAAAGTTAAAAGCTGTTTATACTCTCGTTTATTCATGATGCCAAATAGTGATTCTCGAATAATGACGTCACAACTTAATACTAAAAACTAAACCAACAAGAAAATGTTCATTAGATAATGAGTTTTTTATATCAACATTCTTAATAACAGAAAGGTAAGTATCATCACCAAGGAAGCAATTCCTTTATTATTATTTCACAACTGTTCATCGACTTCAACGTGCTGTTTGCTGAATTGTTGGTGAACAATAAGCCTAAGTACTTACAGTCTACTTCGCACAAGTCATTGCTTTGAGATTTTAAGTGAAGAAATTTCTCAACCAGACCCTGGTAAACGGCGAGAGATTGCTGTAAATCTTGCTGAAGGTTGAACAAATTAAATCAAATTCTTCAAACACATAGCATTTTCACGAGATGATCTTACGTTTGCACTAATATCTTCAGAATGCGACTTTACTCGGTCAATCCGAAGATACTGTCAGAAAGGTTAGACTCTCAGGAGCATTTTAAGGTATTTTTTAGTTTCTTGAGACAAGAAATAACAAAGTTATTGCTTCTAGTATTTTTATTAGTTTTGTATAGTAAAAGAACTAATATACGAAACCTTATTTTAATATATACAAAAATTCAAACTAGTTAGAGCTGCGACTTATAGCCATCTTGCTTATGAAGCTTGTTTAACTTAAACGAAACTAATTGAAATACTTAACATAAAAGTGAGAAAATGAAAGAAAATGGCGTGTACTATAATGGGTTTTTGATACCATATATAAGTGTTGCCAATGGAAATACTTGACATAAAAGTATAAAACTGACAAAAATGGCATTTACTTTTATGGGTAATACTATATATCAGGGTTAACAATGGAAAAAATTGTCATAAATGTGTAAAAACTAACAAAAATGGCATTTATTATTGTTGGTTTTTGATACTCTACATTGGGGTTGCCAACACAGATGTAAAATCGAAAAAGTTTTTGAGGTTTTTTATTTGTCTGAATCTTTTATGATCAAGCATCATTAAAAGTTTCTTAGCTGCACAAGGAGAAAGAAAAACAACATAGTTAAGTTTTGGTTTCAATTCAAATTTATCAAAATAAAATTAATAATCAGCTTACTTTGAATAATCTAATGTTTGTATAAAATATTTTTTTTCTTCAGTTATTCGACAATTAAAAAAAAATGTACATATGATAACAAAAGTTAAAAGCTGTTTATACTCTCGTTTATTCATGATGCCAAATAGTGATTCTCGAATAATGACGTCACAACTTAATACTAAAAACTAAAGTAAACAAGAAAATGTTCATTAGATAATGAGTTTTTGATGTCAACATTCTTAATAATAGAAAGGTAAGTATCATCACCAAGGAAGCAATTCCTTTATTATCATTTCACAACTGTTCATCGACTTCAACGTGCTGTTTGCTGAATTGTTGGTAAACAATAAGCTAAAGTACTTACAGTCTACTTTGCACAAGTCATTGCTTTGAGATTTTAAGTGAAGAAATTTCTCAACCAGACCCTGGTAAACGGCGAGAGATTGCTGTAAATTTTGCTGAAGGTTGAACAAATTAAATCAAATTCTTCAAACACATAGCATTTTCACGAGATGACTTTACGTTTGCACTAATATCTTCAGGATGCGACTTTAATCGGTCAATCCGAAGATACTGTCAGAAAGCTTAGACTCTCAGGAGCATTTTAAGGTATTTTTTAGCTTCTTAAGACAAGAAATGACAAAGTTATAGCTTCTTGAAAATTTTTTAGTTTTCTATAGTAACAGAACTAATATACGAAATCTTATTTTAATATATACAAAAATTCAAACTAGTTAGAGCTGCGACTTATAGCCATCTTGCTTACGAAGCTTGTTTAACTTAAGCGAAACTAATAGAAATACTTAACATAAAAGTGAGAAGATGAAAGAAAATGGCGTGTACTATAATGGGTTTTTGATACCATATATAAGTGTTGCCAATGGAAATACTTGACATAAAAATGTAAAAACTGACAAAAATGGCATTTACTTTTATGGGTAATACTATATATCGGATTACCAATGGAAAAACTTGTCATAAAAGTGTAAAAACTAACAAAAATGGCATTTATTATTGTTGGTTTTTGATACTCTACATTAGGGTTGCCAACACAGATGTAAAATCAAAAAAGTTTTTGAGATTTTTTAATTGTCTGAATCTTTTATGATCAAGCATCATTAAATGTTTCTTAGTTGCACAAGGAGAAAAAAAACAACACAGATAAGGTTTGATTTAAATTCAAATTTATCAAAATAAAATTAATAATCAGCTAACTTTGAATAATCTAATGTTTGTATAAAACATTTATTTTTCTTCAGTTATTCGACAATTAAAAAAAAATGTACATATGATCACAAAAGTTAAAAGCTGTTTATACTCTCGTTTATTCATGATGCCAAATAGTGATTCTCGAATAATGACGTCACAACTTAATACTAAAAACTAAAGTAAACAAGAAAATGTTCATTAGATAATGAGTTTTTTATATCAACATTCTTAATAATAGAAAGGTAAGTATCATCACCAAGGAAGCAATTCCTTTATTATTATTTCACAACTGTTCATCGACTTCAACGTGCTGTTTGCTGAATTGTTGGTGAACAATAAGCCTAAGTACTTACAGTCTACTTCGCACAAGTCATTGCTTTGAGATTTTAAGTGAAGAAATTTCTCAACCAGACCCTGGTAAACGGCGAGAGATTGCTGTAAATCTTGCTGAAGGTTGAACAAATTAAATCAAATTCTTCAAACACATAGCATTTTCACGAGATGATCTTACGTTTGCACTAATATCTTCAGAATGCGACTTTACTCGGTCAATCTGAAGATACTGTCGGAAAGCTCAGACTCTCAGGAGCATTTTAAGATATTTTTTAGCTTCTTGAGACAAGAAATGACAAAGTTATAGCTTCTAGAAAACTTTCAAGTTTTGTATAGTAAAAGAACTAATATACGAAACCTTATTTTAATGTATACAAAAATTCAAACTATTTAGAGCTGCGACTTATAGCCATCTTGCTTATGAAGCTCTTTAAACTTAAACGAAGCTAACAAAATACTTAACATAATAGTGAGAAAATAAACGAAAATAGCGTGTACTATAATGGGTTTTTGATCCATATATAAGTGTTGCCAATGTTAAAACTTGACATAAAAGTGTAAAAACTAACAAAAATGGCATTTACTTTTATGGGTTTTTAATAATATATATCATAGTTGCCAATGGAAAAAATTGACATAAAAGTGTAAATACTGACAAAAATGCCATTTATTATTGTTGGTTTTTGATACTCTACATTAGGGTTGCCAACACAGATGTAAAATCAAAAAAGTTTTTGAGATTTTTTCATTGTCTGAATCTTTTATGATCAAGCATCATTAAATGTTTCTTAGTTGCACAAGGAGAAAAAAAACAACATAGATAAGGTTTGATTTAAATTCAAATTTATCAAAATAAAATTAATAATCAGCTAACTTTGAATAATCTAATGTTTGTATAAAGTATTTTTTTCTTCAGTTATTCAACAATTAAAAAAAAATGTACATATGATCACAAAAGTTAAAAGCTGTTTATACTCTCGTTTATTCATGATGCCAAATAGTGATTCTCGAATAATGACGTCACAACTTAATACTAAAAACTAAAGTAAACAAGAAAATGTTCATTAGATAATGAGTTTTTTATATCAACATTCTTAATAATAGAAAGGTAAGTATCATCACCAAGGAAGCAATTCCTTTATTATTATTTCACAACTGTTCATCGACTTCAACGTGCTGTTTGCTGAATTGTTGGTAAACAATAAGCTAAAGTACTTACAGTCTACTTTGCACAAGTCATTGCTTTGGGATTTTAAGTGAAGAAATTTCTCAACCAGACCCTGGTAAACGGCGACAGATTGCTGTAAATTTTGCTGAAGGTTGAACAAATTAAATCAAATTTTTTAAACGCATAGCATTTTCACGAGATGACTTTACGTTTGCACTAATATCTTCAGAATGCGACTTTACTCGGTCAATCCGAAGATACTGTCAGAAAGCTTAGACTCTCAGGAGCATTTTAAGATATTTTTTAGCTTCTTGAGACAAGAAATGACAAAGTTATGGCTTCTAGAAAACTTTCAAGTTTTGTATAGTAAAAGAACTAATATACGAAACCTTATTTTAATGTATACAAAAATTCAAACTATTTAGAGCTGCGACTTATAGCCATCTTGCTTATGAAGCTCTTTAAACTTAAACGAAGCTAACAAAATACTTAACATAATAGTGAGAAAATAAACGAAAATAGCGTGTACTATAATGGGTTTTTGATCCATATATAAGTGTTGCCAATGTTAAAACTTGACATAAAAGTGTAAAAACTAACAAAAATGGCATTTACTTTTATGGGTTTTTAATAATATATATCATAGTTGCCAATGGAAAAAATTGACATAAAAGTGTAAAAACTGACAAAAATGCCATTTATTATTGTTGGTTTATGGTACTATACATTAGAGTTGCCAACACAGATGTAAATCAAAAAAGGTTTTGAGGTTTTTCAATTGTCTGAATCTTTTATAATCAAGCATCATTAAAAGTTTCTTAGTTGCACAAGGAGAAAAACACAACGTAGTTAAGGTTTGATTTAAATTCAAATTTATCAAATAAAATTTATAATCATATTATTTCGAATAATCTAATATTTGTATAAAGTATTTTTTTCTTTCAGCTATTAGACAATTAAAAAAAAAAGTACATATTATAACAAAATTTAAAAGCTGTTGTGCTCTCGTTTATTCATGATGCCAAATAGTGATTCTCGAATAATGACGTCACAACTTTATATTAAGAACTAAAGTAAACAAGCAAATGTTCATAGGATAATGAGATTTTGATATCAACATTCTTAATTATAGAAAGGTAAGTATCATCACCAAGGAAGCAATTCCTTTATTATTATTTCACCACTGTTCATCGACTTCAACGTGCTATTTGCTGATTTGTTGGTAAACAATAAGCTAAAGTACTCACAGTCTACTTTGCACAAGTCATTGCTTTGGGATTTTAAGTGAAGAAATTTCTCAACCAGACCCTGGTAAACGGCGACAGATTGCTGTAAATTTTGCTGAAGGTTGAACAAATTAAATCAAATTTTTTAAACGCATAGCATTTTCACGAGATGACTTTACGTTTGCACTAATATCTTCAGAATGCGACTTTACTCGGTCAATCCGAAGATACTGTCAGAAAGCTGTGACTCTCAGGAGCATTTTAAGATATTTTTTAGCTTCTTGAGACAAGAAATGACAAAGTTATAGCTTCTAGAAAACTTTCAAGTTTTGTATAGTAAAAGAACTAATATACGAAACCTTATTTTAATGTATACAAAAATTCAAACTATTTAGAGCTGCGACTTATAGCCATCTTGCTTATGAAGCTCTTTAAACTTAAACGAAGCTAACAAAATACTTAACATAATAGTGAGAAAATAAACGAAAATAGCGTGTACTATAATAAGTTTTTGATTCATATATAAGTGTTGGCAATGTTAAAACTTGACATAAAAGTGTAAAAACTAACAAAAATGGCATTTACTTTTATGGGTTTTTAATAATATATATCATAGTTGCCAATGGAAAAAATTGACATAAAAGTGTAAAAACTGACAAAAATGCCATTTATTATTGTTGGTTTATGGTACTATACATTAGATTTGCCAACACAGATGTAAATCAAAAAAGGTTTTGAGGTTTTTCAATTGTCTGAATCTTTTATAATCAAGCATCATTAAAAGTTTCTTAGTTGCACAAGGAGAAAAACACAACGTAGTTAAGGTTTGATTTAAATTCAAATTAATCAAATAAAATTTATAATCATATTATTTCGAATAATCTAATATTTGTATAAAGTATTTTTTTCTTTCAGCTATTAGACAATTAAAAAAAAAAGTACATATTATAACAAAATTTAAAAGCTGTTGTGCTCTCGTTTATTCATGATGCCAAATAGTGATTCTCGAATAATGACGTCACAACTTTATATTAAGAACTAAAGTAAACAAGCAAATGTTCATAGGATAATGAGATTTTGATATCAACATTCTTAATTATAGAAAGGTAAGTATCATCACCAAGGAAGCAATTCCTTTATTATTATTTCACCACTGTTCATCGACTTCAACGTGCTATTTGCTGATTTGTTGGTAAACAATAAGCTAAAGTACTCACAGTCTACTTTGCACAAGTCATTGCTTTGGGATTTTAAGTGAAGAAATTTCTCAACCAGACCCTGGTAAACGGCGACAGATTGCTGTAAATTTTGCTGAAGGTTGAACAAATTAAATCAAATTTTTTAAACGCATAGCATTTTCACGAGATGACTTTACGTTTGCACTAATATCTTCAGAATGCGACTTTACTCGGTCAATCCGAAGATACTGTCAGAAAGCTGTGACTCTCAGGAGCATTTTAAGATATTTTTTAGCTTCTTGAGACAAGAAATGACAAAGTTATAGCTTCTAGAAAACTTTCAAGTTTTGTATAGTAAAAGAACTAATATACGAAACCTTATTTTAATGTATACAAAAATTCAAACTATTTAGAGCTGCGACTTATAGCCATCTTGCTTATGAAGCTCTTTAAACTTAAACGAAGCTAACAAAATACTTAACATAATAGTGAGAAAATAAACGAAAATAGCGTGTACTATAATGGGTTTTTGATTCATATATAAGTGTTGGCAATGTTAAAACTTGACATAAAAGTGTAAAAACTAACAAAAATGGCATTTACTTTTATGGGTTTTTAATAATATATATCATAGTTGCCAATGGAAAAAATTGACATAAAAGTGTAAAAACTGACAAAAATGCCATTTATTATTGTTGGTTTATGGTACTATACATTAGATTTGCCAACACAGATGTAAATCAAAAAAGGTTTTGAGGTTTTTCAATTGTCTGAATCTTTTATAATCAAGCATCATTAAAAGTTTCTTAGTTGCACAAGGAGAAAAACACAACGTAGTTAAGGTTTGATTTAAATTCAAATTAATCAAATAAAATTTATAATCATATTATTTCGAATAATCTAATATTTGTATAAAGTATTTTTTTCTTTCAGCTATTAGACAATTAAAAAAAAAAGTACATATTATAACAAAATTTAAAAGCTGTTGTGCTCTCGTTTATTCATGATGCCAAATAGTGATTCTCGAATAATGACGTCACAACTTTATATTAAGAACTAAAGTAAACAAGCAAATGTTCATAGGATAATGAGATTTTGATATCAACATTCTTAATTATAGAAAGGTAAGTATCATCACCAAGGAAGCAATTCCTTTATTATTATTTCACCACTGTTCATCGACTTCAACGTGCTATTTGCTGATTTGTTGGTAAACAATAAGCTAAAGTACTCACAGTCTACTTTGCACAAGTCATTGCTTTGGGATTTTAAGTGAAGAAATTTCTCAACCAGACCCTGGTAAACGGCGACAGATTGCTGTAAATTTTGCTGAAGGTTGAACAAATTAAATCAAATTTTTTAAACGCATAGCATTTTCACGAGATGACTTTACGTTTGCACTAATATCTTCAGAATGCGACTTTACTCGGTCAATCCGAAGATACTGTCAGAAAGCTGTGACTCTCAGGAGCATTTTAAGATATTTTTTAGCTTCTTGAGACAAGAAATGACAAAGTTATAGCTTCTAGAAAACTTTCAAGTTTTGTATAGTAAAAGAACTAATATACGAAACCTTATTTTAATGTATACAAAAATTCAAACTATTTAGAGCTGCGACTTATAGCCATCTTGCTTATGAAGCTCTTTAAACTTAAACGAAGCTAACAAAATACTTAACATAATAGTGAGAAAATAAACGAAAATAGCGTGTACTATAATGGGTTTTTGATTCATATATAAGTGTTGCCAATGTTAAAACTTGACATAAAAGTGTAAAAACTAACAAAAATGGCATTTACTTTTATGGGTTTTTAATAATATATATCATAGTTGCCAATGGAAAAAATTGACATAAAAGTGTAAAAACTGACAAAAATGCCATTTATTATTGTTGGTTTATGGTACTATACATTAGATTTGCCAACACAGATGTAAATCAAAAAAGGTTTTGAGGTTTTTCAATTGTCTGAATCTTTTATAATCAAGCATCATTAAAAGTTTCTTAGTTGCACAAAGAGAAAAACACAATGTAGTTAAGGTTTGATTTAAATTCAAATTAATCAAATAAAATTTATAATCATATTATTTCGAATAATCTAATATTTGTATAAAGTTTTTTTTTCTTTCAGCTATTAGACAATTAAAAAAAAATGTACATATTATAACAAAATTTAAAAGCTGTTGTACTCTCGTTTATTCATGATGCCAAATAGTGATTCTCGAATAATGACGTCACAACTTTATATTAAGAACTAAAGTAAACAAGCAAATGTTCATAGGATAATGAGATTTTGATATCAACATTCTTAATTATAGAAAGGTAAGTATCATCACCAAGGAAGCAATTCCTTTATTATTATTTCACCACTGTTCATCGACTTCAACGTGCTATTTGCTGATTTGTTGGTAAACAGTAAGCTAAAGTACTCACAGTCTACTTTGCACAAGTCATTGCTTTGGGATTTTAAGTGAAGAAATTTCTCAACCAGACCCTGGTAAACGGCGACAGATTGCTGTAAATTTTGCTGAAGGTTGAACAAATTAAATCAAATTCTTCAAACACATAGCATTTTCACGAGATGATCTTACGTTTGCACTAATATCTTCAGAATGCGACTTTACTCGGTCAATCCGAAGATACTGTCAGAAAGCTGTGACTCTCAGGAGCATTTTAAGATATTTTTTAGCTTCTTGAGACAAGAAATGACAAAGTTATAGCTTCTTGAAAATTTTTTAGTTTTCTATAGTAACAGAACTAATATACGAAACCTTATTTTAATATATACAAAAATTCAAACTAGTTAGAGCTGCGACTTATAGCCATCTTGCTTACGAAGCTTGTTTAACTTAAGCGAAACTAATAGAAATACTTAACATAAAAGTGAGAAGATGAAAGAAAATGGCGTGTACTATAATGGGTTTTTGATACCATATATAAGTGTTGCCAATGGAAATACTTGACATAAAAATGTAAAAACTGACAAAAATGGCATTTACTTTTATGGGTAATACTATATATCGGATTACCAATGGAAAAACTTGTCATAAAAGTGTAAAAACTGACAAAAATGCCATTTATTATTGTTGGTTTTTGATACTCTACATTAGGGTTGCCAACACAGATGTAAAATCAAAAAAGTTTTTGAGGTTTTTTAATTGTCTGAATCTTTTATGATCAAGCATCATTAAATGTTTCTTAGTTGCACAAGGAGAAAAAAAAAACAACATAGATAAGGTTTGATTTCAATTCAAATTTATCAAATAAAATTAATAATCAGCTAACTTTGAATAATCTAATGTTTGTATAAAATATTTATTTTTCTTCAGTTATTCGACAATTAAAAAAAAATGTACATATGATAACAAAAGTTAAAAGCTGTTTATACTCTCGTTTATTCATGATGCCAAATAGTGATTCTCGAATAATGACGTCACAACTTAATACTAAAAACTAAAGTAAACAAGAAAATGTTCATTAGATAATGAGTTTTTTATATCAACATTCTTAATAATAGAAAGGTAAGTATCATCACCAAGGAAGCAATTCCTTTATTATTATTCCACAACTGTTCATCGACTTCAACGTGCTGTTTGCTGATTTGTTGGTGAACAATAAGCCTAAGTACTTACAGTCTACTTCGCACAAGTCATTGCTTTGAGATTTTAAGTGAAGAAATTTCTCAACCAGACCCTGGTAAACGGCGAGAGATTGCTGTAAATTTTGCTGAAGGTTGAACAAATTAAATCAAATTCTTCAAACACATAGCATTTTCACGAGATGACTTTACGTTTGCACTAATATCTTCAGAATGCGACTTTACTCGGTCAATCCGTAGATACTGTCAGAAAGCTGTGACTCACAGGAGCATTTTAAGATATTTTTTAGCTTCTTGAGACAAGAAATAACAAAGTTATTGCTTCTAGAATTTTTTTTTTTTTAGTTTTCTATAGTAAAAGAACTAATATACGAAACCTTATTTTAATATATACAAAAATTCAAACTATTTAGAGCTGCGACTTATAGCCATCTTGTTTACGAAGCTTGTTTAACTTAAGCGAAACTAATAGAAATACTTAACATAAAAGTGAGAAGATGAAAGAAAATGGCGTGTACTATAATGGGTTTTAGATACCATATATAAGTGTTGCCAATGGAAATACTTGACATAAAAATGTAAAAACTGACAAAAATGGCATTTACTTTTATGGGTAATACTATATATCGGATTACCAATGGAAAAACTTGTCATAAAAGTGTAAAAACTAACAAAAATGGCATTTATTATTGTTGGTTTTTGATACTCTACATTAGGGTTGCCAACACAGATGTAAAATCAAAAAAGTTTTTGAGGTTTTTTAATTGTCTGAATCTTTTATGATCAAGCATCATTAAATGTTTCTTAGTTGCACAAGGAGAAAAAAAAAACAACATAGATAAGGTTTGATTTCAATTCAAATTTATCAAAATAAAAATAATAACCAGCTAACTTTGAATAATCTAATGTTTGTATAAAATATTTATTTTTCTTCAGTTATTCGACAATTAAAAAAAAATGTACATATGATAACAAAAGTTAAAAGCTGTTTATACTCTCGTTTATTCATGATGCCAAATAGTGATTCTCGAATAATGACGTCACAACTTAATACTAAAAACTAAAGTAAACAAGAAAATGTTCATTAGATAATGAGTTTTTTATATCAACATTCTTAATAATAGAAAGGTAAGTATCATCACCAAGGAAGCAATTCCTTTATTATTATTCCACAACTGTTCATCGACTTCAACGTGCTGTTTGCTGATTTGTTGGTGAACAATAAGCCTAAGTACTTACAGTCTACTTCGCACAAGTCATTGCTTTGAGATTTTAAGTGAAGAAATTTCTCAACCAGACCCTGGTAAACGGCGAGAGATTGCTGTAAATTTTGCTGAAGGTTGAACAAATTAAATCAAATTCTTCAAACACATAGCATTTTCACGAGATGACTTTACGTTTGCACTAATATCTTCAGAATGCGACTTTACTCGGTCAATCCGAAGATACTGTCAGAAAGCTGTGACTCTCAGGAGCATTTTAAGATATTATTTAGCTTCTTGAGACAAGAAATAACAAAGTTATTGCTTCTAGAATTTTTTTTTTTTAGTTTTCTATAGTAAAAGAACTAATATACGAAACCTTATTTTAATATATACAAAAATTCAAACTATTTAGAGCTGCGACTTATAGCCATCTTGCTTACGAAGCTTGTTTAACTTAAGCGAAACTAATAGAAATACTTAACATAAAAGTGAGAAGATGAAAGAAAATGGCGTGTACTATAATGGGTTTTAGATACCATATATAAGTGTTGCCAATGGAAATACTTGACATAAAACTGTAAAAACTGACAAAAATGGCATTTACTTTTATGGGTAATACTATATATCGGATTACCAATGGAAAAACTTGTCATAAAAGTGTAAAAACTAACAAAAATGGCATTTATTATTGTTGGTTTTTGATACTCAACATTGGGGTTGCCAGCACAGATGTAAAATCAAAAAAGTTTTTGAGGTTTTTTAATTGTCTGAATCTTTTATGATCAAGCATCATTAAATGTTTCTTAGTTGCACAAGGAGAAAAAAAACAACATAGATAAGGTTTGATTTCAATTCAAATTTATCAAAATAAAATTAATAATTAGCTAACTTTGAATAATCTAATGTTTGTATAAAATGTTTATTTTTCTTCAGTTATTCGACAATTAAAAAAAAATGTACATATGATAACAAAAGTTAAAAGCTGTTTATACTCTCGTTTATTCATGATGCCAAATAGTGATTCTCGAATAATGACGTCACAACTTAATACTAAAAACTAAAGTAAACAAGAAAATGTTCATTAGATAATGAGTTTTTTATATCAACATTCTTAATAATAGAAAGGTAAGTATCATCACCAAGGAAGCAATTCCTTTATTATTATTCCACAACTGTTCATCGACTTCAACGTGCTGTTTGCTGATTTGTTGGTGAACAATAAGCCTAAGTACTTACAGTCTACTTCGCACAAGTCATTGCTTTGAGATTTTAAGTGAAGAAATTTCTCAACCAGACCCTGGTAAACGGCGAGAGATTGCTGTAAATTTTGCTGAAGGTTGAACAAATTAAATCAAATTCTTCAAACACATAGCATTTTCACGAGATGACTTTACGTTTGCACTAATATCTTCAGAATGCGACTTTACTCGGTCAATCCGAAGATACTGTCAGAAAGCTGTGACTCACAGGAGCATTTTAAGATATTTTTTAGCTTCTTGAGACAAGAAATAACAAAGTTATTGCTTCTAGAATTTTTTTTTTTTTAGTTTTCTATAGTAAAAGAACTAATATACGAAACCTTATTTTAATATATACAAAAATTCAAACTATTTAGAGCTGCGACTTATAGCCATCTTGTTTACGAAGCTTGTTTAACTTAAGCGAAACTAATAGAAATACTTAACATAAAAGTGAGAAGATGAAAGAAAATGGCGTGTACTATAATGGGTTTTAGATACCATATATAAGTGTTGCCAATGGAAATACTTGACATAAAAATGTAAAAACTGACAAAAATGGCATTTACTTTTATGGGTAATACTATATATCGGATTACCAATGGAAAAACTTGTCATAAAAGTGTAAAAACTAACAAAAATGGCATTTATTATTGTTGGTTTTTGATACTCTACATTAGGGTTGCCAACACAGATGTAAAATCAAAAAAGTTTTTGAGGTTTTTTAATTGTCCGAATCTTTTATGATCAAGCATCATTAAATGTTTCTTAGTTGCACAAGGAGAAAAAAAAAACAACATAGATAAGGTTTGATTTCAATTCAAATTTATCAAAATAAAATTAATAACCAGCTAACTTTGAATAATCTAATGTTTGTATAAAATATTTATTTTTCTTCAGTTATTCGACAATTAAAAAAAAATGTACATATGATAACAAAAGTTAAAAGCTGTTTATACTCTCGTTTATTCATGATGCCAAATAGTGATTCTCGAATAATGACGTCACAACTTAATACTAAAAACTAAAGTAAACAAGAAAATGTTCATTAGATAATGAGTTTTTTATATCAACATTCTTAATAATAGAAAGGTAAGTATCATCACCAAGGAAGCAATTCCTTTATTATTATTCCACAACTGTTCATCGACTTCAACGTGCTGTTTGCTGATTTGTTGGTGAACAATAAGCCTAAGTACTTACAGTCTACTTCGCACAAGTCATTGCTTTGAGATTTTAAGTGAAGAAATTTCTCAACCAGACCCTGGTAAACGGCGAGAGATTGCTGTAAATTTTGCTGAAGGTTGAACAAATTAAATCAAATTCTTCAAACACATAGCATTTTCACGAGATGACTTTACGTTTGCACTAATATCTTCAGAATGCGACTTTACTCGGTCAATCCGAAGATACTGTCAGAAAGCTGTGACTCTCAGGAGCATTTTAAGATATTTTTTAGCTTCTTGAGACAAGAAATAACAAAGTTATTGCTTCTAGAATTTTTTTTTTTTAGTTTTCTATAGTAAAAGAACTAATATACGAAACCTTATTTTAATATATACAAAAATTCAAACTATTTAGAGCTGCGACTTATAGCCATCTTGCTTACGAAGCTTGTTTAACTTAAGCGAAACTAATAGAAATACTTAACATAAAAGTGAGAAGATGAAAGAAAATGGCGTGTACTATAATGGGTTTTAGATACCATATATAAGTGTTTCCAATGGAAATACTTGACATAAAACTGTAAAAACTGACAAAAATGGCATTTACTTTTATGGGTAATACTATATATCGGATTACCAATGGAAAAACTTGTCATAAAAGTGTAAAAACTAACAAAAATGGCATTTATTATTGTTGGTTTTTGATACTCAACATTAGGGTTGCCAGCACAGATGTAAAATCAAAAAAGTTTTTGAGGTTTTTTAATTGTCTGAATCTTTTATGATCAAGCATCATTAAATGTTTCTTAGTTGCACAAGGAGAAAAAAAAAACAACATAGATAAGGTTTGATTTCAATTCAAATTTATCAAAATAAAATTAATAATTAGCTAACTTTGAATAATCTAATGTTTGTATAAAATGTTTATTTTTCTTCAGTTATTCGACAATTAAAAAAAAATGTACATATGATAACAAAAGTTAAAAGCTGTTTATACTCTCGTTTATTCATGATGCCAAATAGTGATTCTCGAATAATGACGTCACAACTTAATACTAAAAACTAAAGTAAACAAGAAAATGTTCATTAGATAATGAGTTTTTTATATCAACATTCTTAATAATAGAAAGGTAAGTATCATCACCAAGGAAGCAATTCCTTTATTATTATTCCACAACTGTTCATCGACTTCAACGTGCTGTTTGCTGATTTGTTGGTGAACAATAAGCCTAAGTACTTACAGTCTACTTCGCACAAGTCATTGCTTTGAGATTTTAAGTGAAGAAATTTCTCAACCAGACCCTGGTAAACGGCGAGAGATTGCTGTAAATTTTGCTGAAGGTTGAACAAATTAAATCAATTTCTTCAAACACATAGCATTTTCACGAGATGACTTTACGTTTGCACTAATATCTTCAGAATGCGACTTTACTCGGTCAATCCGAAGATACTGTCAGAAAGCTGTGACTCACAGGAGCATTTTAAGATATTTTTTAGCTTCTTGAGACAAGAAATAACAAAGTTATTGCTTCTAGAATTTTTTTTTTTTAGTTTTCTATAGTAAAAGAACTAATATACGAAACCTTATTTTAATATATACAAAAATTCAAACTATTTAGAGCTGCGACTTATAGCCATCTTGTTTACGAAGCTTGTTTAACTTAAGCGAAACTAATAGAAATACTTAACATAAAAGTGAGAAGATGAAAGAAAATGGCGTGCACTATAATGGGTTTTAGATACCATATATAAGTGTTGCCAATGGAAATACTTGACATAAAAATGTAAAAACTGACAAAAATGGCATTTACTTTTATGGGTAATACTATATATCGGATTACCAATGGAAAAACTTGTCATAAAAGTGTAAAAACTAACAAAAATGGCATTTATTATTGTTGGTTTTTGATACTCTACATTAGGGTTGCCAACACAGATGTAAAATCAAAAAAGTTTTTGAGGTTTTTTAATTGTCTGAATCTTTTATGATCAAACATCATTAAATGTTTCTTAGTTGCACAAGGAGAAAAAAAAAACAACATAGATAAGGTTTGATTTCAATTCAAATTTATCAAAATAAAATTAATAACCAGCTAACTTTGAATAATCTAATGTTTGTATAAAATATTTATTTTTCTTCAGTTATTCGACAATTAAAAAAAAATGTACATATGATAACAAAAGTTAAAAGCTGTTTATACTCTCGTTTATTCATGATGCCAAATAGTGATTCTCGAATAATGACGTCACAACTTAATACTAAAAACTAAAGTAAACAAGAAAATGTTCATTAGATAATGAGTTTTTTATATCAACATTCTTAATAATAGAAAGGTAAGTATCATCACCAAGGAAGCAATTCCTTTATTATTATTCCACAACTGTTCATCGACTTCAACGTGCTGTTTGCTGATTTGTTGGTGAACAATAAGCCTAAGTACTTACAGTCTACTTCGCACAAGTCATTGCTTTGAGATTTTAAGTGAAGAAATTTCTCAACCAGACCCTGGTAAACGGCGAGAGATTGCTGTAAATTTTGCTGAAGGTTGAACAAATTAAATCAAATTCTTCAAACACATAGCATTTTCACGAGATGACTTTACGTTTGCACTAATATCTTCAGAATGCGACTTTACTCGGTCAATCCGAAGATACTGTCAGAAAGCTGTGAATCTCAGGAGCATTTTAAGATATTTTTTAGCTTCTTGAGACAAGAAATAACAAAGTTATTGCTTCTAGAATTTTTTTTTTAGATTTCTATAGTAAAAGAACTAATATACGAAACCTTATTTTAATATATACAAAAATTCAAACTATTTAGAGCTGCGACTTATAGCCATCTTGCTTACGAAGCTTGTTTAACTTAAGCGAAACAAATAGAAATACTTAACATAAAAGTGAGAAGATGAAAGAAAATGGCGTGTACTATAATGGGTTTTAGATACCATATATAAGTGTTGCCAATGGAAATACTTGACATAAAACTGTAAAAACTGACAAAAATGGCATTTACTTTTATGGGTAATACTATATATCGGATTACCAATGGAAAAACTTGTCATAAAAGTGTAAAAACTAACAAAAATGGCATTTATTATTGTTGGTTTTTGATACTCTACATTAGGGTTGCCAACACAGATGTAAAATCAAAAAAGTTTTTGAGGTTTTTTAATTGTCTGAATCTTTTATGATCAAGCATCATTAAATGTTTCTTAGTTGCACAAGGAGAAAAAAAAAACAACATAGATAAGGTTTGATTTCAATTCAAATTTATCAAAATAAAATTAATAATCAGCTAACTTTGAATAATCTAATGTTTGTATAAAATATTTATTTTTCTTCAGTTATTCGACAATTAAAAAAAAATGTACATATGATAACAAAAGTTAAAAGCTGTTTATACTCTCGTTTATTCATGATGCCAAATAGTGATTCTCGAATAATGACGTCACAACTTAATACTAAAAACTAAAGTAAACAAGAAAATGTTCATTAGATAATGAGTTTTTTATATCAACATTCTTAATAATAGAAAGGTAAGTATCATCACCAAGGAAGCAATTCCTTTATTATTATTCCACAACTGTTCATCGACTTCAACGTGCTGTTTGCTGATTTGTTGGTGAACAATAAGCCTAAGTACTTACAGTCTACTTCGCACAAGTCATTGCTTTGAGATTTTAAGTGAAGAAATTTCTCAACCAGACCCTGGTAAACGGCGAGAGATTGCTGTAAATTTTGCTGAAGGTTGAACAAATTAAATCAAATTCTTCAAAAACATAGCATTTTCACGAGATGACTTTACGTTTGCACTAATATCTTCAGAATGCGACTTTACTCGGTCAATCCGAAGATACTGTCAGAAAGCTGTGACTCTCAGGAGCATTTTAAGATATTTTTTAGCTTCTTGAGACAAGAAATAACAAAGTTATTGCTTCTAGAATTTTTTTTTTTTAGTTTTCTATAGTAAAAGAACTAATATACGAAACCTTATTTTAATATATACAAAAATTCAAACTATTTAGAGCTGCGACTTATAGCCATCTTGCTTACGAAGCTTGTTTAACTTAAGCGAAACTAATAGAAATATTTAACATAAAAGTGAGAAGATGAAAGAAAATGGCGTGTACTATAATGGGTTTTAGATACCATATATAAGTGTTGCCAATGGAAATACTTGACATAAAAATGTAAAAACTGACAAAAATGGCATTTACTTTTATGGGTAATACTATATATCGGATTACCAATAGAAAAACTTGTCATAAAAGTGTAAAAACTAACAAAAATGGCATTTATTATTGTTGGTTTTTGATACTCTACATTAGGGTTGCCAACACAGATGTAAAATCAAAAAAGTTTTTGAGGTTTTTTAATTGTCTGATTCTTTTATGATCAAGCATCATTAAATGTTTCTTAGTTGCACAAGGAGAAAAAAAAAACAACATAGATAAGGTTTGATTTCAATTCAAATTTATCAAAATAAAATTAATAATCAGCTAACTTTGAATAATCTAATGTTTGTATAAAATATTTATTTTTCTTCAGTTATTCGACAATTAAAAAAAAATGTACATATGATAACAAAAGTTAAAAGCTGTTTATACTCTCGTTTATTCATGATGCCAAATAGTGATTCTCGAATAATTACGTCACAACTTAATACTAAAAACTAAAGTAAACAAGAAAATGTTCATTAGATAATGAGTTTTTTATATCAACATTCTTAATAATAGAAAGGTAAGTATCATCACCAAGGAAGCAATTCCTTTATTATTATTCCACAACTGTTCATCGACTTCAACGTGCTGTTTGCTGATTTGTTGGTGAACAATAAGCCTAAGTACTTACAGTCTACTTCGCACAAGTCATTGCTTTGAGATTTTAAGTGAAGAAATTTCTCAACCAGACCCTGGTAAACGGCGAGAGATTGCTGTAAATTTTACTGAAGGTTGAACAAATTAAATCAAATTCTTCAAACACATAGCATTTTCACGAGATGACTTTACGTTTGCACTAATATCTTCAGAATGCGACTTTACTCGGTCAATCCGAAGATACTGTCAGAAAGCTGTGACTCACAGGAGCATTTTAAGATATTTTTTAGCTTCTTGAGACAAGAAATAACAAAGTTATTGCTTCTAGAATTTTTTTTTAGTTTTCTATAGTAAAAGAACTAATATACGAAACCTTATTTTAACATATACAAAAATTCAAACTATTTAGAGCTGCGACTTATAGCCATCTTGCTTAAGAAGCTTGTTTAACTTAAGCGAAACTAATAGAAATATTTAACATAAAAGTGAGAAGATGAAAGAAAATGGCGTGTACTATAATGGGCTTTTGATACCATATATAAGTGTTGCCAATGGAAATACTTGACATAAAAATGTAAAAACTGACAAAAATTGCATTTACTTTTATGGGTAATACTATATATCGGATTACCAATGGAAAAACTTGTCATAAAAGTGTAAAAACTAACAAAAATGGCATTTATTATTGTTGGTTTTTGATACTCTACATTAGGGTTGCCAACACAGATGTAAAATCAAAAAAGTTTTTGAGGTTTTTTAATTGTCTGAATCTTTTATGATCAAGCATCATTAAATGTTTCTTAGTTGCACAAGGAGAAAAAAAACAACATAGATAAGGTTTGATTTCAATTCAAATTTATCAAAATAAAATTAATAATTAGCTAACTTTGAATAATCTAATGTTTGTATAAAATGTTTATTTTTCTTCAGTTATTCGACAATTAAAAAAAAATGTACATATGATAACAAAAGTTAAAAGCTGTTTATACTCTCGTTTATTCATGATGCCAAATAGTGATTCTCGAATAATGACGTCACAACTTAATACTAAAAACTAAAGTAAACAAGAAAATGTTCATTAGATAATGAGTTTTTTATATCAACATTCTTAATAATAGAAAGGTAAGTATCATCACCAAGGAAGCAATTCCTTTATTATTATTCCACAACTGTTCATCGACTTCAACGTGCTGTTTGCTGATTTGTTGGTGAACAATAAGCCTAAGTACTTACAGTCTACTTCGCACAAGTCATTGCTTTGAGATTTTAAGTGAAGAAATTTCTCAACCAGACCCTGGTAAACGGCGAGAGATTGCTGTAAATTTTGCTGAAGGTTGAACAAATTAAATCAATTTCTTCAAACACATAGCATTTTCACGAGATGACTTTACGTTTGCACTAATATCTTCAGAATGCGACTTTACTCGGTCAATCCGAAGATACTGTCAGAAAGCTGTGACTCACAGGAGCATTTTAAGATATTTTTTAGCTTCTTGAGACAAGAAATAACAAAGTTATTGCTTCTAGAATTTTTTTTTTTTTAGTTTTCTATAGTAAAAGAACTAATATACGAAACCTTATTTTAATATATACAAAAATTCAAACTATTTAGAGCTGCGACTTATAGCCATCTTGTTTACGAAGCTTGTTTAACTTAAGCGAAACTAATAGAAATACTTAACATAAAAGTGAGAAGATGAAAGAAAATGGCGTGTACTATAATGGGTTTTAGATACCATATATAAGTGTTGCCAATGGAAATACTTGACATAAAAATGTAAAAACTGACAAAAATGGCATTTACTTTTATGGGTAATACTATATATCGGATTACCAATGGAAAAACTTGTCATAAAAGTGTAAAAACTAACAAAAATGGCATTTATTATTGTTGGTTTTTGATACTCAACATTAGGGTTGCCAGCACAGATGTAAAATCAAAAAAGTTTTTGAGGTTTTTTAATTGTCTGAATCTTTTATGATCAAGCATCATTAAATGTTTCTTAGTTGCACAAGGAGAAAAAAAAAACAACATAGATAAGGTTTGATTTCAATTCAAATTTATCAAAATAAAATTAATAATTAGCTAACTTTGAATAATCTAATGTTTGTATAAAATATTTATTTTTCTTCAGTTATTCGACAATTAAAAAAAAATGTACATATGATAACAAAAGTTAAAAGCTGTTTATACTCTCGTTTATTCATGATGCCAAATAGTGATTCTCGAATAATGACGTCACAACTTAATACTAAAAACTAAAGTAAACAAGAAAATGTTCATTAGATAATGAGTTTTTTATATCAACATTCTTAATAATAGAAAGGTAAGTATCATCACCAAGGAAGCAATTCCTTTATTATTATTCCACAACTGTTCATCGACTTCAACGTGCTGTTTGCTGATTTGTTGGTGAACAATAAGCCTAAGTACTTACAGTCTACTTCGCACAAGTCATTGCTTTGAGATTTTAAGTGAAGAAATTTCTCAACCAGACCCTGGTAAACGGCGAGAGATTGCTGTAAATTTTGCTGAAGGTTGAACAAATTAAATCAATTTCTTCAAACACATAGCATTTTCACGAGATGACTTTACGTTTGCACTAATATCTTCAGAATGCGACTTTACTCGGTCAATCCGAAGATACTGTCAGAAAGCTGTGACTCACAGGAGCATTTTAAGATATTTTTTAGCTTCTTGAGACAAGAAATAACAAAGTTATTGCTTCTAGAATTTTTTTTTTTTTAGTTTTCTATAGTAAAAGAACTAATATACGAAACCTTATTTTAATATATACAAAAATTCAAACTATTTAGAGCTGCGACTTATAGCCATCTTGTTTACGAAGCTTGTTTAACTTAAGCGAAACTAATAGAAATACTTAACATAAAAGTGAGAAGATGAAAGAAAATGGCGTGTACTATAATGGGTTTTAGATACCATATATAAGTGTTGCCAATGGAAATACTTGACATAAAAATGTAAAAACTGACAAAAATGGCATTTACTTTTATGGGTAATACTATATATCGGATTACCAATGGAAAAACTTGTCATAAAAGTGTAAAAACTAACAAAAATGGCATTTATTATTGTTGGTTTTTGATACTCAACATTAGGGTTGCCAGCACAGATGTAAAATCAAAAAAGTTTTTGAGGTTTTTTAATTGTCTGAATCTTTTATGATCAAGCATCATTAAATGTTTCTTAGTTGCACAAGGAGAAAAAAAAAACAACATAGATAAGGTTTGATTTCAATTCAAATTTATCAAAATAAAATTAATAATTAGCTAACTTTGAATAATCTAATGTTTGTATAAAATATTTATTTTTCTTCAGTTATTCGACAATTAAAAAAAAATGTACATATGATAACAAAAGTTAAAAGCTGTTTATACTCTCGTTTATTCATGATGCCAAATAGTGATTCTCGAATAATGACGTCACAACTTAATACTAAAAACTAAAGTAAACAAGAAAATGTTCATTAGATAATGAGTTTTTTATATCAACATTCTTAATAATAGAAAGGTAAGTATCATCACCAAGGAAGCAATTCCTTTATTATTATTCCACAACTGTTCATCGACTTCAACGTGCTGTTTGCTGATTTGTTGGTGAACAATAAGCCTAAGTACTTACAGTCTACTTCGCACAAGTCATTGCTTTGAGATTTTAAGTGAAGAAATTTCTCAACCAGACCCTGGTAAACGGCGAGAGATTGCTGTAAATTTTGCTGAAGGTTGAACAAATTAAATCAAATTCTTCAAACACATAGCATTTTCACGAGATGACTTTACGTTTGCACTAATATCTTCAGAATGCGACTTTACTCGGTCAATCCGAAGATACTGTCAGAAAGCTGTGAATCTCAGGAGCATTTTAAGATATTTTTTAGCTTCTTGAGACAAGAAATAACAAAGTTATTGCTTCTAGAATTTTTTTTTTAGATTTCTATAGTAAAAGAACTAATATACGAAACCTTATTTTAATATATACAAAAATTCAAACTATTTAGAGCTGCGACTTATAGCCATCTTGCTTACGAAGCTTGTTTAACTTAAGCGAAACAAATAGAAATACTTAACATAAAAGTGAGAAGATGAAAGAAAATGGCGTGTACTATAATGGGTTTTAGATACCATATATAAGTGTTGCCAATGGAAATACTTGACATAAAACTGTAAAAACTGACAAAAATGGCATTTACTTTTATGGGTAATACTATATATCGGATTACCAATGGAAAAACTTGTCATAAAAGTGTAAAAACTAACAAAAATGGCATTTATTATTGTTGGTTTTTGATACTCTACATTAGGGTTGCCAACACAGATGTAAAATCAAAAAAGTTTTTGAGGTTTTTTAATTGTCTGAATCTTTTATGATCAAGCATCATTAAATGTTTCTTAGTTGCACAAGGAGAAAAAAAAAACAACATAGATAAGGTTTGATTTCAATTCAAATTTATCAAAATAAAATTAATAATCAGCTAACTTTGAATAATCTAATGTTTGTATAAAATATTTATTTTTCTTCAGTTATTCGACAATTAAAAAAAAATGTACATATGATAACAAAAGTTAAAAGCTGTTTATACTCTCGTTTATTCATGATGCCAAATAGTGATTCTCGAATAATGACGTCACAACTTAATACTAAGAACTAAAGTAAACAAGAAAATGTTCATTAGATAATGAGTTTTTTATATCAACATTCTTAATAATAGAAAGGTAAGTATCATCACCAAGGAAGCAATTCCTTTATTATTATTCCACAACTGTTCATCGACTTCAACGTGCTGTTTGCTGATTTGTTGGTGAACAATAAGCCTAAGTACTTACAGTCTACTTCGCACAAGTCATTGCTTTGAGATTTTAAGTGAAGAAATTTCTCAACCAGACCCTGGTAAACGGCGAGAGATTGCTGTAAATTTTGCTGAAGGTTGAACAAATTAAATCAAATTCTTCAAAAACATAGCATTTTCACGAGATGACTTTACGTTTGCACTAATATCTTCAGAATGCGACTTTACTCGGTCAATCCGAAGATACTGTCAGAAAGCTGTGACTCTCAGGAGCATTTTAAGATATATTTTAGCTTCTTGAGACAAGAAATAACAAAGTTATTGCTTCTAGAATTTTTTTTTTTTAGTTTTCTATAGTAAAAGAACTAATATACGAAACCTTATTTTAATATATACAAAAATTCAAACTATTTAGAGCTGCGACTTATAGCCATCTTGCTTACGAAGCTTGTTTAACTTAAGCGAAACTAATAGAAATATTTAACATAAAAGTGAGAAGATGAAAGAAAATGGCGTGTACTATAATGGGTTTTAGATACCATATATAAGTGTTGCCAATGGAAATACTTGACATAAAAATGTAAAAACTGACAAAAATGGCATTTACTTTTATGGGTAATACTATATATCGGATTACCAATAGAAAAACTTGTCATAAAAGTGTAAAAACTAACAAAAATGGCATTTATTATTGTTGGTTTTTGATACTCTACATTAGGGTTGCCAACACAGATGTAAAATCAAAAAAGTTTTTGAGGTTTTTTAATTGTCTGAATCTTTTATGATCA
Source organism: Thalia democratica (assembly GCF_965202585.1). Lineage (NCBI taxonomy): Eukaryota > Metazoa > Chordata > Thaliacea > Salpida > Salpidae > Thalia > Thalia democratica. Next base: position 6,706,058 of record NC_139173.1, on the reverse strand, counting down.
AGCATCATTAAATGTTTCTTAGTTGCACAAGGAGAAAAAAAAAACAACATAGATAAGGTTTGATTTCAATTCAAATTTATCAAAATAAAATTAATAATCAGCTAACTTTGAATAATCTAATGTTTGTATAAAATATTTATTTTTCTTCAGTTATTCGACAATTAAAAACAAATGTACATATGATAACAAAAGTTAAAAGCTGTTTATACTCTCGTTTATTCATGATGCCAAATAGTGATTCTCGAATAATTACGTCACAACTTAATACTAAAAACTAAAGTAAACAAGAAAATGTTCATTAGATAATGAGTTTTTTATATCAACATTCTTAATAATAGAAAGGTAAGTATCATCACCAAGGAAGCAATTCCTTTATTATTATTCCACAACTGTTCATCGACTTCAACGTGCTGTTTGCTGATTTGTTGGTGAACAATAAGCCTAAGTACTTACAGTCTACTTCGCACAAGTCATTGCTTTGAGATTTTAAGTGAAGAAATTTCTCAACCAGACCCTGGTAAACGGCGAGAGATTGCTGTAAATTTTACTGAAGGTTGAACAAATTAAATCAAATTCTTCAAACACATAGCATTTTCACGAGATGACTTTACGTTTGCACTAATATCTTCAGAATGCGACTTTACTCGGTCAATCCGAAGATACTGTCAGAAAGCTGTGACTCACAGGAGCATTTTAAGATATTTTTTAGCTTCTTGAGACAAGAAATAACAAAGTTATTGCTTCTAGAATTTTTTTTTTAGTTTTCTATAGTAAAAGAACTAATATACGAAACCTTATTTTAATATATACAAAAATTCAAACTATTTAGAGCTGCGACTTATAGCCATCTTGCTTACGAAGCTTGTTTAACTTAAGCGAAACTAATAGAAATACTTAACATAAAAGTGAGAAGATGAAAGAAAATGGCGTGTACTATAATGGGTTTTAGATACCATATATAAGTGTTGCCAATGGAAATACTTGACATAAAACTGTAAAAACTGACAAAAATGGCATTTACTTTTATGGGTAATACTATATATCGGATTACCAATGGAAAAACTTGTCATAAAAGTGTAAAAACTAACAAAAATGGCATTTATTATTGTTGGTTTTTGATACTCTACATTAGGGTTGCCAACACAGATGTAAAATCAAAAAAGTTTTTGAGGTTTTTTAATTGTCTGAATCTTTTATGATCAAGCATCATTAAATGTTTCTTAGTTGCACAAGGAGAAAAAAAAAACAACATAGATAAGGTTTGATTTCAATTCAAATTTATCAAAATAAAATTAATAATCAGCTAACTTTGAATAATCTAATGTTTGTATAAAATATTTATTTTTCTTCAGTTATTCGACAATTAAAAAAAAATGTACATATGATAACAAAAGTTAAAAGCTGTTTATACTCTCGTTTATTCATGATGCCAAATAGTGATTCTCGAATAATGACGTCACAACTTAATACTAAAAACTAAAGTAAACAAGAAAATGTTCATTAGATAATGAGTTTTTTATATCAACATTCTTAATAATAGAAAGGTAAGTATCATCACCAAGGAAGCAATTCCTTTATTATTATTCCACAACTGTTCATCGACTTCAACGTGCTGTTTGCTGATTTGTTGGTGAACAATAAGCCTAAGTACTTACAGTCTACTTCGCACAAGTCATTGCTTTGAGATTTTAAGTGAAGAAATTTCTCAACCAGACCCTGGTAAACGGCGAGAGATTGCTGTAAATTTTGCTGAAGGTTGAACAAATTAAATCAAATTCTTCAAAAACATAGCATTTTCACGAGATGACTTTACGTTTGCACTAATATCTTCAGAATGCGACTTTACTCGGTCAATCCGAAGATACTGTCAGAAAGCTGTGACTCTCAGGAGCATTTTAAGATATATTTTAGCTTCTTGAGACAAGAAATAACAAAGTTATTGCTTCTAGAATTTTTTTTTTTTAGTTTTCTATAGTAAAAGAACTAATATACGAAACCTTATTTTAATATATACAAAAATTCAAACTATTTAGAGCTGCGACTTATAGCCATCTTGCTTACGAAGCTTGTTTAACTTAAGCGAAACTAATAGAAATATTTAACATAAAAGTGAGAAGATGAAAGAAAATGGCGTGTACTATAATGGGTTTTAGATACCATATATAAGTGTTGCCAATGGAAATACTTGACATAAAAATGTAAAAACTGACAAAAATGGCATTTACTTTTATGGGTAATACTATATATCGGATTACCAATAGAAAAACTTGTCATAAAAGTGTAAAAACTAACAAAAATGGCATTTATTATTGTTGGTTTTTGATACTCTACATTAGGGTTGCCAACACAGATGTAAAATCAAAAAAGTTTTTGAGGTTTTTTAATTGTCTGAATCTTTTATGATCAAGCATCATTAAATGTTTCTTAGTTGCACAAGGAGAAAAAAAAAACAACATAGATAAGGTTTGATTTCAATTCAAATTTATCAAAATAAAATTAATAATCAGCTAACTTTGAATAATCTAATGTTTGTATAAAATATTTATTTTTCTTCAGTTATTCGACAATTAAAAAAAAATGTACATATGATAACAAAAGTTAAAAGCTGTTTATACTCTCGTTTATTCATGATGCCAAATAGTGATTCTCGAATAATTACGTCACAACTTAATACTAAAAACTAAAGTAAACAAGAAAATGTTCATTAGATAATGAGTTTTTTATATAAACATTCTTAATAATAGAAAGGTAAGTATCATCACCAAGGAAGCAATTCCTTTATTATTATTCCACAACTGTTCATCGACTTCAACGTGCTGTTTGCTGATTTGTTGGTGAACAATAAGCCTAAGTACTTACAGTCTACTTCGCACAAGTCATTGCTTTGAGATTTTAAGTGAAGAAATTTCTCAACCAGACCCTGGTAAACGGCGAGAGATTGCTGTAAATTTTACTGAAGGTTGAACAAATTAAATCAAATTCTTCAAACACATAGCATTTTCACGAGATGACTTTACGTTTGCACTAATATCTTCAGAATGCGACTTTACTCGGTCAATCCGAAGATACTGTCAGAAAGCTGTGAATCTCAGGAGCATTTTAAGATATTTTTTAGCTTCTTGAGACAAGAAATAACAAAGTTATTGCTTCTAGAATTTTTTTTTTAGTTTTCTATAGTAAAAGAACTAATATACGAAACCTTATTTTAATATATACAAAAATTCAAACTATTTAGAGCTGCGACTTATAGCCATCTTGCTTACGAAGCTTGTTTAACTTAAGCGAAACTAATAGAAATACTTAACATAAAAGTGAGAAGATGAAAGAAAATGGCGTGTACTATAATGGGTTTTAGATACCATATATAAGTGTTGCCAATGGAAATACTTGACATAAAACTGTAAAAACTGACAAAAATGGCATTTACTTTTATGGGTAATACTATATATCGGATTACCAATGGAAAAACTTGTCATAAAAGTGTAAAAACTAACAAAAATGGCATTTATTATTGTTGGTTTTTGATACTCTACATTAGGGTTGCCAACACAGATGTAAAATCAAAAAAGTTTTTGAGGTTTTTTAATTGTCTGAATCTTTTATGATCAAGCATCATTAAATGTTTCTTAGTTGCACAAGGAGAAAAAAAAAACAACATAGATAAGGTTTGATTTCAATTCAAATTTATCAAAATAAAATTAATAATCAGCTAACTTTGAATAATCTAATGTTTGTATAAAATATTTATTTTTCTTCAGTTATTCGACAATTAAAAAAAAATGTACATATGATAACAAAAGTTAAAAGCTGTTTATACTCTCGTTTATTCATGATGCCAAATAGTGATTCTCGAATAATGACGTCACAACTTAATACTAAAAACTAAAGTAAACAAGAAAATGTTCATTAGATAATGAGTTTTTTATATCAACATTCTTAATAATAGAAAGGTAAGTATCATCACCAAGGAAGCAATTCCTTTATTATTATTCCACAACTGTTCATCGACTTCAACGTGCTGTTTGCTGATTTGTTGGTGAACAATAAGCCTAAGTACTTACAGTCTACTTCGCACAAGTCATTGCTTTGAGATTTTAAGTGAAGAAATTTCTCAACCAGACCCTGGTAAACGGCGAGAGATTGCTGTAAATTTTACTGAAGGTTGAACAAATTAAATCAAATTCTTCAAAAACATAGCATTTTCACGAGATGACTTTACGTTTGCACTAATATCTTCAGAATGCGACTTTACTCGGTCAATCCGAAGATACTGTCAGAAAGCTGTGACTCTCAGGAGCATTTTAAGATATATTTTAGCTTCTTGAGACAAGAAATAACAAAGTTATTGCTTCTAGAATTTTTTTTTTTTAGTTTTCTATAGTAAAAGAACTAATATACGAAACCTTATTTTAATATATACAAAAATTCAAACTATTTAGAGCTGCGACTTATAGCCATCTTGCTTACGAAGCTTGTTTAACTTAAGCGAAACTAATAGAAATATTTAACATAAAAGTGAGAAGATGAAAGAAAATGGCGTGTACTATAATGGGTTTTAGATACCATATATAAGTGTTGCCAATGGAAATACTTGACATAAAAATGTAAAAACTGACAAAAATGGCATTTACTTTTATGGGTAATACTATATATCGGATTACCAATAGAAAAACTTGTCATAAAAGTGTAAAAACTAACAAAAATGGCATTTATTATTGTTGGTTTTTGATACTCTACATTAGGGTTGCCAACACAGATGTAAAATCAAAAAAGTTTTTGAGGTTTTTTAATTGTCTGAATCTTTTATGATCAAGCATCATTAAATGTTTCTTAGTTGCACAAGGAGAAAAAAAAAACAACATAGATAAGGTTTGATTTCAATTCAAATTTATCAAAATAAAATTAATAATCAGCTAACTTTGAATAATCTAATGTTTGTATAAAATATTTATTTTTCTTCAGTTATTCGACAATTAAAAAAAAATGTACATATGATAACAAAAGTTAAAAGCTGTTTATACTCTCGTTTATTCATGATGCCAAATAGTGATTCTCGAATAATTACGTCACAACTTAATACTAAAAACTAAAGTAAACAAGAAAATGTTCATTAGATAATGAGTTTTTTATATCAACATTCTTAATAATAGAAAGGTAAGTATCATCACCAAGGAAGCAATTCCTTTATTATTATTCCACAACTGTTCATCGACTTCAACGTGCTGTTTGCTGATTTGTTGGTGAACAATAAGCCTAAGTACTTACAGTCTACTTCGCACAAGTCATTGCTTTGAGATTTTAAGTGAAGAAATTTCTCAACCAGACCCTGGTAAACGGCGAGAGATTGCTGTAAATTTTACTGAAGGTTGAACAAATTAAATCAAATTCTTCAAACACATAGCATTTTCACGAGATGACTTTACGTTTGCACTAATATCTTCAGAATGCGACTTTACTCGGTCAATCCGAAGATACTGTCAGAAAGCTGTGACTCTCAGGAGCATTTTAAGATATTTTTTAGCTTCTTGAGACAAGAAATAACAAAGTTATTGCTTCTAGAATTTTTTTTTAGTTTTCTATAGTAAAAGAACTAATATACGAAACCTTATTTTAACATATACAAAAATTCAAACTATTTAGAGCTGCGACTTATAGCCATCTTGCTTAAGAAGCTTGTTTAACTTAAGCGAAACTAATAGAAATATTTAACATAAAAGTGAGAAGATGATAGAAAATGGCGTGTACTATAATGGGCTTTTGATACCATATATAAGTGTTGCCAATGGAAATACTTGACATAAAAATGTAAAAACTGACAAAAATTGCATTTACTTTTATGGGTAATACTATATATCGGATTACCAATGGAAAAACTTGTCATAAAAGTGTAAAAACTAACAAAAATGGCATTTATTATTGTTGGTTTTTGATACTCTACATTAGGGTTGCCAACACAGATGTAAAATCAAAAAAGTTTTTGAGGTTTTTTAATTGTCTGAATCTTTTATGATCAAGCATCATTAAATGTTTCTTAGTTGCACAAGGAGAAAAAAAAAACAACATAGATAAGGTTTGATTTCAATTCAAATT